>NC_140934.1:156759240-157959240 GCF_014529385.1 Adiantum capillus-veneris | reverse complement strand
TCCACTGCCCGCGTTGTGAAGCTCGAGAGAGAGAGGGAGGGAGGTAGAGCAAGGGAGACAGAGAGAGAGAGAGAGAGAGAGAGAGAGAGAGAGAGAGAGAGAGAGAGAGAGAGAGAGAGAGAGAGAGAGAGAGAGGCTGAAGCCACAAGCCTGCTCAAGAAAGAGAGGGAGGGAAACAGAGTGAGGGAGAGAGAGACACACTTGACTGACTGCAACAGCTGAGGGAGCAGCAGGGTTCAAAACAAAGAAGGAAGCATCATTATCTGCTTGCACCGGCTAGAAGTTGAAGGGGGACAGTAGCTCATCAGTGTATGTCTCTGCTTTTCCTCTCTTTTTCTGGGACTAATGTAAAAATGTCTAGAAGCATAGTACTGCTGGTTGCAAAGCTTTTTAAACAAATTAATTTTGAGTTCCCATTCGAGAGGGCTACTGTGGAAGAGGCTGAAAATAAGTTGAAATTTGAGTATGCTTAGCGCAAAGCTCATAAGCATGCGGTAGCCTATGCCGATGTAACTGCTCAAGAGAGTATGTGTTCCCATTTTCATTCACATCCATTCCCCAAAGATCCTCATCTTTCAGCTCTGTATGATCATCAGCATCAAGAAAACCATTGGGCTCTACTGGTGAGGATGAAACTGAGTGCGCAGGTGAATTTAATAGACTGCGAGAGGCCGCCGCCACTGTGCTGGATTGAGAGGTGTATTTGCATGGCTATGTGCTTCCACCCATTGTCCCTTCAAGTCACTCTATACTCTGTCCAAATCACTGCATGATCGCCTAGCTGAGCCCAAGCAGCACATTCTTGCAGACAAAAGTCGCTCTTCTCGTGTACAGGCAAGGGATTAGGCAACTGCATGCATCAGATCCGTTGATCTCCGGGAGCCGAATGGATGAGAGATTTTCAGAGCAGGAGAGCCTGTGGCAATAGAGAAACGTCATACTGGACGTCAACCACATGCTTTTCAGAGCAGGAGAGACGGCGGCAACAGAGAAACTTCACCTGCGCCATCTCTAGCTAATCTCGGTCTCTCTGTCTCCCTGTCTCGTTAACTAACGACATGCTTTTTGAGTTCCTTATAAAGGCTGTTTTCAAAATCTTAATCCCTTTGTAGCAATTGCATTCACACAGCCTTGCAAATCACACATGGCTTCCCTTGTTTTGCCTCCGGCTTCTCGTCGGACTCGGTGATGCTCTAGATAACACGCTCATGGGCACACATTTGTAAAGTTTTTGCAGCTTTGGTGTGGATCTCCCGCTTTCATGTGCATTATTTTATGGTTTCATGCATGTGGGTTTCGATAAGCACATTAAGTTGATCAAAGAAATGAGGCAAATACGTTTTGTGGTCGGCCCCTAAGTGGAGCTTAATTTTCTAGTCTTATTTCCCTACATAGGAGCGAGGCTGCAGCCACACTAGAAAGGATCACCCGATGTGATGGGCGGAAGGCTGCTATTCGAAGCATAGCCTTCCTTGGAGGTAGAAAAGGCTATGTGTGATCGACTAGGAGGTGACCAGAACGACTAACGTACAATCCATTGCTTGCTAACTATTATGTAGCATTTGCTATCAAATGAGTCGATCGGAGGCATTTCTCACCTCGTCTGGTTGTCAGATTCATTGTAGGAACCAATGATTTGAGAGAGAGAGAGAGAGAGAGAGAGAGAGAGAGAGAGAGAGAGAGAGAGAGAGAGAGAGAGAGAGAGAGAGTCGCTGGAAAACTTTGTTGCCATCGCTAATATAAAAGGTTTAAAGGTCTCGCTGAAGGAGAGAGAGTATTGGTCTAAGGAAAAATGTATGCTAGGATGGTGCATTGAGAGTATTGTGTGTGTGGTTTATGTTATTTAAGATGAGGTTTATGCAATTTGAGAAGAACCTACTATATATGAGATCATAAAATCGTGTCTTTTTGGTTACGTAGGTACTCTCATACTTGGAATATCTATCCACCAATCTAAACGCGGTCTCAGCCAGGAAGACGTTGACAGCTTCTCGCAAAACGTTGCATACAAGAGGTGAGGGCTCGCACCTCACTCAGGATTTGGCTTCATTTTTTAAGTTTTCATAGCTTGCAAATTGTACTATTGGAAAAAAAAATTTACATGTAGTCTTTGTGGTAGTTTATCTGCTCTTGGATTGTACATGTGAAAAAATGAGACGAGTTACCCATGTTTGTTCTGGCTAATGTGCTCAAGTAGAGCCCTTTGAAGGTCAAGTGGTTTTTCATGTGATGCATTATGTCTTGCGGTGATTTCATTGCAGTGTAGGCAGCTATACATGCTGAAGTTTGCATGTGTTCACTTTAGGAATTTGCACCCTTAGTGAAAAAATTTATTTTTTTCTTTCTTCTTTATTAATTTGGCTTGAAGCATGAAGTAGATCTTTTGCAACATGTTTTATGTATATTAAGGATTCTATGAAGAAATTTTGACTTAGTTTGGATATACATAAGGAAAGAAAGATTTACAAAATGTTTCTTCAAAATCACTTGCCCGCTGAGCTTATAGAAGATGAAGAACGACCTTTCTTCTTACAAACATTTTCTCGTGAAGTTCGGGAAAATCTAGCATCACAATATAGTTTGGATCTTCTACAACGCTGGAGATAACAACATTATGGCCAGAATAAGATACAACTTATTTCCTAAGGGAAAAAAAGTTTGGAATATACAAAAGATCTTTCTTGATGATTTGGTTGATTGGGATGGAAATCTAAAATTAGTTAGCAAAAGAGAAGTTAGGCTTAATCAAATATCACAAAGTAACCCACTATGGAGGTGGAAACATGCCTTTATCATTGATGCGCTATAGAATGAGTATGATAATCCGTCTCATTCCACAAAAACGACTTTGTCCTTATGAAAAGCCCTGGTAGATACAAACTTGGTCAAGCGCATGGACTTGGGCATTGTTTTGCAAAATATATCTATGTATTTGGGTTTTGTTTTGCAAAATATATCTATGTATGTAAAGCCCTGGTAGATGTAAAAGTTACAGTGGCATGCTCGACTTGGTCAAGCGCATGAACTTGGGCATTGTTTTGCAAAATATATCTATGTATGTAACGCCCTGGTAGATTTGAAAGTTACATATTGATTCTCGACTTGGTCAAGCGCATGGACTTGGGCTTAATGAAATATTATTGTTTAACTTTTGATTTAAACAAAATGGCACATGTTTAAGTTCTTGTAGGCATATAATACACAAGCAAGCAAAAAACTATGTTCGGATGACATTCCTCAAGCACCACGTACATTTTTTTTTTTTGAAAGAGGGTCAACCTTAGTAAAACTAACCCTCATCAAGTTTTGTATACTATCTTGAATCTTCTTATATAGCCTAATCACTCAAAATAAGTTTGTTTTGCTACTATTGTTATGGCGTTTCTTTATAGTGGCTCATCCATCTACATCAAATTGCTTGCAATAAAATGGGTAATTTAAGTACATTATGAGATGTGAAACACTTGATTTTGGAGGAAGTGGATCTAGGAGTCATACCTTATCTTTGATGGAATGGTGCTTGCCATTTACAAGGGTAGATCTTTTCGTTTTGGTACGCTTTGTTTAGTACTATGCTAGCATTGGCTAACACATTCCAATATAGCAACAGAGCCAAGAGCACATGTCTACCCAATTGTCTCATTGTCTTTTTATAGGTTTTCCAACATGAATTTATAGTGCAATTTGGTATACTCTAAGAGATCTCTAGACTAGCCATCATATCCCTATTTTTTGTGGATCATAGAACATGCAAGCATTAGTCCTGTTCTTACATATAGAGTTAAGACTAAGGATGAGGCACCTTAGACCTACTTCTAACACTTGTTCAGGCTTTGGATCTCCATCATCCTAAGAGATTGTTTTTTGCATCGTATGTGCCATTTATCCCTTGATAAAAGTAGAAGGCTTATTCTAAGGATGTTCTCAATAAGGAGCCTTCTACCATAGCTAACATATTGGAAGTATCTAGTGGGAGCCCTTGCACATGATTCACTGTTAAGAGATTCTTTACATCATTCCTTTAAGGGAGCCAAGAAGTATCTTCATCGATTTCTATCATGATGGTCTTATGCATCTACGTTTTTCATAGTAAAACACGACTATATTACATGGCATTCTTCTCCAACATGTTGGTTCATCATTGCTTTCTTGCCCACTCAACCTTCTAAAACTCTCTCTCTCTCTCTCTCTCTCTCTCTCTCTCTCTCTCTCTCTCTCTCTCTCTCTCTCTCTCTCTCTCTCTCTCTCTCTCTCTCTCTCTCTCTCTCCGCCCCACCCCCACCCCAAATCCATGGTGAAGGTGAAAATGCTTCGGATAGGTACAATATGAAGGCTCTAACCCATATGCAAACTGGGATGCATGTGAGAGAGACTGAGTCTGTCTTCTTTGTCGCAATATGAGAGCTTATTCATTTTCGAAAGTTGCAAAAATTGTAGCGCTATTTCATTTCGATAGGGGTGCTTTCCTCCAATGTTCACAGTGGCAGAGGTATGTAGGGCATCATTGGTTATGCAAAAAATTGAGGTGCTACCACAAAAGCTGCTCATGATTGATGTCGTCAATAAATTGGCTAGTAGTGAGCCAAGTGACTCGGAAGAGATCTGATGTGTGGCCAAGTTGGTTGAAAGCTGGGACACCCTTTTTTTTTAAATACAAGGTATTGATCTGCAGGTTACTTGGATGGTATCACACAGTTGGAAATGCAATGAAGCACTCTCACTGCCGATTGCCTCCTCAAGAAGGGCTTCGCACACACAGTATTAGCTCAAGGAATTAGTTAATGTGCACGTATTTCGAAATTATGCAAGACATGGATGATAGAGCAACACAACCATTTTCTCTCTCATCTTCCCGATAGTCCTCTCCCTTTCTCTCTGTGATAATATCAAGCCACAATGAATTTTTAGGGTTTAGAGTACTCTTGAACTTTTGTTTAAAAAATTACTGTAAATTTTCAAAATTAGTAACTTGTTTATTTGTTTTTTTTGTTTTGTTTGTTTAGATATATACTCAGGGATAGTTTGATCTACCCATGGAAAAACAAGAGATTGTCGTGCATTTGAATGAGGGTTTAGACCAAGATACAACCTTAGGCTTTGTCCTTCTAAAGTTTGGAGGTACTTACAAAGACTTGAGAGCAGAAATTGCTTGTGACAAGATCTTTTGTGATGACTTTGTATTTTTGGGAGGATCCAAAATGCTTCCTTTAGGACCATCACAAGAGGAGAGGTGGGAAGTTGAAGTGGAGGAGGTGACAATTCGGGCAAAAGGAGAAAGTAATGCATGCAATCGTCCACGAGTGGATTCCATAGGTTTATGCAATGATCCAACTCCCTTGAGCTCTAACAATGATCCTCCTATACATTACCAAATACCTAGTGTTGGCTCCACGGATAGTCCTATGTGTGAAGATGTGGCTATCACCTCGCACAAGATGCTAAAGAGCACTTTAGGTACTGCAAGGGAGGTTAGAAAGTGGGAAGGAGAAGTCAATGTCGCTAAAGAGAAACTTAAATCCATCAAGCTCCATGATAGATTTGAGTTGATGTCAAAAGATAAGGATGGGAAAGCTATGTTTCAACTTTGGTGTGTTGAATGTGAAAATCCATACGGGCAAGGAGGGCATGATACAATTTCTAACTTTCTACACTCGCATATCAATACAATGGCTCATCGGCGCCGTCTTGCAGTTGGTGAGAAGCAGAAGCACGACAATGAAAGGGCGGACCTCTCAAAAGCAGACATTAAGTCTAAAAATAAGGAGAAGGTGGATGAAGCCTTGCTTGAAGTTTCTACCTTTGAAAGGGACAATGTTCCCATCTTTAGTATTGTTCCCGACACTCTTGGAGAGTATGAAAATTTGTCAAAAATCTTTGTGGAATGTAGTTTGGACAAGAAATGGATACCTTTGTTTCCAAAGACCGGATCGATCGGCCAATGTGTGATTGAACATGTGAAGTCCAAGCTTCATATCAAAGCGGCTAATGCAGGTATGGATGAAAACATAGCAAAGGTGGCCCGTCCAAGCAAAGCGTTGGTTGAAGATAAGAGGCAAAGGAACCTACATGGTTTCTTCAAACGCAATGCTAATCCAGGTGAGTAAAAAATCTTTTTCTTTTTACATGCAAAATGACTAGTGTGTTTAACATTTCAAGTGTGTTTTTTAATCTCATTGCAGAGCCTTGCAATGAGAGCAACACGAATGTGTCACAAAATGCATTAGGTATCTATCTTATATGTTTCTTTTCATGTTTGAATGAAGGAGGAGGATTGTATACTTAATGTGTCTATGCACAACATGCAGAAAATTATTTGCTACCCACTCTTTGTTGGGGATTTTGGCAAGACACTTATAAAGTTGAAGACAAGATGTTTGATTTGAAACCTTTCTTAGATGACTACAAAGGAGGTGCATGTTGGGATTGTGAGCCAACTATGATGGCCACATTTGTGTTTGGAGAAGCACTTGTGTGTATCCAAGGGACATTTCGTCATAAAGATTGCAAGCGAGTAAATCTTCAAGGGGTTCCCTTTGAAAACTTTCAATGTACAAAGTGCACTACAATCCCCAAAGAGCAAGACTTTCGCATGCGCTTGTATCAAGAAGAAAACGCATTGGAAAATAGAGGCTCTCGTGGGACCGGCGATGGAAGAAGATTGGACTTCATGACCCATTCAAAAATTTTGCAGATTGCAAGAGCCAAAGGAAAGATAGTTAGGAAACTTAAAAGGCAGGTTTGGTTCACCAAAACAAGAGTTGCAGCCTTAAGTGTTAAGGTTCGAAGTCTTCAAGAAAGCACATTTGAAGCAATGAAAAGAGGAGATGTGAAGAAGTTTTGCCATGACATAGTCAATGCTCATAAGTATGGACCTTTTGAAGGTAAAGAGGCCTTATGGAACTCTCTCACGGACATTTCTCAAAACATGGCAAGAGAAAATGCAGGAAAGTGGTACTCAGAGACAACAAAGAATCTCTTTGAAGCTATAAGATTTGGGGAGGTACCCGATTGCATAATTTTCTTTCTTTGAATCTTGAAGGTCCAAATTTGTCAACCACAATGCGAGCTATTCGAAAAGCGCTTTATTATCAAATAGGCTTAAGAGATGATATATTCAAGCATTTGGCTGAAATTTACACTTCTCACATGAAAAAAAATGGACTTTGTATGGGAAGTGTGCCAGTAGTTATTGTTGAAGATAAAACTGTTATCAAAAGAATGGTTCGTTGGGTAGCACGAGATGATCATCTACTTGGATTTTGTGGCAAAAAGGAAAACCATGTTTGCAGTCCAAACTTTGTGGTACTTGTTGGAAATGGAGAGGAGGGTTACAACATGATTATTGACTCTTTTCAAAATAATGTGATTGCACATTATGCAAGAGTCTTCATAGCAAATCCCTTGATTGATTGCTTGCCAAAGTTGGTTGTTTTAGTTCAATTGACATGCAACAAGTTTGATTTTTTTTTTATTAGAGAGCAATGGATGGGAAAATCTCTCTATTGGAATAAATATGTGAGAAGCATTGTGGGTCCTTTAATTGGACATGCCTCCGATGGAGACTCAAGGAGAAGAAAGCTTATGCTAGAGGATTATACATCATCTCTAGGCAATAGATTCTCAATGTCATGGCAACCTTGGCCTTTCACAGCTTCTGTTGAGATTGATGGATCTATTTCTGGTTTGGATGATTCGGATTTCATTCATAATGGAAAGAAATTGATTAATCCTCTTGATAATGCATCTAGAAGATTAGTCCTTGGCCAAGACTTGGCTACTTTAAATCATGTAGCTCTTGTATACCAAACTTTCAAGGTTGAGGAGCATGGCCTTCAACAAGGTGACATTGAAAGAAAAGATCGCCAAAATTGGAGGTCTGCACAAAGAATAGCAAGCCATAATGTTCAAAATTGCTTACACTTGTTGCGGACCCAATCCAATATTCATCAGCAGCGAACACTTGGTACGGAGATGTACCTATCGATAGTTGCATCATACATTGATATCTTTTTATCTCCTTCTCTCAACTTATTTGATCGGATCAAAGCATCTGGGAAAGTATCTTTATTTTTCAGGTACCTGCATCGTTAGTCTTATTTTGTACCCTTTTATTTTCACATGTTAGAGCTTTAAATAGTATCAAGGAGTAACTCTCGTGCTTAAATACTTACATAGTATCAAGGAGTAACTCTCATGCTTAAATACTTACATAATCTTCCATTGTGATCAGACTATGGCGCATGTGGATTACCAATCATGAAGCATATGTTGGGGTATAAAGCCCAATGTGGTCGCCCAGGTAAGTGGGTGGGCCGCCAGGTATGTACACATATTCTTTTGTAAAAACCTAATAAGAACTCACTATGCTCTACACATTACATTAGAGCGAGTTCACCATATCGTCGTGCTCTTCTTCTCGCACTCTCTCTCGCGTCGCACTTCCGCTCGTACTCCTTCAACTGGTATCAGAGCTCAGATCGAGGCTCGGGGCAACACTGCAGGAGGCTAGAGTCACCAGCTCAGATTGGAGTGAAATTCGACAGGCAAAGACACGGCCCCAAATCTTGTGGGATAGCCCGTAGGGCTAGGTGTGCTCAGAATTTCATTCTGAGGTCATCTCGGTCACCGTTCGGCTTCGACAAAGTTCTGCGCAGGTCATTTTTGACTACGTGGTCTCAGCGGGTGCAGATCCGACTCTGCAAATTTGGGGTTTTCGGCCTACGACTGCAGGTGCTGAGGATATCGACACTCCCAGAGTGTTGATTTGTGGTTGTCTACACATCGAAGGACGGCTCACAATTCTTGGAGGCGTGTCACATACGACACGGGCGCATCTACACACAGACTGTAGGCGACATCCACTAGTTCATCAGGTAGCTTGTGTTTGCTGCTTGATATTCCAGATTTCATCTTGACATTGTAGGTACTTCCACATGGGATGTATTGTCAGAGATGATGTATGTCTGTTGAGGGTTTGTTGGCTGTGAGTCACGCAGCAAACAACCGCCGCAACGGTTACAGCATACAGTGGGAAATTTGTGGATGTATGACTTTGTGGGAAGTCTATGTACTGTCAGATTTACTGTAGCCTTTGTTGAGGGTCGAGTGAGGTTTTATTGAGCTGGGGGATTCTCGAATGTTGAGATCCTTTCGGTGATACAGGTCTTGGAGCGATCCCTCGAGCACCCTTAGATAGGCAGCTAGGATGTATTGACTGTGAGTTAGACAGTTGGGATTGCATCTTTGCTTTACTGCCGTTGAGGCATTGTCGCAGTCTATGCTTACAGGACAATGACAGGACAGTCACAGACAGTACAGGTGCAGGACAGGTTTACCCACAGCTTACAGTGTTAGAGAGACAGTGGTTTTTTGAGCTATTTTTTGGTCTGTTTTTAGTACACCAGAGCCATTTTACAAAGGAGACTCTGCCAAAATTTCTACAGAATCTGAAGCTTTCTTGGTTCATTTGACAAGTTGATATTGGTTCAGAGGTCAGTTTACAAGGGAAACTCTGCCGAATTTTTCCGAGGAAAGTAAACTACTGTGAAGCATAGCTATGGCTGGATCACAGGACACTGCTCTTTACAATGTCAAGAAGCTAGATGGAACCAATTTCCCATTGTGGAAGAAGAAGATTTGGCACGTGTTGGTACAAAAGAAGCAGATAAAACCTATAAAGCTCAAGGGGATAAAACCAGAAGATATGGACGAAGATGAATGGAGCGAAATGGATGAATTGGTACTTTCTACCATTATGCTGACTTTGGCAGAAAGCGTTTACTTCAATGTAGCAGACGAGATGTCGGCTTATCAAGCATGGTTAAAGCTGAGTGATCTTAATGAGAAGTAGAGTGCAGCTTCACAGGTATACTGGCTTAAGAATCTTGTTGACTTGAATATGAAAGAAGGGACACCTATATCCAATCATCTGAATGAATTCAACACAATCTATAGTCAGTTGTCAGCTCAAGGTGTCAAGTTTGATGAACCTGTTAGAGCTATGTTCCTGTTGATCACATTGCTGGAAAGTTGGGACACTTTTCGCACAGCTTTGAGTAATTCTGCACCTCCAGATGGTTTGAACATAGCAGGTGTAGAAGGAAGTCTGCTTACTGAAGAAACCAATAGAAAGACAATGGACAAAGGCAAAGGAACAGCCTTAGTTGTCAGGGGAAGGACCAAAGAAAAGTACAAAGGTGGAAAGAGGAATCAGTCTCGTAGCAAGTCCCGCAGTGCTAAAGGCAAGAGTGACATAGAATGCTACCATTGTGGCAAGAAGGGTCACATGAAAAGAGACTGCAGAGAATGGAAAGCAGAAAAAGGCAAAGAGAAAGCTGAAGACCATGGTGAGAAGAACAAGTCCTCAGTGAAGATTCAAGAAATAAATGTGACAAACACTGTTGCAGAGGATGACAGTCTAGTGTCAGGAGACATCTACTTCTTGAAGAATACAATGGACTCAGCTCTTCTTACAGCATCTGATGGAAATGCACTGAGTGACTAGATTATAGACTCAGGGGCATCACTTCACGTGTCTCCAAACAAGGAGTGGTTTACCTCTTATGTGACTACTAAAGATCATGTTCGGCTACGCAATGGGTAGACATGTGAGATCTTAGGTGTTGGAGATGTTCAATTGAAGTTTCAGAATGGCTCTTCTTTCATGCTGAAGAATGTGAGACATGTTCCCGCAATTACAAAGAGCTTGATTAGCACAGGTTTACTTGATGATGCTGGATACGTCACCACTTTTGGACATAACATGTGGAAGATATCCAAGGGTTCTATGACAGTAGCACATGGAGTAAAGTCTGGAGGACTTTACATGATTTATGTATCAAATGTCTCTAAAAATGTAATCAATGTAACCGAGCAGCCGAACGTTTCTTTGTGGCATAGCCGGTTAGGACATATGTCCAAGAAGGGAATGGAAATCTTGTCTCGTTCTGGTTATTTGCCTGGCTTTTCATTTGCTGATTTTGAATTCTGTGAACATTGTCTGTATGGTAAGCAAACACAGTAGCCACATAAGCATAGAAGCAGTAGAAGAGATACACAGTTGGCACTTGTTCATAGTGATTTGTGTGGACCTATGCCTAACCTATCTCTAGGGGGAGCTTCTTACTTTATGACATTTATAGATGATTACTCGAGGAAAGTATGGGTTTACTTTCTCAAGCACAAGGATGAAGCGTTTAGTGTTTTCAAAACGTTTGTGACACTTGTGGAGAATCAGAGTGGCAAGAAGCTTAAATGCTTACGCATTGACAATGGTGGAGAGTATGTTTCAAAGGCCTTTCAGGACTTTTGTGAGTCAAAAGGTATAAAACGTGAACTTACTGCTCCTTACAATCCTCCTCAAAATGGTGTTGCTGAGAGGATGAATAGGACCATACAAGAGAAGGTCAGAAGTATGTTGTCTAATGCACAGCTTCCAAATGGGTTTTGGGCTGAAGCTGTATCAACAGCTGTTCATCTTGTAAATAGATCTCCTAGCAAGGTTTTGCAGAAGGATTCAGTTCCAGAGATGGTATGGTCAGGCAAAATGCCCTCATACAAGCATCTCAGAGTCTTTGACTGTGAGGCATATACTCACATTCCAAAGGAATTTAGGAACAAACTTGAGCCAAAGAGAAGAAAGTGCATCTTTCTAGGCTATGGTAATTCTGGTGAGATGGGGTACAGACTTTGGGATCCCGAATCCAGAAAGGTTGTCCGCAGCAATGATGTTCACTTTAATGAATCCAAATATCATTCTAAACCAAAGAGGGTTGAGGAGATTAGAAGAGTTGTCTTCCAAGAAGATGGACCTGCACGTGCAAGACAAAATGTCAGGGCTCAAGAGGAGCAAGGGCAGGATAGAGTGGAACCACAAGTTGTGGCTGAGCCTGAGCCACCTATTGTGCGTAGATCTGGACGTGTCACGTGACCTCCTGATAGGTTTGTTTCATCTATGAACTATGTCATGTTGACTGATTGCAATGAGCCTTCATGTTACAAGGAAGCAGTGCAAATGAAGGACTCTGGGAATTGGCAATTGGCCATGCAGTCAGAGATGACAGCTCTGCATAAAAACAAGACATGGAAGCTAGTTAAATTACCACAGGGCAAAAAGGGTCTACCTTGTAAATGGGTTTACAGGATAGTCAGCCAAAGTACAAAGCAAGGCTTGTTGCCAAGGGCTTTAAGCAAGAACAAGGCATTGACTTTGATGAAGTCTTCTCTTCGGTGGTCAAGATGACTACATTGAGATGCTTTCTTGCATTGGTTGCCATATTAGATTTGGTGTTGCACCAAATGGATGTCAAGACAGCGTTCTTGCATTGTGATTTAGATGTGGAAATTTACATGCAGCAGCCAGAAGGGTTTGTTGAGAAAGGCAAGGAAGATTGGGTATGCCAGTTTTTAAAGAGTCTTTATGGCTTAAAACAATCACCGAGGGCATGGTACCATAAATTCCACAAGTTTATGCTTTCTCAAGGCTACAAACGTAGTGAGTTCGATCACTGTCTATATACAAAGAAAGCTAAGGATGGTAGTTGGCTGATCCTTATTTTGTATGTGGATGACATGTTGATTGCTGGCAAGCACTTGGAAGAAATTTCAGCTTTGAAGTCAAAGATGGCAAAATCGTTTGACATGAAAGACATGGGTGAGGCAAGTCATATACTTGGTATGCACATTGAGAGAGACAGATCAAAGAAGTGTATTTGTTTATCTCAAACAGAGTATATTGACAAGGTTTTGCAACGTTTCAGTATGGAGAAGGGAAAGGCACTGAGTGTTCCATTGCCACCATATGTGAAACTTAGCAAACAAGATTGTCCTGTGTCTGAGGAAGAACAGGCTGAAATGGATAATATTCCATATGTGTCTGCAGTGGGTAGTTTGATGTATGCAATGATTGCTACTCGCCCAGACATTGCATTTGCAGTGGGAGTAGTAAGTCGATACATGTCAAACCCAGGAAAGAAACATTGGGAGGCAGTGAAAGGAATATTGAGATACCTGAAAGCTACAAAGAGTATGCGTATATGCTATGGGAGTCAGGAGCTAAGTGTAAAGGGTTTTACAGACTCAGATTATGCAGGTGACTTAGACAACCGAAGGTCTACGTCAGGGTATATCTTTACATTGGTTGGTGGAGCAGTATCATGGCGTTCTAGATTACAAGATTGTGTTACTCATTCTACTACAGAGGCTGAATATGTTGCAGTATCAGAGGCATGCAAAGAATCAATTGTGCGCTCCTTGCCGCACTGTCGAAGCAAGGGACTTGCCAATACACCGTATGCGAGCCACAAACGGCTCCAAGAACACAACAAGCCTAAACTAGCAAGCTCAAGAGAACAAAGGGTGTGTCACTCACCGCTCTACGCTCGCCTTCGTGGTGGATTCCTCGCCGCGATGAAGAAGAAGCTGCAGTCGTGCCGCACTCAACCGCCTCGCCGCTGTCGTGCCTTCGTAATGCTCGATTGCACACACACTCTCCCTCTCTCTCTCTCTCACACACACACACACAGGGAGGTGAAGAAGAAGAAGATGGAGATGGAGCAAGAGCACTCTTCAATTGCACAAATGAGAGAATGAGTAAAAATTAGGTTTAGTTGGCTTTTATAGGAGCTCACCCCATTCACACTTGGGCGCCCATGCTTAACCAACTAATCCCTTGAATGTCCAAGTTAAAGTGCGCCTCTCATCGGCGATCACTCTTACCCTTTTCCTATTGGACCGACAAGCCCGGTACCTGACTCTAAATATTACAACGTTTATAGATCATAGGGTGTCCGTGTGCCGTGAGGGTTAACATGGCCCCCTTCCTGATGTAGATTCCGTCCTCGGAAGCTATTGAGTTGAAGCTGGTTCGTCGAGGTGGAAGAGCATTTGAGATGAATGTCCTTAGCCTTCTTCAGTCACTGCAAAATCAAACAACATTGGCACAGTAATGGCATTCTCTAAAAAAGCATATGCAGTTTTAGATAGACAAATTGATTGGTCAAAGAATTTCAAACAATTTGTTAGCAATGAACATTAAATTGCAATGTAATCAAATGCATAAACAGATGTAAAGGTAAAAAATTAAACAAGTTTGGGGTCACTAATTTGACGGTCGAAAAGCACTAGAGATCGAATATTAATACCATGGGTAAGCTTCTTAATTTTCTGTGGTCAATTAAGTTGTTTAATCGCGAGAGCCAAGTATTCATGTTCGAGGGCTGACTAGAGGCTATACCTAGAAGACTTTGTAGTTAAGCTACCATAAAAGGAATTTCTCATGAAATCATCGCCTGACTGATTACTTTTTCTTTGACCCCCCAAGGTCTTTTCACAGTGATTCAATTATGAAGTGGGTGCTTATTTTGTATGCCTTGGGTTTTTTGCTTTTCAAGGAAAAGCGCCCACACTGGGAACCTCTAGGGCTCTAGTACCATAGGCGATACATGTGAGTGAAGTACCAAATCAAGCTGAGATTTCTCTTCCAGCTTAAAATTTTACATTGTGGCACTTTGATTTTTTGCTTGTTCATTTTCAGCATTTAAATTTTGTAACTTTGGGGGGTCATATAACACTGTTACCCTCCCCAGGCTCATCACATTAGTAAACTCCCTTTATAATACTTAAGCTAAAGGTCACTAGTGTTAAGCCCACTAGAAAGCCCTAGTACATTTCACACAATGCTGCCTAAATCGGATTAAGAACCTAAGTAACCATTGCTTATTAGGAAGGCATTCCCCATGGTATTAAGAGAAGATCTCTAATACCTAGCTTGGTCAAACTAGCTTAGTCGGACTGCTTGATTTTTAAACCTAGACAAGTGATTATGACAAAACATTACATTGAATTAAATGTTTGATACTAAGCAAATGCGCTGAATATTATGCTACCAATCACAATCAAAGCAGACAATCATAGATGCAAAAAGATAAGGGCAATGCTAATGGACAAGAAACACCTGTTTGTGTTGATGGTCGCGCTTGATTTGAAGTGTGAACGAGAGAAAGGTTCCATGAAGGTCCAAATCCTAACCACAGCAACACGTTCCTGTACACACTAGGAAACAAAAGGAATACCTCCAGGAGGCACATTAGTGGGAAAAGAGATCTTTGCTAATCACTCAACTCTAAAACAGAAACACTCCTATCGTACTAATCTTACCTTACCCTCCATCATTCAAGTGATGAGGATCAAAGGTGTTTTATGGCATAGGTTTCTGTTTCACTGTACCAAATGTGACATGTGTAGGTCTGAGTCAATGTTTTGACTTTTAATGTGCATACTCGTTTGCTAATTGCTCTTGCTCTTTTCTTTTTTTTTTGTGAGTATAAAGCTTTATATGTACATTCCCTAAGATTAGAATTGAGAGGTCAGGGAAAAAGGTTGAGAGGGAAACAAATGAATGATGACTGTCAGCAAACACTCCCCCCTTCCTTGGGTAGATCATACCGTTTGAAATGAGCTTGTCACCCTTTGAAACCAATTGTTCCAGTTGGTAATAGGTGAGGATTTTTGCCAGTAGTTTTCTATTACCCTAGGTGCTTCGTCAAGTTGCAAGGGTGGTAAGGTACTCTCCCAGGATCGAACTTGAAGTGGTTCATCAGGTGATTCTTGAACACTGGGAGGTGTGGATTCTTTTGTAGCTTCATGGAGGTCCACTACTATAGATGGAGGCGGTGTAGAAGCTTTTACCTCTATGGATGTATTACATGAGGAGCTATAAGCTTCATGGGACTCCCCCCTTCCTGAGCTAGGTGGAACAAATCGTTCTTTCTTTGGTACCCAAACTAGCTCTGGACTAGGTGTGTAGCATTCTGTGATTTTGTTCTTTCCACGATCATTGATTCGTTTTGGAACTACGGGATTGGGCTCACTTGGGTCAGGTGATAGGTAAGAGCACAATCTACGTTTTGGTACCCAGATTTGATCATTTCCTTGATAGTAGCCTTGAGCTTCCAATAGTTGTTTAGGGATCCATCGCAACATTTTCTTACTTTTCTTGGAGCGAGTGGTACGTTTCTTACAAGGCTTCTGTTTTTTAGCACTAGCTATGGTCACTAAAGAAGCTTTAGGGACCCACTTGTATGTTTTCTTCGTTACATTAGGATGAGTCTTGTCGGAACCGATATGCATTGCTTGTAGCATATTTAAGGGTATAGGAATTTCATCCCCCTCAGGTGTTACCCAGGTCGTCCCCCTATTTCCCCAAGTGTCTATGGTTGATGCTAGGTGGACCCAATCCACATTGTCTGATTCCGTCATACCCGGTAACACATCCATGTAAGGAGAATCTTGGCCAATGTCTGTATCCTTCTTACAAGTGTAACAATATTGTAGTGGGGCCCAGTGAACTGTGGTGTCAGAGCGATGATCAATAATGGTTTTACTCCCTAAGGGGTGTACCTTACCAGTCACCAAATCCACTCTAAGGACAGAGTCTTGGAATTGCAAATAGACATGATTTTTAGACCAATCGTGAACCATTTGTGCTTCCCTCATGAATGGTCGTCCTAAAATCATTTCATATGACATAAGGTGTTTAGAGAAATCCATTACAATGAACGTATGTCGTACCTTGTGTCCTAGAACTTTGATCTTAAGATCCTTGAGCATCCCCATAGGTTTGGCTATGGTACCATTTGCCATCTTTACCACAATGTTAGTAACACTGAGGCGGGGTTTTCCCATGGATTCCCAACAATCTTTTGTAACGATGCTAACTCCCGCACCACCATCAAGAATTCCCTTTATAGTTAATCCCTTGGTAGTGATGGGTAGGGTCGCATTAGACTCGTCGCCTTCAAAATACTGCCCTAATTCGTTAATGGGTACCTCGATCACAGACTCGTGTCCATCTAAGTCAAGTGATTGCACATGATTTTCCTCATCAATCATAATCGAGTCAGGCCTATTTGGTTGCGCAAACTGCGGTAATCCCGTTCGTAGCTCTCCGTTAAGGAATGCTCGAAGTGCAAGGAATAACTCAGGATCTCCATACAGCTTTGCTATGATCGTGGTTCGGACCTCAGAAGACATGAAGTCCACTAGTTTGGCAACATTCATTGGCGTTTTGCAGGGTGTAGGTCCTTGACTAGGAACTGGTGAGGATGGAATCTCATATTCCTCAATGGGATCAGGTATTCCTTCGTTAAACATCCTTTCCAACAAGAAGGGTGTATGCTCACTTTCTGATGTCCCGTCTTCACTCCCTTCTTGGATGATACTAGATATGGCTAACGGTCTATGGTTCATGTGGGGTGGATGAACTTGCGTGGGAAACACTGTGTCATGAATTTTGATATGCATGGGTTCTGGTTCTAGTTTCCTTTGAGTCTCCTCCACTAAACCTCTTAG
This sequence comes from Adiantum capillus-veneris, assembly GCF_014529385.1. Classification (NCBI taxonomy): domain Eukaryota; kingdom Viridiplantae; phylum Streptophyta; class Polypodiopsida; order Polypodiales; family Pteridaceae; genus Adiantum; species Adiantum capillus-veneris. Next base: position 157,941,891 of record NC_140934.1, on the reverse strand, counting down.
ATGTTTCACCTGCTTAATCTCGTCTACAGGGTTTGGGTACGTCCCAATCTTCTTTTTACGATTCTTCCCTTTTTGCCCCTGCGGTTTATCTTGGGGGTCTTGGATTGGATTTGGAAACACTTGTGGTGTTTTCAGAGGCTCTTTATGGTTTTCTCTCATTCGGTTTTCATTTGGTTCCATGTTACGATTTTCCTTGTCGGTCTTTCCCTTTGTGGTATTGGTTCTAGTCTCCATTGTCTCGACTGAATCTGAATCATCCTCGAGGTCATTCATATACACGGGGTCATCTCCTGTTCCTATGTTTGTTTTGGAACTTGGCTTTGAATTTTCCGTATTCTGCGACTTCTTCCTTCGTGTCTTCTTTTTCTTTGCTTGGATAACTGACGCGGTATCTCTCTCTTCGAGGATATGTCCTGGCCCTTGAAGCATGGAGCGTGTAATCGCATAAGCGGGTGCGACGGGTGGTATTGGCGATGTCACACTAGCAATTTCGACCAAATTCAGGGGTGTGATTTTAGGCGCATTTGGGTTATAGGGGCATTGGGCAATCAAGTGATCTATCCCACAACGATTACATGTGAGTATTGGCATTGCAGACGTGCTCCCTTGATTCATTTGCATCTGTGCAGCATTCTTTTGCAGCCTAATAGGGCACTCCGCTGCTCGATGTGGTCCACCACACTCGTAGCATTGAAGAGGTGGCCTCCTAGCCTGGGTGTTGATATTTTGACCTCTGGATGCGAGAGCAGCAGCTTGATAAACCGACTTGACTTGTCCCCAACAATCTTCCATGTAGTATATAGGACATTCTTCCAATGTATCAAGTCCGTAGGCAATACTAGTGTCTATTTCCTCCTCACAACCATCTGGATAAGCATTTGATGGCTCGCAACCCACTTGGTTCATAGGGGCGACTCTTGGATGCGGGGGCTGCGGTCCTAGCACAGGAGGTGGTAGCGGTGTAGCTTGTACAACATTTTGAGATCTAGGGACCATGTGTTGCGGTAGTTGCTCAACAGGTGGAGTAGGCATCAATACAGGAGCTCGAGGCGCATCCGTCCAGGCTACAGGTGGTCTATTTGCCATCATACGTTTGATCATTAAATAATCCTTAGCTTGGTGACCATACCTACCACATGCGTTGCAAGTTCCATTAAATTTTACTCTAAACGTAGGGCACTCACTAGTGCTATGTGGACCTAAGCAAATGGAACACCATTGTTGCTCCCTTCTTGGATACATGTAACTATTTTGAGGGGGTCGATTATCCTTAAGAGACTCTTGGATTGCCTTGGTGAGGTCTGTCAAGAATGTCTCAAATACCTTTGGCTCATTGGCAATGGGCTTTGCAGTCATGGGTTCATACTCAATGGCTTGCGAGCTAGTGGATCTCGTGTCAGTAGACACCCTCATGCCTGCTATCATCAAGTTGTCCTCTAGTTGGATTGCATTGGCAGTGACATCTTCCCAGGTTGTGATACCTCTAATCACTAGTCCATTATAGATTCCTTCATTCCTCAACCCTCGAATGAATCGATCAAGCAGTTGGTTATTGTTGAAGCGCTCATTTACAGGGCAGCGAGAGTTTAAGTGCTTTAGACGACTAATGAAGTCCCTTACTGACTCTCCTTCCTTACGTTCGGCCTTCTGTAGCTGAGATGCTACACCCCAAAGCACACCTTCTCGTATGTACTCCTTTAGAAACAACCTTCGAAGGGTAGGGTAGATTGTTTTCTCGTCCACCCTTAGGATCCTATACCAATCTCCAGCCTTCCCACTTAATGTCAAGCTTAAGGCATTGCACTTATGTAGTTCGTTGCGTTCCCCTAAGGAATCACATACTTGTTCAAACACTTCAATGTGTTTTCTAGCATCTTCGTCCCCATTGAATTTTTGCGTGAGTTTGGCAATTTGTACTGCCTTACTTCTAGGCTCTCTATCAGATGCATGACGCATATTTTCCGCGATAGATCGACCTATGGTTTGAGCAAACGCTGCCAAGTCACCTATGTGAGGAGGTAGGGCCGGTGGAGGTACTCTTGGAATCATATGTGGGAGAGGGACGGGTACCGGTCTTGGCATATGTGTGGATGATGCAGGATATGGAACATAACCGGGCATAGGTCCACTCGGATAAGAGCTAGGGAGCGGCACTCGAGGAGCATAAGCAAGTGGTACTATTGGAGGTGTGGGGGCCATGTGTGCATAAGGGGCTAGAGGCACATATGGTCGAGGCCCCATATTAGGTACTACGACACTAGGTAGTGGCACTGCGCTAACCGTAGATGTCATTGGTACATTTTCTGTCAGGCTTATCCCTGGAGTGAGCACTGTGTTTTCCTTAATAGAGGGTTGAGCCAAGTTAGGGAAGCTAAAGTTTTCGCTTGGAGGCTTAGATTGCATAGAGACCCCAGGTGAAATGACGTAAGATGGGTCCATGGGGCTCATTAGAGGAGTCTCCATTTGTGATAGAGTAGGCTGTTGAGCCTTGCTCGTATCCAGAAATCTCATGGGGCCAGTTGAGAGTATATTTACCCCTCGGTTTTGCCTTTCTGATTGAATAATGCCATGGATAACATTACAGATCATTTTCTGTTGATCTTCGATGCTCGTGGCACTAGAGGTGGATTGTACAATCTCTATCCATCCTGCATGGTAGGCGTGGCCAGAGTGTAGATCCGTCAACACCTCAGTGTGGAGGTCGTATGTCCAATGATCATTAATGAACAATCCTTCTAGAGTCGACGTGTTAATGGTTTCTTGTGAGGTAGAAGCAATGTTGCTCCCCGTGGTTTTACTTGTCACCAACGGTACTCTAGAGGGAACTTCTGAAGGAGGCAGCTCAACAGGGCCTTCTTGGTAAGAAGTTGGTAGGATATCCACATGGACACTCTTTGGGGGTGTCGGGTCCACGTGCGATGTGAAAGGAGAGTCCACTTCCCCACCCCCTTCGCGTGCTTCATCTGCATCAGGTTCCGAGCGAGTAGCTCTACCTAATGTTTCCATGAAACGGCTAAACATACTAGTACTAGGCTGTGGAGCTTCGGGAGGTGCATGGCCTTCTCTCTCAGTGTTTTGGGTAGGGTATGCTTCCATGATTTCTGAGTCGGAGGAGGAATCACTAGCGGCTATTTTAGGGTCTTGGGTGGTGCTACCTTGTGTCCCTGCTAAGGGTCTAGATCCTATCGTGGATGGGTAATGGGTGTCCGTATGAACAGAGGCACCCTCAATATGCTCGTGTTCTAGCACCCGCCCAGAGCGTAAGTGCATGAGCTTCTGATACCCTAAGGTGTCAAAAAGCTGCTCTAGGAGGCCTTGTGACTAGTTTTTAGCGTGTTTTTTGTTTGTTTTTTTGCTAGATTTTTTAGAGCGTGTCGTGGAATGGGCCGTGTGATAGCTCGAAACGAGCGTATCGGTCAGAGGGTCGTGCCGTGCTTTACAGCCCTCCGTTTGGTCACTCTATGCCCTCAGAATCCCTAAAACTGTCAATTTCCAGTAGGGAACTAGGCCCAAACTAGAAAGTCTAAGGGTGCAAGTGGGAAGAGAAAGGAGGAGAGTGGAGGACTTGTCCCACATGCTCTCATTCTCTCTTGAGGGAGTAGGGTATATATATAAGAGTGAGTCTAGTATATATCATAGGACTAAGGCCTGGGCTTGGGCTTGGGCTTGGGAAACCGATCCCGATCTATCTTTTATACAAACCAACCCGCCCGTTTTAAGAGTCACGTTTTTTATTTTCGAAAAATTTCGCCGCCCGCTCGCTTGCGAGAAAATTTTTTTTTTTTTTGGGGGGATAAAAATAAAAAAATTTAAATTTTTTTTTCCTTTTTTGGGTGCAAAAAATACAGAAATTGAAAACGCAGATATGCAGAAATTTCAGAGATCGCAGAAATTAAAAAAACGCAGAAATGCAGAAAATTGCAGAAATTGAAAACGCCGAAATTGAAAATGCAGAAATTGCAGAAATTGAAAAAACGCAGACAATAGCAGAAATTGAAACTTGACAGCAAATGCAGAAAACGCAAAAAACAGAAATCTCCACACACTCCTTCCCTACCTTTCCTATGATAGAAATTGCATCACAAGGAAGCGTAAAGTGCTAACCGAGCTTAGTGTAGGGCATATCCCCGGCAGCGGCGCCAAAAATGTGCGCTCCTTGCCGCACTGTGGAAGCAAGGGACTTGCCAATACACCGTATGCGAGCCACAAACGGCTCCAAGCACACAACAAGCCTAAACTAGCAAGCTCAAGAGAACAAAGGGTGTGTCACTCACCGCTCTACGCTCGCCTTCGTGGTGGATTCCTCGCCGCGATGAAGAAGAAGCTGCAGTCGTGCCGCACTCAACCGCCTCGCCGCCGTCGTGCCTTCGTAATGCTCGATCGCACACACACTCTCCCTCTCTCTCTCTCACACACACACACACACAGGGAGGTGAAGAAGAAGAAGATGGAGATGGAGCAAGAGCACTCTTCAATTGCACAAATGAGAGAATGAGTAAAAATTAGGTTTAGTTGGCTTTTATAGGAGCTCACCCCATTCACACTTGGGCGCCCATGCTTAACCAACTAATCCCTTGAATGTCCAAGTTAAAGTGCGCCTCTCATCGGCGATCACTCTTACCCTTTTCCTATTGGACCGACAAGCCCGGTACCTGACTCTAAATATTACAACGTTTATAGATCATAGGGTGTCCGTGTGCCGTGAGGGTTAACATCAATTTGGCTTAATCGACTAGTAACAGATTTGGGAATCAAAGAAGAGATGCCTGTGTATATTAGCTTGTATAGTAGCTTCTCTCACACTTAAAGTACCACATTGGACTTTAAGTGGGAGGTTGTTGGGGTATAAAGCCCAATGTGGTCGCCCAGGTAAGTGGGCGGGCCACCAGGTATGTACACATATTCTTTTGTAAAAACCTAATAAGAACTCACTATGCTCTACACATTACAGTAGAGCGAGTTCACCATATCGTCGTGGTCTTCTTCTCGAACTCTCTCTCTCGCGTCGCACTTCCGCTCGTACTCCTTCAGCATACTCTTTGAAGCAAAATTTTATAAGTAGAGAAACCTTTTTGGACATTCAACTGTCTTGCCATTTTGTTGTCCTATTGATAAAGGCTTTTAGGGATCATTATGGCCACTTGCGGGTTCCTCTTTCTTCCACAGGGTCAGATTCTTGTGAGAACTTCTTCAGCAAGGTGGGAGGCATGATAAGAAACGAGAGAAGTTATGATGGTTATGATTTGTTGAGTAGTGCAGGTTCTCTAAATAGGATTGCTGAAATGCAAGCAGGTTCGTCTCTTGCTTTTCCTGTGGCTCATGCAAAGCAAGAGAATATCTGGTTTCAGATGAATCATTTAGCAGGTGTGTCATTGGCTAATCTCGATGATTATAGCAGTGTGCAAAGTGATGGACATATGATTAGCGCTCTAAAGGAGGGGTTATTGGAAGCAAAGATGTTATGCTCAACACTTGGTATGCAACATAAAGATTGGTGTAATGATGCATGGGCAGAGCGTGATCTCTCTTATCTTTTTAGTGTTGTTGATGTCGACAACGAGAATGAAGAGGACTCAGTCACTCAAGTCACTCAAATTGATGGGCATGTCGAGGATGAGAACATTATCATGGCTGAAAGCGAACTTCGCCATACATTGGATTGCCTCATTGATGAAGAGGAAGGTGGAGTGAGAGAAATTTCATCTCTTGTTTCGATTGATTCAAAAACCATATGCAAAAGCACTCTTGTAAGCCAACTAAATGGAAATCCTACATTGTGAAAGGATAGGCTCACAAGGGTAAAAACAGAAGTTCTTTTCTCATTGGAAAAGAAAACTCAATTAGATACACGCACATGTCTTGTAATTGGATCAGATTGTGCTGTTTTGTTTGAGAAGACAGCAATGGAGGACAGTGCAAAGGAGAAAAACAAAGGTCGACTTGCAAGCACTAGTCAAGGAGCGAGCAAAGGGACATGGTACTTGGGAAGAGTCGTGAGCATGAGAAGGAAGCTGGAAGGTAGTTTCAAAGAGACTCGTGGTCCTTTTGATCTTCTAGATCGCCCTCCTAATGTGGAGGTTCATCTATCATGGTATCAAGTGGCCAAGGGTAGAAGAAGCTACACATATGATTTAGTGGACAATCAAGCAGTATCTTTGGATTCCATAATTGCTAAAGCGCACTTGGATTATGATGTCACAACAAAAAAATATGTTCTTGATGCTAATGATTATAAGATCTTTAATGATTATTTGAAGAATGTGAAAGGTAATTCGATCTTGTGTGTATAGCTATTTTTAGCTAAATTCTATTATATGCTCAAAGTCATCCTTACATGTTTGAGTTTGCTTTTGTAGGATAAATGGAGGTGGATAATATGCAAGTTTGATTTTTGAGGTATAGGTTTTTTCTTCATGTCCTTTTTCATAATTATGTCCTTTTGTAAATTCCAAAACTTCTTAATTAACATCAACCGTAACTTCTTAATTAACATTAGTTTTCATCTTATGGTGAATTTCAATATGATGCAGGTGCAAGAGTTTTGGCTACAGAGTTTTGTTGCGTTTTGACGATTCGGTGTTTTGATGATTAGCAACATTTGGCCAATATGGCTTAGGCATTGGACTTGGTTTCTTTAAGTGAGTTGATAGAAGGATATGACCATAGGCTTGTGGCTTTGTGCATCAACATTTTCTTTAAGGCTTATGGCTTTGTGCATCGACATTTTATTTTGTCTTGGAGTATGTTGCTAGCAAGATGTGGTGAACATGTCTATGGCAAGGAAGGTTTGATTTGTTTGTATCATATGTGATCATGTAGCTTATGTGATTATGTTACTTGAAGCTTGCACTGTGAAAGACATTACTATGGGTGAGAGACTCCTTGATGAGATTGTTTGTCACAGCGATTGCTAGAAAAATATGGCGTGACGTTTATGCTAAACCTGGCACTCTCAACAAAGAAAAAAAGGCCTTTAATTATCTTTTGATTGTACCTGTGGTCTATTTGAACAAAAGCAAAATATAATTGATTTGTTTTGATTGTGAACAAAGGAAAAGTAGTTAAACATTTTGTTAAAATTGTTGTTTTTTGAAGCACACCATTTGCAAACTATGAACATGCTTTAGGTTTAAATTTATTAGTGAACTCAACATTGGGACAGTACTTGAGGCCTATTGGAGAAACATGTGCTTTGTGGTGATTTGGTTGATGTGTATGGCCGATTGTGACTCGCTCTTATAAAGAAAAATGATGTGACTATTGAAGTGTGTTGATTGCAAGATATGTTCAACATGGTTGTGACAATGTGGTCTCTCGGAGTGTGTTTATCGCATATGTGGGGAGGTGCAAACCCCTTACATGCTAACTGTGTACTTGGATCGATATAAAATTTGAAACAATTTTTGGTTAGCAAATTATGCATCAACATTCTATCACCTATGAGATAGGAAAAGGTTGAAGGTGATCAATTTTTCATATTTTGGTGGGTCAATGCAATTCATGCATCGATCTTGACAAAAAAAAGTCAAGGTTACAGACTCATGGGGTGAAAGGCAAGTAAACTTTATAGGTTGTGGGTAGATTGTTACATTGTTGGATGTTCATTTTCATGCTTCAATTTTGCTAGTTGGATACGGTAAGCTGTGAAAAACCTGACTCGGGTTGCTTATAATGATTGGTCACAGGTTGCAGGGTATTGTAGGATAAGTTTGAACATATTAAGCCCGTGCACTAGAACTGGGATGAATTTTGGGAACCATCAAGTGCAAGGCAGCATAGGGTAGTATTTTTGTGCTGATTGAGTATATCAAATCATCTATTTAGTTATCAACACAAGCGGTTCTTTGGCATGTTGCCAGCCACTATGGTGCTCACTCTTTGACTAGTTTTACTAAGTTAGATAATGCAAACCCTAAATTTTATATGTAAGTTAGGGGTATGATAGTTTTTTTCATTGACTGTCGTATAAGCGTAGAAAGGGGGGTCATGTTCCCAAATATGAGTCGTATATAGGGGTTTTATGAAAGTTGTCCACTCGCAGGTGGCGTCTCCTTTTGTATACAGAGTGAATCCCCCAGGACCTCATGTAACATTGTTCCAAATGTCGCATGTTCCTAAGTGGAGTAACTATCTAGTTACTTATTTATCAAGCCAAAAATTTCATGAGGATATGAGTAAACGCCGTCAAAGGGCAATTGAAACTGAAGCAAGAGATTATGCTCTTACTAGAAACCAATTGTATCGGAGAGGTAAGGATCAACATCTGTGTCTTTATGAAAATGAAGATAAATATATTTCAATTATAGAACAAGCACATGCTGGATTAGCTGGCAGTCACTTTTCTAGTGAGACCACCGCAAGAGCAATCTTAATGGCAAGCATATGGTGGCCAACACTTTTTGCAGACGCCAAAGAATATGTTTGAAGGTGTGATGCTTGTCAACGAGCAAAAATGCCAACACATGTAGATAGCATGCCCTTAAGACCAATGATGGGAGCTAGAGCTTTCGCAAAATGGGGTATAGATTTTGTTGGGCCAATACAGCCTCCTGCTTATAGAACCTAAGCTCAATATATCATTGTAGCTACGGACTATTTGACCAAGTGAGCTGGGCCGAGGCTAAAGCAACTCAAAACAATGATGCCAGAACCACTACCGCCGTCTTATATGAGTATGTGTTCACAAAATATGGATTGCCAATAGAAATTGTCAGTGATAGGGGAACTCATTTCCTCAATGAGGTAATCGAGTATCTGCTTAATGAATTTATGGTCATCCATAACAAATCAGTTCCCTGTCACCCACAAGCAAACGGACAAGCTGAGCATACGAATAAGATTCTTAGCTCGGTATTGACTAAAGTGGTTAGTTCAGGAAGGACAGACTGGGAAATGAATCTCCATGCAGCTCTATGGGCTTATTGAGTTTCATTCAAAACAGCTTTAAATGCTACAACCTTTAATCTTGTTTATGGTCTTGATGCCATATTGCCAATAGAATTTCTATTGTCGACACTAAGGGTAGCTAAGGATCTTGAGTGGACTGGACATGAATTGTCAGAAAGACTTGAAGATTTAGAGAATCTAGATGAGCAAAGGCTAACTGCTGTAGCTCACATCTATGCACAAAAGCAAAAACAAAAACAGTTTTTTGATTCCCATCTAATTATCAAAATCTTCAAAAAAGGGGACTTAGTTTTAGTTTATTCCCTTAAGCAACACATTCCCAAGTTTAAGAAGAAAAACGGACCGTTTATCATTGAAGACGTATCTCCAAGTGGAGCAGTTAAGTTATCCATCCTAGATGGTGAATCAATGGCTAATTGGATTAGTGGATGTCGTTTAAAGAAGTACACTTTGCCACTAACCAATGAATTGCTAGAAAGGATGCATGCAGCTAAGCAAAGGAAGATAAAACAACAACAAGTTATTAATGAAGCCCAGAAAGAAGCTCGGCTTCAGGTACTCAAAAGGAAAGCTGCTCTCAAGAATCAACAAATGCCTATTCCCATCAACACTCTGGAAATAAATGACCGACAATGGGAATTGCAGAAAGATGCAGTGTCAACAGATGATGAATGGCTAGATGGAATGGACCTTCGCATCAAAGTACAGCTCAACAATCATAGCACAAATGCATTGGTCGACACAGGAGCTTGAGCAAATGCAGTCAGTTATTCCATGTACAAGAAAGTAACAAGTTAGTCTTTGACAGCAAGAATAGCGACTATTAAAGAATGCAACAAGAACCCAACACCAACATTGGGGGTAGTCAACTTGAATGTGACAGTACATGGATGTTCATGTCCTCATCTGTTTGTATGCTTACCAAATAAACACATGAATGAGACACTGATTCTTGGAATTCCCTGGATGCGAACATACAAGGCAGTACCAGATTGGGATACGAATCAGCTCAAGCTATCACCTAAAGGCGGACAACTCATTGTTCCAATACCAAGCAAGGAGGAATGGAAAAGAAGTTACAAGGAGAGCAAACCACAAAGCAATCAATCTTCTCCATCCTATCGACCAGTAAATGCTACAAGTGGCATACAAGGAGTCAGGCAATTTGGGTACCAAAAGCACAGCTTAAAGACAAGCCGATTCAAATCTGGGTACCCAGAACATCATCGACAATACCAAAGACGGCTCAAAGGTTCAAAACACAGAGACGAGCACCTCCAAACAAGGAACCTAACACGAAATGGGTTTGGAAGAAAAAGGAGCACTTATCTTCTCCGCAAACCGCAAAACCGATCAAGCAATGGAGAGTTAAGTCTCAGAAGACTCAATCACAACATTCTGCACCAAGCAAACCAAAATATCAATGGCGAGTAAAAGCTCGACAACAGTCAAAAGTGATACCAACAGCTCAGGCAATCAGCGTGCTAAAGCATCATGATGGTACACTCAAGCAGAGAGCACACAAGCTACAAAATTTGCTCTTTGGAAGACAGCATCAAAAAGCCTCGACATCAGAAATCCTTGAGTTAATTACTCAAGACCCAACTCTTGCACAGCATATTGGTTTGAACTACATTGATCTTACAAGCATTGTAGAGCCAACCAAGGCTATGCATAGACACGATTGTTCATCCCATGCACACAGTCGTTCCGGAGTACGCCATCTAGGAGGGGTGGAAGGGCACTAAGTAATTAAAGGCAATGTTTGAAAAGGGAGGAAAAAGTTTGATGTTAACATGTGATTTTTTACAAAATTACCTAACAATACCCTTATAATTCATCAACAGGGAAAGTTAACTGATGATATCTCCGCGATGAGTGTAAATAGTGTACATACCATCAGAAAATCATTCAAAAAATAGTCCTTTTTTGTTATTTTTCATCATTTTTCTTGATATTGAGACTTAAACAATAGAGAAATCCAACAAAAAACAATAAATATGTGTTTTTCAATAGATTTTCTTAATTAGTGGATTTTCACTTTACTTTTTTAGCACATTTTGTTATTTCTTTGATTTTTTTAATAAACATGTCAAAAATTAATAATAAATAGCAAAGGAGCTCATATGGAAAAACTGAAGACACGCTGATGATCAAAAAAACAAGGCGGACAGGCAAAAAAAAATTCAATCAAATTGATAGATGGAAGTGGGAAGCCTAAATCAGGCGGCTAGACCTACTTTTGCAGAATTCTTGTAGAATGAGCTACAAGATTCTGATTGGGGAAATTTTTTAGTCTAACATAGATTTTACGGCCGAGTAGGACTAATAGGGGAATTTAGGGAAAAGTGGTTTGGGAAGTCCAAGTATAGATACCCAAGGTAGGCTAAAATCACCTCATTTCCACTTGTTGCCTTTGGAGAGAGAGCTCTTGACCTCCTTTCCGTGCATTTTTCGGAGTCCACAGTTGCCTGTTTTCAGCACCGTCTCACACGAGACATGAGGGGTAAGCTTTATACTTATCAATGATCCATTTTATATGGCTGATAAACTAGTCTAAACCCCTGGAAAAAACCCTAGAATCTGAGCAGAGCGCGAAGACCTACGAGCAAAAATTGACCATAGCGGCCTGCCAGCTCAACCAAATCAGATGAGACTTGAATTGTAGCATGCCCCAACATAATAGAACACTTCTATATCAACAGTTGAGCGTTCAGCAAGGGCCGAGGGGGTCCCAAGTAGAAAAGCTAGTTTTTTGGCATATGCCAGAATTACAGTCTGACTCCACAGACAGCTTACATACGAGGTCTATACACAATGTATATGATTGGTTTCATAAAATCAATCAAGCCAAGCCCTCAAAAAGCAGAAAACAGCTCGAAGGCTACAAAGCGTCAAATTCATCATGCAAGGTCAAATTGACTCCAAATGGACCAAAATTTGGATGAGTTGCTCCGTAGCGGACAAGTCCATAGCCTCAAAAGTGACTAACCAACTCTACAAGCCATGTAGTCACAAAAATCAATTATTTCAGAGTCGACAAAACACGAAGTGATGTCGCAATATCAAATTTTATCAAATTCAATTTAGGACTTGTTTTAGGTGTATAGAATGTGTTTAGGTCAAAATTTTCAAGTTTTGCAAGAAAAAGTTGATTGCTGTAAATAATCGCGATTATTTACTTTTGCAATATTTTGGCTTGAAAATTGTATTATCACCTCACCTAACACTTGTACACACCTAATACATGCCAAATTTCAAGTATGAGCCAAAATGATCAATTATAACTTGGAAAATTACTAAAAAACGCAAAGAAGTCCTCGCAAGCCAAATTCTGAGTTATGATTAACATTTTTTGATCCAAATCACCTCATATCACATACACAAGGTCTACACCATGCCTAGAACCAAGTTCTACCAAAAAATATTCATTTGATGAAAAAGTTAATAATCGCGATTATTTACTTTTTGGCCAAAATGGGATGAATTTGCAACTTTGCCATCATGGGACCAAAGTACATGATGTCCTTAGCCCACTAACCAAGTTTGAACAAATTTGAAGCTCAAAATCTCAAAATTCCTTTACATCTACTATTTTAGAGACCTCAAGCCCAAATTTGGCACCATTTTTATCATGTGCACCCAAATGAGCCCATAATTCATTCAAAGTATCTATTTGGTATATACTTCAAGCCTATCATGTCAAATTTGCAAAAAGTTGAAAAATTTACTCAACTGTAAATAATCGCAATTATTTACTTTTGTTGCAGTTTTTTGTTTTGACTTCATGATTTTGATCTTTACATGTTTTTATGTATCTATGCATGTTCAAAAATTGATTTGAAGTAAATTGGAGTCAATTTGACAGCAATTCAGAGTGAAGGACACTTTAGAGAAGAATCTGCCAAATATGCTAACTTTGACACTCTCTTCACTTAAACAGGAGCCATGCAAGCTGCACAGAAGGTTAAGAAGAGGGTCTCGCAAAAGGAAAAGCTGCAAGAGCTACACCATACCAACTGGACCGCAGTTCAATCAAAACAGCCAAAGTGGCCTACCTGTCGAAAGAACAGTTGGAGGAGAACAACACCACAGTATTCACAGGTAGATTCAAAAGCGAAGAAGGACATTAGGTAGATTTGTAACTTCTACCAAAAGAAGTATATGATGTCACAGCAAGGCCTAAGACAAAAGAAGCCAACAGAAGGTTTGGGCTCAGAGAGTTCTATGAACAAGAGCCGTGTGGAGTGGATTTCCACAAAGCTTATGAGCTCTTGTCCACAATCAAGGAAGATGGGACAACCCAGATCTCTGACCAGCAAGGGAACAAAGTCAAAGTAGTAATTACAAAAGAGATCGTGGCTAAAGCTCTCAAATTGTCAACAGAAGGAATGGCCATGAGGGCAAGAGACAGAAAAACGACAGGTACTTTCACCAAGGAAACCGCTGCTGCGACATTTGCCGATCTTATCTAGAAGCAAGTGGAGGAACCAGCAAGGTTATACCACCAACACTTCCACTTCCTTGCAAAGAGACTGCCAAGGTACACAACACCCAACCATGCGGTTGCAACCACATTTACATAAGTTTTAAAGTTGACAACTAGGAAACCCATCGACCATGCACCGTACGCGTTGTCCACACTGAAGGGGACAAAGAAAGAGGGTAAAATAACATATCTGGGAGCACGTGAAGTTCTCACAAGAATTTCCTACCATGCTATCGGCAAGGCAAACAACTTGCCACCTGCCCCAGATCAGAACACATGGATCGTGTCTACACAACCATCCCATCGAGCCACAAGATCTACCAAGAGAACTTACAAATCCGATGAAGAATCTGCTGAGAGCTCTCCCAAAAGGCATAGGAGTGAAAGCTCCGACAATGAGGAAAAAAGAGTCCGAAGGGAAGAGATGAAAAGAAAAGCCGTAGCAGCACATCAGGAGGAGTCTCAATAGAAGCAGGCCAGTTTTGAGAGAGAAAAGTACTCCTATGAACACAGCCACCAAGCTCAAGGCAAGGACCCTGCTAAGTGGGTACCCATTGAAGTGAAAAGACCAAGAACAAAGCACCATGCTAGGAAAGAGGCCGAAGACCCCACAGAGTTATTGGAAAGAATGTATCAAGAGGCAAAAGCATTGAAGCTGAAAGAAGCCCAAGAAGCAGAACAAAAATCTAAAGAGGCAGCGTAGTAGCAAAAGCAAGAAAAAGAAGCAACCTCACAAGGAGAAGCCCAGCATGAACAAGGTGACATGTCTCCCAGACCTTCTTCACCTGCTATAGAACAGCATGACCACCCAATGCCAAGCCCACCACCATCACCAACAGGTAGGACTACACAAGCTGGGCCCACTAAGGAAAAAGAGTGTGAAGAGTAAGAAGCAGCAGAATCTGCACAACAGGCAGCCACTACTCAGGAGCAAGCTAAAGCACAAGAACCAAAGCCGCAAAAGGCAGCAAGTCCTGCACAAGAGGATTCAACAAAGTTTTAGCAGACAAAAGAACAGGAAACAGAGGAAACACCTTCTACCTCCACCCAACACGAAATGGCTGAGGCATATACGAAGCCTCAAGATGACAAAGCAGAAGAGGTCCAACCACAGCCTCAAGGGCAAGAACAACCAGCCACCACGACGCCGTCAAGAGAGTCACAAGAAACTGTTGAAACGTTTAAGCAGCTCACAAGACATGAAGATTGGCAATCCAATGATGAGGTAATCCTGCAAGTCAATGAATATGCAAAGCAAATGCAGGATATGATGGAAAAACTCCGATCAACAGCACTTAGCCGCAGCAAAAAGGCTAAAGAATTGGAGATGGTGATTGACACTCTCCAAGGAGAGCTAGAAAACAGACTAAATGTCATCACAGATCTTCAAGGACAAGTCCAAGAATTGAAAGCTGAAGCTGAACAACATCAGCTAGCCAGAGATAAACAACAAAATGAGATGGAAGAATTGGGTGAACTTCTCATGAAGTTAAAAAATGCTTGCAAAACAAAAGACGAACAACTGACAGAAGTTACTAACAAACTTCTAACTACAACTCTGTTAGTTCAAAAAATTCAAGTATAGCTAGATGTAGTGAATGCCTCCTTGCAATATTCAGAGCAAAGGATCAATCTCCTCATCAGGTAACTTTTTGGTGACAAATACGAGAAAATCCCAAAGTTGCCTCGATCAAAGGAACAGATGAAGTGTACAAAGCACTAGAGAAAAAGAACAAAGACCTCGAGCTAGAGCTAAAGCTGGAGCAGTCTCAACGCAGAGACCTAGCATTAATGCGGGTGCAATGAGAAGAAGAGTTGCTCAAAGAAATAGCCGAGTTAAAGAGAGTCAACCATGCTGAGAGATGGACGGCAACATACACAGGAAGAAGCAGGAACTTCAAAGCAACCACACATTGATATTCCTTCAGTATCTTTTGTTGAGATGGAAACACGGCCAGTTGAAGAGCTAGGTGGCAAAGAGGATTTCCGAATACCATTAACCGAAGCAGATGAAGTGCCAATGGTCCAGCTGTCAAAACCTGAGGAAGATGCACTCAAAGAAAAGATTACACAAGAGACACATGAGCAGTGGAAAGCAATGATGGATTGGGATTTGAAATTTCTTCACTTTTTCAATGTTACTCAACTCACTGCCAATCAAATCAATGCACAATGGCATCAGCAATCCCTGCCATATCCCTTGATAAAGGTGGAGTTGCTCCCGGTCAAAGAAAGGCTTTATAAAGACATGCAAGTAGAAGGCGCAGATGAAGACCACCCTAAGTGGCGGAAGAGCTGGTTGGACAAGAATCCAAGATACCTAATTCTATTCACAAGAGCACTTGAGGCACTTCAAAAGGATCCAACATTTTGTTCGGTACCAAGAGTAAGGACCTGGCAAGCACACGAGGCAATAACAAAGAAACGGCCAGCATGGCTGAACTACCCAAGATTGCCAGCTCCTCAAAAAGGGATCGCCCACAGAAGATTACATGGTGAAAACCCTAACGGGCACCATGGCATTCTTCAAAAGTCTACTGATCTATCATGTGCAATGCTATATAAAATTTGTCGAATGCTACTCACCTGCATTGAAGTATTTCATGAGCCAGAGCAAGCGGGAGCCCCATGGATGTCATTCCTCCAGGGCAATAAAGGTTTATGCTATGATCTCAGTGGTCAACCTTCCAAAAAAGTGCTCTATGGATTCTACGCACAATGCATGTTCTTACCTTCTCATAATATGTTGGCTTTTGAGGAAGCATTCTACACAGGGTTCTTCACTTGGCGAACGAAGATTTTTGAGCCAATGCTAGCAACCTGACTTCGAGATTTGTAGGCTACTCCACAGTTGAGCTTAAAAACAAAGTCACTATGCAGTTTTTGCAGGTGTCAAATAAAGAGAGAAAGATCAGATACGAAAAGGCTCTACATGCACTTAAAGACCGCCTCACCAACCGTCAACCCAAAGACTATTTCAGCCCATAAAGCTGTGTCAAGGGATGACACACGCAAGGAGGGATGCAATGTTAGCAGCAAGCTAACTCAGATATCATTTTTCAAAGCTCTCAGTATAAAAACACATTATTTTGATAAATCGAGAATATTGTAACCTTGTAAACCTTGTAATTGATGAGCCGGGGGTACAAGCTTCCCGATTGTATCAACCTGTCATTACCATCTTTAGTTAGAGCTCCCAGATTATTAGTTTTGACCACCACAAACCTTGGCTAAGGTATAAAAGCCAATTTTTGTAAGTTATTTTCAAGTTTTGGATAATAAAATACACAGCGTGAGCTAACATCGCTCACTTCTCTCCTTTCTTGTGCTTCTTACTCCCTCTCCAATTGTCACATTGTAGTCGCATTTTGTTGCATTGCAACCGCAGGTAAGAGCTCTACGCATTGACTTAAGCATTTCACAGTAATTTGTAGTTGTTGACGTCACCAATCAGTGGCCTAATTTCATCATAAGTAGGAATTTACAATTCAAAATCAAAAGCTAAGCATAGGCAGGGTATTGGGGCATCATTGCTAAGCATTTAAATGCATTTTGGGTCAAAAATGACTATGTCAAAAATCCACTGCTGTTAATAATCGCTTTTTGCACTTGACTTAAAGTGGGATTTGAGACCATAATCATGTGTCCTTAGGTCTTATAAACTTGTCCTAGAAGTTTTGTTACGTTTGGATGTCATTTGATGATGTAACGGATGAGATTTGTTTACCGATGAGCGGTTGGCTTTTGGTGATTTCAATCACTTGAGTCTAGCTTCAGTTAGATGCGAGTTGTTTTCCTCTATGCACTATTCGAGTCAGCTTCATCCCATGGATTGACAATTTAATCGTGGTTCTCGCTAAATCTGCAATAAGATAGGAGTGAGGTTAAACACCCGTCCCACAATAGAGAACGAGAGCAGAAATCCCTAGTTGAGAAGCTTACCCAAGCTGAAGAGAAGATAAGACAACATGAGGAAATGGTTGCACCTTCTCTTACGCAGATGTCTCAACCTCCAAAAGAACCATCAATGGAAAGTGAGCCAAGAAGTGCTAGTTCGGGAGGATTAGTGTTGGTCGAGAAGGTTAATAAGCATTTAGACGGCTCAAAAACAACCAAACCCAGGAACTGAGATGGATGACATATCCGTATGCAGAACTAGAAAAGGATAGGCTTGAAATGTGCAAGAAAATGATTCAAAAAGCCCAAGCTTTACCAGAACCACCAGATGGAAAACCTGAGGGTGTGATCCCTGTCCCACCTACACCAATAATCCCACCAAACCAAGAACGAAAAGAGTCAAATTCGAGTCATGAGCACAGACCCAAGCTCAAGGACCCAGCATGAGAGCCAAGGATAGTGTTGAATACCATGAATAACTCTTCAAGGGATTTTGCAAAGCTATACCTAACAGTTGTAAAGAAATAGATGGTCTTGATGAATTGTGAAAATAAGTCAGAGAGGCCAATGAAATGAGTGAGATAAGCAGATGAGTAAACCAAACTAGTGATGGAAGAGGAGTGTCTCTTCCTCCAATAGAGGAAATTGAGACTGGATCTCAAATGAATGTAGAAGTAGAATCGTATTGGGGAGACAAAGGATCTGTAGAGTCTACGGGCAGTCAACTCCATTTGTTTTAAAAAAACTACCATCCTATACAAAAAAGTACGAGGTCAAGTCAGAGGTGGTTGCAATCCCTTCACAGAGATTGTCTCCCAACAAGGTCATCAATTCAAAAGGACTGATATACATTTTGTCAACACCAGTCAACCGTACAATAACGTTAGCCGAGTTTCTTAGAATACAAACAAACATGTGGGCTACTGTGGGAAAATGCCTAGAGAAATTTGGTGTTAAGAAACCAATGACTCAGATTGAGGAAGGGATCAAAGAGTTGGAAACACCTCAACTAAACACTAGGCTAGTGCCATTAAACAAGGTAGGTGAGTTTTATGAGGGAGAAGATGGGAACACCACTCTTCATGTGGAATTGCAAGGTGTAAAAACCATGGCAATCCTTGACAATAGAGCTGGCATTTCCATCGCAACAAAAGAGGTCTGGAAAAAATGGGAAAAACCAGCAGTGAGGGCTTCAAGGATGAACTGCAGCTTATAGACGGACACATGGAAAGGCCCATAGGACTGCTAGAAAAATCACTTGTTATTTCTTGTGGCATTGAATATGAGCAAACCTTTGCTATTGTTGATTTTGGCAAGAAGAACAACTATGATCATTCTGGGAAGACCATTCATGCGACAATTGAAAATGGTCCAGTGCTGGGGATATGACCATATCTACCTGAGACATATGGAAACCAGGACAAGGATAAATTTGAAGGACCATAGTTACAGGGATGTAACGAGAACACCTGTGGAGGAGTTTGATTCTGCTACTGTATCAGGATCAGAACTTCAAGCATGGTTGGGTAAGCCTAAAGAACTGTGGATGTGTGGAGCTTCGCAATGTGGAAGCTTAAAGCGAGAGGAAGGCATCCTATCCTAGAAAGGGAAATTGAAGATAAGGATTATATCCCAGAACCCTTTCCTAAGGAAGCTTTAGAACCACTTGAATGGGAACACATCTTGGCTACTCTTGATGTGTGTACTATTCAAGACAATCCAACAATGAAATTTTGTGATGAAAATGGCTATGATGTTGTTCCTTATTTTCCAGTGAGTGTGATCCAAGAAAATGAAGACGAAGAAGAAGACGAGTTCTACGACTCTATAGAACAGTTGGAGCTCTAGAAGATGCAAACAATGGAAATCCGGACGACCCAGTAGGTGACAAGAACGAAACTTTAACTAATGCGTGGTTTTATGATTGTCCAAATCAAAGACCTAGGAACCAATGTCACCGCTACAAGAATAAAGTGCATCAAAAATGGATTCCAAAATCCTCGGTGGAAACACAACCGCAAGAAGCATCCTCATGTGTGGCTCCCATAGACTCAACCAAGAAGACAGCCATGTCAATGAGCTACCAACACTCTAGTCAAGTGGGTACAAAAGTCATCCCAGAAACAACAAACGAAGAGTAAGCAGACAGCAACTTTCCATAGCAAGCTAAACCACAAAGGGAAAGTGCTAGAATGCTACCTTGCGGAGGATAGCAGTGACATTGATGATTCTTATGACATCCCCTACCAGAAACTTAGGTCATCACTGAACAATGAATGCCAAAAGCAAAGAACAACAAGTTTGACAAATCTGGATACCAAACAGACAGATTGGCCAAAAGCATGGATCAAGAAGATGAAGATCTCTGATGAAAAATCACAAGATCCAACACCAAATGGAAAAAAATTGAAGCCTGCAAGAACATCAACAAAATTCACAAAGTCGCAAGCTTTCACAACTCAGATTTGGTTTTCAAAGAAGTTGATTCAAGCACAAAGAGGTCAAGAATTCATTTGGATTCCAAAACAGTTATAGCATCAACTCCCAAAGTCTGAATCTCATCCTCAACCAAGAGTACAAGAGCTGAAGCAACCAGCACTGAAGACACACAAAGACAAGGTGGATCCCTAAGAAGGCTGTTCAAACACAAACAAATCAGGGACAAGTATGGGTTCCCAAACGAGCAGCAGCAATGAAACAACAAGTCATCACAAAGAAGTTAGTCCCAAAGGAAACCAATAATATTGTTGTTACTTCACCGCCACTTGAATTCTTTCAATTCCTCCTACGGTTACGGTAGAGTTAGAAAGAACCCACTATTGAGGAACAATGCTAAATACAACAACCAACCACACGGCTATACTTCCAAAGAATCATCAAACAGATAAGTAAGCCTTTGAAAAGCTCTACAACCTTCAATCAAGCAAACGGCACAGGAGCTTCAAAGACCATCACATTGCTTAGAATAGGAAGCTTCGCCATCAAATGCCAATAAGAAAATTGCTTATACCCACATCTTGCACATCATAAATCTTTTCCATGCATTGACTTTGTATGCATAATAGGGCTACATTACAAGGCCTGCATAGGCACATTTTTTTATTGCCCAAGCACAACACATACCCTTGGTGATACCCTATCATCAAGGAGGACTCCCAATAGGAAGGGGGAGGCATTCTAAATGCGGACCTAAAATATGAATATTAGAGGGCAATGTTTTGTGAGTTGTATTGAGTTTTGCGTTTGATTGTCACATTTTTTGACAAATTCAGAGTATATGCCCTCATAGTAGCATTACAAGAGGAGTTCGGGGCCAAAAGCCATATATGATCCCCTAAGGACATGAGTATAGTGTACATAGCACTTAGAATTCTATTAGAATGATTTTGCATTTTGAGTTGAGTTGATTTTTGGTTTTATTTTGTTATTTTTGAGATTTTCAAAAACAAAAAAGAGGCAAAAAAAATCCATAATCCAAATGAAGAAAAGACTGAAGAGATGACGAGCCGTACAAAGCAAAGAAGGTCCAAGAAAATGAAAAAACTTCACGAAGCATGTCTCAAACGCCATACTCACAATGGATAATGTCAGAGGTAAGAAAAGAATGTTGATCAATCTTGGACAACAACATGAGGCCAAACATGACTGAGAATGGTCATAAAACTCCAGGATGGACTATAAGGACAAAGTAAGTTGACGATGCGACTAAGCAAAAGCAACCATCAAGTGTAAAGTTGCCTATCAGCCACTTCACGCGATGACAAGGCCGTATACATGAAGTAGATCTTTATACTGTAAATCTTCTATCTTGTATGTGATTAGATGAAGCCTAACAAACAAAAGGGATTAACAATACTGACAAGAACAAAAGGGGCAAAAAAGATAGTTCAGTCATCTATTGTGATTGATGTCTATAGGCAACCAAGAATCAAGCCCAATTTTGATCATCATCATTGGTTCTACATGTGGTTGGTAGCCAGAAGGTGCCAGAGATGCCCATCAGTCATTCTTGAGACTGAAATCCAAAAAGTTAGCTTGTATGCCAAATATAAGCCCAAATCAAGCCAAATTTTTTCAATAGGCTATGCATAGAGAGAACAAGCTAAGGGTTTCAAAAAAAAAAAAAAGGAACCCTAGCTAGCCAAAGATACAATTTTGCCAAACCTAAAGCCATGATAGCCATCTACATACCTTGTACATCATGTATATGAATTATGGGGGCAAATGGACTATGATAGCTCATAGATGGTCATCTATCACGAATGATGTCACTTAAGGCCCTTTTGACGCAAGTCACTAACTTGGGGGAATTAACTGGGGTTTGTCAGGCTTTAATTAATTCATGTATTAAGTAGAAGCAGTATAACGATTTACACATTACACAAAAGCTAACAGTGGCAAATGCAACTTTGATCACCTTGATGCAAGAACAAAGACGTCCTCAATGATAAAGAGCAGACATAGGGTAATCAGAGGATCTCAAAAGCTTGTCCCTGATGAAGCAAATCATATGTTGGACATGGGTTTAGAACTTCAAATAAGAAAAATTATCTCCCAGATTCAACCTGGCAGACAGACTTTGTATTGAAGTACAACTTGGCCTAAAGAAGTTATAGGTTTAGCCTGACAATTTCTACAAAATCCTTACAAGGCTGTCAATGGTTCACAAGATCAGAAAGCCGATCATATCAATTCTACAGATTGTAGAAGTTGTTTTTGATAATGAGAAAGATACAAAATTTGGCAGATGATTGTCATCAATTATGATTTTCTTCGCGACAACAAAACGACAACAAAGACCGCACCGTCATCGACAACCGGGTCATGTCAAGGACGACATGAATGCAGAGGGGAGAAGTGTTGATGGATGGGTCAACAAAACGACATAACTCAGTGTTCGCACCAAAGTCTTATCTTCTGAGAGGTATGAAATGCTCCGGATTATGGTCATAAACATCATTTGTAATAAGTAGGTAGTTTAGTTGTAGAAGCCGGGGTGCAATGGCACTTCTAGATTGTAAATACCAAGCCATTTGACCCCTCAAACTCTATTTTTGGTTAACCTAAGGTAGCCTTAGTATATAAGGTACCTAGGTCACTTTTGTAAGACAACTTTATCATAATCATAAGTTTTAAGTTGCCATCGACTGTGTGTGAGAGAGGAAGAGAGAGAGAGCATGAGCTTCATTCTGGCGCTACTTCTCGCTCGTTCATCACATAGTAGATCCGACTGCACCATTGTGCTAGCCTTGGCAAGAGCTGCGCGACAACTCCAAGCATTCCTCACGGAACGGAGTGAACGTGCTCGCGTATCTATGAGCTATTTGCGACTGTAAGTATATCAAACGATGTCTGTTTTCTACCTGCAAGTAGTTGTTAGAATCGTAGCGACAAAAGCTACGCATAGGTACTCATAAGTTTCAGTTTTGGGCACTTTAGAATTCCGCTCCGTCTTTATACGCGTTTCTTGCAGATGGGTATAGAGCTAGGGCTTTGAGTGTAGAGGCTTTGGGACAGGTGTATCCTAGTGAGGGGATGGTGTTCCTTAAGTTTCGTACCATTCTGCTATGATTTGGTGAGTTTCCTTCTATTTGTGCGTATGTGGGTAAGTGGTGTAGTTGAGAGTAGTGAGATTCTAAATTGTGGTTTATTTGGCCTTCCAGAGTGTTGTATGTGTAGGATAGTCTCAGCGTGACAAGCTAAAGAGATTTTGTGTAAGTGCCTATCATGTCATCTGTGTCCTTGATTGACATTATGTTGATCTAGGTGTTGTGTTGCATGCACTTTATGGGTGGTGTGATTCGCTCCCACAACATTGGCGCCACTGCGGAGCCGGTGTTTCCATTGCAACAAAAGAGGTCTGGAAAACATGGGGAAAACCAAGAGTGAGGGCTACAAGGATGAATCTGCAGCCTGCAGACGGACACATGGAAAGGCGCATAGGACTGCTAGAAAAAGCACTTGTTACTTCTTGTGGCATTGAATATGAGCAAACCTTTGCTATTGTTGATTTTGACAAGAAGAACAACTATGATATCATTCTGGGAAGACCATTCATGCGACAATTTAAAATGGTCCAAGACTGGGGATATGACCATATCTACCTGAGACATATGGAAACCATGACAAGGATAAATTTGAAAGACAATAGTTACAGGATGTAACGAGAACACCTATGGAGGAGTTTAATTCCGCTACTGTAGCAGGATCAGAACCTCCAACATGGTTGTGTAAGCCTAAAGAACTGTGGATGTGTGGAGCATCGCAATGCGGAAGCTTAAAGCAAGAGGAAGGCATCCTTGAAAGGGAAATTGAAGATAAGGATTATATCCCAGAATCCTTTCCTGAGGAAGCTTTAGAACCACTTGAATGGGAACACATCTTGGCTACTCTTGATGTGTGCGCTATTCAAGACGATCCAACAACCAAATTTTGTGATGAAAATGGCTATGATGTTGTTCCTTATTTTCCAGTGAGTGTGATCCAAGAAAATGAAGACTTTAACTAATGCGTGGTTTTATGATTGTCCAGATCAAAGACCTAGGAACCAATGTCACCGCTACAAGAATAAAGTGCATCAAAAGTGGATTCCAAAATCCTCGGTGGAAACACAACCGGAACAAGCATCCTCATGCGTGGCTCCCATACATGAAGAAAAGACTCAACCAAGAAGACAGCCATGTCAACGAGCTACCAACACTCTAATCAAGTGGATACAAAAGTCATCCTAAAAAGGGAAATTGAAGATAAGGATTATATCCCAAAACCCTTTCCTGAGGAAGCTTTAGAACCACTTGAATGGGAACACATCTTGGCTACTCTTGATGTGTGCGCTATTCAAAACGATCCAACAATGAAATTTTGTGATGAAAATGGTTAAGATGTTGTTCCTTATTTTGCAATGAGTGTGATCCAAGAAAATGAAGACGAAGAAGAAGACGAGTTCTATGACTCTGTAGAACACTTGGAGCCCCAGAAGATGCAAACAATGGAAATCCGGATGACCCAGCAGGTGGCAAGGATGAAACTTTAACTAATGCATGGTTTTATGATTGTCCAAATCAAAGACCTAAGAACCAATGTCACCGCTACAAGAATAAAGTGCATCAAAAGTGGATTCCAAAATCCTCGATGTAAATGCAACTATAGCAATCATCCTCATACATGGCTCCCATACATGAAGAAAAGACTCAACCAAGAAGAACACAACCATGTCAACTAGCTACCAACTCTTTAATCAAGTGGATACCAAAGTCATCCCCGAAACAACAACCCAAGAGCAAACAGATAGCAACTTTCCATAACCAGCCAAACCACAAAGGGAAAGTGTTAGAATGCAACCTTGCAGAGGATAGCAACAATAATGATGATTCTTTTGACATTCCTTACCAGAAACTCGGGTCATCACCATCACTACCAGTTGTCGTGACAACCAAGGAAGGCCAAAAGAAAAGAATGAGTCAAAACCAAAAAGCTCAACAAATCTGGATACCAAAGAGCCAGATTGGCCAAAAACAGGTATGGATCAAGAAGACAAAGATCTCTCATGAAAAATCACACGATCCAATGCCAAAAGGGAAACAGTCAAAGCCTGCAAAAACATCTACAAAAGCCACAAAGGTGTAAGCTTCCGCAACTCACATTTGGGTTTCAAAGAAGTTGATTTGAGCACAGAGAGGTCAGGAATTTATTTGGATTCCAAAACATTTAAAGTATCAACTCCCAAAGTCTGAATCCAGTCCTCAACCAAGAGTACAAGGGCCAAAGCAAAGAGAATTGAAGAAAGGTGGATCCCAAAAAAGTCTCTTCAAATACAAACGAAGCAGGGACAAGTATGGGTCCCCTAACGAGAAGCACTAACCAAACATCCAAGAATCACAAAGAAGTGGGTCCCAAACGTAACCAATAAAACTACTATCACTGCATCACCACTTGAATTCTTTCAATTCCTCCTACGGTTGCTGTACGGTTAGAAGAGAACCCACTACTGCAAAACAATGTCAAATACGAAAATGATTATACCCACATCTTGCACATCATAAATCTTTTCCATGCATTGACTGTGTATGCATAATAGGGCTACATTACAAGGCCTGCACATGCATAATTTTTTATTGCCCACGCACAACACATACCCTTGGTGATACCATGTCATCAAGGAGGACTCCAAATAGGAGGGGGGGAGGCATTCTAAATGCGAACCTAATATTATGAATATTAGAGGTAAATGTTTTGTGAGTTGTATTGAATTTTTGGATTTGATTGTGACGTTTTTTAATAAATTCAGAGTATATGCTCTCATAGTAGCCTTACAAGAGGAGTATGGGGACAAAAGCCATAAAATGAGCCCCTAGAGACATTGTACAGTGTACATAGCGTTTAGAATTTTATTAGAATGATTTTGCTTTTTGGTTGAGTTTATTTTTTGTTTTATTTAGTCATTTTTTGATATTTTCTTAAGAAAGGGCAAAAAAAATCCATAATCCAGATGAAGAAAAGACTGAAAGCCGTGCAAAGCAAAGAAGGTCCAAGAAAATGACGACACTTCACGAAGCATGTCTCAAACGCCATATGCACAATGGATAATGTCAGAGGCAAGAAAAGAATGATGATCAACCTTCGACAACAACATGATGCCCAAAAGGATTGAGAATGGTGATCAAACTCCGAGATGGACTACAAGGAAAAAAGAATGACACGATAGGCACGCACAGGAAATCTCTTTAGATTGTCAGACTGAGACCATCCTACACATACAACACTCTAGAAGGCCAACTAAACCACAATCTAGAATCTCACTACTCTCAACTACACCAATTACCCACATACACACAAACGGAAGGAAACTCACCAAATCATGCCAGAATCATACGAAACTTAAGGAACACCATCCTCTCACTAGGATACACCTGTCCCAAAGCCTCTACCCTCAAAACCCTAGCTCTATACCCATCTGTGAAAAACGCATATAAGGATAGAGTTGAATTCTGAAGTGCCCAAAACTAAAATCTATGAGTACCTATGCGTAGCTTATGTCTCTACGATTCTAACGACTACTTGCAGGTAGAAAACAGACATCGTTTACACTTACAGTCGTAAATAGCTTGTAGATACGCGAGCGCGTTCGCTCCATTCCGCGAGGAATGCTTGGCGTTGTCGTGTAGCTCTTGCTGAGGCTAGCGCAATGGTGCAGTCGGATCTACAATGTGATGAACGAGCGGGGAGTAGCACCAGGATGAAGCTCACGCTCTCTCTCTTCCTCTCTCACACACAGTCAACGACAGCTTAAAACTTATGATTATGGTAAAATTGTCTTACAAAAGTGACCTAGGTACCTTATATACTAAGGCTACCTTAGGGTAACCAAAAATAGAGTTTGAGGGGTCAAATGGCTTGGTATTTACAATCTGGAAGTGCCATTGCACCCCGGATTTTGCAGCTAGACTACCTAATTATTACAAATGATGTTTATGACCATAATCCGCAACATTTCATAACTCTCAGAAGATAAGACTTTGGTGCGAACATTGAGTTATGTCGTGTTGTTGACCCATCCGTCAACAATGTCCTTCCATTGGTTGCTCTTATTTGGTGCCCACTTAGAGGTCTGTGTAGAGAGCTCACATGGTTGTTTAGACTAATCACATCTGCAAGTAATTATAGGTGATCATACGCCTTTCTCAAATTTTTATGTTCATCCATGCTTGATAAGAACACATTTACAATGTCTTAATTGAACAACACTTATGCTTCAAAAACAAAAAATTATGTGCACCACAGGTGACACCATTGCATAGTAATTAAGCACAACACAAAAAAAAATTGTCACTAATAGTAGGACCACTATGTTGGATTTACACTATTAATAGATGATGACCATTTATGACTTGCACCATGGTCCATCAGTATTGAGAGGATGAGTGAAAGAGAGATAGAAATAGAATCAATTTATGACTGCACCACACCGATTTAAATCATATGCAAACCACACAATCACTTTGCACCATGGTCCATAAGTATTGAGAGAGTGTCGATGAGTGAGAGATAGAAATAGAATCCATCACTATACTAAACATTCCACGTACAAGTTTGGTGTCTACAAATTTGATTGGATAATTGCAAAACATGCATCCTTACAAAATTACAAGTCAACATAATAAAGCAGAATCTAGGCATCATCTCACTTAGCGACCATACACACACTTCTGGGATGGGGCTCTAACATACCAAAATGCTCACTCATAATGTGCAAAGTCTTTCTTTGCCTAGGTGGTGGTTTCAAATAGTTTTTGCACATTATATTGACGATCATGCCTATGTCTACTTGCTTTCTCTTTTTCCAAGGAACATCATAATGCTCTGAAAAATATTTACACCATTCGCATAGTTGGTCAATGCAAAAAGACATTGTATATGTGTTAGTTGCTCTAGTGTACATGCAAGTAGATTTTGGATTACAAAGCTCATGGGCCCTCCATGGGTGTAGCCCATGCTCCGTCTGATCTGTGATGTTGGTTGCTCACTTCTCAATTCCCACTCATAGTGCCAAGCCCCAATCAATGACTCCAACATAAGGAACACCCTCCTTTTTGAATTATGTCATGATGTTCCATGTAAGAACTAGGGAACTAGGCCTTGAGATCCGCCTCCCAACCTCCCATTATATAGGCGGGCTCCTAGCCCCTTGCCCTAAACGGATCTCCTGTTCACACTGCCTAGCCCGGCCCTTGGCCGTAGTCCGTGACTAACCTAGTTCTTAGGGTACAGGACCCTTGTCCTAGCATTACTTCCCCCTTAAGGAAGAGTTTTCATCCTCGAAAACACAAGTAGTAATATCTTCTTAAGAATACTGATGTTCTCTTTATTGACGTCCCATAAGTGAGCCAGTTGTCTATATGACCGATAATTGGTGCAGTGAGGAGGTTCAATGAAACCAAGAGGAATATCTTGATTTTCAACATTGTTGTCCGTTTGCAACCACTTGGGTCTAAATGGTAACTCCATTTATAACTCACTTGAGTGTTGTAAAGGAGTAACCACAACTAAGAGTCACTTGTGTTTAAATGGTAACTCCATTTATAACTCACTTGAGTACTGTAAAGGAGTAACCACAACTAAGAGTTGTCCAAAGGCATAACCAGTTTTCAAATCTTCTGAAGGTACTGGAATAATGCAAGGAAACCTTGGCATAACTTTCCATGCAGTTGTGAGCCAGATTTCCTACTCGCCTGAGTATCTTGAAAAGTCTGTTACATGTTCATCCCTAATGAAGGTTACTTGCCAACATACTTTGTCAGCACACCTGGTAAGTCCTTGACGTATGAAACTATTGACACAATCTCCAACCCCACCACAAGAGGTGTTCAAAGTCAAAAATCGTACTTAAGAAAATTCTAGAATAGGGAGAAAATCATCTATTCAGAAATGCGTTGTGCTAACGTATGCTCTTAGCATATCTTTTAGCACAAGATTACTCTTTGTAATCTGCCTATCCCCTTGGATAGCTGACACTACTGAGGTGTGTTTTCCTCACGGTTTACAGACAGTCGTCCCAGATGACTGGTAAACCGGAAATCACAGTAGTGTTTAACATTGGTGAAGAATCAACAATGTCCGAAATAACCATCGTAGTTAACTTGGAAAAATCCACAGACGCCCAAACCGAGCCATGACCTCTATTGGTGATTAGTGGATCCAAAAGGAATCTCATAGAGATAGTGCACATAGAGTGCAAAATGCTTCATAAGCAACAACCTGTGGAATATGCATGCCGTTCCAAATCAGCCTTTGCTAAACACTAGGGCCCATAACACCTAGTGTGCATGCATTTAGCAAAAACTAACCCGAACCTATATATCCACAATGATCCTTGCCAATACTTAAGGCAAATGTGATGCGCCTAGCACACTTTAAAAGGAATGTAAATAGTTCTAAAAAGAAACTAAATACTTTTAGTTGCAATCTTTTGCAAGCCTTGCTGAAACGTCTGAATCACAATAGAAGGTGAAACATTGATCACTTCTAGGTACAGACAATGAAACTTTTTCATTTACAACTTACAACCTTGCTATATGTATAAATAACCATTTGTAATGTTGTTTACCAGTACTTGTACCTTAACAAGTCATTCTAAGTATCCAACAATTTCTGGCCACGAAATCGCTCCTGATACGTCGTGCTAAAAAAAATGGTCTAGAAAACAGATGTGACCAGCACCTAGGGACTTTGTCGTGACACATAATTGAAATAATGGCGCCAGTGTCAGTCCAGAGACTCATATTCTCCACATGTGGAATATGTCTCATATAAGGATGTGTAAAAAGGAACATCCTTCAAGTACAAGATGTACTTGTGTGTGGAGGTAACTGCAAACACTCTACGACGGGAGTGAGAGGGACCCTCATTAGTGTTTCTCAACTGGCTAAACCGAACTCGTTGAGTTCCTAGACCATGTTGTATCCCATGTGACAACATGTGCCAAATTGAACCCTACAAGTAGGTTCCTAACAGTATAAGGCAAAAAGATAGATTGGACATTGGGTCCAAAATACTTTGTGCCGACATGCCCTTGGCATGGCTCTGTAACATTCAAGCGTACTTAATCGTCTTGAAAAACCAAGCAAAGCATACTAAAAATGGAATAACACCAAATCAATAGATGCATACCTGGAGAGTTGAACGTAATGTTCACTTACCCGTATTCAAGTGGAGAGGAGCACGTCCCCTACCTGAAAAAAAACAAATAGCATTGCACTGGGAACCCTGGGTGTTGCCTTTGCAATCCAAGCCCATGGATTAGAATCTACGTAGTCAAACCCCTTGGCAAGACTCTTTATAGAAACTGCTCAACTAGCAGGTAACGGTAAGCAACATAGTCAACCGTGTGCAGATTGAGTGGAATCAACTTAGAAAGTGTGTTTGTCTGCTACCGCACGGTAGATTGCAGAATTATTTCCTTGAAAGTAGAACTAGAAGAGATCAACTGTGATCCTCAATGCATATCAAACTGTGGTCCTTAATGCCTATGGGGTGATGTAGCAATCACTCGCTGGGTCTTACCCCAGAACCGTATGTCTATAGACACTTCGTAGTGCTATAGAGAGAGCAGGAGACGCACACGAGTGAACTACCGATCCCTTACAACCATGTTGTCACCCCTGATTGCTGCGTCTATACTCCGTGGTAGAGATCAGCATGTGTGATGTTAAGATCATCAAAAAATGCATATGAGAGTTTGCATTGAAAACAAGCAGTGAAAAAATGACACCCTAAACATCCGTAATGATATCTATAATGACAAGACGCTTGCTTGTCAATTAACGTCAATGTGTACACCACTGGGTAGAGCTGTTCGATCTTGAGAACAATCACCCAAGGAATACCAACAAGTGGATCTTATCCTAGATTTAGCAATGGCTCTTAGCCAGCCTGCATGGTTCCTAACCATCATGGCATTTAGTGTTCAATCGTCGAACCGATGAAGACTAATGTGGATGGCACATTGCCCAATTTCTAGCTGAGAGTTTTAGAGCATCTTGGCTCAGGAGAACTCAGTAGTGAACCATGAAACAAACTTCGTAGAAAATTTTCATTTTGTTCGTTTAGAGAAAGAGATGAAGAATGAGCAGAAGAGCATGCTGGGACGAGGAACTTTCCTTAAATTTCTAGTGTGTGTGTGCCCAGAATGTGTTCTCTTAGACATCTTATGCCTGACTGGCAGCTTATCCTATAAGCATGCAACCATGTGATTGTATGATGCTCGCATCGCGAGAGGGAACACAAGTCACATCTTGATCGTCTACCGTGTATGGATTGTGAATCCAGTAGAAGTTTTAGGTTCTTTTTAGTGGTGTGCGCCTTGATAGCAACCGAAAATTATGGGAAACAATGCATAATTAATATTGTCCCTGACAGAGTGATTGTGTGAGAGCGTACTTTATACCATCTGGGTAGCATGCCTTGCATACCAAAAACGGAAGCCCGTGGCTATCGTGACAAAAAGTCAACACCCGAAGTGCCTTGCACCGATTAGACTAGTAGGGATTCGATGAGATGATATCCTGAATAATGTAGGTGCCCCAAACTTGGTTGCCAACTGCTCTTGTCGCCGAGGTACGCGGAGTACAAATTAGAAGCTTTGTGTCATGTGAAATGGGCCAAGCATTTGGCTTTTCATAATACTGTCCAAAGTAAATGCGAAACGTAAAGTTGTAGGACACGTGTATCATATACATCCTAATTCCGTAATCTTGCATGCATCTCAGAATGTTTTCGGCAGATCATGTAAGCCGAGATGATGTGACTAGTCGTACCAAAAATGACTGTGGCAGAAAACAATTGGGGCGTAACAGTACCCAATTTAAAAAAAAACGTACAATACGCTAAAAATCCATATTGAAGTATGAGAAAAT
The DNA here is from genome assembly GCF_014529385.1 of Adiantum capillus-veneris. Classification (NCBI taxonomy): domain Eukaryota; kingdom Viridiplantae; phylum Streptophyta; class Polypodiopsida; order Polypodiales; family Pteridaceae; genus Adiantum; species Adiantum capillus-veneris. The sequence continues at coordinate 157,910,187 of NC_140934.1, read as the reverse complement.
GGTTAAGCATAACATATTCAAAATCCATATGACTATTGTGTCGTGCACCAAAACTGGAGTTTATGTCAAATCACGAACTCATGCATCATGCTTAAGTTGTCCAACATGTGGGCACTGCTTTTTTTCATGTGTTCCTAAGCAAATAAAGCATAATTTTTGACTTTTTGCACGTTGAAATTCGGATGGTGATAGGCGCTTCTTGACCATGTTGGTCGTGCCCCGATTTGTTCCGACACCCGAATTATTTTGGACATGTTGGACCTCTTTGATCGTAACTGGTAAATTGGCAACCCCTTGGGTTGCTGGCAAGTAGAGAGATGAGTCTGGTAGTTGTGTAAGATTTTCTCCTTGTGTAACCAAGATGTGAACCCTGACAGCGAGATTGCGAAATCGGGCATCAAAAGTTTTCCAGTCCTGTCGAGTGATAAACTCCCTGGCATCTGGAAATTGATTGTCATCCTCAATAATATCAGACACACTCTGAGAAGGAGGGGTTGATAAATGAGGAGACAGAGATAGATCATCTGGGTTTGCACCGTCCAGCGCAGGTGGAGCCAATTCGAGGTATTCAAAGTCAAACATGTGTTGATCATCAATTTCCGCACTCATGGAGAATCTGTGTTGTGCGAACAAAAGAGAAAACAGTACCTTGGAGTGCAACAAAAACTCGTAACCGTATCGAACACAGAGGTAGTTAGCCGTGCTAACCTCGTCGGCGGTCATAAAGAAGGTTAATTTCCAATCCCGGTAAAATTGGCGAAGAGGTGAAATCACCGAGGAACTTCAGCACTAGCTCATAGCAGGTAGCGATAATTAACTGGGTAATTATGTCTTCAACTGAATTGAACGTCTAAGTTGAAATCGGATTGTAAATCCCAAGCCACCACGAAATCAGCACTTGATTTGCAACCGAGGATGCCTTTGAAAACACAAATCAATTCATAGTAGCCGATGACGGGATTTGCATCTTATGCAAACGGAAAATCAGTCGGAGTTTGCAACCTGCTCGGTACTGAATTATTCCTACAGCACAACGAACTGGTGGTCGTTTATCTTCCCAAGGAGCACGAGAACGGAGGAAGGCTTGCCGGCCCTTGTTTAGGCCGCCCGATTGGTGGGAAGGGCCTTCTACTATGGCCAAAGCTCAAAGCCAATGGCCATAGGCCTTTTAGTGTGAATACAAAGGGTTTTTTGAAGCCCAAACAGCGCAGGCAGCGAGCTCTCTTCGACGAGGAGGAAGGTGACGATGGCGGGGCTCGCACAGGCCGGCTACGGCCGCGGTGTTCTGGCAAAAGCTCTACCTCCGCAGGGCGCTTCTTCCAAGCCCGACTCCTCATCAAAGCATGCACCACACACACACGTCCAAAACGGGCAACATACCCGATTTAGACAAGCTCCTTGGCTATTTTTGGAAAAAGCCTTATAAGGCTACGGTTCTCACCTAAAGGCTCTATTTTTAGGAGCCAAAGGTGACCACGCCTAGAGAGAGGGTAGAAGAGAGTCCTAAGCTCTGATACCAGTGTAAGAACTAGGGAACTAGGCCTTGAGATCCTCCTCCCAACCTCCCTTTATATAGGCGGGCTCCTAGCCCCTTGCCCTAGACGGATCCCCTGTCCACACTGCCTAGCCCGGCCCTTGGCCGTAGTCCGTGACTAACCTAGTTCTTAGGGTACAGGACCCTTGTCGTGACATTCCACCGTTGTAGGTCATAGTGTATGACTCCCTTGATGTGTGCATGCACCATGGTATTCACTTGGGCATTCATAAAAGAAGGTTCCCACTCAAGCATACGCTTGCACATCTCCAACTCTTGTGATCTGTGGGAGGGCGTCTAGGAGCTTCTTTTTGCAACATCAATATGCTGGAAAATCTATCCTTTGGTGGTGGGACACACTCCAACATGCCTCCTAAATCCATTCCATTGAAGCGAGGGAAGATAAGGGAACATGGCTCTTTGTGTGTTTGTGCTATGCATCTTACAATGTGCCTGTGAAACAACTGCACACTCACCTCTAAAGTGAAAGAGTGGTTCCTCTGCACTTCATCTCCTTTGAAGTCCTCCACTACATATTGCACTTCACATGGCAACCAAGTGACGCCTTCGATAGTGCACTTTGACACAACTCCGTTGCTTCCTTTTTCAAGATTTCTACCATGCTTGATGGCCTCAAGTATGAGATAAACACCGATAGTGCATTGGTACATGAGGTGGTCCTTGACACTATCACATCTTGAGAGGTGGATGGAAAATAAAAGATATTCCTAGCCTTGTGACTATGGACATCTTTCACATCAATGTTGTGTGCTCTATTTCAATCTCTCTGCATGCCACACATTAACCTAGTATTGTAGCTTTGCTGGCTGCTCATGCACCAGTGCTCGTCTTTTAGACATTGTGTTATATTGCCCACAACACTATCTATAAGCTTATGAATAGCCTTTACATCGCAAGCTGCGACATGTGCCCAAATTGCTTCAACTATGATGTCAAAGAAACGCGCTCTAGGTGTCTCACTCTCCAATGTGGAGGTGATCTCATCCATGGCTAGGGTAGAGATATATGTGACCATGCTCGTCTAATTGTTTAATGAACAGCTTGGATTGTGTGTCTTTTGGAGTGCGAGAGGGAGCCACAACTTCCATATCTTAAAACTTTAGTATGACCCCCCTTGCTCAAGCGCTAGTGACATTGGTAACCAACACCAACTATCGGCTATGGAAAGCGGATCCACCATCCAGTTAGTGGCCTATGCACACGAGCGAAGTTATAATGGCGGTAAATACTTGGCAAAGGAGATCAAGGAACACATGGTGGTGACCATAGTGGCCATGATGCCATATTTCTAGTCATGCGGCCATTGCCACCACTAGCTTCAGTCAAAGAGAGAGAGAGGCTAGTGAGTGGCAAAAAGGGGCAAGCAATGCTCCTTATAAATAGTTTGGACCCTTGTGTTGAAACTCAAGTTATGGGTATTTGAACTCATGGTCAGAGTTCAAGGCATATGCATTTGGTAGGAAATCAATCAGATGTATCTTAAACACTATGGATGAGTCACCAATCCATTGTTGTTGGCCGGATTATGGACAAGATGTGTTTCAAAGTTCATTATCTTGGAGTATTTAGGATGTGATGTGTTCTTGAACGGGGGATTCTTGGACGTAGTGTGGTCTATAGTCCAATTTTCTAAAAGGAAACCGATGCTCAAGATGGAATTCTTCTAAGGTACAAAGTTGAGGGTAGCAAATACGAGGTGTATCCAGCAAGGAGCTATTGTTGGGGTGTCCATGGTAGCTTCTTCATCAACTTGGTCTCACCATTTATGTCCAGTATGATCTACAAAGAGGGTGTTAAAGTTATGGCATCTGAAGTGAACTGCCCAATGTGATCCCTTTTTTTTTTGGGTTCTAGGTATTTATTTTACTTATTTTTCAAAGTCTGGGTAGGGCGATTTACTTAGGTGGGTATATATGCAACCAATTGTACATCTATTAGTTATTCATTGCCAAGGTTGGTTGGTTCAAGAGACTCTCTCTCTCTCTCTCTCTCTCTCTCTCTCTCTCTCTCTCTCTCTCTCTCTCTCTCTCTCTCTCTCTCTCTCTCTCTCTCTCTCTCTCGTGCATTCTCCCCTTGCTCTTTACACTATCACATCGTCGATTTTGAAACTTTTGTGAAGGTTACTTGCTGACATTTCTCATCAGCATACTTTTTTGTATTGATATTGTGATTGTCAAACATTTTGACAAGCCAATCTCATCAGTTTCTCAGTTGCCAACCCTATCGTAGCCGGTGACCTAGGTTGAAAACCATATAAGCATGAAAGGACTAAAACCATTCATCACATGCTTGGCACTATTGTGAGCAACTCAAGAATAGGGAGATAATCTTCCCAATCTGGTTGCTTTTTGCTAACGTATGATATGCACCTGATTAACACGTTCACTCTAACCATTCATTTCAAGATGATTTGCAGTATTGATGTTGAGTTGTGTACCCAATTGTTTAAAAACAACCCTCCAAAAAATGATTGTCAAACTTGGAATCACAATCACTCACAATATTGATGGCCGCCCCATACATCCTGTACAGATTGTCAACAAATAACTTAGCTAGCTCTGGAGTTCTAATTGTCGACTTGGTTGGAATAAATTTGTAAGTTTAGTCAACCAATCTACAACCACCCAATCGATTCATGACCTCTTACAATGGTTGGTAAACCCACAATAAAATCTACAGATATACTTTTCTATTCATCATTAGGAATCTCCAGTGGATGCAAGAGACCTCTTGCTTTTAGGTGCTCTGCTTTATTCACTTGACATTTTTGGCAATGCAAGATATAGTCTTGAATATATACATGTAAAATTGGCCAGTAAAGCTATCATCGTATGAGTGCATAATTTTTCTTTATGCATGGGTGCCTTGCTCTAGGATTTTCATGACACTCATAAAGAATCTGGCACCGAATGTCCGCATCCATCAGTACACAAACTCTCCCATTGTGGAGTAAGTACCCATCATCTATGAAAAAATTCTTCCATCTCTGTAGCTTATCACTTAAAAGAGGAGAATTGGGTGTGGAGGTTAAAGACACACTACCAACATTGGAGTGAGAAGGATCCCACATTTTCACATGGCTCCACACTTTGGTGTATGTGTCATCATACTCATATTTTCCCTTGATTCCAAAAACTCATTTCAAATCTCAATGAAAAGAAGAGAGTTGACCTTAGGTATACTACTAAGAGCATCAGCTACCACATTGTATCACCCTTTATGATACTGAAGCTTTTCATCATACTCTTGAAGAATCTCAGCCCACTTGGCCTTTTGACTCTTCAAATGCGTTTGTTGTGTAAATCATTTTATACTTTCATGGTCAAACACAATCTCAAGTTGCGCTCCATATACGTAATGTCACCACGTTTTCAAAGCAAATACTGTTGCATAGAGTTTTCTTTTGTAAGCATAATAATTTTGTTGTCTAGAATCAAGCTTCTTGCTTTCAAATGCAATTGGCTTTCCCTCCTGCAGAAGGACGGCTCCAATAGTGTCCAAACCTTATTTGAGAAGCAGTTTTGGATATCAACAAGTCTACTACATACTTGATGATACCTTGACTGCTAGTCTATCTTTGTAAAAATACGAGCATGGGTGAGCTTATCAAATAACTCATCCACTCTCCCCATTAATACTTGTTCATAACAATAACCATGTTCAACCACGGTAATCTATGCACATGTGCATACTACTGTCCTTTTTCTTCACCAACAAGATGGGAGAGGCCCATGGTGAAGAACTGTTTGTATAAACCTTGTACTTAGATAGTCAGCAAGCTGACAATCCACCTCAATAGCCTCAAAATGACTCATTTTGTAGGGTGGTTTACTTACAATTTTACTACCATGTTTCATAGCACGTCTCAGTGGTAATCCTGGTGTCAAATCATATGAAACACATATTTGTATCCCATTAATAAATATTTGAACATATTAGCAACATATGCTTGTTCTTGTGAAAGAGAAATAGTCATAGTTGGAAGAGAAGAGAGAGAAGAATGTGGCGTTGAGGAATTGTTGTTTAAAACATTATCAACATTTGACCAAAAATGACACAGCGGCTAACACAAAAAGAGTTCTTCTATTTCATATTGAGAAGAGACATCACAAACTTGGTTTGTACAAATAAGTGGAGAGGAAGGAACATCCTTCTCCCAAAATAGCAGTATGTGCATGCCATTGGATTCAAACATCAAACTATTGTGCTCATAGGTATGTTTTAAAGATGACCCTAAACCATATTACCATTTTTGACTAAGGACCACATCTACCTGATCCATATTCATGACTTGGAAATTCAAGAACGTGTGATACACTTGAATCTCTAGCGATACATCCTTCACTTGAGTATCCCACACCTTGGTGTCATGACCATTAATCATCACTACCTTGTAATAGTGGGAACTCAATCGCTAGGGGAAATTGAGCCATTTCATTAACTTATAGTTAATGACATTGTGTGAAGTACCATTGCAATATTCTCACCTTGTGACCTTGGATAAACTCATGCATATGCACCAACTCGTGTGGACCAAAGATTGGTTTCATGCTAATGCATAGAGCATTTGTTCCATGTAGACCAATTTTTGTCTACTTCATTTGTGGGAAAAATTTACTTTTTGAACACATCCTCGAAGGCTACCCAAGTCTGTGGTATGATTCCCTTCTCTTTGAGTGACATCTACCATTTGTAGGCCTTACCCTCTAGTGTCAGACTTGTTTGCAATGCCTTGACTACATCAAGAGTGCGCCTAAGATCGTGAATCCCATCCCATTTGCTCACAAAAATATTCACAGTATCTTTGTTGCGCTCCCTTTCCTCTCTTCTAAAAATTGGTGGTTTGGTATTATTTAATAAGTCACCCACCTCTTTTTGAGAGAGAAGGTGCAACCCCTCCAGATTGGATCCTTGCTCCTGTAGACCATGGTGCTCCTGCCAAGCATGGGTGTTGTTGCATGAATTGCACAAGAGTATCAAACATCTTAATGACATTTGCATTCAGTTGTGCAAAATTAGACTCTAAAATAGTCATGCATGTTTATAGTGCTCTAAACTCTTGGATATCAAGAAATTCAATGCTATCATTGGCCCCATTTCCACACGGGCATCCTTCAAAGTAGCTAACCGTGAGGTAATAGCATGTGGACTCAAGTGCAAGATTTTCAAAATCAAACGTATGCTGGATGTCAATATCTAGATCCATGGCATAACATGCTATGCTAGCCAGAGAAAAGATGTACCTTAGAGAGAAAAAGTCACCTGCCAAAACCAAACCGTAATCGATTATGAGCAAGCACAACAAAATTGATTAGTCTCACTAAATCAATATCGTCATGTCGTAGTCAATTGTCGATGTCGACCTCAAACTTCTAAAGCACCGTCCAATCACGAACTTCTCCGATACTTAAAAGCCTATTGGAAAAGACCATGTTTTTGCAATTTTTTGAAGTTTTTGAAATTTTTTGAGTTGCAGAGGTTCGCAATGTTGCTTGCGTCAAACTCTTCTCACCACCTTTCGTCAATTGTGTCGGGTTTGCACTACGCTTGCAAGAAGAGAGAAGGTGTGGGGGGTGTTCCGTGGGCACACTCTCTTAGGGAACTTTTTTGGGCCTTGCCTTGGATGCCCACCTGGGAAAAAACACGAGCTCTAAAATGCCAGTAATGGGGAGTAGCGCAACTTTGGGAGATTGGCTCACGATGCTCTGTAGTAAGAGAGAGAGAGAGAGAGAGAGAGAGATGAAGAAATTTAAAAAACCCTCTCCCCAATACAAATGCAATGAGCTTGACCCCTTGCGATTCTGATTCGATCGACCTAGTGCCTTCTTTCCCTCTAAGAGGCCATGCCCGCGTGTCTTCTTCTTCATCCTCAAGAGCGAGAGTGAAAGAGAGTGAGAAAGTTCATGCAAGTCCCTTTTCCAAGAATAGCTCCACATCCTGCTAAAATTAGCTTTGATACCACTAGAGACTAGAGTGTCTGGAACGCTACTCTCCACCCAACCTCTATCCCTTTATATAAGCAACCCTCAAGCTCGATTCAGACTAGCCCCTAGCCTTTGGCACTCGACATGCCAAGGAAAGACTTTTGTGTTGTTTCAAATCCCCATGCATTGCATTGACGGCCACATAAAGCCATGCCTTTGCCAAAAAACACTCACACAACGTTAGTGCGAGAGCTGCCATTATGGGCTTTCCTTGGCTTCACAAAAAAGTCTTTTTTGCAGCATTGTAGGGCCTCTCAAAATACAGGTAGCTTAAGCCTCTCGATGGTCTCTTCCTAGCATCGTCTCAAAACTCTAGGCCAAAAGGGAAAAGGGTGCCTACCACCCTTTCCAAGTGCCTCTCAAAACACAAGCAAAACTGCACAGTCAAGAAGATTCTTCTACCTTAGCGTTTCAAAACGCTCCACATAGCAAATCCAACGGCCAAGAAAAATGTCGTCACATACAATGTCATGAGTGCTACCCGACCATCAACTTTTTCAATGCAACTACCAACAGAGAACCTTGAAGATGCCGATCGTCATGAAGAATTTACCATCGCACCACATCTCCTTCTCTATGGATCCTTTTCTCCGTCGTGCCGTGCTTCTCCTCCCTTGCGATCACCGAGCCAAGAGCTCTAATACCATGTCAAAGTTGACGATGCGAAAGCGTAAAGCACTGGGGAGAATACATGAGAGAGAGAGAGAGAGAGAGAGAGAGAGAGAGAGGCTACTGAACCAACCAGCCTTGGCAATGAATTGATGATAATACAATGGGACAAGGTGGAGCTTATACACTCACCTTAGCAAATTGCCCTACCCAGACTTTGACAAATACGTGAAATAAATGCCTAAAACCAAAATAAATATTGGGATCACATTGGGCTATTCACTTGAGATGCTATAACTTTAACACATCTACCACCTTGACAACTATTTGGTTAGAGTTGTTGCATACTCTTCTCTATGGATCCTTTTCTCCGTCGTGCCGTGCTTCTCCTCCCTTGCGATCACCGAGCCAAGAGCTCTAATACCATGTCAAAGTTGACGATGCGAAAGCGTAAAGCACTGGGGAGAATACATGAGAGAGAGAGAGAGAGAGAGAGAGAGAGAGAGAGAGAGAGAGAGAGAGAGAGAGAGAGAGAGAGAGAGGCTACTGAACCAACCAGCCTTGGCAATGAATTGATGATAATACAATGGGACAAGGTGGAGCTTATACACTCACCTTAGCAAATTGCCCTACCCAGACTTTGACAAATACGTGAAATAAATGCCTAAAACCAAAATAAATATTGGGATCACATTGGGCTATTCACTTGAGATGCTATAACTTTAACACATCTACCACCTTGACAACTATTTGGTTAGAGTTGTTGCATACTCTTCGCAACTAGTGGGATACACTAGCGGGATCCTCTAGGGCAACGAAGCGATGTAGGTACTCTGACACTTATGAATTGCTCGATGTCCAGGAATTTTGGGCACTTCAAGCACGCATCTCAGTAATGGAAACAAACTTTGCATCCCTAAATGAAAATGTCACTAAATTATCCTATGCATCAGCAAGCCAAGGGCCCTGTTGACACACACATGCATGAGCACGTTGTCAATCAGGGGCAATGCCCTTCTGGTCATGGACAAGGTCCATATCCGGATTCTCTGCACTCTCTCACTGCAAAGGAGGTGGATGAGTTGTTGAAAAACACCAAGTCACCAACTTTTAAGGGAGAGGATCGAGATCGTATTAAGGATGCAGTAAATATCTTTCTCAGCAAGTGGAATGGAATTCACGCCTTACGACGTACTCTGGATGCAGTCAGAGCACTGCATGCAAGTCTAACTCTGAAAGACAAGGCCTACAAATGGTGGATGTCTCTCAAGGAGAAGAATATCATACCACAAAGTTGGGCAGCCTTTGAGGCTATGTTTTGAAAAGAGTTTCTGTCCACGAATGAGGCAGATAGAAATTGGACGGCTTGGGACACGTGTTCCATGCGCCAACACCCATCATTGCTTGAGTATATCTCTCACTATCGGGATGTTATCCTCAAGTTGGAAGGGTTAGATACCTTTCAGCAAGTACGTGGGTTTATCCGTGTTCTGACGCCAGAGCTTAAGAAGCACATCAAGACTCAGGACCCTAAAACACTTGAGGAGGCCATAGTGAAAGCACACATTCATGATGTTCGAGATGAAAAGAAATCACATAATAAACATGTGCTTGCTAATACACATGGTAATACACGCACACATTATGGGCACAATAAAAGAAAATTTACAGTAGCCAATTATGAAGCAGCTAAAAAACCCAAGGGGTCTCATGGTCCTCTCTCTCTCTCTCTCTCTCTCTCTCTCTCTCTCTCTCTCTCTCTCTCTCTCTCTCTCTCTCTCTCTCTCTCCTGAGGAATTTGAGAAGGCTAAAAAAGAGAACTTATGCTTTCAATGCTTGGGAAGCGGCCATGGCAGAAAGGATTGTCCCAAGGGGAAATCTGCAACTCACGGCAAGGAGAAAGCGGTGCACACGGTGCAACTACTGCCTCTTGAGTCTTCCTCTCGTTTCTCTACGATGGAAGTAACACACACTGAGGTGGTCCATGAATGCTGTATCACAGCTTCCATGTGGCAACAGACCTTCGGTCCACATGAGTTAGTGTGTATGCATGGATCTCTTCAAGGGCACAAGGTGCGTATCTTGGTAGATGATGGTGCTACTCACAATTCCATTGACTATGGATTAGTGAAAAAACTCAAATTGCCCCAAACTCCGAGTTCCCACTACTACAAGGTAGCAATGATGAATGGTTATGATGCCGAAATATGGGATACTCAAGTCAAAGCTGTACCGTTGAAAATACAAGGCTATTCCACATCCTTGGATTTCCAGGTTATGAATATGGAGAGGGCAAATGTGGTACTTGGTAGGGAATGGTTGCATAGCCTAAGACCATCATTGAAGCGTAGCTATGAGCACAACAACATGATGTTTGAATCCCATGGTGCACATGTGTTGTTGTTAGGAGAGTAGGATGTGCCTTCCTCACCAGTGATGTGTACAACAGAGCTTATGAAGATCGTTTCTAATAATGAATTAGATGAAGTTTTCTTGTGTTACTCATTATGTCATTTTCTTTCCAATGTTGAATATGTTGAACATTCCTCAACGCCACATGCTTGTCTCCCATCTCTTCGAGCAATGGCTACTTCTCAACAAGCAAAGGTTGCTAGTGAATTAAAAAATTATTAAAGTAATTTCACGATGTTTTTTCCTAGTGATTTTCCATCAGGATTACCGCTGACACGATCGGTGCAACATGGCATTGGCGTGGTTGCAGGCAATAAACCACCCTACAGAATGAGTTATTTTGAAGCTGCTGAGGTGGAACATCAGCTTGTTGACTATCTTAGCAGAGGGTTTGTCCAATCACGTTCTTCACCATGGGCTTCTCCTATCCTATTAGTGAAGAAAAAGGATATGCACATGTGCATAGACTACTATGGATTAAATGTAGTCACTGTTAAGAACAAGTACCCATTACCACGCGTGGATGAGTTATTTGACAAGCTCACTCATGCTCGTATTTTTACGAAGATAGACTTACGGTCAAGTTATCACCAAGTATGTGTTTGACTTACTGATATATCCAACACTGCATTCCGAACTAGGTTTGGGCATTACGAGTTTTGGGTTATGCCTTTTGGGTTAACCAATGCGCCTGCAACATTCATTACACTCATCGATAGTGTCGTGAGACCGTACTTGGGCATATTTGTTATCGTTTTTCTCGATGACATTCTTGTATATAGTGCTTCTGAGGAAGAACACTTGCAACATCTGAGGCAGGTCTTTGAATTGTTACGAACAAATCAATTATATGCTAAAGAATCCAAGTGTCATTTTCTTAAGGAGGAAATTCACTACCTTGGGCATGTTATACATGGATCAATTCAAAGTGGATGCCATTCGGAGGTGGCCTTCTCCTAAAAATCTGGAAGAGTTACAGATTTTCTTAGGATTCGTAGGTTTTTATTGAAGGTTCATTAAAAACTATGCTCATATTGTTCTTCCCATGACGGACCAGCTGAAAGGCAAAGGAAAGACCTTCCAGTGGGAGGCCGCTCAACAACATAGTTTTGATACACTCAAGATGCACTAGCTACAGCTCCTACTCTCGCTATTGTGGATCCTTTGAAACCATTCGTTTTGGAAACGGATGCCAGTAATCATGCTATTGGAGCAGTCCTTCTACAAGAGGGAAGGCCAATTGCATTTGAAAGCAAGAATCTTGATTCAGCACAACAAAATTATTCTGCTTATGAACGTGAACTCTACGCAATTGTATCGGCCTTGAAAACATGGCGACATTATTTGTATGGAGCTCACTTTGAGATTGTGTTTGACGATGAAAGCATAAAATGGTTTACACAGCAAACCGACTTGAAGGGTCAAAAGGCCAGTTGGGCTAAGATCCTTCAGGAGTATGATGCAAAGCTCCGGTATCGTAAAGGACGATACAATGTGGTGGATGATGCTCTTAGCTCTATGCCTGAGATCAATTCACTATTGTTCACGGATCTATGCAGTGAATTTTTGGATTCTCTAAGGCACATATGAGCAAGATGATGCATACTCCAAAGTATGGAGCAATTTTAAAATGAGGGATCCTTCTCACTTCAACGCTAGTAGTGTGTCGTTTAGCCTCCACACACAGTTCTCCTCCGTCGAGTGATGAACTGCAGCGATGGAAGAATTTTTCCATCGACAGTGGGTACCTACTCCACAAGGGGAGAGTTTGTGTACCGACAGAAATGGACATTCGGCGCCAAATTCTTTATGAATGTCATGACAGTCCAAGTGCAGGGCACCCAAGTATTAAAAAGACTTATGCTCTCGTACGATGACAGTTTTATTGGCCAGGTTTACATAGCTTTGTTCAAGACTATGTCTTGTATTGCCAAAAATGTCAAGTTAACAAAGCAGAGCCCCTGAAGGTAGGAGGACTCTTACATCCTTTGGAGATTCCCAACGGGGAATGGGAATGTATCTCTATGGATTTTGTTGTGGGTTTACCAACCATTGTACGTGATCATAACTCAGTATGGGTGGTCGTAGATCGGTTGACTAAACTATGCAAGTTTATTCCAACTAAGTCGACCATAAAAACTCTAGAATTGGCCAAGTTATTTGTGGACAATCTATACAAGTTGTATGGCTTGCCAACTAACATTGTGAGTGATCGTGATCACAAGTTTAACAATCATTTTTAGAGGGTTGTGTTTAAACGATTGGGTATACAACTCAACCTCAGTACAACAGATCATCCACAAACAGATGGTCAAACTAAACGAGTTACCCAAGTGCTAGAGAGTATGCTACGTGCATACGTTAGCAAGAAACAAACAAAGTGGGAAGAGTATCTACCTCTTCTTGAGTTTGCTTACAACAGTGCTAAGCATGTCACGACTGGATTTAGTCCTTTCATGCTCATGTATGGCTTTCAACCTAGGTCACTCGTTACGGCGGGGTTGGCAACCAAAAAACTCCATCAGGTTAAGGAATTTCTCCAATACCATATGTATATGTTGAAACTCGCTCGTCATAATGTCCAGCAAGCGCAGGATCGGTATAAGAAGTACGCTGATGAGAAACGTCGGCAAGTTATCTTTGAGGAAGGGGAAGAAGTATTTTTGCATGTGCCAGAGCATTCAGAAAGTCTAAAGACTGGGGGAACACCTCAATTATCTCCAAGATATTGTGGGCCTTTCAAAATACTCAAGCGAGTTGGTGATCATGCCTACAAACTCTTGTTATCCACACACTCTCGTGTCCATCCGGTATTTCATGTAAGCCGTTTACGTAAGCAGTTACATGGGGAAGACAATGTCATTGACCAACAGATTCTATTTGATTTCGTTGAATCTCCTACCCCATCGCATGAACCTGAGTGGATTCTTGACTATCATGATTTACGTACGCGTCATCATGTACATCGACAAGATTTAATCAAGTGGAAAGATCAACCTGAAGAAGGTGCCACTTGGGAAAACATTAGTGCTCTTAAGAAGAAGTTTCCCACTTTTGTTTTCAAGGACAAAAACCTCTTCCTTAAGGGGGGAGTAATGTCAGTATAAGGGTCCCGTAGGGGCAAGGCCAGGGGGTCACGGACCTAAGGGGCACGGCCAAAACCTAAGGACTAGGGCAGTCACGGACTACGACCAAGTGGCCAGGCTAGACAGTGTGGATAGGGGATCCGTCTAGGGCAAGGGTCTAGGAGCCCGCCTATATAATGGGGGTTGGGAGGTGGATCCAAGTCATCTAGTCCCCTAGTTCTTACAGGCAATGGGCATGACCATTTGTTTTTTTTTGTAATATTGATTGGGGACACGTCACAAGGCATCATGCACCTCCTCAATTGTTCATACTACATTCTTCCTATATGCCACCATGATGTATAGCTAGCACTCATGCTGCACTCCTCCATGTTGTACTTCCTTTGAGACCGTGGGAAACTAGCACATGAAACTCTCCACCCAGCCTCGCTATATAAAGGCTCCTAGCCATCTAAATATAGCACCCCTTGATCGCATGTGAGTTTTGGCCCTTGGCCTAACGTTAGTCCCCCCTTGGAGAAGTGTTTTTCTCCGTGAAAACAAAAACGGTGATATCTTCATAAGAACACTAATGTTTTCCACAATGGCATCCTTCATGGATCCAACTATCCATTTGACCGGAACACGGTTCAATAGGAGGTTCAATGAAATTTTCGTATTGTTGTCCCCTTGAAACCATCTTGTGTAACCGGCCCATATTCAACATAGCGTGTAGACTCCATTTAGAACTCACTTGAGTATGCTAAATGAGTTATCACAACTAAGAGGTGTCTAAAATAGTACCTCTTCTCACTTTCCATGAAAGTAACTGACTAGCAAAACTCCTCAACAAAGGATAAGTCCTTGACTTGTTATCATTCTTCATCAGTAGACAACCCCACCATAACTACTGATCGAGGTTGAGAGACTGATTTAAACATGAAGGGACTAAACTTAGTTGCAACATGACTTGCCTCATGGTAAGCAAACTCCAACTAGAGAGAGAATCTTTCTAATTGGATTGCTTCTAATGTACGCTCATAGCATATCCTTTAGCACAAGATTAACACTTGTAAACTGCCTATCCACCTCTGGATGTGATGACAGTACTGAGTTGTGTTTCCCAACCGTTTACAAACAATCTCCAAAAAAGACTAGTAATTTTGGGTCACAATTTCGTGCAACATTACTGATTAGTCAACAATGTTAGGAATAACAAACCTGGATAAATGCACAAAGTTTAATAATTGATCTACCCAACACTCGAAACAAGCCATGAACTCTATTGGTGATTGATAAACCCACAACTAAACTTGTAGAGATGTTGCACATAAAGTGCGAAATGCTTCATAAGCGATCAATTTCATGAGCTTCCTACTACAATCACTTGCAAGGCTTGCTAAAATGTTTGAACAGTAATAGAATGTTCAACATAAATCACATCTAGGTTCAAACAATGAAACATTTTCATGAACAATACATACCCTCATTACATACATAAACAACCATCCGTTAATGTTTCTTAGCAGCACTTATAATCTTAACAAGTTGTTCGAAGTACTCCACAATTTTTTGCCACTAAAATTGTTCCTGATACTTCTACAAAATGGATGTGATCAACACCTAGGGACTTTGTCGGGACACATAATTGAAATAACAGGTACCAATGTTAGTCCCAAAGACTCATATTCTCCACATGTGGAATATGTCTCAAATAAGGAGGTCCAAAAAATGACATCCTTTAAGTACGAGATGTACTTGTGTGTGGAGGTAACTATAAAGACTCGCCAACATGAGTGACAGGGACCCTCATAAACTTTGCTCCACACTGGCTAAATCAAACTCG
Source organism: Adiantum capillus-veneris (assembly GCF_014529385.1). Classification (NCBI taxonomy): domain Eukaryota; kingdom Viridiplantae; phylum Streptophyta; class Polypodiopsida; order Polypodiales; family Pteridaceae; genus Adiantum; species Adiantum capillus-veneris. The sequence continues at coordinate 157,894,716 of NC_140934.1, read as the reverse complement.
ATGAGTTCCTAGACCTTGTCGCTCCTCTTGTGACAACATGTGCCAAGAAAAACCCTACCATTGTTACCATATACATGTGGTAGTGATGTGTGTGAACACACTAGGACCGCCGAGGCATTTTTTCCCTCTTTAGGAGGTTTTTTCCCCCGTGCATTGTATATACGCCCATCACTCTAGGGCTATCTATCTTTCCATTGCACACTAAGTAACACACTCTCTATTGTGTGCCTTGAGCTTCCTTCGTCTTCTCCAAGCTGTGTGTGTTTCTCTGCAACCCTAATTCCAACAATTGGTATCAGAGCAGGTCACACCCTCCCGGGCTTAGTCGCCAGCTGCTCCAGCACACACCTGCTCACTTTCTCCGATTTCAGTGAGCTTTGACAAGCGTTCGCAGGTCGACAAATATTTTGGGCAAGCTCGAAGAGCTTGGTCTGCTCAGAATTTTGATTTGGGCTCATTTTGGCCTCCGTTTCCACTACAGGCAGTACTGCACAGGCTATTTCATCATTTTGTGCAAAATTTCTGTCAGTGCCGTTTTCTGCATAACAGGTGCCTTATAGTCTTCTACGGTTTGTGCTATATAGCACAGGTTGTTCCCGCTCCGTTTCTCCTATTTTCGGGCAGTTTTCACATTAGGTGCAGCATTTACCATGGCTGACAACAACAGCACAGATGTGTTCAAGATGTTTGCTGCTGAGGACAGGTTGGATGGGGACAACTACCCTATGTGGGCTTATATGATGCAACATGTTCTTGTGTCAAAGGGTGTCTGGAACATTGTGCAGGGCATTGATGTACGTCCTGGTTCTGAGGATGTAGGCGATATTGAGGATGTTGCAGGTCTTGCTGCAAGGATTGCAGCTGTTAGAGTTGTTTTGCTGCGGATGTAGGCGATATTGAGGATGTTGCAGGTCTTGCTGCAAGGATTGCAGCTGTTAGAGTTGTTTTGCCTACGACAGAACAAGCTCGTTGGGATGTTAAGGATGCGCAGGCTCATGCATTGATTGCGTTGTCTGTGAAGCGCACCATTGTTCCTCACATCCGTTCAACAAAATCTGCAAAACAGGCTTGGGATATTCTAGCAGGTCTTTATGCAAGCCGCAATGAGGCTAAAATTGTTTTGCTGCGTAAAGAGCTGGAGTAGAAGATTATGCATGAGGAAGATGATATGGACACTTTCCTTGCTAGTGTCAAGGATATCAATGAGCAGCTTATTTCTGCAGGTGAAGTCATTTCAGACAGTTCCCTTGTGTAGACTGTTCTTGATGCCTTACCAGATTCCTACCAGACTTTTGCTAGTACTTGGAGACTTATGACCCAAGGAAATCCTGAAGTTGTCAAGTTTGATGCATTATGCACATTGCTGTTGCAAGAGTCACTTTCCAGAAAAAACAGGACTAGGCAGCGTGCAGTTGAACAGGCTTTTATTGCTTCTCAAAGAAAGGGTGGTAGCAGTAATGCAGCCACTTCTTATGGTTCTGCTGCGAGTGGCAAAAATTCTGTTCCTAATGCTTCTGCTGGCAGCACTTCGTCTGGCAATTCTGGTGATAAGGGCAAAAAGAAGATGCGTTGCCATTATTGTAAATCCAATGATCACTTGATCAAGTCGTGTCCTAAGTTGAAGGCCAAAGAGGCTAAGAAGAAAGAGGGTGGTTCCACTGCAAATGCTGGTTCCACTACAAATGCAGCCATTGTTGAGTCTTCTGTGAAAGGAGATTGTAATGCTGATGTTGATGCAGAATGGGCTTTTAGCGCAGAGTGCACTTACAATCTTGCTGTCCATGATGCATGCTTGTCCGTTGCTGCAGATTCACATGTGTGGTATTTCGACAGTGGTGCTACAAAGCACATTACCTCACATCGTGAATTGTTTACCTCTCTCGAGTCTATCCCTCATGGGAATTCAGTCACTTGTGCCAACAACGCCTCTTATCCGGTTCAAGGAGTTGGAAAGATTGTGCTCACTGCTGCTAATGGCAGTTCCTTCACACTTGTTGATGCACTTTACGTACCTGGGATCAAGAAGAATCTCTTGTTTGTATCCGCACTTGCTAGACTTGGACTTGTAGTCAAATTTGTGGATGACAGATGTACAGTTCATGATCTTAGTTTTGGTGATGAAATTGTTGCATCTGGCCTTTTGTGCCGTGGGCTGTATAAGCTCACTTTGTATGACAAGTGTGGACAAAATTTTGCAAATGTTGTTGCAGATTCAAGGGCTATTTCAGATGCAAAACTTTGGCATGCACATTTTGGTCATCTGAATTTTGCCAGTTTGCTGCGTTTGCAGAAATCTGATATGGTTGCTTCTTTGCCGCCTCTTGAAGCACCTGTCAAACATGTTTGTGAAGGCTGTATTTTGGGTAAGATGCAGCGTTCTAAATTTCCAAAGGATGGTTCAGTTCGGGCCACATGCAGGTTGCAGCTTGTGCATAGTGATGTTTGTGGGCCCATGCAAACTCCGTCCTTGGGCAATTACCTGTACTTCGTGACTTTCATTGATGATTACTCCAGGCATGCATGGGTATTTCCGCTTAAACCGAAGTCCGAAGTTTTTATGTGCTTCAAACAATTTCTGGCTATGGCTGAAAATGTCTCGAAATGTACTGTGGGCACCCTCCGTTCCAATCGAGGGGGGGGGTATATGTCTCATGAATTTAATTCATTTCTAGCTAGTCGTGGGATAAAACACCAATGTACAGTGCCTTATACACCTCAGCAAAATGGTGTTGCTGAGAGGAAAAACAGGTCACTGACGGAAATGGCACGATGTATGGTCAAAAGTCAAGCTTTGCCACATTCTTTTTGGCTTGAGGCCATTGTGTGCCACTTATGTACTTAACAGGTGTCCTACGAAGGCTTTGCAGTCTATTACTCCATATGAAGCATGGCATGATAGAAAGCCTTCTATTGAGCACATGCGTGTTTTTGGCTGTTTGGCATATGCTTTAGTGCCACAAGTGCAGCGCAGAAAATTGGATGATAAGGCTGTCAAATGTATTTTTGTTGGTTATAGTGCTGAAAGCAAAGGTTACAGATTGTATCATCCGCAAACAAAACGTATTCTGGTTTCTCGGGATGTAGTGTTTGTGGAAGATTCTGTTCAACCCTTGTTGTCATGTACTAGAGACAGTAATGTAAGCTCACAGGACATTTATGACACTTTGTTGCTGAAGGGGATCGGGGAGCACCACAGATGGAGAGTGAGAGAGAGAGAAGGAGACACACACACGATGTGGGTGGGGAGACTCCAAAGAGTGAGCAGCCCCCTATACACTTATGCTATGTATAAGGTATGCAAGTCAGTGGGCGCCCACACTTTGGGCGGCTGGGCAAGGCACAGACGCCTATACCCCAACAACCTCCCACTTAAAGGTGATTGTGCCTTTAAGCAAGAGAACCTAGTCTAAAGACTACAAAAGGCGAGAGAAAACCGCTCTCAACCGATGCCCACTGGCTGGCTATGATCGTGTGCATCCGGCTGTCCTGCTCCCGTGTAAGTCCATACACCGCCAGACGTACCGCACACGTACTGCAAGTATGTACGCAATACCTGCATATCTCCCTCGTGCACTATGCCATCATCAGTCAACAAACGACTGACAACCCCAACTGCAAATGCTTCCACTGCAGCTGTGATATCCGGTCTCAAGATCAACATCTCATACATGAGACCACCGAATGCCGATGCAATGCTAGCGGGCCCTGCTAGCTCTACGGAGTATGCATCAACATATATATCCCTTGCAATAGGCATCTCTGACTGACAAGGCGTGTCAGCCACATGCATCTCCTGACTGTCCACAAAAGACGCATCAACTTGTCGTGCAACCTCAGAGCAAACCAGCTGCTCTAGGTGTCTGCTGCAAGACACTTCCTGCACAACTATATCCCCATGCTCACTGTCGAGCATAGAAAGGAATGACTGCATAATCGCTGACATCTCAGCCTCCTCTGCAATCATCCACTGTAAACATGACCACTCAATCTGCTGTGACTCACTAGAGCTCTCATGCTCTAACTCCGTATGCATAGACTCTTGCACAACGTCTTCCTGTCGTGACTCACTAGAGCAAGACCGCTCTACCTATCTATCTTGCATAAAAGTATCTTGCACAACTGACTCTCTGCTTTGCTCAGTCACTAGCAAAGCATTCATGTCCGACTCTATCACCTCTCTGTGTGACTACTCAAGTCGTGCCCCAACTGTGTGCACAACGAGCTCACTACTCTGCACTCCATGCAAAGTACCCTGCAACCCATGAGCAAAAGAGACTCGCCTGCTCTCTCGCTCTCTACCTGGCTGCATGATCACAGAGATAACACCGTCTCTCTCGTGATCCACATGCAATGGGTAACCTGTACCACTCCTGGCACCTCTCGCAATCACTAGCGAACCCAAATGCATCACAAAATCTCGCTCTCGTAGCGAAATCTGACATCCACTATCCCGTAATTGTCTCACTGAGATCAAATCCCTTCTCAGATCTGGCACATAACGCACATGACGCAAGGTAAATCTCATACCACTGGGCAAGGACAAACATACGTCTCCTGCACCCTCAATGTCATACAAAAAACCATCAGTCATGTGCACACAATCAAGTCTCCCACTAGAAAACGTGCTAAACCACTCACGATGCGACGTGACATGGAAAGTAGCATCAAAATCTAGTAACCAATGTGAAGACAATGTGCAATCCAATATGCAATCCGTAGACATAAGATCGTCTGAAGACAAGCTAGATGTAAATGTGACATCGCTGTCACAATCATACTCAATAACCACCGTACTGATCTCACTAGCATCTGTCATGCCCAAATCTGCATCACGCATCTGTCGCCTCCGTTGTCTCAAACGCCTGAAACATCGACGCCTAATGTGCCCTCTATGTCCACAATGCCAACATGTCAAGTCTCTATGCCGTCGAGACATGCGTGTGGGATCAATCTCTCCCATGGACATAGAAGTGGGACTAGACTTCCCTGTAGACATGGATGTCGCGTACATAGCATGTAAACTTTGCCATAAAGCATGAGTTGTAGTCTCCCTCGAGACCTGCCAGTAAACAGACTCAACCAGATGTAAACAAATCGTAGACATGGCTAACTCATCAAGATCCTGCCAATCATCATCACGCATAGACTTGGGCTTCGCCGATAAACCACATAAGGGTTTATCCAGCCCCAAATCCGTCAATGCAACAAGCATATGCTCCTTCCAAGCAACAAAATCTGCACCATCAAACTGTGTCAGACCATAACGCTGGAAGTCAAATGAAAAATCAACCGTAATGCTCGCAAAAGAGCAACCAACAATGAGTAGCAAATGTCAACCAAATCAGCCCTAAACTGGCTTGAATCGCATCAACAAAAGTCTGCAAATATGGCTCAAAACCTGATGCAAAGTTGCACCAATAACCGTGCAAAACCTTGCACAAAATCACAAGTCAATATGACTCAATCACGCATAAATATCTGACAAAATTTTGGGAGAGTCTCCTTTGTAACTGGAGCAAAATCTCAACAGTAAACCTCAAAGAGACAATAATATATGCCACAATGGCCAATCCGGGAATAAACTCGACCGGAATCACCTCACAAAGTCATACATATGAGCATACCCGCTCTTGCCGGAGTACCACTCAACGGCACCTCAAATGACATACATGTGAGTGATGATTGCTGCCAAAATACCTTTCAATCTAGGACCAAATGTCTGCAAGATAACTATAGCAACATTTCGCAAAACCTTGCAAGATCTGTCGCTATGCGCAATGCGAAATACGGCACACAAGGGCATACACAAGTGACTCCAAACTCCAACCAAATGATGACTGAAAATCACCTGTCAAAGTGGGAGTAAACTCAACCACTAAACTGTCAAAGAGCAACCTACGGATACGTAGAAGCTATGGCGAGAACCTGGATAAAATCCAACAGAGTTTCTTCTATAAATTGAGCCAAATCTCAAATAATCTCAGCCACAAACAAATACACAAATCCATATATGGCATACATAAACCGCCAAGACCATGGCAACATAGCTCACTCTCGCATGAGTGGCTCTCTGGACAAATGCATATCCAAAAACCTGTGTACACCTATGAATTTGCGGGTTGCTGCTGAAAATACTCTGTGTATGTGAGATATACCAAAAACAGTGTTTTTGGGACCCGAAAGTGCACAAATAAACCTGCTTCTGTACCTGCTGTAATTCAAAGCATAATTTCAGCAAATAGACATCACCATCGCGTCCGGAGCATGCCAAAACCCTGACCTAGACTTCTGGATCATGTAGATCTGACTCTGTATGACGGAGCTACGCAAAAAACTGCGTTTTAGAGCCCGAAAATGGCAAAAACGAGTTGCACACAGTCTTGAACCTGCTCTTGCTCCACTCTGTGTGATGCAATGTCCTCTCAATGCAAGCTCCAACGCAAGAGCTCTGCCACAACAGCATCCAAACACTCGAATGTCAAGCTCTCCTCCGCAGAGCACTTCTCTAACGAGCTCCACTGAGCTCAAAAGCTCCTCTCACCAAGGAAGCCGCAACCACCTCCTCGACCAAGCTTGACCACACCAAGCTCCTAAGCTCCAAATACAATGCTCCTCAAGCTAAAATCGCTCTCCGTGAAACTCCGCGATCGAACTCCACCGTCGAGAGCGAGCGAGCTATCGCCTCGAAGCTCTCAAAGCCGTCGTGCTCTCCGCGGTCACCATAGCTCTGATACCAATTGAAGGGGATCGGGGAGCACCACAGACGGAGAGTGAGAGAGAGAGAAGGAGACACACACACGATGTGGGTGGGGAGACTCCAAAGAGTGAGCAGCCCCCTATACACTTATGCTATGTATAAGGTATACAAGTCAATGGGCGCCCAGACTCTGGGCGGCCGGGCAAGGCACAGACGCCTATACCCCAACAGTTGCCTCTTTTCAGTGGTGGAAATACAAATGTAAATTCCAATGAGGCAAATGTACAGCCTATGGGGGTTTCTGAAAATGTTTTAGATCAGCCTATTACTGATGCAAATGTACTTGATGAGGAAAGGGCTGAAAATGAGCAGGCTAGAGGTATGCCAAAATGGCTGGTGCACACTTTGCGTGACAGTAAATTGGATGCACCTTTGTCTAGTCGTACTCGTTCAGGCTCTCGCCATGCATCTTATGCATCGGATTGTTATGCTTTGGCTGTGTCTAGCTTACATGATGTTGAGGAGCCTCTGACTTTTGATGAAGCAAAGAATTCAGAAAATTGGATGACTGCCATGCAATCAGAATATGATGCACTTAGAGAAAATGACACATGGACTTTATGTGATTTGCCTCCTGGAAAAAAGGCCATTGGTACGAAGTGGGTTTACAAGTTGAAACGCAAGCCGGATGGTGAGATTGATCGCCATAAGGCTCGACTTGTTGCAAAGGGTTATGCACAGCAAAAAGGCATAGATTATGAATAGACTTTTTCTCCCACTTCTCGTATGACTACTGTGCTTTTCTATGTGCATTGGCAGCTCATTTTGGTTGGGATGTACATCAATCAGACATTGTTACTGCTTTCTTGAATGGTGACATATTCGAGGAAGTTTATGTAACGCAACCTCACGATTTTGTCATAAAAGAACAAGAGGACAAAGTGTGCAAATGTAACAAGGCTTTGTATGGGTTGAAGCAATCTCCTCGTGCTTGGTATGAGAAAGCTGACACTCGTTTGGTCAAACAAGGCTTTCGTAACAGTCCAACAGAAAGCACGTTGTATGTAAAGCGTGAGGGTGATGTACTTCTCATTGTGGTTCTTTATGTAGATGATTTGCTGATCACTGGACCAAATGAGAGACATAATGCTGAATTTAAGGCTGATTTGAATGCTACTTTCAAGATGAAAGATTTGGGGCTGTTGCATCATTATTTGGGTATACAGTTTAAGCAGTGTGATGGTGGTATTGCCTTGTGTCAGAAAAGTTACATAGAGACATTGCTATGTAAGTTTGGACTTGAGGATTGCAAACCTATTGCCACTCCCATGGAAACAGGTTTGAAGTTGAGTCTACATGATGCTCGTGATCCTGTTGATGTCACTCTTTACCAAACTACTGTTGGCTGCCTCATTTATGTATGCAACACGAGGCCGGATATTCAGTTTGCAGTCTCACAGGTCAACAGATTTATGCATAGCCCAGGCTCTAAGCATTGGCAGGCTGTCAAGAGGATTTTCCGCTACCTTAGTGGCACTTTACATCTTGGCTTGTTTTATCCCAAGGGGGGATCATTGCCGCCAGACTTACATGCTTTTTCGGACTCAGATTGGGCTGGTTGTTTTGACACGCGAGTGTCCACAAGTGGTTTTTGTTCCATGCTTGGCAGTTCATGTATATCATGGTTGAGCAAGAAGCAACCTACTGTGGCCACTTCTAGTTGTGAGGCTGAGTACAGGGCAATCTTCACAGCTACGGTTGAGTGTGTATGGCTCAGACGCCTTATGGCTGATTTGGGTGTTGGACAGCACACTGCCAACACTATCTACACTGACAGTCAGAGCGCATTGGCAGTTGCGAGGAACCCAGTTTTTCATGCTCGCACAAAGCACATTGAGGTGCATTACCACTATGTCAGGGAGAGGCTCTCAGCAGGAGAGATCGGCTTGGCTTATGTGCCAACATAGGACAACCTTGCAGATCTTTTCACAAAGGCATTGTCTCGTGAGAAGCTTGAAGCTTTCCGCAAAGCTTTGGGCTTACTCCCCTTTGTGGACTGATCCTATCCTCAGGGCATGGCACTTCCCTTTACTCATGTGCCAGCTCTCGTTCACCGCATCACTCCAGGGGGGATTTGTTACCACATACATGTGGTAGTGATGTGTGTGAACACACTAGGACCGCCGGGGCATTTTTTCCCTCTTTAGGAGGTTTTTTCCCCCGTGCATTGCATATACGCCCATCACTCTAGGGCTATCTATCTTTCCAATGCACACTAAGTAACACACTCTCTATTGTGTGCCTTGAGCTTCCTTCGTCATGTGGTAGTGATGTGTGTGAACACACTAGGACCGCCGGGGCATTTTTTCCCTCTTTAGGAGGTTTTTTCCCCCGTGCATTGCATATACGCCCATCACTCTAGGGCTATCTATCTTTCCAATGCACACTAAGTAACACACTCTCTATTGTGTGCCTTGAGCTTCCTTCGTCTTCTCCAAGCTGTGTGTGTTTCTCTGCAACCCTAATTCCAACAACCATGTAGGTCCTAAAGTGCATAATGTAGAAATGTGTTTGGGACACTACGACCCAAAATTCTTTGCTCCTACATGACTTTGTCATGTCTTTGAAGAGAAAAATGGATGAAAGCATTCAAGCTTATACATCCTACTTAAAAAAATCAATCAAAGAATATTCAAAAATGAAATAAAACCTAATCTATGCCTACCTGGAGGTTGAAGATAGTGGTCACTTACCCGTAGTCAAATGCATATGACCAAATCTCCTACCTGAAAAGGCCTAGTAACCAATTGAAAAGATTAGTGAAAATCAAGTAGTATTGTGCTGATAACCTTTGGTTGAAGTCTGTAATGTCAAACCCCTTGGACAGACTCTGTATAAAAATTGCTCAAACTAGCAGGCAACGATGACCAACACAGTCTACTATGTCTAATAGTGATTGGAATCAACTTGGGAATTTGAACTTGTCCACTACCACTTGGCAGATTGCAGACATCTTTCCTTGAAAATACAATTGTGATGAGATCAACTACGATCATCAACACCTATGGAGTGATTGTATATTAGATAGGTCATACCCCTAAAAATACCACTCCTAAAGACATTATAATCACTGCTACAACTAAGCAACATATCTTCTTCAGTTGGAATCATATTCACAACTAGATCGTGAAAGAATCTTAGCTCTTCCTGAACAGAAGAGAAAGATGGCTACTACACCAAAGAAAGGAGTCATATCAAACTTTCTTTGGTGTTTCAACAAGAGATCTCCTTCTTTGAGCTCCTTTAGTCTATTCATGTTGTTCCATGAACTAGGTGTTGGATAGCTAGGACATGCCTACTTACTATCCACAAAAAGCGTCATCTATATTGGTGGGACCTTGTGCATAGAGCCAATGACTGAAGATGCTCGTATCTGTACACATATATAATGATCACAAGCCAATATACCGATAGTAGCTAATGTCATAGCAGAAGCATAAACAAGGATTCAGTGGAATGAATCGCACTGTATTTGGCATGTCATGGATGCATAAAAGAAAAATAGTGTGATAAGCCTTTGGTTGTGATAATCTGTTGGCTTTAATGATGGTCTCATCAATTTGAGCGATGTTATATGTGCCTTGCACGATTGCACTAGCATGGATACATTACAATTCATCGTTGCCAAACGAAAACTGTGAGCTTATATCCTCTCATTGCCAAATCTGTGTGCCATTATCCTTGATCCTAAGTCAATGGATAGTACTTAATTTGGCATGAAATAGAAGATTTGCTTTGCAGCAAGTCTGTCAAAGCACTTGTCACCCCTCTGAGAGCAGTTGCCTTCACTTGAATCTGGCTCATAGACATGGATGCTAAAAATTTAGAGATATCAAATGTACCTTGTATGCCCTCGTGGCTTGGTTCATACCGACCTCCAATAAAAAGTAGGTAGACATGTTGCTAAGTTTCCCCAAGTTCGTATGCTACTAGCATATTCCAAACTTTGGAAGCTTCTAAGCAATATGCCCTAAAGTGAAGCCTTGCTTCGCATAAGTTTATTGAGGAGATGAGACAAAATGGAGCTTGAGTGCTCTTAGCTAATAGGTGCTCAGATTGACACACAAATGTCAAAACAAAAGAGAATCAACATTGTCAATCTTTCATAGAGGATTGCCCAATATTACAAGAGATAGCGCTTGAAGCTTAACTATCAAATGTCATCTAATTACCAAACTCCTCTTGACCGAAGCAACATTTGCTTGTCAAGTTGGCATTGTAGAAAATCCTACAAGACAGAATAAGTTAAAAACTAAAACTTAAATTTAAGGTACTTACCGTTTTTTTGTAATCACTGCCTTTGGCATCGAAAGTCGTAGCATCCTGTGGAATGATTGTTCTTTCAATGTACTTTGTGTACTTATTTTTCTCGCACTTTGGCAAGTTGTTATTGCTTTGGAGTGATTATGCACCCAGTGCATATACATAGATATGGAGCTATGCTCCTGAAAGCCTTGCTTTGCCCCTTCGCTTGATAGCACAAGGAGGGCATATCAAAGAGATAGTTTCCAACAAAATCTATGGCCAACCAAATTTATGGAGCCGTGCTCCTTAGTTCGAACATGTATCGTGATGTATTGTTGATTTTTACCTTGTCGAGGAGGATATTGTAGTGGAAGAGAAAAATAACTACAATAATTGCACATAAAAAAGAATCCCTGAGTTGTTCAATATTGGTGGCTTGCCAATTACTCTTGAAAACCCATCGGATCTTGCTTGCTGTCAATTGTTTGATCATGACCGTTTTTTATTGCCTCAATTGCTAAAACTTGCTTGGGAGCCATGCCCTAGAAAATCCAAAAATATTGACCTTACAAGTCATTGGCCTTGCCTGTACTTGCCTTTGCATGTCAAAGGGTGTAATAAGCCCTGATTCTATAGCCCAACTGCATGACATTGGCTATACAAGCTTTTTGCATGAGCACCCTTGTACAGAGCCTTTCTCCCTTCACAAGACATCCGTGACTGGCCTTTATTGCCAACCTGCATCAACTATGATTGCAATCAGTTGACAAAAAAAAAAAAAAAGGTACCTTGGTTCAGTTCTCTTGGAGCCCATTAAGGCCAATAATAGGCCTTGCTTGTCTCAAAAATTAACTTTCGAAGATCCCACCATAGAATCGAAGCCTCTACATGATTTCCCGCTCATGCCTTGCATGCATTCGAAAATAACCTTGGAGCAATTAGCCACATCTAAAACCAAGTTCAAAAATCAACTTGAAGTCTCTGCCAGCTTCAATCTTGCCATGCCAACATCTTTGCCGATTATGCATGTCAAGCTTCTTGTTAATCCAATTTGGCTCGGAGCCATGCCGATTCGTCCTACTGAATCTCACGCCTTGCTTGAGTGCCTAAGACCTTGTCGTAGCCTTGCCAAAATATTCATGTCGAGAGCGCTCCATGTTGAAGGATATAACTTTGTCATCGGTAGGTTGTCTTTGTCAAGATGTGCATGGAGGCCTCGCCTAAGTCCTGTCAAGACAACTATTTTGGCTGGAGACCGCCCAAAACACACTTTAATTTATAGAGCTTCTATGACGTTCATAACCTCTCAAAAATTCACACTTTGTGGCCTTTCTGCATCCGTAGCTATGCGCCATGCTAAGTCTTGCTAACGCTGGGACTGCAGGGTCTGTGCTTAGGGTGGGCATGCAACCTTAGTTAATTTTATGGTGGCCAAGGTTAAGGCCTTTGGGCGCCCATGTATGAATATGAAGCCAAGAACTAGCTATGGCATCACAGAAAGTACGCCGAAGGGAAATCATGTGTGTGTGTGTGTGTGTGTGTGTGTGTGTGTGTGTGAGAGAGAGAGAGAGAGAGAGAGAGAGAGAGAGAGAGAGAGAGAGAGAGAGAGAGAGAGAGAGAGAGAGAGAGCGAGTTGTGTTTCTTGCCAACCCTCAGTGTAGTGACAAATTGTCTTCAGCAGGGCCATGTGACCCCAACGAGAGAGAGAGAGAGGACTGGATTTTGCGAGGGTCAATCCACCCTCTTCCTTCGCTGTAGCTGCCCTGCACACAATGCTTGCCGATTTTGTCTTCCTCGGATGAGTCAATCTCGCCATGTTAGCTTGAAGACGAGAGATAGAGTTTTGGAGTTTTGTGGGAATTTTTTTTTGCAGTACTCACAACTGTGAGTTTAGATAGATTGCTTCCCAAAAAGAAACAAGGAGACCCTGCTCCTCAAATTAGAGCTAGGGTATCAAGAAAACAAAACCATCCACATCTCAATAGCAAGTACATAGGCTATTAAGGGGAGCCACCCACAAATTAACCATCACTAGTACATCGGCTATGAAGGGTGCCACCTGGTCACAAGAGACAAAGATTAAAGCCACAAAAGGAGGGAGGCATCACCTCCATCACTTGAATGTCCTACATGCAACTGTCGCAGAGGTTGCCACGATCGAATCCTGATCTTGTCACTAAGGATCAAGCCCCCAATTGAGATAGCCAGCAAACAAGGCCATAAAACGGAGAAGAAAGCAATTCAGCAAGCCGAGGAGGAATCGGACAACCTTTCACCCAAACGGCACCGCAGGGCAATGAAGCACGCCGAGAAGGCGAATCACACTGTAGTTGAGGTGACATGCTAATCATGGGGAGCCATGCCCCATCAATGAAAACCCTTGCTGACATTGAGACCTCCATCACTTGCCACACAACTGCAAATCTCGCGAGGGCGGGATGCACAAGAGCCATGTGTCGATTCTCCTCTCGAGGGGAGGTGGGAATGACATCCTCTTCCAATGTCCAAAAATTAGGGGAAGGGTACATTAAAAAAAAAACTAGGCTGCCCAGCCCCTCACCTTAGCGTAGGCCGCGTTTGGCAGTTCATCATTGTCCCTCCCGCCCCAATTGCATGCACTTCGTCCTGCTGCAGCAATGCCCTAAGCCACCTGCTCTACGAGCTTGCATGTTGCAAGAGCAGGGGAGCGCTCTGTGATCCCTCTAGAAGCCTTCGTACCTGCATGCACCGAGACGAAATCAATTTTAAGGATTTTGAATGAGAGGATTCAGGAATGGTACTACCTACTCGGTCTACTCTCAATTCATTAGATGGAATCTTCGTGAGATTCCTTGGCTCCCCCCTTTTTCATACGGATTACCCGTCTCCCTGCCCATGGCTGTCGTTGTTGCTCTCTGCACATTGCAGCACGCCATCGTGTCCCCCTCCTGTCCCCTTGATTATCAGACCCCATGCGTGTTCTAACCATAATGCGACATCTCTCTCTCTCTCTCTCTCTCTCTCTCTCTCTCTCTCTCTCTCTCTCTCTCTCTCTCTCTCTCTCTCTCTCTCTCTCTCTCTCCAAGAACCGCCCTGCTATCACCATCACTTGCCCTCCCCTTCTCCCTCGCAGCACAATTGTAGTGTGGCCAAACGAGCGCAACCCAAAGTGGCTCCAAGGCTTCCTCCTTCAACGTCTACAGTGGCTATGCCTGCAACGAGGCAGAATCTGTTTAGATTCCTTGGTCTTGTGTTTCTAAGGCTCAATGCTTACGATTGCAGCGTGCTCCCATGCGCATCATCAAATTCACATAGAGGCCTCAAGGCTCATGCTAACCCATCACTGCATCTCTCTCCCGCTTGTGAGCATCATAGGTTGTGTGCCCTGTCGTTATTACATCCCAGCCTCCTATGTCTTGCATGCATGAGAGCCTCGCCTCTCGTGCTTTCTCTCTAGTGCCTACCTAGTAATATGTGGCTTACAAAGAGCCTACCTGGCTCCTGCCCTGCATTGAGCGAGTATCCAGTGCTGTACGATGAAAGCCTGGCATCTTGCAAGTCCTCCTTTGGTAGAAGTCACATAAGAAGCATCGCATTCCATTGGTCCCCTGGCCCATGACATGTGGCCCTCCTCCCTCCCCAGTCCATTCTGCACTCCCCCCATCCTGTCTTGGTTCCATCTCAATGCATAGCCACAGGCTCGCGCTTAGCCCATGCCATTCTGTAAACCCCCCCCCCCCCCGGACATCATGGTGCACACAGAGAGAGATGTCTTGGTGCGAGAGAGAGAGAGAGAGAGAGAGAGAGAGAGAGAGAGAGAGAGAGAGAGAGAGAGAGAGAGAGAGAGAGAGAGAGAGAGAGAGAGAGAGAGAGAGAGGGGGGGGGGGGGGGGGGAGGACATGACGGTGCAGCTAGTTCGAGCCCAAAGCAAAACACACACACACACACACACACACACAGTCTGTGCTCGCAGTAGAGAGAAACATAGGGAGAAATATCTCCAGGTGCGAAAACAAAATGGAGAGACATATTCTTTCTTATTCCCACTCCGTATGCACGCCACTGACAATTGGAATGTAAGAGTCAAGACCTTTTGCTTTTACTTCTGTTTCCAAATGGTATCTAGTGAGATACCCGTTAATGAGTCCGTTTGGCATGGTTTATTCGCTTGAGTTCTTGGGCCAACACTTATTTGGAAGACTATAGAGAAGACCTTAGCTATACCAAATTGAAAACGTCCGTTTACCTATCACAAATCTCTATCCAAAGTCGCCAAATTCAGATTCGTTTAGGAGAAGTCGTGAGGCCACTGCATGTGAATACACAGGCATGGGAATCACTGGATCGAAACTAGAGAAGGCGCTGGGCGATCAGTTCCCTGAAGGAGAGCGTTACTTCGGCCTCGAGAACTTTGGGAACACCTGCTACTGCAACAGCGTCCTGCAGGTTTGTTTCTCTCTGTCCCGAGCGTGCTGCGTTATTCAGTCTGCTCTCTCTCTCTCTCTCTCTCTCTCTCTCACACACACACACACACACACACACACACACACACACAGAGAGAGAGAGAGAGAGAGAGAGAGAGAGAGAGAGAGAGAGAGAGAGAGAGAGAGAGAGAGAGAGAGAGAGAGAGAGAGAGAGACGTGTCCGTGACTTCTCAGATCTGTTGAGCTTGTTAGTATGTGAAGATATAAGGGTTTTCATTTTTGAGGGGAATATGACACGTTATATTTTGTTAATTGTTAAAATTAGGGATTGGGGATCCCTTTCAGTATCTTTTTACAATCCCTTAGTGGGGCTTGATAAGGACAATTGTTGCTACTTATTGTCTTATGGATTAAAGAGGGGCCTGGGTTCGATTAGGATGGCTCATCATGTTTTCATTAATTTTGCTAATGCAGTGTTTCAAGAATGGATTGCCTTTGTGAATCTCTTCATGGTCTTTTAGTGCTTGAGCCATTGGGCCAAGGTGTGTTTTATTTGGGTTTGAAACTCCATGGTTTGCAAGTTTCTAGTTGAGAAGGATAGGTGTATCTACAAACTTGTGTAAAATCATGTCCTTGGCATGCTCTATTTAACTACTTAGCTACCCATCACTCCATCGGAGACTTGTCAAGATGCAAAACATAGCTAGTGCCTTCTGTTAGTCTCAAAGAAGAGCATAAAAGTCCTTGGCATGTACAAGGACCACCCTTCTTGCTAACAACTCCTATAAATTTTTGAGTCATTTTACGAATGTTTCTCAACAATTTTTTAGGTCTTGAAACATAGCCCTAAGATAGTTGTATGAACACGGCAATAGGCATCAAAATGTGCACAAAACATGGAAGTGGTGAGCAAAATTTGGGTCCAATGAGCGGAGAGGGGCAATTGGAGTATCAATGGAAGATGCAAGCACGTGACACAAGAGAGTGGCATAGTGATGCACATCTCTTTCTGGAGTAGACAACAAACTACTATCTTAGATTACAGGTAAAAACATAAGGAGCAGCTAATAACACATCGGAAGTCATCACAATCACATTCACTCTTTCTAGGGTTACCAAGCAACTAGCCACTCAATGTCACCATGTGCACAAGTGGTAAAAAGATCACTACGTGGGGAGAAGAGAGGAGGAGAGGCGATGGAGAGAGAGAGAGATTATGTTTTGAGTCAGACAGAAGAGATCGTAGAGGGTGATCCACACATGGTGGCCAAAAAGGCTGTCATTATATTGCAATTGTCACAAACTGCTAACATGTCAAGCCACTGAAACTCCCTGTGAGCCTAACCCTAGCCAACCTACAGATTTGAGTTGAGGGGCTTAAACCCGAGCAGAAGAAGAAAAAGATAGAAGGATTACCTACTTACAGGTTCTTGCTGAGTGGCCCCATTATTAAAATGGGTTAGGATTAAAAACCCTAACCGCCGGGCAACTTATAGAACTTTGGTCGAGGGCCCAACTTAAAATAAAGTAGAACTATCCAATACACACAAAAGATTGCGTAGACAGTGATGAGGTGGTAGTTGTACGGGAAGCTCCACCAATTTGTGATGGCAGTGATGACGTGGTAACAACGTACGGACAGCCCTATGGGCACGTAGACGCTTTTAGACTTACTGCTTTTCATGTAACTCCTTTTAAGGGCCTTTAATTATATGTTGTGGGCTCACTCTAGGCCATAGTAACAGGGGCCGCTCTAGTTTGGGCTTCCCGTCCCTGCTTGCCGTCCCGCCCTCTCTTTTACATAAAAATCCATTTGAGCCCCGTCCCTTGTTCCCCGTCCCGGAATGCGTCCCTTGTGACTGTGCTCTAGGCTCCGATATCATGTCAAAGGTGGCAGTCAAAGATGCAATGAAGACAAGAAGTGGCTCGTGATTCGGTGGGCGCCTCGACTCAATCTAGAACACCTGTAATGCCAAACAAGACACATCTGTGGAAAGCATAGCTCACCTGTAATAAAGTCCCATCTACCTCAGCAAATTGAAGTCATTGAGATCGTCGTGTAGTACCGGCATCACGCCACTCTGGTGGAAAATCTGAAGTCGCCACATCTCGCAAGGTCTCCAATAGGCACTTCGGTACTTGTTTGACTTACTCCCCGAGGGAGGAGCTACTGCTATATACTATATCTAGCTCTCTGCACTAATTGTCATCTGCATCATTTGCAACGGGTTTCTCCTCCTCCGTAGCCCGAGGGACAAGAGTTGGAGAAGAGGGTTCATCAAGAGGCAAATCATAATCTAGGTCTCCAAGTATCGGCAAATCTCGGGTCATTGTGGAAGACTTGGGAGAGAAAGGCCCCTTTGAAGGAGGAAACTTGTTGAAGACGACATCACGGCTGAGAACAACATCCTTCTTGACTGGATCATAAAGTTGATATCCTTTGGAAAGATTATTGTAGTCGACAAAAAAAATTTCTCCTAGACTTGGGGTCAAACTTCCCCCTTTACTCCTTCAGTACATGGACGTATGCATCGCTCCCAAATTTTCGAAAATGAGAGACATCGGGCTTTCTACCAAAGTAAGCCTTGAATGGGGTCTTGCCTGGAAGTGAAGGGGCTGGAGATTGGTTGATGATATAAACTGCCGTTGCAACTGCCTCCGCCCATAGAGACTTTGGCAGGTCTCGATGCTCAAACATAGTCTGGGCCATCTCAACCACTATTCTATTCTTCGGCTCCACAACTCCATTCTCTAAAGGCGATCCGGTATTTGCAAGCTCTCGCTTGATGTCCAAAACTGAATGAATGCTTTGGAGGTAAACTCTCCGCCTTTGTTCGATCAAATAGTCTTCAACACTTTATTGCTCTCCTTCTCCACATGAACGGGCTAATTCTTGAAGAGGCCAAATGCCTCGGACTTGTGTTGTAGAAAATATACCCAAGTAAAGCGGCTAAAATCATGCACCAGCAACATGAAATAGAGAGCTTTGCCAAGGGAAGAAGTTTGCATAGGTCCACAAAGGTCGGTGTGAATCAACTCCAAAGCGGCAATAGCTCCGAGTGTAGCAAGCCTTTGAGTAGCATCTCGATGTTGTGTAACGAGTACGGGCACCACGTGCCAACCATATTGAACAACTTTAAACACTTGAAATAACAACTGAACTGAAAGAGGTGCACAACACACGAGACGGGGAGTGGCGGAATTCCACCTCAAGAGAGCACTGACCCCAAACATTGGCCCCGCCCCTTTCGGTATTTCTTTATATTGCTTGAACTCAAAACAACGCCGGTACTCCATTCCTTGCACCTTCATGTAGAAGCATGCCAAAGAATGAACCCATGGCTCATATTTAAAGGCCCTTGGCCATGAAAAGCAGTTACATGAAAAGCTTTCAAACTCAAAAGCAACTGGTCCAAAATTTGCTAGCGCGTTTTGCGGAAATCGTACGACTGTCACGTCATCAGTGTAAAACACGAAAATCCGTACAAGAGCCACATTAGCATGTCAACGTAATTTTCGGGCGCCAGTACAATTGTCATGTCATCATCTTCTACGCCAAAGATTTTTGTGTGTGTATTGGTCTTGCTTTATTTTAAGGTCTTTAGTTCACTTGGTCCCCAGGACGGGGTCCCATGAGTTGGTGGGAACTTCTTCTTTTGCTGCTGCTGCTTCTTATGGTTTAGGCCCCTTGGCCGAGATGTGCAGGTTGGCTCCGTTCTTCAGTGGCCTGACAAGTCAACAATTTGTGACATGTTTCTTTCCACGAATGCAAGTAATGCATTTCCCATGCTTACTCCTGACATCCGGTAAGCCTGTAAGCATCTGCTCATGAAAAGCAAGCCGAAGAGCGTCATTGTTTAAATGACCAAATTTGTAGCACTTTCTGGCAGAAGAGGCAGCAGGAACACATTGTTCAACAGGCACCTTCTCAGCAAGACCTTCCCTGGCAGCAAAACCTAGCGTTTTCAGTCAACAGACAGCCTAGCGTTTTCAGTCAACAGACAGCCTAGCGTTTTTCAGCAATTCAGCCTGGCATTTTGCCATTGCAGATCAGCCCCGGCTGTAGCAGATTCCGGCATTCAACATAGCGTTTTTGCATCAAGCATCAAAACAGCCCAGCGTTTTTGCATTGCAGAACTGCCTCGGCGTTCTGCAGATCCACGGCGACAGATTCAGCCATAGCCTCAGTGTTTTCAGTTTTCAGCAGTCAGACTCCGCAGTAGAACCCCCAAACCTGGCAGATCTCACCTTCCCACAGCAGATCCTCGCCGGACGGTTAGATCCACTGAAGTTTGCGTTTTCAGCGCATCGTCGTCACATCGTCGTCATCGCCATCGTCACCGACATAGAGTCAGAATTTAGCAGATACAAGATTTGTAGATTTCAGCCCTTAGCGTTTTCAGATTTTAGCCTGTCTCGTTGTCGTACTCATCGATCGTTGGCAAGTCCATTGCATTGTAGAGATTTGTGCAATCAATAGTAGACCGCTCTCGCCATAGAGAGTGGGGCCTTCGGAGGAGGGTTTGACAACATTCTGGTGTCGTATTCTTCTCTCTCTATCTCTCAGTCTCAACACCTTCATTCACAGTGTTTGCCACTTTGTTTGTGATCATTTGCACTCTCTCATAAAAGGAACGGAAGGCTCTCCCTTCCGTAAGTAAAAGGAACCCTTGAGCACAATTTGGAGCACTCATCTTGAGCAAAGTTCAACATTCACATCCGCTGCACCTTACATCTCTTGCTCCTTAGCGCTAGAACCAACCACCACCTCCGGTCGCACTCTTGAGCTCGTGCTCTTCAGGCGCCCTCTCCAAGAGCCATAAGCACCTAGTACCCTCGTCGTTTGCCTTCAAGGAGCGTTGAAAGTCAATCAATTGTGTTCAAAACGTTTGTTTCTCTCTAATACTTTTGGAGAGAGCATTTTATTACTCACAAAATCTTTCTAAGGCTTTTTAAGACCTAGAACACATCACTCTTATGGCTTCATGAAGTACAAGCAAGAATTCAATGACACACACCGCTAGGTCATCAAGCAAAAGTAATCGGTGTCAACAAGCAAAAAAGTTAAAGCCAAGGCATGTCGAGAGCAGAGTGCTCAATGGGTTAAAGCTATGGATGAAGAACGCAGAGCATGATACGATTTCTTTTATACCTTGGCATCTCAAGCCTTGGTATTAGGATTCAACAATAGCAGGGTCTCTATTGGCTTTTCACATGGAATTGTATGAAATTGGCGTCTACGACATTCCCAAATTCTTTTTTAAGGTCATGTGCTTATCCAATCTCTGAGCCATGCTTGCAACAGTTCCAACCTTTGAACCATGCATGGTACACCCCATAGGCTTGATTCACCTATGAGATAAAGGCGAGATTCTTGTTGTATACTATTGTACAAAGAGA
Source organism: Adiantum capillus-veneris (assembly GCF_014529385.1). Classification (NCBI taxonomy): domain Eukaryota; kingdom Viridiplantae; phylum Streptophyta; class Polypodiopsida; order Polypodiales; family Pteridaceae; genus Adiantum; species Adiantum capillus-veneris. Next base: position 157,873,911 of record NC_140934.1, on the reverse strand, counting down.
CCTTTGAAGATGCTCGAAGGCCTACCATAGGAAGTAAAAAACCGGGGGTTCAATATGAGTGCTATGCTTCAACAGGCTCTTTCAGAGTAGCGCAACGGTGTAGATAGTCTTTCCTTCTGATGGACGAGGTCTTTTGTTTTTTTCAGTTAGGATCAGGGACATATCACCTGGCATCCTCAATGGTTTATTTTGCATTCCTCCTACATGTCACCTTGATGTGTAAATATTCTGGATGGTCATTAGGAAATGATGCCCTTAAGCCATACTAGCATAGATACTCTTAGTGCATCATTCCACGGGAATGACGAGAGCACTGTAAAAGGAGATAACTGCTAGGCCACCTGGAACAGATACTTCTCATGCATCACATCGAAGGACAACCCAGAGCATCGAGAGGAAGTATTGACCATCCACAATGGGCATTCCTCATGCGTCACAAGATAGGAAACAAACAGCATCTGTTAGACCCTCAACGGATCTGTCCGGCACATATGACATGACACATGCCATACTCACGCATAAACAAGTGTATAGAGCAGACATCGAGCTCACCTCCCAGCTATAAAGCCATTATGGGCTCACCCCGGAGCCTAGGAGATTGTAGCCAACATGCTAGCCTCTATGACAAGGGCTGGTATCCCAGACCACCAAGCCCACACGAGACGGATGTGCAGGTAGAGCTACTAAGGGCCTAGAGTCCAAGCGTGGTAATCACACAAGATAGCTCACAAATGAGCACGGTCCTATTTGTAGGATTCCTTAACCGCCCTAATCACAGGACCTATTAGGGTTTAGATTCCTATCCGGTGGTGGCAAAGTTACACGAGATGGGAACGGGGGCCTCCGAAATGTTTCCGGAATGGGGGGTTGAAACTGGCCCGTAGGGCGGTAGCCTTTAGCTTTCACCCGAATCTTTACTTGAACTTTACGACACAGAGGAACTTCACGATTCAACTTGTGATTGAAATTAGCACTTCAATCAAACCACGGCTTGGCAGCTAGAGTGCTAATTGCTAATCCCTCGCAAGTACAAGTGAATTCGGAGAGATTTCATGCAAAAAATCTCATCCGATTCAAAGGGCAAGTAGCCCAATAGGTGCGGGAGTCTGAGGGCTTGCTACGGATGCGATCGGCACGTGAAACAGAGCCCAAAATAGGAAATTACAGCCTGCTGTGTAATTTTTGCAGGTTTAGGGTTTTGGCCCTAATCGATCCCTAATACCCCCAAGAGGTCCGAAGAAGCGAGGAGATTGTTGTACATGTGATTTGGTGCGTTTTCGGGGCTGAAAACAGAGAATTCAGCGTGCTGCAGATTCTCGCCAGGTTTGGGAAAGTGCCAGTATGTGCCGGAAAAGTCACTCATTGCATGGGGATTTTATCTGTGAAGCTTCCTAGTTCCATTATGTTGCCAAAATCGGGCCAGAACAGGTCTATTCAGCCCGGCTTATGCGGGACAGCTCGTAGGGAAACGCAAGTTTTATCCCCGTTTTGCTAAGAATAAAGAAATATTGATAGGAAGTGTTAATTCCAGTCACAGGTTTAATTGTGAAGTTGCTCTGCGTCCTAAAGTTCAAGTAAATTAAAGTTTCGGGTGAAAGCCAAAGGCTACTGCCCTATGGGCCACAAACTGATGGACATTCAGAAGCAAGGTGATACCAAACGTACTGTACGTGGCATATATGTACATGTTGTTCCATACAGGAAAAAAAATAATGTACATAAAAATACGTACTCTTGTAAAAAAACTCAATTTACCAAACTTTCTAGGACATTTCTGATAAAAAACAATAGAGACAACAACTTTTAGAGACATGTTTTACAAGAAAACCACATACTGTGTAACTACTGCAAGAGACTTCAAAGTTTAGACGACAGTAATGATTGAGCATATTAAAGCTCAAATGAGAACTGGTTTGGTCACCCATAAGTACCCAAAAATGCATCAAAGACCCTCAGCCATGCTTATCTTCCAAAAAGAAAAAATTTAAAAAGTGCCTTGTACGGATCAATCTGTACCGTACGGATCGTACAGTACGTCTGTATGGTACGGAACGGATCTGTACGTACGTTTTGATCCTACCTTGGTCAGAAGAGGCTAAAAATTCTACTGTCTTGGATCTGCTGAAATGTTATGTGTGAGATACTAAGGCAAGTGGGAACAGTATTTGCCTATGTTTGAGTATGCGTGCAACAATACGGTGAATTCGTCCACAGGCAAGGCACCTTTTGAGATTGTTGAAGGTGGCAAAAAGGTTCCTCCCCTTTTGCATACAAGGACAAGATCTTTGAGGCAGATCGATATGTTGACAACATGGATGAAATGTATAAGAAAATCAAAGTTGCCTTGGAGAAGACTCAGGCAAAGTAGAAAAGGGTTGATCGTCACCGACGTGAACTTGGTGATTGGGTTCTATTGCGGTTTGAAAAGGGCAAGGTTAAAGACACTGAATGGCAAGGAACGGTTGTTTCCTAAGCTCAATATGCGTTACTATGGGCCTTTTCAAGTGCTTGATAAGATCAACGATGTTGCTTATAGGCTGAAATTGCCTGACACTTGGAAGATTTATAATGCGTTTCACGTGAGTCTTCTAAGACACTTTGTGGGTGATGTGCCAGAAGATATGCCAGATGAGGATCAGCCAAAAGTTGACGGACTTGATGAAATTTTGGTTCCTGAGCAGATTTTGGCACATAAGGAAAGAAAAGTTAAGGGACAGGTTGCAAGACGCTATTTGCTGAAGTTCAAGAACTATCCACCTATGGATGCAAAGTTGATGGAAGAGCATGAACTGTCAGAGTCTCCAAATGTATTGCAGCTTTACCAAGAGGCCTTTGGGTTACAGACCACGTATGCCCCAACCCAACGTGTGCAAAGGAGGGGTAATGATAGAGCTAGTACATCAAGTGTACATATCGATTTAGTGTAATAGAAATGTGCATCGCTCTTCAAGTGTTAAAGGTATAATGTTCACTTCTATAATAGATAGCAATGACAAAGTTATGAAGGTCTTATTGAGTCATTTGTATCTATGTGTTATGACCTTTCTTGCGGGTAAATGCGATGATAAAAGGGTGAGAGAACTGAACTGCTGGGGAGAAACCGGAAAGATTCCAAATCTTGCTCAATGGTGAGTTGAGCTAGTCCTTTCTCAAAAGTGAACTTAAAAATTAAATTAAACAAAAATTCAGTAATTCAATACTTACCTTATCGGTTCATCAAACTTACGAACCATGTAAGAACTCGTCATTGGCGTCTTTCCAACAGACTAGAAGTTTCCTAATCCAAGAATCTGCTAACTCAATTTCACCTTCTCAATCCCGAGGAGAATAATTCTCCTACAAATCAATTTAGGTATTTGTCCTTGCGCATAATCCTGCGCTGTTAGTCCCGAGGATATTAAACCTCTTGTGTCCTTCCACATATGGAATGCCTGAATCATAGAGTATTAATCTCGATGTCTTTCTTTCACGAACAGAGTCTGCGATCACATTAAAGAAGGTTCTTGTTTCGGGCCTTTGCTTTGGGTAGGCCAGTTGTTCTGATCCGAAGATCCCTTGTGCATTGCGCATGTCTTTCCAATCTTTTCCTCTTGCAAGTTATTACCACCAGCAGTGTTTTCCTGACGTGCATTAGCGTCTCTCCCATTCTATGAACATAAGTTCAAACTCGGCCCACTTAAGGGCGAACTCACTTTAGATCTCAATGATGTTCTCCCACATGTGGTCAAGGTAATTCTTACCATTTTGAAACGGTTGGCAAATTATACTCTTACGAACATAATAGTTCGAATTTATTCCAACAGCGTGAAAATGCTACTTGACTTGCTCATGGAGAAACATATACCGCAACCAAAAGTTGCTACTATAATGGTAAAAGCACATAGCGTACTCAATGATCAACGACCATGAAAAAACCTCTTCTCCGTAGAGAAACTCAAATTCCTTCTACCGAACACATCTCAAATAGAGATTCTCGTGTCGAAATATCCTTGCACGCAAAAAGGCGCTCAAGAGAGTATAACAAACTCCCGTCCAGTTCCTGAAAAGAAAGTTGGTTATCTCATTCCATTCAACAGAAAAAAAATTCGATCGGTAGATGACCCACCTTGGCATAGGTCTGCATCTTCGTGTGTTATCCATGTACCCAAAGGTGTACATAATTCTTAAGCTGTGTTAAGAGTTTTGGTGAACCTGGGAAATTACCTTCCCTTTGTAAGATCCTTAGAGCGAAGACGCTCAACCAGATGATTCCTCGACTTGGTTCCAAAGCAAACCTACTCATCAGAGAAATTGGGGTTTCAAATCTCAAATTCCACAGGCACAAGCTGTAGCCGGCTCTTGCTCCTTCCCTCATAAAGAGAGTGTTCATTCACTTGTGCGAAAAGCACTACCATATCTTCCCTTACCGGGTAAGGGGTGTAGGCTCATAGGGTACTCAAGCTTGATTAAAGATGTTCTTTTCTTGAAAACTCGGAATGGTTCCTTCATAATGTCCTACCCGCAATAGCAGGTAATCTGTTAGGAACTATCTAATACTAGATCAATCACTAACCTTCCTGATGGTTGAGCAAACCAATTCATCGCATAAAGCAATGTTTCAACTCAATTCTACTCTCATAAACACTTGAGAGTGATTGGTCTTGGTGACACATTTATATACCTCATGCATAAAAGCAATACGCAATTTTTGAATCCCTCAAAGATTTAACTTTGATTAAAGACCTGCCCTCTCACTTAAAGTTTGAGGGTCTTCTATTCAAAACCTCAGGAGTTAGATTGAATTCCCTTACTCCAAATTTTCTCCAGATAGCAACGTATCCTTCGAGGAGAGGTAACAAAAATTCGTTGTTTTTGTGTTTAATGGTTCCCATCCCATTGCGGGGATTCGATTCTAGTACGCTCAGGTGTACACTTTCAGCTTGTCTTGCTGACTCCACCATCCGCTGCAAAGTATCTTACGGATGCGTCTACAAAATTCGGGCAAAAGTCCTTCGTTGAATTCTGTCATCTTTCCTTCCTTAGAGAGGGTCAAGAGTGGAGCTACCTTGGCAAGAGTGAACCACTACTTGCTTTGACTCGCTCGTGTCCTATTGGGCGTACCGATCCCAATCTTCTTGGATGCCTTCCTCAAAGCATGAAGGGAAAAAAAAAAAGTCAAAAAATTCAGCCTTGAATTGAATCCAAGTCTTGTTGTAAGTTCCTTGCAGAGCTTTGAAGTACTTGCAATCCTCTTGAGGAGTTTGGTCACATGCCTCATCTTCGACGCTCCTCAGAAATTGCCGTTTCCAAAGGCAACTTCAAGCTGTCGAATGAAAGCGGTAGCTTTCGGGATATCTTCCCTTTGTCAAAAGTATCAAACTTGATTGAGTGTTCTGAGATCTAAAGACCTTCATATCCTTTCCGAAATGACGGGATTTCTTGGCTATGGTTTTGGATTGATGTTCTTGGATAATTTTTGGGTTATGAAGTTCTTGAGCATTTCGCTCGTTGGATTCTCTAGCTTCTTGAGCATCATGCTCTTGTCGTCTTCTCAAAGAATCCCAAGTCTTGTGTCGACTTCTTTTCAGAGAGAAAAATTTTCCCACTCTGCGAGCTTTTCCTGCAGGGTTTAGGGTTCCGCCTGCTTACTTCTCTCTTGGCTTGTCATAGCTTCTTCCCATATCTTCCCACAGTCGTCCTCCTTTACAGAGAAAGAGAGGAGACCATGCTCTAATACCACTGTCACAAACGGGAGTACCTAGCAATATAAAATATACTTGGATGAATATAATTCAACACTTAATACTGAAGCCAGAGGATATAGAGAGAAATAGATAGAGAGAGAGAGAGATAGAGAGTGAGAAGATCGACATAATATTGGGGACCAGAAGATGGGCTGGTCCCCCCCCGTAATACCCGTGCAATAGTATCTTTATAACCGAGGAGAAGTCTATACAAGCACTTGAACCGAACGTATTACCACGTTCATTCTAGAATAAGACTTGATGGTTCCCGGAAGCCTCGGCTTCCTATTCCTAGGGCAAAACCCTATTCCAAGGAACTTCCGTTCCTTATTCCAAATCCTTGGGAACCAAGGTTCTCGCCTCTAGATCTCACCTTCGAGACTCAGGGCATGGCATCCGTGCAACTCTTTTCTGACTCTGTTTCCAGAGTCCTCTTCCTGCAGAACAACTCTACCTTCCCGGACGCGAAATCCTTCGGTATCTCAACTTTCGGATCCCCAACTCGAGAGTCTACCACTCTCGGATCCGTGGATCTATGTCCCAAACTCGGGTACAAAACCCTTGGGCTGATGTGGCTCTAGTTCCTCAAAGCGCTTTCTCTTGCAGAGCTCTCTACCCCTTTCAAGGTGGTAGCAATACTGCGGTGACCCGTAAAAGGTGGACAATGGCATTCGGTCATAACCTTTTCCCTCAACGGCTGTGTAACGCACTACATGGTTTTCCTCACCAAGTAGCCATCCTGAATGGAATATCGCGTTACTGTCTCCCCATCCCGTATCCGTGTGAAAATGTGTGCAAAATCTGTATCTGTGGCATACTGATCGACCATATCCTCAAAGCTCCTATGATGTATCGCGGAAATAGGCAGAACCAACGGCTTTCGAGACAAAGCATCTGCCACCAAATTCTTCTGTCCCTGCACATGGACAATCTGGAGGTGAAACTGTGACAAGATGTTCGCCCACCGCATCTGCTTTTCCGATAGCTGCTTTTGTGACAAGAAGTAGCGTAAACTCTGATGGTCTGTGAAGATAGTAATTTTTGGCTCCGAGTAGGTAATGCCGCCACTGAGTAAGAGCATGGATAACCGCCGAAAGCTCTTTCTCATAAATATGTGCTGTCAATTCCGGCCATGAGAACAATCGGCTCTCGTAAGCAATGACATGGCCTTCTTGCATTAAGACCGCACCCAGGCTACGACCACGAGCATCTCATTATACTTCAAATGAATTCTGCAAGTCTGGCAAAGTCAAAACTGGTCCTGTAGTCAATTTTTCTTTCAAAGTTTGAAAGGCAGTCACCTCTATGGATCCCCATGAGAAAGGGACTCTTTTCTGTGTCAAGATATGCAATGGGGAAGCAACCTCTGCAAACTTTCTGATGAACCGCCTGTAGTACGAACACAAGTCCAAGAAGCTTCTTACTTCATGGACATTCTTCAAATCGGGCCAATCACGGATAGTCTCTATCTTGTCCAGGTCCATCTACACTCCTGCTGTTGAGACAACGTGTCCCAAAAAGTGTATCTCTGGTAGGAAAAATTCACTTTTCTTCGCATTAATCACCAACTTGTGATCTCGTAATGCTTGAAAGACCTGAAGTAGATGTTCTCTATGTTCTGCCTCATCTTTGGAGAAAACAATGATGTTGTCAAAGAAAGTGCCAACAAATAGTCTTTACTCTCAAAAAATTATGTCCATCATCCGTTAAATGTCGCAGGAGCATTGGTTAGGCCAAAGGCATCAACAAAAACTCAAATAACCCAAAAGTCATCCGAAAGGCTGTCTTGTAGACATCTCCCAGTGCGATTCGGATCTGATGATATCCGCTTTTCAAGTCGATCCTGCTAAAGCACGAGGATCCATGTAGTCGGTCAAGTATATCATCGATCCTAGGAATAGGAATCGGAAATCTGTTCTTGATGGTGATTTTGTTGAGAGCTCTATAATCGATGCACATTCTCCAAGATCCGTCTTTCTTCAAAACCAACAACACTGGAGAGCAGTACGGTGAAGTACTAGGCTGGACAAGACCCTTTTCCAAGAGGTCTTTCACTTGGTTTATAATTTCTTCGTTCTGGGCTCTGCTCGCACGATAAGGTGCCCGGTTCAGTGGTGTGCTTCCAGGTATCAGATCAATGGTACGATCCTTAGGACGAGCGGGTGGTAACTCGCCTGGCAGGCCCTCTGAGAAGCAATCGGCATGGAGTGTGGAGAAAATCTTGGTGTTTTTTATCAAGTTCAGACATATTTGTCCTATTCTCATCATTCATCTCTCTCAAGACGATCGAGTAAACAAACTGAGTGGATTTCATTAATTTTGAAATGGCCGAAGCCGATACAATAGGGACAGACTCGCCCTTAAGTTTTACATCTAGTGCAATGGTTCTACCCTTCTCTGTAGTCAAAGTCGCTTATCTCGCCCGATAGTCGACCTCTGCGTTGTTCTTGTGGTACCAGGGAATTCCCAAGAGGACATCACAACCTTCCAAAGGCATTATGTAGAAGTCCTCATGCCCCAAATACCCTTGAAAATGCAACCGAAGTTTGCCAATGACAGGTGTAATGGCTACGTCCTTGCCGGGTGCCGCTAGAACTGCCTCTGCTGGCGGTCCCATCCGATTGGGTGTGATCTCGAGCCGCGCCGCCAATTCAGGTGAAATGAAGTTGGCCTTGGCTCCTCCATCAAAGAAGATCAGGGCTTCTTGGTCTTTTACTTTGCCCCAAGCTCGGCAAAGTTTTGTACTCTTGTCCATCGTGCTGGGGTCAGTACCCACACAATTTGGAACTAGTCTTGTTTTCATCTTGCCTTTTCGTCCACGTTCCTCAGCTGCTCTCGAACTCTCAGGCCTTTCATCATCCTTGTCGTTCAGTTCTTTTGGTGCCTTTTTAAGGCGCACTTCGTGAAGATATGCCCAGTTTCTCCGCAACAAAGCACTTTCCCTCCTTGATGTAGAGAGCTCTCTCTTGAGGAGTGAGTTTGGGCCGTGCATCCTTTTCTTTCTTTTCTTGGTTGCTCTTCCTCTTTCTACTTTCATTTTTCGAAGTCTGTTCGGTCCTTTGCGTCATGATTTCATATGTGGGTAGGTCAAACTGCTTGAGTGAATGACAAAACCCCGTTTCGCATGACTCATCAGCTCCTGAATGGAAGCTGACTTTTGTTCTAAGCAGTGATCTCGGATCTCTGTAGGAAGACCCAAGGTAAACCGCTCAATCTGTTCTTCGAACGAGATCTTCTTAAATGAAGAGGCGGGTAGAAAAGAGCTCTAGAATCTCTCGCAATAAGCATCCACTGTATCCTTCTTGGTCATCCGAAGATGGTTCCAAGCAGTTCGTATGTCGCGTTCATACTCTCGAGTCAGCCAAGAAGAAATAAAAAGCCTTTTTCAGCCATTTAACTGGCGTTGTCTTGTTTAATAGAAGCATGGACCACCAAGTTCGAGCATTTCTCTTAAAGTAAGAGGCAGCCCTCCGAATCTTGGAGTGCTCCGAGGAACGCCCTCCAGAGAAAGCTATGTCAAACTGCTGTATGAAAAACAAAGCCTTCAAAGCATCTCTATAACTAGAAAACGTGTCAAATTTAATTGATTGTCCGCCCTCCTTTAACTCTCGGACTTTCTTGCTTTTATCTTCTAGAAAGTCATACTGGTTGGCTTTATAAAAATTCTTCTTCTTTGCATAGAAGCTGCTGTCGTCAGAGTCCGAACTATTTGAAGACGAGTCCTTTGCAGAACTGTCAACCACTGGGCGAGATTTAGGCTTCTTTGCCTTTTTCTTGCCCTTTCTGAAGCTTTTCTTTTTGCTTCGCTTTTTGCCTTTTCTGTCTTCTTCGCTCGAGTTAGAGGAGCTAGAAGAACTGTCAGAAGAAGAAGAAGAAGAAGAAGAAGAAGAACTGGGTACTCCTCCAAATCGAACACACTTCTTCTGTTTTCTTGTCGACGCAAATGTAGACTGACGACCCAAATAACACGGGAAGTCAGCACCTTCTTCTGCTTTTTGTCGTGCTTTTCTGCCTTGTTCTACTCGTCAAAAAGCTGAGCAATTCATGCATCAACTACCTCTTCTAATTCTTGCTCTGTATACATCCTTGGAGTAGGAGGTTTCTTCAGGGCCGGTTTGAGGGGTGGTTCTGTGGTCTGTCGCCACTGTGCATGCACCTCGTCGAAGGAGGTCTGGCTCATAATTTTTGCAAATTTCGGGTCCTTCGCAAAATTTAGCATCATCTTTGTTGCATCGCCGATCAATCTTCGATCTCCGCCTGAGTAGGCCGAGGCGGGCCGTACTCCTCCCGTGAATCTTCGTTGTGATCTCTTCCCGCATCTCCGGATGCAGAGGAAGTTGACTGATCTCTGTCTGAAGCCATAAGTGCCGCGTAAAAAGGATCGGATTTCCTGTAGAAGAGAAATCGGCCTTGCTCTGATACCACTGTAACAGACTTGGACACTCCAAGTCGAGACTCTACCGCGACACCACAAGAATTCACTTCAAAACAGTTCACAGTTCACAATTGATTCGACACTGGCCCTGCGGAGTTCCGTCCCTAGAGATATTGGCCCCAAAGTTTGGCGCCCCTTTCGGTATTTCTTTTTGTATTAATCTGCAACTCAAAGTACAAGTGAGCAGATGCCCTGAGAAGTGAGAAGCTTGCCCACTTATTTAAAGGTTACAAGGGATGCCAAAAGCAGAGCCCAAAAGCTGGTAAATCAAAAGCTTTTAAAAAATAAAGCAAAAGAGCTCTCTCTCTCTCTGTGTGTGTGTGTGTGTGTGTGTGTGTGATTCTCTTGCGTAGCAAAAAGCAGGCCAATTTGCGTAGCCTTAAAAGCAGCCCAAATCTGCCGCAAAAGCTGTCCGCCAGTTGTACGGACTTCCATGATATGCGCCGTATAAAGCGGGCCTGTATGTACGGTGCCTGCCATGTCATCATTCCAGCGAATCTGCCACGTCAGCATTTGTGGCTAAGGGAGGGTGTATGTGAGTGTGCACTGGGCAGCCACGTCACCATTTTGTGACACATCGAGACTAGTCTTATGTTTCCCGGCAAGTAGCATGTCATCAACATAGAGAACAAGTATGATGGGACTACCATCTTCATCCCTTTTTGTATACAACAATGATCTGCATGGCTGCGTTTAAAGCCTTGAGACAACATAAAAGTGTCAAACTTCTTATACCACTGTCGTGATGATTGTCTCAAACCATACAGAGCCCTTTTCAGTTTGCATACTAGTTCCTTGCGTGTAGGAACTACAAAACCCTCAGGTTGTTTCATGTATATGTCCTCCTCAATATCACCATGCAAAAACGTTGTTTTTACATCCATTTGATTCAATTTCAAATCCAAGCACCGCAACGAGAGCAAAAAGGACACGTAACGTTGTAAGCTTTACAACAGGGGAAAAGATTTCTTGAAAATCAATTCCTTCTTTCTGTGCATATCCTTTTGCAACCAATCTTGCCTTGCACTTCGGTTTTTCATCCACGATCTTAATCTTGTACACCCATTTGTTAGGAAGAGTCTTTCTCCCTTTAGGCAATGGCACAAGATCCCAAGTATCATTTGCATACAAGGATTTCATTTCCTCTTGCATTGCAAGCTCCCTATTTTGGCTTGACTCACATGACTTAGCCTCTTTATTAGTAAGAGGTTCACCCTCATCTGACAACATTACATGATGCAAAGAGGGATTAAATCTCTACAGTTGCCTTCTCAAACGAGTTGACCTGCGTACCTGCCTTCTCAAACGAGAAATGCATGGTCACGGTGTTCCTCGGAGACCTGCAGGATGTCTCTATGAGGATCTTTATTCTGGGTGGTGAGATGGCTGCAGTGGGTGAAACGTACAAGTACCTTGGCATTGACGTAGACTCGACCTTTTCCATTGAACGCATCGTCAAGGAGTGAGCGGACAAGGGGAGGAAAAGTCTATTCGCATATCAGCACCTACTAGCGAACCGAGCCATCGCTATATGGTCTCGACTGACTGTTTTTAAGGCGTGCGTATATCCAGTGATTTGTTATGGCGCGGAAATTATGGGGGCCCACGATCAGCGTGTCCTTCACTCTCTGCAGCGCCTCGTCGCCACCGGGATGCGAATGTTACTCGGAGAGGGAGCAAGGTCAACCTCTGTAGGGACGGCAACTCTCCATCACGAGTTTAACATACTACCCGTACCTGCCTTTTGTGGGGGACAACGAGCAAGGGCTTTTGACAAGTACCGCTTGGTTTCATCTACCTGGATAGGCTCCTTGGTAAACCAGAAGCCTAAGAACCAACCGTTCAAGAAGTGGACTTGGACGACAAGAACCCAGAACTGGATGAATAAGTATATCCCAGCGGTTGACTTTAGCTCAGTTCGCTACCACGCATGGGACAAGTGGGACGAGAGGCATTTGTACCTGGCGTTGGAGCCCTATAAGGAGGCCGGCTTTGAACAAACTTGTGGATACCTGTTGTAGCTCAATAGGAGCACTATAGTGCATAGGAAGGAGGAGAGAATACTCGCTCTCGAGAGGGTAGGTGGGCTCAAACTGGCGGATAGTTACATGCGCGGACACAGCATTTGCACGTTGTGCTCCCAATTAGAGGGTCGTTCGCTTTCGCATTTGCTGATGAAGTGTTCGGCGGTTGATGAAGCCAGGGGGAGGTGGCTAAACCGATTCAACTCCACCTTCAACGTAATCGACCCTTCGTTGGACCCTGAAGAAAAGACCGTTATTCTCCTTGGTGGGGAGGCTTGCGGGAAGCGGATGCCCTTCTAGGTATGCCGTGATCCGTACTCGAGGGACGGAACCGTAGGGCACGTGCCTGTGGCGAAGTTCCTTGGTGAAGTTGTACCCCAGTATTTGGGTGCTCTGCATAGGCGGATGGGGAGATAATGCTCCCCTTCCTATGCTGTTATTTTGAATTCGATCCCTTCTGGGGGAAATAACGTAATTCTCCCCAAGCGAAGCCAGATGAGCTACAAGAGCGCCCAAGTGCCATTCCCCCGCGGGGGTCAACTTCACCTAAAAGGGGTTGGGAGGTGCAAACGGGAGACACCACCAACCTCAGCGGACGCCACCTGTGAGCCGACGCCCCTCCAAGCGGGTATGGCATTTCCTAGGGGAAAACCGTCAGGTTTCAAAGGACGTTTAGTGAGGTTAGCGATAAGTTACCTGAAGGAGGCAACTTTAAAGGGAAGACCGAAGCAAGTCTTGCAGTACCTGGGCCTCTGAACAGAGGTACTTGGTCGCTGTCACGCCCAAATCAAGTTTGCAAAATGGGTCTCTCAAGGGATTAGTCATGGCCCTAAGAGTGTAGATAATTCAGGACTCTCGTAGTCCAGAGGAAACTAGTCACAAAAGCGTCTACCTTCGGTTTTTGGGTGCATAGTCCTGGTCGTTCTTCTTGTATACTTTTTTTTGGTGTATGAGGGGAGCGGCCAGGCATGCCCTACCCGACTCCGAAAACGAAACAAAAAACCTGCGTACCCAATGTTCTACATTCTCAGGCAATGGTTCTACATCATGAGGGAACTCATTTTCAGCTCTATTATGCTGTTGAAAATCATTTTCAGCCAATTCAGGTCGTTGTCCATCCTCATTAGGAGCATCATTATCATGTCCTACCTCTTTTGGCTCAAGGTTAACGGGCTGATTATCAATTTTAGCTTGCGGTAATGCATCATGAGGCTCTTTTTCAACATCAATGGGTGGCACGAAAGACTGAAATCTGACTGTTTTCTTGTCAGAATCAGATTCTGTAGTATTCTTAAGCAATTTTGCCTCATTGAACACAACATCTCGACTGCGAATTACCTTTCTAAATTGTGGGTAACCACACGCTATAGCCCATTTCACCTTCTTCCCCATAACTTAAGAAGACTCCTTTAATGCACTTCATATCAAGCTTTGTTCTCAAGTCATTGCGTACATGAACAAAAGCTTCGCAGCCAAATACTGTCAAATTATCATAAGGGGCAGGTTTGCCAGACCAAACCTCCTGTGGAATGTCTTTTTTTAGCGTACTATTCGGAGAGCGATTGCAAATATGAACTGCAGTTTTTAATGCCTCTTCCCAAAACTCTTGGGAAAGATTAGCGGTGGACAGCATGCAACGCACTTTCTCACATAAAGTACTGTTGTACCTCTCAGCCACACCATTAGAAGACAACTCCCTTTTGATCCCATTATCATTACAAAAACGTTGAAATTCAGCAGATACATATTCTCCTCCATTGTCTGACCTGAGACATTTAAGCTTAGCACTCTTTTGAGTAGTGACAAAAGCATGAAACTTCTTGAAAGCATTACAAGTCTCATTCTTACTTTTCAAAAAATGCACCCATCCTTTCCTATATAGTCATCAATAAATGTAACAAAATACAATGCACCACCAAAACACTTAACAGGCATAGTGCATGTCACGTGACACATCCAACCCTATGTGTCCGTGGACACGCTACTTCATGACAAGGGTTCGGTTCAGTTCAGTCAGTCTAGAATAGGAAGTGTTCTGGTACTTTTGTGAGTCTTTTCGCAGACCGTGCATGACCAGTCACTTAGATTAGATGCATATCCTCTGGTTGCACACAGCATGACCATCAGATTCCAGTCAGATCCTGTCAGTAGCATTTTTACAGTGCATAGACCGATTTTCCCTATTTTTGACATTTTTCACTTATTATTTTTAAGTGACTTTTGTTGGAAAGTAGGTAGGGCAATTTTGCTAAGTTTGTATAAATAGAAACCTAGCGCTAGCAGTTTCTGGCAAAAGAGGCAGCAGGAGCACCTTGCTCAACAGACAACTTCTCAGCAAGACCAACACCGCAGTAGTCCTAGCGTTTTCTCTCTATAGAAGACCTTGCGTTTTTGCATCAGATCAGCCTTGGCGTTTTGTGCACAGCAGATCAGCCTCGGCGTCATCACGACACAACAGATCAGCCTAGCGTTTTGCATTTGCAGAACAACCGGCGACATCAGAAGACTATTTCAGCCCTAGCATTTTTGGATCTGCATCATACCCCAGCGTTTTGCAGATTCACCGCGACGGAACATCAAGAAACCCCAGCATTTTCAGTTTTCAGCCCTTGGACATTGCAGAACAAGTCCCGAACCTCGCAGATCTCACCTTCCCACAGTAGATCCTCGCCGCACGGTCAGATCTACAGTTTCTAACCGGAAAACGCAGATTTCAGCATCTGCGTTTTCAACGCGTCGTCGTCATATCGTCGTCATCGACATAGAGTCAGAATTCAGCAGATACAGATTTGCAGATTTCAGCCCTTAGAGTTGTCAGTTTTCAGCGCGTCGTCATCGACATAGAGTCAGAATTCAGCAGATAAAGATTTGCAGATTTCAGCCCTTAGCGATTTCAGTTTTCAGCCCGTCTGGTCGTCGTCCTCATCGTCGCTGACATCGTCGGCAAGTCCAAGCATTGTACAGATTTGTGCAATCATAAGTAAACCGCTCTCGCCATAGAGAGTGGGGCCTTCGTAGGAGGGTTTTACAACGTCTCTGGTGTCGTATTCCCTCTCTCTCTCTCAGTTTCATGCACTTTCATTCACAGTGTTTATCCACTTTGCTAGTGTCCATTGCACTCTCTCATTAAGGAACGGAAGGCTCTCCCTTCCGTAAGTAAAAGGGAACCCTTGAGCACAGTTCGGAGCACTCATCTTTAGCAAAGTTCAACATTCATTCTGCTGCACCTTACATTGGTATCAGAGCTTTGGCAGTGTTCTGTATCACTCAAGGAAAGAACCACAAGAACCACATAATTTTTTTTTGCTTGTTGTGGTTGCACGAACCCAAGTTCACCTGGGCGTGTGGATTCCTAATCGTGTTTTGGAAGAGTGATAGGAATCTGTCACAAAGTGATGATGTGGCAGACAGCAGAAACCCTAATTTCTGGCTGAAACCCTAAAATTCTTGCAAACCCTAAAATCTGCCAGAAACCCTAATTTGCAGGAAACCCTAATTTCTGGCTGAAACCCTAATTTCAGCAAACCCTAAAATATGCCGGGATGCTGACGTGGCAGCAGCTGGTACGGAATTCCGGAAATTGCGCCGCAATTTGCGCTGACAGCTTTAGGGCGTTGCTTTTTGGACTTTACGCAATGAGAAAGAGAGGGAAATTGCTTTTATTTAAAATAGACTCTCTAAGAGAGAGAAAAAGTTGATGCTTTTGATTTTGAAGCTTTTTGGGGCTTTGCTTTTGGGCATCCCTTGTACTTCTAAATACGTGGAGAGGGCTTCACTTCTCAGAGCATCTGGACGCAGAGTCTGAGAGTGAAACCCTAGCCACTCTCTTGTACTTCGATCTGATTAATATAAAAAGAAATACCGAAAGGGGCGCCAGTCTTTGGGGCCAATATCTCTAGGCACGGAACTCCGCCGGGCCAGTGCAAATCTATTGTGATCTGTGAATTGTTTTGAAGTGGTTATTTGGTGCTGTCGCGGTTGATTCTTGACTTGGACACTCCAAGTCTGTTACAGTGGTAGCAGAGCACGGCCAATTTCTCTTCTACGGGAAATCCGATCCCCGAAATTTTTTTTTCCGCGGCACCAATGGCTTCAGGCAATGATCGGTCGAGTCCCTCTGCATCTGGAGATGCGGGCAGGGATCACAACGAAGATTCATTCCGGCACGAAGTATAGCCCGTCTAGGCCTATTCAGGTGGAGCAGCGAGAGATGGAGCATCGTAAATTGATTGATGATGCAACAAAGATGATGCTCAATTTTGCCAAGGACCCGAAGGTGGCAAAATATATGAACCAGACCTCTTTGGAAGAGGTACAGACGGAGTGGCAGAGAACCACAACACCACTCCAGACACCCGCTCTCAAGAAACCTTCTGCCTCCAAGAAATATACGGAGAAGGAACTGGAGAACATGGTTGATGCACGGATTGCTCAACTTTTCGACGTGCAAAAGAAAGACAAAAGGCATGGCAAAAAGCAGAAGAAAGGCACTGACTTCCCGAGATATTTGGGTCGTCGGTCGACATTCGACAAGGCAAAGAAACTGAAGAAGCGTGTCAAGTTTGAAGGTTTACCCAGTTCTTCTTCTTCTTCTTCTTCTGACAGTTCTTCTAGCTCTTCAGACTCGAGCGAAGAAGACAGAAAAAGCAAAAAGCGAAGCAAGAAACAATGCTTCGGAACGGGCAAGAAAAAGGCAAAGAAGTCTAAGTCTTGCCCAGTGAATGACACTTCTACAGAGGACTCGTCTATGGACAATTCAGACTCTGACAACGGGAACTTTTATGTGAACAAGAAGAATTTTTCCACGCTTCTATTAAGCAAGACTGTGCCAGTTACATGGCTGAAATTCAAGAGGCTTTTTATTTCTTCTTGGTTGACTCAAGAGTTTGAGCGAGATATACGAGCTGCTTGGAACCATCTCCGGATGACCAAGAGCGATACAGTGAATTCTTATAATGAAAAATTCTGGAGCTCTTTTCTACCCGCCTCTTCATTCAAGAAGATCTTGTTCAGAGAACAAATTGAGCGGTTTACCTTGGGTCTACCTACAGAGATCCGAGACCACTGCTTGGAACAGAAGTCAGCTTCTATTCAGGAGTTGATGAGTCATGCGAAGCGGGGCTTTGCAATTCACTCTGACAGTCTTACCTACCCCACAGATGAGGTCACGACACAACGAACCGGACAGACTTCTGGGAATGAAAGTAGAAAAAGAAAGAGCAACCCAAAGAGAAAGGATGCACGACCCAAGCTTACTCCTCAGGAGAGAGCTTGCTTCATTAGGGAGGGGAAGTGCTTTGGATGCGGGGAACTTGGACATATCTCCGCGAAGTGCCCTAAAAAGGCACAGAAAGAACGAAATGACAAGGACGACGAAAGACTTGAGAGTTCGAGAACAGTTGAGGACCGTGTACGAAAAGGCAAGATGAAAACAGGACTGGTTCCAGATTGTGTGGGTACTGATCCTGACACCATGGATGAGAGTACAGAACTTTGCCGAGCTTGGGGCAAAGTGAAAGATCAAGAGGCCCTGATTTCTTTGATGGAGGAGCCAAGGCCAACTTCATTTCACCGGAATTGGCGGCACGGCTCGAGATTACTCCCGATCGGATGGGACCACTTGCAGAGGCAGTTCTAGCGGCACCCGACAGGGACGTAGCCATTACACCTGTCATTGGCAAACTTCGGTTGCATTGTCAGGGGTATTTGGGGCATGAGGACTTCTTCATAATGCCTTTGGAGGGTTGTGATGTTCTCTTAGGGATTCCCTGGTACCACAAGAACAACGCCGTGGTCGATTATCGGGCGAGAAAAGCAACTTTGACTACAGAAAAGGGCAGAACAATTGTACTTGATATTAAACTGAAGGGCGAGTCTGTCCCTATTGTATCGGCTTCGGCCATTTCAAAATTAATGAAATCCAGTCTGTTTGTTTACTCGATCTTTATGAAAGAGTTGAGTGATGATGATAGGACAAATATGTCTAAACTTGATAAAGAACGCCAAGATTTTCTACACTCTCACGCCGATTGCTTCTCAGAAGGCGTGCCAAGAGAGTTACCACCTGCTCGTCCTGAAGATCATACCATTGATTTGATACCTGGTAGTACACCACCGAACCGGCCACCCTACCATGTGAGCCGAGCACAGAATGAAGAGATTATGAACCAAGTGAAAGACCTCTTGGAAAAGGGTCTTGTTCAGCCTAGTACTTCACCATATTGCTCTCCAGTGTTGTTGGTTTTGAAGAAAGACGGATCTTGGAGAATGTGTCACAAAGTGATGACGTGGCGGACAGCAAAAACCCTAATTTCTGCCAGAAACCCTAAAATTCCTGCAAACCCTAATTTTTGCCAAAAACCCTAAATTCCGGAAATCGCGGAGGCGGATTATTAAAAATTTTTTATTTTTTATTTTGGAAAATAATGAGCGACGCGAATTTTGCTTTTGCTTTTTTTTTTATTAAAAAAAGAGAAAAGACTCTCTAAGAGAGAGAGAGAACTGATGCTTTTGATTTTAAAAGCTTTTGGGGCTCTGCTTTTGGGGCTCTGCTTTTGGGCATCCCTTGTAACCTTTAAATTAGTGGTGAGGGCCTCACTTCTCAGAGCATCTGGACGCAGAGTCTGAGAGTGAAACCCTAACCGCTCTCTTGTACTTTGATGATTGATGAATATAAAAAGAAATACCGAAAGGGGCGCCAGTCTTTGGGGCCAATATCTCTAGGCACGGAACTCCGCCGGGCCAGTGCAAATCTATTGTGATCTGTGAATTGTTTTGAAGTGGTTATTTGGTGCTGTCGCGGTTGATTCTTGACTTGGAGTGTCCAAGTTTGTTACAGTGGTATCAGAGCACGGCCGATTTCTCTTCTACGGGAAATCCGATCCCCGAATTTTTTTTTCCGCGGCACCTATGGCTTCAGGCAATGATCAGTCGACTCCCTCTGCATCTGGAGATGCGGGCTGGGATCACAACGAAGATTCAGACAGAGAGTATGGCCCGCCTTGGCCTACTTAGGCGGAGCGGCGAGAGATAGAGCGTCGCCAGTTGATCAGCGATGCAACAATGATGATGCTCAATTTTGCCAAGGACCCGAAGATGGCAAAATATATGAACCAGACCTCTTTGAAAGAGCTACAGATGGAGTGGCAGAGAACCACAACACCACTCCCGAAACCCGCTCTCAAGAAACCTTCTGCCTCCAAGAAATATACGGAGAAGGAACTGGAGAACGTGGTTGATGCACGGATTGCTCAGCTTTTCGACGTGCAAAAGAAAGGCAAAAAGCACGGCAAAAAGCAGAACAAAGGTACTGACTTCCCGGGATATTTGGGTCGTCGGTCGACATTTGACAAGGCAAAGAAATTGAAGAAGCGCGTCAAGTTTGAAGACCTACCCAGTTCTTCTTCTTCTTCTTCTGACAGTTCTTCTAGCTCCTCGGATTAGAGCGAAGAAGACAGAAAAAAAAGGCAAAAAGCGTAGCAAGACACAAAGCTTTGGAACGGGCAAGAAAAAGGCAAAGAAGGCTACATCTCGCCCAGAGACTGACAGTTCTACTGAGGACTCGTCTACAGACAGCTGAGATTCTGATGACGAAAAGTTTTATGCGAACAAGAAGAATTTTTACAAAGCCAACCAGTATGACTTTCT
This sequence comes from Adiantum capillus-veneris, assembly GCF_014529385.1. Taxonomy (NCBI): domain Eukaryota; kingdom Viridiplantae; phylum Streptophyta; class Polypodiopsida; order Polypodiales; family Pteridaceae; genus Adiantum; species Adiantum capillus-veneris. The sequence continues at coordinate 157,854,082 of NC_140934.1, read as the reverse complement.
CGAAGATAAAAGCAAGAAAGTCCGAGAGTTTAAGGAAGGTGGCCACTCGATCAAGTTTGGTACTTTTTCAGGATACTCAGATGCTTCGAAGGCTTTGTCTTTTATACAGCAGTTTGACATCGCTTTCGCGGGAGGACGCTATTCAGAGCACTCCAAGATTCGAAGAGCTGCCTCTTATTTTAAGGGGAATGCTCGCACTTTGTGGTCCACGCTTCTATTAAGCAAGACTGTGCCGGTTACATGGCTGAAATTCAAGAGGCTTTTTATTTCTTCTTGGTTGACTCAAGAGTTTGAGCGAGATATACGAGCTGCTTGGAACCATCTCCGGATGACCAAGAGCAATACAATGAATTCTTATTGTGAAAGATTCTGGAGCTCTTTTCTACCCGCCTCTTCATTCAAGAAGATCTCGTTCAGAGAATAGATTGAGCGGTTTACCTGGGGTCTACCTACAGAGATCCGAGACCACTGCTTGGAACAGAAGTCAGCTTCTATTCAGGAGTTGATGAGTCATGCGAAGCGGGGCTTTGCCATTCACTCTGGCAATCTGACCTACCCCACAGATGAGGCCATGACACAACGAGCTAAACAAACTTCTGGGAATGAAAGTAGAATAAAAAAGAGCAACCCAGAGAAAAAAAAGGATGCACGACCCAAGCTTACTCCTGAGGAGAGAGCTCGCTTCATCAGAGAGGGGAAGTGCTTTGGATGCGATAAACATGGACATATTTCCGCAAAGTGCCCTGATAAGGCACAGAAAGAACAGAATGATAAAGACGACGACAGGTCTCAGAGTTCGAGAGCAGCTGAGGAATGTGGCAGAAAAGGCAGATAGAAAAGCAGAACTGGTACCACATGGCGTGGGACTTGCACCGAATCAAATGAATGAAAGTACAAACTTTGCCGTTTTTTTTTGGGGCAAAGTGAAGGATCAGGAAGCTCTTTTGAAGGAGCCAAGGCCAACTTCTTTTCACTTGGAATTGACGGCTCGATTTGGAACTACGCCCGACAGACTGACGCCACAGGCGGAGGTAGTTCGACTGGCACCCGGATGGGATGTTGCCATTACACCGAGCATTGGCAAACTTTGTTTGCAATGATAGGGGTGTTCAGGGCACGCGAGTGACGTTCTACTCGGGATCCCTTGGTACCACAAGAACTACGCCGTGGTTGACTACCGGGCCGAGAAAGCGACTTTGATAAATGAAGGGCTTAGAGATTGTACTTGATGAACTTCAGTTTTCTTACTCATTCTTTTGGGAGAACTGAACAATGGATAAAGATTGAATATGTTTTGACCTGAAGAAAAGAACGCCAATATTTTTTTTTCTCCACGCTCATGCCGATTGCTTTTGAGAGGGCCTGAAGATCATACCATTGATCTGATATCTGGAAGCACGCCACCGAATCGGCCACCTTATCGTGTGAGCCGAGTACAGAATGAAAAGATTATGAACTCAGTGAAAGACCTCTTGGAAAAGAGTCTTGTCCAGCCTAGTACTTCACCGTATTGCTCTCCAGTGTTGTTGGTTTTGAAGAAAGACCGATCTTGGAGAATGTGCATCGATTATAGCACTCTCAACGAAATCACCATCAAGAACAGATTTCCGATTCCTAGGATCGATGATATACTCGACAGGTTACAGGGATCCTCGTGCTTTAGCAGGATTGACTTGAAGAGTGGATACCATCAGATTAGGATAGCACCAGGAGATGTCTACAAGACAGCTTTTCGGACGACTTTTGGGTTATTTGAGTTTTTGGTGATGCCTTTTGGCTTAACCAATGCTCCTGCGAAATTTAACCGGATGATGGATAGGATTTTTCGAGAGTACAGGCTATTTGTTGGCACTTTCTTTGACGACATCATTGTTTTCTCCAAGAATGAGGCAGAACACAGAGATCATCTGTTTCAGGTCTTTCAGGCATTACGAGATCACAAGTTAGTGATTAATGCAAAGAAAAGTGAATTTTTCCTACCAGAGATACACTTTTTGGGACACATTGTGTCAGCAGGAGGAGTGCAAATGAACCCGGCCAAGATAGAGACTATCCGTGATTGGCCCGATTTGAGGAATGTCCATGAAGTTAGAAGCTTCTTGGGACTGTGTTCGTACTACAGGCGGTTCATACGAAAGTTTGCAGAGGTTGCTTCCCCTTTGCATACCTTGACACAGAAAGGAGTACCTTTTTCGTGGGGACCCACAGAGGTGACTGCCTTTCGGACATTGAAAGAGAAATTGACTACAGGACCAGATTTGACTTTGTCGGACTTGCAGAAGTCATTTGAAGTATTTTGTGATGCTTGTGGTCGTAGTCTGGGTGCGGTCTTGATGCAAGGCCATGTCATAGCTTACGAGAGCCGTTTGTTCTCTAGGCCGGAGATGACAGCACAGATCTATGAGAAAGAGCTTTTGGCGGTTATCCATGCTCTTACTCAGTGGCGGCATTACCTACTCGGAGCGGATTTTACTGTCTTTACAGACCATCAGAGTTTGCGCTACTTCTTGTCACAGAAGCAGCTTTCGGAAAAACAGATGCGGTGGGCGAACATCTTGTCACAGTTCCACTTCCAGATTGTCCATGTGCAGGGACAGAAGAATGTGGTGGTAGATGCTTTGTCTCGGAAACCGTTGGTTCTGGCTATTTCCGCGATACATCATAGGAGCTTCGAGGATATGGTCGATCAGTATGCCACAGATACAGATTTTGCAGATATTTTCACACGGATACGGGAGGGGGAGATATTAGCTGGATACTCCCTTCGGGAAGGCTACTTGATGAAAAAGACTATGTTGTGCGTTACACAGCCGTTGAGGGAAAAGGTTATGACTGAATGCCATTGTCCACCTTTTACGGGTCACCGCGGCATTGCTACCACCATGAAAGGGGTAGAGAGAGATTTCTTTTGGCGGAGACTGAAGAAGGATGTGGAAGAGTTTGTGCGCAGTTGCTTGGTATGCCAGAAGGTCAAGTTTGACAGGCATAAGGCACACGGATTGTTACAGCGAAGTCGAGTTCTGTGGCAGCAGCAACTCTTCACCGGGAGTTAGGGCTCCCCCCCGTACCAGCTTACTGTGCAGGACAGAGGGTACGAGCTTTTACCAAGTACGCAGGTCTAAAGACTTGGATTGCAGATTTGGTTAATAATATACCAGAATGGAACCAATTCAAGAAGTGGACCTGGTGTAAAAGGACAAAGTTTTGGGGGCAGAGGTATATCAACGGCGCTTCTGTCGAAACCGCAAGGCAGGAGAGCTGGAAGCTCTGGGAACACTCACATCAATGTGTCTCCCTTGATCCTTATATCGAGAGGAAGTATGAGGACACGCGTGGATACCTTTATAGGCAGAGCATTGGGAAGAACCCCGGTGGGATGGAGGAGAAAGTCTTGTTACTAGCAAGAGTGGATGGCTTAAGGCTTAAGGATAAGATTGAACGGGCACAGTCGAGGACTTGCCCGTTATGCGGAATGGAAGAAGGTTCAAGGTCACTTACGCACTTGTTGATACAGTGCCCTGAGCTGGACAATCTCAGAAGCTCAATACGACCCTGTTTGGAACATGCTAGACGGCTGTTAAACAATCCGAGCGGTGAAGATACCGAAGTGTTACTCCTGGGAGGGGAGATTAGCGGAAAGCGATTGCCAGGATGGGTTGTCCCCCGTGGGGCCCATAATGGTCGTCGTGGACCGCAGCTGAGGAGTGCCTATGCGGATAACGTTGCAGCATTCCTCTGCGGGGCCGTTCCGCGATACTACAATGCTCTGGCCCGTGAGGGTGTTGAAAGCTCGTAGGGCTTGCAGTTATTGCGTACGGTGCGGTCCCGCCTAACATGGTCCTGGGGCTTTCCGAGCGGGCCTTGGTGACCATGGTTGGCCGGATCGGGATGCCTCCTTTGAGCCGACGCCCACCTTGGGTATGGCAGTCCTACCGGACATCCGCTGGACGGGGGCCTTTTTCTACCAGGCGAGAATCCTGGAGTACCTGGGCAAGATTCAATACGGTCTGTGAGTTACAAGGGTTTGTCCCTCTCTCTCAGCCTTGGTCCTTAAATGCATCACTGAATTCGTTTGGTGATTTCCCGACGTTACCCTCGGGCGGCGTGACTAACAAGGGAACATGGACTGACTAACATGGCATGAAAAGACTTTTTACTCCCCCGAGGAGGAAACTTGCTTCCATTCCCCGTTGACATGCCACGATACGGCATGGAAGCGCTTTTCCCTTTGTCAGCAAGTCCGCAAGGTAATTTGTCTTTGACTCGTTTGCGTGCACGCGAAGCAAAGGCAGCTCCTTGCTGGCTTACCGGCTCTAGCCCAAAAAAGTAAAAAGTAAAAGTAAAAAAGTTACAGCCTTTACCCATACCCACCCCCCCCTGGGAAAATATTGAAATGGATTTCATTTTTTTTGATCTCCCGAGAATACAGAATGATCACGATGATTTTCCGATTACATGGCACGTCTGAGACGGTTGTCTTCGACAGAGACCCCAGATTTATGAGTTTGTTTTGGAAGGCAATTTGGGAGAACATTGGCACGCGGTTGCAGTGCTCGTCATCGTTCCACTTGCAGACTGACGGGCAATCTGAGATTGCCAATTCAGTGATTTTAGATTTATTGAAGTCTTGTATCTCGCATCAGAAGACTCAATGGGAAAAGAACTTACCTTTGGTGGAATTTGCCTACAATAACACGATACACTCTTCGCCGGGGAAGACGCCATGAGAGATTGTTAAAACTGCTACGAAGGTTCCATCCTTCCTGAGCACGAAAGATTAGAAATTTGAAGCGGATGAATATTCGCGAGATTTGGATACGGCTTTTGCCAAGGTTCACGAGACTTTACAGAAGTCTCAAGAACGACAGAAAAAGGCAGCGGATCGCCATCGTCGCGACTGGAAACTGAAGGAGGATGATTGGGTGCTCTTACTTTTGAGAAGGCACGCCTAAGAAAAAAAAAAGGGGAAAGGAGAGGCTTTTTCCAAAGCTTAGTATGTGATACTACGGACCTTTCCAGATTACTGACAAGATAAATGATGTCTCCTTCCGATTGGACCTGCCAGATACTTGGAGGATTCATAATGCATTGCATGTGAGTCTCTTGAACCCTGTTAAGGGTGATGTGCCTGATGATGGGGAGCCTGATGAGCAACCCGAAGTGGAAGAAAACGAGGAGATCCTTGTTCCTGAACAGATTTTGGCACATAATGATACGAAGAAAGGTAAAGTCCGAAGGCGGTTCTTGGTTAAGTTCAAGAACTTTCGTGCATTTGATGCGAAGTGGATGGAGGAGGAGGACCTAGCAGATACTCCTCGGATTGTGAAACTTTACCTCGATGTTTTGGTTTAGCATAGTCTACTCCAAATGGAACCCAGAAACTCAGCTTGGCCGAAGATCTGGTGCAGTGGGATGCACAAGAGGGGAGTCGCTCCACTCCTTTGTCAACAGATGCCTCGATTTTGATACTAAAGTCACTGATGTCTCTTTGAGCTTCAGGGATACTGAGAGCTGACAGTATTCTGCTGGATGACTTTATGAAATGGAATTCCTGATTATGATACTGATTTGTTCTTGACTTCTTGTGAGTACAGGAACTGATAGACGAAATGACTGCAGCATTTTGGTCTGATTGATCTCGAATAGACATGGTTGCAATAGGGGTTAGTCAATCGGACATCGATGAGGTCCCGATTGGACCTAGATGTGATTGCTAGCTACATTGCCGATAAATCATGGTCTAAGATCCGAATGAATGTTGAATGTCATGTGATGTCCTGTGATGTCTGGTGATGTCCTGTGATGTCATGTGATGTGACTGTCGATTTTGTACATGTGCTAGATGTGTGTTCCTAGTACGTAGGTACTAACAGTCAGTGTCTGCTAAGACGGTTTATGGCTTTTGTCGGTTTTGCAGACGTAATCGCGGTCGATTACAATGCTTTCAAGAGGGGGGTATGTCACAAAGTGATGACGTGGCGGACAGCAAAAACCCTAATTTCTGGCTGAAACCCTAAAATTCCTGCAAACCCTAATTTTTGCCAAAAACCCTAAATTCCGGAAATCGCGGAGGCGGATTATTAAAAAAAAAAAAAAATTTTTTTTTTTTTTGGAAAATGATGAGCGACGCGAATTTTGCTTTTGCTTTTTTTTATTAAAAAAAGAGAAAAGACTCTCTAAGAGAGAGAGAGAACTGATGCTTTTGATTTTAAAAGCTTTTGGGGCTCTGCTTTTGGGCATCCCTTGTAACCTTTAAATTAGTGGTGAGGGCCTCACTTCTCAGAGCATCTGGACGCAGAGTCTGAGAGTGAAACCCTAACCGCTCTCTTGTACTTTGATGATTGATGAATATAAAAAGAAATACCGAAAGGGGCGCCAGTCTTTGGGGCCAATATCTCTAGGCACGGAACTCCGCCGGGCCAGTGCAAATCTATTGTGATCTGTGAATTGTTTTGAAGTGGTTATTTGGTGCTGTCGCGGTTGATTCTTGACTTGGAGTGTCCAAGTTTGTTACAGAATGTGCATCGATTATAGAGCTCTCAACAAAATCACCATCAAGAACAAATTTCCGATTCCTAGGATCGATGATATACTTGACAGCTTACAGGGATCCTCGTGCTTTAGCAGGATTGACTTGAAGAGTGGATATCATCAGATCAGGATAGCGTCGAAAGACGTCTACAAGACAGCTTTTCGGACGACTTTTGGGTTATTTGAGTTTTTGGTGATGCCTTTTGGCTTAACCAATGCTCCTGCGACATTTAACCGGATGATGGATAGGATTTTTCGAGAGTACAGGCTATTTGTTGGCACTTTCTTTGACGACATCATTGTTTTCTCCAAGAATGAGGTAGAACACAGAGATCATCTGCTTCAGGTCTTTCAGGCATTACGAGATCACAAGTTAGTGATTAATGCAAAGAAAAGTGAATTTTTCCTACCAGAGATACACTTTTTGGGACACATTGTGTCAGCAGCAGGAGTGCAAATGGGTCCGGCCAAGATAGAGACTATTCGTGATTGGCCCGACTTGAGGAATGTCCATGAAGTTAGAAGCTTCTTGGGACTGTGTTCGTACTACAGGCGGTTCATACGAAAGTTTTCAGAGGTTGCTTCACCTTTGCATATCTTGACACAGAAAGGAGTACCTTTTTCGTGGGGACCCACAGAGGTGACTGCCTTTCGGACATTGAAAGAGAAATTGACAACAGGACCTATTTTGACTTTGCCGAACTTGCAGAAGTCATTTGAAGTATATTGTGATGCTTGTGGTCGTAGTCTAGGTGCGGTCTTGATGCAAGAAGGCCATGTCATAGCTTACGAGAGCCGTTTGTTCTCTAGGCCGGAGATGACAGCACAGATCTATGAGAAAGAGCTTTTGGCGGTTATCCATGCTCTTACTCAGTGGCAGCATTACCTACTCGGAGCGGATTTTACCGTATTTACAGACCATCAAAGTTTGCGCTACTTGTCACAGAAGCAGCTTTCGGAAAAGTAGATGCGGTGGGCGAACATCTTGTCACAGTTCCACTTCCAGATTGTCCATGTGCAAGGACAGAAGAATGTGGTGGCAGATGCTTTGTCTCGGAAACCGTTGGTTCTGGCTATTTCCGCGATACATCATAGGAGCTTCGAGGATATGGTCGATCAGTATGCCACAGATACAGATTTTGCAGATATTTTCACACGGATACGGGATGGGGAGACAATAGCTGGATACTCCCTTCAGGAAGGCTACTTGATGAAAAAGACTATGTTGTGCGTTACACAGCCCTTTGAGGGAAAAGGTTATGACTGAATGCCACTGTCCACCTTTTACGGGTCACTGCGGCATTGCTACCACCATGAAAGGGGTAGAGAGATACTTCTTTTGGATGAGACTCCATAAGGATGTGGAAGAGTTTGTGTGCAGTTGCTTGGTATGCCAGAAGGTCAAGATTGACAGGCATAAGGCACAGGGATTGTTACAGCCTTTACCCATACCCACTTGCCCCTGGGAAAGTATAGGGATGGATTTCATTTTTGATCTCCCGAGAACACAGAGTGGCCACGATGGTATCTGGACTGTTATTGACAGATTTAGCAAACAGGCTCATTTCATTCCAGTGAAGAAAACAGTCAAGCCGGATCACTTAGCGAGACTGTTTGTGGCCCAGATTTTCAGATTACATGGCATGCCTGAGACGATTGTCTCTGACAAAGACCCCAGATTTACGAGTTTGTTTTGGAAGGAAATTTGGGAGAACATTGGCACGCGGTTGCAGTTCTCGTCATCGATACCCGCAGACTGACGGGCAATCCAAGATTGCCAATTCAGTGGTTCTAGATTTATTGAAGTCTTATATCTCAGATCAGAAGACTCAATGGGAAAGATATTTACCTTTGGTGGAATTTGCCTACAATAACACGATACACTCTTCGACGGGGAAGGCGCCATTTGAGATTGTTGAAGGTGCTGCGAAGGTTCCACCCTTCCTGAGCACGAAAGATAAGATCTTTGAAGCGGATGAATATACGCGATGGATACGGCTTTTGCCAAGGTTCGCGAGACTTTGCAGAAGTCTCAAGAACGACAGAAAAAGGCAGCGGATCGCCATCGTCGCAACATGAAATTGAAGGAGGATGATTGGGTGCTCTTACGTTTTGAGAAGGCACGCCTACGAAAGAAAAAGGGAAAGGAGAGGCTTTTTCCAAAGCTTAGTATGCGATACTACGGCCCTTTCCAGATTACTGAAAAGATAAATGATGTCTCCTTCCGATTGAAACTCCCAGATACTTGGAGGATTCACAATGCATTTCATGTGAGTCTCTTGAAACCTTTTAAAGGTGATGTGCCTGATGATGGGGAGCCTGATGAGCAACCCGAAGTGGAAGAAAACGAGGAGATCCTTGTTCCTGAACAGATTTTGGCACATAAGGATACGAAGAATAAGGGTAAAGTCCGAAGGCGGTTCTTGGTTAAGTTCAAGAACTATCTTGCACTTGATGCGAAGTGGATGGAGGAGGAGGACCTAGCAGATACTCAGATTGTGGAACTTTACCTCGATGCTTTTGGTTTAGCATAGTCTACTCCAAATGGAACCCAGAATTCAGCTTGGTCGGAGATCTGGTGCAGTGGGATGCACAAGAGGGGAGTCACTCCACTCCTTTGTCAACAGATGCCTTGATTTAGATACTAGAGTCACTGATGTCTCTTTGAGCTTCAGGGATACTGAGAGCTGACAGTATTCTGCTGAATGACTTTATGAAATGGAATTCCTGATAATGAACTGATAGTCAAAATGACTGCAGCATTTTGGTCTGATTGATCTCGAATAGACATGGTTGCAATAGGGGTTAGTCAATCGGACATCGATGAGGTCCCGATTGGACCTAGATGTGATTGCTAGCTACATTGCCGATAAATCATGGTCTAAGATCCGAATGAATGTTGAATGTCATGTGATGTCTGGTGATGTCGTGTGATGTGACTGTCGATTTTGTACATGTGCTAGATGTGTGTTCCTAGTACGTAGGTACTAACAGTCAGTGTCTGCTAAGACGGTTTATGGCTTTTGTCGGTTTTGCAGGCGTAATCGCGGTCGATTACAATGCTTTCAAGAGGGGGGTATGTCACAAAGTGATGACGTGGCGGACAACATAAACCCTTATTTCTGGCTGAAACCCTAAAATTCCTGCAAACCCTAAAATCTGCCAGAAACCCTAATTTGCAGGAAACCCTAATTTCTGGCTGAAACCCTTATTTCAGCAAACCCTAAAATCTGCCGGGATGCTGACGTGGCAGTTGGTACGGAATTCCGAAAATTGCGCTGACAGCTTTTGGGCGTTGCTTTTTGGACTTTACACAATGAGAAAGAGAGGGAAATTGCTTTTATTTAAAATAGACTCTCTAAGAGAGAGATAAATCTGCTTTTGATTTTGAAGCTTTTTGGGGCTTTGCTTTTGGGCATCCCTTGTACTTTTAAATACGTGGAGAGGGCTTCACTTCTCAGAGCATCTGGACGTAGAGTCTGAGAGTGAAACCCTAGCCACTCTCTTGTACTTTGATCTGATTAATATAAAAAGAAATACCGAAAGGGGCGCCAGTCTTTGGGGCCAATATCTCTAGGTACGGAACTCCGTCGGGCCAGTGTAAATCTATTGTGATCTGTGAATTGTTTTGAAGTGGTTATTTGGTGCTGTCGCGGTTGATTCTTGACTTGGAGTGTCTAAGTCTGTTATAGAATCCGAGGAAAAAAGGACTTGTCCAGCCTCCCCTTGTGCCTCTTTTCACTCATTGAGAGTGGACTGTGCACTTAGCGGCCGGCCAATCGACGTGAGGTGGGAAAAAGCAGCCTTGGTATGAGCGCAAGGCCGCCAAGGGGCTCGCCTGCGGAAAAGAGCAAAACTCCGGTGAAGAGAAGATCCTTCTCGAACACAGATTGCAAGCGAAAGAAGAAACTCAAGAACCTCAAGAACCTCAAGAACTCAAGACCCACAAGAACCCAAGTTCCTTGTGAACTTAAGACCCAAGACCCACAAGAACCCAAGTTCCTCGTGAACTTAAGAACCCAAGACCACAAGAGCCCATGACTTCAGTGGATGGTCACAAGAGCCCACAAGAACCCACGACTTCAGTGGATGGTAATCACTCGAAGCGGAATGGATACTTCGCTTGGAGGTGATGAGCATGAGAGAGGCTAAGAAGAATTTTCCCTACCAGGAGGTTTTTCCGACCCTCCCCCTTCCCCATCTACGCCAAGGATTGCACTAACTCCTATGGAGGAGTTGAAGCAGTTGTTTATGGAAAGAAAGTTAGAACGCGAAGAAAGAGAAGCAGAAAGAAAGGCCTACGAAGAAACAATGGCAGCCATAGATCGTGACTACGAAGAAAGCGTGGCAGCCATAGAGCGTAAGTTGGAAGCCAAAGAAAAGCCAAATTGGATCGCGAGAACAATGAAAGACAAGCAACATTTGATCGCGAGAACAAAGCAAGACAAGCAATGAACGACCGACACATGAAAGAGATGTTGCGACTCTTTTCTCAAGTTCAGGCACAGATGCAAGAGATTCGGGAAAAGCAGACTGTCTTAGTCTCTTCTTCTCCCGAGCATGACATACATGATTTGCATGAGGATGATTTGAATGACAATGATAAGCATGATGTTTTGAATGACAATGACAAGCATGATGATTTGCATGATCAAGATGCGATTTCTCACTAGCATGATGATTTGCATGATCAAGATGTGATTTTTCACAAGCATGATGAGTTGCATGAAGATGATGTGATTGTTCACAAGCATGATGAGTTGCATGAAGATGATGTGATTGTTCACAAGGATGATGTGTTAGTTGATACTTTCTCTAGTGAAGCTAACCTCATTGCAGATTCGATCAATCACGAAGAACCGATCTTGGCTCTCGAGCCTAGGTCCAAAGAACCCCCACGGGAAGATTCGACCAATCAGGAAGAACCGGTCTTGGCTCTCGAGCCAAGGTCCAAAGAACCCTCACAAGTACTATGTGTTCGCATGATTAGTCAGCATGCATTGTTCGAGTGTTTCATTCGTGATCGTTTCCTGTATTTTCGTCAGCGTCTTTATGTGATCCCTTTTCCTAGGCATGACATATTGTACGTTGAGCACGTTTCACTCATAAATGAGCACATGCGGATTTTTCATGAAAAGCTGAAAAGTATGCATTCAAGGAAGTCACATTCCACGTCTCTTCCTTGGCACGACACAGTTGTAGAAAGAGCACATGAATGTATGAGCACCAAGCATGGGCATTTCCGTTGTGAATTGCCACAGGTGATTGCTTTAGATCAAAAGAGAAAGATTCGATCTCATTGTTTGCATGTGTGTGGTGAACGGTTTGGCACTCTGTCTCTTTGTTCATCTACATTGCATGCACAGTCTTTGAGGAGGACGATTTTTTCCACTCACTTTACATGGAATGGGTATGTTCATGTTTTTGTGTTGGAAGTGGTTTCAGGAATTTTCATCCTCGGAGATTCTTGAAGAAGGTGGACCTACGTCCATAGAAGAACTGGAAGCATTGAAGGAGACTTTGCGTCGCTTTCGGCGCGGCTCAAAGAAGCAAGCGTTGCAGACCTTTATGAAGTTCAAGTACCGCATGACCCACACATCAGAGTGGGCCGACAAGGAGTCCCTTCTAGGATTCTGGATGCTATTGGCGATCTCCCTCGACGCCATACAGTTCGATACACCCAGTACCTCACTTTGAAAAGGAGGGGATGTCACGTGACACATCCAACCCTATGTGTCCGTGGACAAGCTACTTCATGACAAGGGTTCGGTTCGGTTCAGTCAGTCTAGAATAGGAAGTGTTCTGGCAGTTTTGTGAGTCTGTTTGCAGACCGTGCATGACCAGTCACTTAGATTAGATGCATATCCTCTGGTTGCACACAGCATGACCATCAAATTCTAGTCAGATGCCATCAATAGCATTTTTACAGTGCATAGACCGATTTTCCCTATTTTTGACATTTTTCACTTATTATTTTTAAGTGACTTTTGTTGGAAAGTAGGTAGGGCAATTTTGCTAAGTTTGTATAAATAGAAACCTAGCGCTAGCACTTTCTGGCAAAAGAGGCAGAAGGAGCACCTTGCTCAACAGGCAACTTCTCAGCAAGACCAACACCCGCAGTAGCCCTATCGTTTTCTCTCCACAGAAGACCTAAGGTTTTTGCATCAGATCAGCCTTGGCGTTTTGTGCACAGCAGATCAGCCGCGACGTCATCACGACACAACAGATCAGCCTAGCGTTTTGCATTTGCAGAACAACCGGCGATAGCAGAAGACTATTTCAGCCCTAGCGTTTTTGGATCTGCATCATACCCCAGCGTTTTGCAGATTCACCGCGACGAAACATCAAGAAACTCCCAACATTTTCAGTTTTCAGCCCTTAGACATTGCAGAACAAGTCCCGAACCTCGCAGATCTCACCTTCCCGCTGCAGATCCTCGCCGCACGGTCAGATCTACAGTTTCTAACCGGAAAACACAGATTTCAGCATCTGCGTTTTCAACGCGTCGTCGTCGTATGGTTGTCATTGACATCGTCACCGACATAGAGTCAGAATTCAGTAGATAAAGATTTGCAGATTTCAGCCTTTAGAGTTGTCAGTTTTCAGCGCGTCGTCGTCGACATAGAGTCAGAATTCAGCAGATAAAGATTTGCAGATTTCAGCCCTTAGCGATTTCAGTTTTCAGCCCATCTCGTCGTCGTCCTCATCATCGCCGACATCGTCGGCAAGTCCAAGCATTGTACAGATTTGTGCAATCATAAGTAGACCGCTCTCGAGTGGGCCTTCGGAGAAGGGTTTTACAACGTCTCTGGTGTCATATTCTCTCTCTATCTCTTAGTCTCATGCACTTTTATTCATAGTGTTTATCCACTTTGTTTGTGTCCATTGCACTCTCTCATTATGGAACGGAAGGCTCTCCCTTCCGTAAGTAAAAAGGAACCCTTGAGCACAATTTGGAGCACTCATCTTGAGCAAAGTTCAACATTCATTCCGCTGCACCTTACAATGCATACATCGGAGTGAGGATTAGCTTTGCGAGCGACACCAAAGTAATAAGAAGACTTATTTTGCTTTCCATAAAGACAATCGTTACAAAAATCCAAGTTTTTGCCTTTTACATCAACCCTCTTCAAAGAGGAAAGCACATCAATACCCTTTTGGCTTATATGGCCAAGTCTCTTATGCCACAATTCCGTATGTGAAGCAACTTCAACAATAGCAAGAAACTTGCTAGGCAAAGCTTTGCATCGAAGATAGTACAAAGTACCTCTTTTAGACCCTTTTGCAACAAGCATAGAGCCCTTAAACAACTTACATAAACCCCGAGCAAAGATGGTAGTAAAACCATGTGCATCTAACTGGCCAACTAATAGCAAACTTTTCTTAATGCCTAGTACAAACCTGACATCATTCAATACAAGCTCTTGACCATTGTTAAGAGCCAAGCGCATGGTACCCATTCTCTCAATATTGCAAGCAAAATTATCACCAAGGTACACCTTGCCATAATTGCCTGCAGCATACATAGCAAAACACTCCAAAGATGAAGTCACATGGAAAGAAGCACCAGAATCTACTATCCAAGATTGGGATAGGCCATCGTTAGCACATAGCAATGCATCAATGACATCTTTCTTCGAGATAAGCATGTCTTCTGCATTAGCTATCACCAAATTTGAGAGGCATGAAGCCGCAACCAAAATTTCCTCGACATCTGACAACTCGTCAATGACCACACTAGAGGATACATTTGCATTTTCAGCATCCTTGGAGAAATCACCTGCCGATTTTTTTCCTTTCTTCTCATCTTTCTTCTTCTTCTCTTGCGCTTCCTTCTTGCTATCCTGCTCTTTCTTTAAATACCTGCAATCGGGTTTCTTGTGACCCTTTCTGCCAATGTACATTGATAGCAAGTGACATCCTTATGCTTTGTCTTGCTCTTACTTCTATTTTGAGTCTTGTTGCCCGCATCACGCTTTTGATTTCTACCTCTTGCATTGTAGGCAGAACTGCCACCTTCCCCACTAGACTTGCGTCTAATCTCTTCATTGAGAATAGACCCTCTTACACCATCATACGTGAGGCAAAGACTGTTACTCAAGGAAACAACCAATGTTTTCCAAGTATTCGGCAATGTCAGAAGCAAGAAAATAGCTTTCAGCTTATCATCAAAGTGTTGAAGCCCACTGTCCCTCAACTGACTCAACACATCTGTAAAAGCACTCAAATGGTCAGAAGCCGACTTCGAGTCATCAAGCTGCATATTCACCAACTTTCGCATCGAATGCACCTGGTTCACAGGCGTGGTGTCACGAGGATGTGGCAATTGCTAACCTTAGTTGTATTGCAGCTATTAACTATGTCATGAGGACGTGGCAATTGCTAACCTTAGTTGTTGGTTTCTTTCCAATGATTTTTGTTTTATTTTTGAGACCCTCTTTTTGAAGTTGAAAATGGTCGGACATTGTATGGCCAATGTGAACGGTAGTTTCATCCGCAGACGGGAAGTTGGTCGGCACTGGAATTTGTATAGTCAGAGGATGTCTAGGCTCGGTGCAAGGTCATATATGATGTAGGTCCCCCCGTTGCACTTAGCAAGTTGGTGGATACTAGGAAGTGAACTCAATAAAGGCATAAAGTCAAGGTGGGATCACCAATACAAAGTATCCGACAATTGGGCCACATTGCACTTTTGGATGCGGTCCCAATGAGGATAGATGGTCAGATGACCAATGGGAGCCCAACAGAAGCATCTCCTAAAATTTATAGAACTGCTATTTATGGCCGTGAAATGTGTTCGCGTCATTACCTTCGGAATGGCAAGGGGAACATTTTACAACTCTATCGCGAAGTCAACTGGGCAACCGATCGGGAGATTTTTAGGTGGCAACCCCGAAACGGGAAAAGGTGTGTAATTGTGCCAAGTGGCACATCTATATGCACTTTCCTCATGCAAGAGAAGGTAGCGCTGAATTTATAGCTGGGAGGCTCATTTTGGAGTTCTCTGTCACAGGTTAAGAGCTATGGAGTGCTTCCTTTCCCCTCTATGTACAATGTGGTGCTAAGAGTGATGCCCTGCACACTACACACTGCTCTCTCTCCCCCCTATTGTGCAGTTATGTGATGCACCACAAGACGGCTTTTCATTTGACTGATGTACAATTGTGTGGGTTCATGCGCGATTGCCGAGGCAAGAGCCTCTTGCGCAGGTATTGGATTAGCTAGTGGCTAATCCCCCCCCCCCCCCCCCCCCCCCCACAAGTACAGGTGAATTCGGAGAGGTTTCACGTGAGAAATCTCGTGTGATTCAAGGGGCAAGTAGCCTTACAGGTGCGGGAGCACGAGGATTGCTACGGATGCGACCGGCTCGCGAAACGGAGCCCACAACAAGGAATTACAGCCTGTTGTGTATTTTTGCAGGTTTAGGGTTTTGGCCCTAAACGGTCCCTAATACTCCCAGAAGATCCGGGGACACTAGGGGACCCGCTGTAGAGGTGATCTGGCGCATTTTCGGGGGCAGAAAACATCATGCTGCAGATTCTCGCCAGGTTTTGCAAAGTGTCCGTATGCGTCGGGAAATGTCATCTATTGCGTGGGGATACTGTCTATGAAGCGTCCTAGTACAGTTATGTTGCCGAAATCGGGCCTGAACAGGTGGATTTCAGCCCTGATTATGCGGGACAGCTCGTAGAAAATCACAGGTTTTATTCCCTCTGTTAAAGTATAAAGAAATACCGAAAGGGGCCTATAGGTTGTCGGCGTTTGCTGGGAGCATTCTAGCTTACTAGTTCTGTGCGTGTTTAAGTGTTAATTTCCGTCGCAGGTTTTTCTTTGCACGTTCTCTTTGTGTGTGTCTAAAGTAAAGAATTTCGGGTGAAAGCCAAAACCTACCGCCCCACGGGCCGGTTTTACGTGGTGTTCTCATAATTAGACTTTAGCTTTTGCCATATAGCATAAGCAGTGTCCAAACACTTGATGTCCGTCAAAATGTCATCATTGATAGCCATTTTGATGTAGGCCATGGCCTTCTTATTCAACCTGGCCCACTCTAAGTCAGACATACCTTCTCTTCCAATGCATCTTCACAATTCTTTAAGAAAAGGATACCTTGCATGCGTTCTTGCCAAAGGTCGAAACCTTGACCATCAAACTTTTAGTGTCAGATGCGGAAGAGGTACTAGCCATCTTAACTCAACCACAACTGTGTATGCAAGAGAGATACAGTAGGCTGAAAATTTCAGCAAATAGGAGCGGCCACAAGACTTTGCATACAAAAGACCACAATTTCTTTACATGAAACTGTCCAAATCTGAATTTTCTGTTGAATATGCGATTTATATCACCTGTACTCCGCTTTTCACTCAAATCCTCGCACAAAATATCAATACATGTGATCCCATAAATTTGGTACACCTGCATATTGCTGTTATAACCTGTAACAACCTGTAAATCACCTGTTTTGACCTAAAAACAACCTGTTTTGGGTTGTTCAGTGTTTTGGCAGTTTCGGTGACCTTCTTGACCCCGGAAGCAAGGGGCTTCGTGATGGAAGTGAAAATCGTCGCGGAAAAGCAGTATAGCTTGCTGTCCAATAGCCTGCGCAGGGCCTGTTTCGGACCCTAGGGCTTCTAATACCAGTTGAAAGTGCGAAGGAGAGGCTACCAAGAGATGCGCGAGGTGAAAGAGTGCAGGTTTGGGCCGGCTGTAGCCAGGCGTCAGTGCAGGAGAGCTGTAGTGCTGAAGATCGAAATCACAAAGAGAGAGAGGGCTCGCACGATTTGGGGAAAATTCACTTGTAGAGTTTTGGGCTTTCCCACTTTTATTATAAGTGACTTTACAAAATGTGTCTAGGTTCACATTGAACCTGGACAAAGTATAAAAATGTACCAAAGAGGTTATTTAGGCCTTTAACCCAACACCCAGCACCAGTAGCATCAATTGAGTCGGCAACAAAGCAAGGAGGCCCTTGAGGGTTGGGACCCGACATCCCTGTGTCGTCTCTTTTCTCTTTTATTCAGTTCAGTTCAGTTCTTTAAGTGAAGTAGTGTCCCTTGTGTTTTGTGTACGGAGTACTAGATCCGAGCAAATTCCTTATTCTCTTCAGCCTGCGCCACCTATAAAGGGGGCAGCGATCTCAGCCAGAAAGATCAAAGAAGAGGGAGCGCTCCGCCAGTATCAGTAGCATCAGTACCCATTATCACCAACATCAATGTAGTAGCATTTGTGCAAGAATAAAGACTGTACTTGCTCTGGCAACAGAGCAAGGGGGCCCTTGAGGGTTGGGACCTGACATCCCTGTGTCGTCTCCTTTCTCACTTGTCTCTCTCTTTTATTCAGTTCACTTTAGTTCTTTTAAATGAAGTAAAGTGTCCCTTGTGTTTGTGTACAGAGTACTAGATCGAGCAAAATCCTTATTCTCTTCTGTTGCACGTGACACTACAGGTGATCTTTGGCATTAGTGCTAGGGTTTCTTATATACATGCTTGTCAAAATTGCCCTACCCAGTTTACCAACAAAAGTCACTTAAAAATAATAAGTGAAAATTGGCTAAAATAGGGAAAATAGGTCTATGCATTGTAAAATGCTCCTGATGGGTTCTGACTGTAATCTGATGATCATACTGTGTGCAACCAGAGGATATGCATCTACTCTAAGTGTCTGGATATGCACGGTGTGCAAACAGACTCACAAAAGTGCCAGAACACTTCCTAAGCTAGACTGACTGAACTGAACTGAACCCAACCCTAGTCATAAAGTAGCTTGTCCACGTACACATAGGGTTAGATGTGCACGTGACATCCCCTCCTTTTCAAAGTGAGGTACTGGTACCGAACTATATGGCATCGAGGGAGATCGCCAACATCGTCTGGAATCCTGGAAAGGACTCTTCGCCGGCCCACTCTGATGCGTGGGTCATGCGATACTTGAACTTCATAAAGGTCTGCAATGCTTGCTTCTTTAGGCTGCGCCGAAAGCGACACAAAGTCATCTGTGGCTCCTTCAATGCTTCAACTTCGTCTATATTCATGCGTCTATCTTCTTCAAGAATCTCCGAGGAGGAAAATTCATGAAACCACTTCCAACACAAAAACGTGAACATACCCATTCCATGTAAAGTGACTGGAAAAATTCCATGCACCGTCACTTTACATGGAACGGGCATGCAATGTAGATGAACATAGAGACGGAGTGCCAAACCGTTCATCCAACACACGCAAACAATGGATTCGAAACTTGTCTTTCTGATCTAAATCTATCAACTGTGGCAAATCACAATGAAAATGCCAATGCTTAATGCTCAATCTTTCTTGTGCTCTTTCGGATATTGTGTCATGTCAAGGAAGAGACATGGAATGTGAATTCCTTGAATACAAACATTTCATCTTTTCATGAGTAAACCACATACATCCGTGCTCATTCATGAGTGAATCGTGTTCAACGTACAATATGGCATGCTTGTGAAAAGGGATCACATATGGACGGCGACTAAAATACAGGAAAGCATCACGAATGAAACACTCGAACAATGCGTGTTGACTAATCAATCGAACACATAATACTTCCTGTGGGGGTTCTTGGAACCTCGACTCGAGAGTCAAGATCGGTTCTTCGTGATCGATCGAATCTGCAATGAGGTTAGCTTCACTAGACAAAGTCATCATCCTTGTGAACAATCACATCTTTATCGTGCAAATCATCATGCTTGTGAGTAATCACATCTATATCATGCAAAGCATCATGCTCGTGAATAATCACATCTTGATCATGCTTATCATCTCGCTTATCATTATCATGCAAATCATGTGTGTCGTGCTTTGGAAAAGAAGAGACTGAGAGAGTCTCCTTCTCCTATTCTTTTCAATCTGCGCCTGCAATTTAGAAAATAGTGGGACCAACTCTTGCATGTGTTGGTCTCTCTGTTCGGCCGCCAAGCGCGCTTGCTCGCGCTCACGCTCAAATGCTAACCGTCTTTCTTCGCGCTTGCGATCCAATTCGGCTATTCTTTCTTTGTGCTCACGCTCCATGGCTGCCATTCTTTCTTCATGCCATGCTACGTGTTGTCTATTTTGTCGTATCATCATGTCCATCATCGACTTGACCAAAGCCTCCATAGGATTTGGTGCAATCCTTGGTGTAGATAAGGAAGGGGGAGGGTCGGAAAAACCTCCTGGTGAGGAAAATTCTTCTTCACCTTCTTCATGCTCATAACCTTCATGCAAAGTATCCAATCCGCTTCGGGTGATGACCATACATTGAGATCTTTGGTTCTTAAGTTTACGAGGAACTTGGGTTCTTGTGGTTCTTGGGTTCTTGCGTCTTGAGGTTCTTGAGGTTCTTCTTTAGCTTGCAATCTATGTTAGAGAAGGATCTTCTCTTACCCGAGCTCTTCTCTTTCCCGTGGGCGCCCCCCTTTGCGGCCTTGCGCTCACACCAAGGTTGCTTTTTCCCACCTCACATCAATTGGCCGGTTGCTAAGTGCACGGTTCGCTCTCAATGAGTGAAAAGAGGCACAAGAAGAGGTTGGATAAGCCCTTCTTTCTTGGGTTTCGTGTTTGTAACAAACCGCTGACGTGTCAAAGCCTAAAGAATGGAACCAACTTACAGATGTGGCCAAGGGGCCTAAACTGTCACAAAGTGATGACGTGGCTGTCCGAGAGCAGAAACCCTAACCCTAATTTTTACCAGAAACCCTAACTGTTGAAACCCTAATTCTAGAAACCCTAACCCTAAAACTTGCAAACCCTAATTTTGGAAACCCTAACCCTAAAACTGCAGGAACCCTAACCCTAACCCTAAGGGCAACAGGGAGATTTTTGAAATTGCGCCGATTGATGACGTGGCAGGTTTTACGGATTTCCGTGATTTACGTTGGCAGCTTTTTGGCTTTGCTTTTAGACCAGAAGCTTTTGAGTTTTGAAGGCTTTTCACTGTAATTGCTTTTTAGGCCAAGGGCCTTTAAATATGAGGTTAGGGCTCATTCTGTGGCATGCTTCCTGGAGAAGGTGCGGAGTCTGGAGCACCGGCTTGTACTTTGATGATGCAGTATAAAGAAATACAGAAAGGGGCGCCAAGGTTTGGGGCCAATACTCTCTGGGGTGGAATTTCGCCACTCCGTGTCGCGTGTCGTCTCTCTCTTTGAGTTAAGTTGTTATTGAAGTGCTAAAAGTCTGTTCAGTCTGCTCGTTTCTATTGGCACGTGGTGCCCGCCTTGTGACAGTGTCACTCTTCAAAAACAGGATCAGGAATCGACACGCCCAAGTGCACTTGGGTTACGTGCGACCGCAACAAACAAAAAACATTATGTGGTTCTTTCCTTGAGTGATATAGAACACTGCCAAACCTTTGATACCAATGTAAGGTGCAACGGATGTGAATGTTGAACTTTGCTCAAGATGAGTGCTCCGAACTGTGCTCAAGGGTTCCTTTTACTTATGCAAGGGAGAGCCTTCCGTTCCTTTAGTGAGAGAGTGCAAATGATCACAAACAAAGTGGCAAACACTGTGAATGAAGGTGCTGAGACTGCGAGATAGAGAGAGAAGAATACGACACCAGAATGTTGTCAAACCCTCCTCCGAAGGCCCCACTCTCTATGGCGAGAGCGGTCTACTATTGATTGCACAAATCGTACAATGCAATGGACTTGTCGATGATGTCGATGACGATGAGTACGACGACGAGACGGGCTGAAATCTGAAAACGCGAAGGGCTGAAATCTGCAAATCTTGTATCTGTTGAATTCTGACTCTGTCGGTGACGACAGCGATGACAACGATGTGACGAGACACACTGAAAACACAAACTTCAGTGGATCTGACCGTGCGGCGAGGATCTTCTGTGGGAAGGTGAGATCTGTGAGGTTTGGGGGTTGTATTGCGGAGTGTGACTGCTGAAAACTGAAAACGCTGAGGCTATGACTGAATCTGTCACCGTGGATCTACAATACACCGAGGCAGTACTGCAATGCAAAAACGTTGGGCTGTTTTGATGCTTGATGCAAAAACGCTATGTTGAATGCTGGAATCTGCTACCGCCGGGGCTGATCTGCAATGCAAAAATGCCGGGCTGAATTGCTGAAAAACACTAGGGTGTTTGTTGGCTGAAAACGCTAGGTTTTGCTGCCGGGGAAGGTCTTGTTGAGAAGGTGCCTGTTGAACAATGTGTTCCTGCTGCCTCTTTTGCTAGAAAGTGCCAGTGCTAGGTTTCTTATATACATGCGTGTCAAAATTGCCCTACCCAATTTCCCAACAAAACTCACTTGAAAATAATAAGTGAAAATTGGCTAAAATAGGGAAAATAGGTCCATGCATTGTAAAAATGCTCCCGATGGGTTCTGATTGTAATCTGATGATCATACTGTGTGCAACCAAAGGATATGCATCTACTCTAAGTGTCTGGACATGCACGGTCTACGAACAGACTCACAAAAGTGCCAGAACACTTCCTAAGCTAGACTGATTGAACTGAACGGAACCCTAGTCATGAAGTAGCTTGTCCACGTACACATAGGGTTAGATGTGCACGTGACAAGAGAAGAGTTTGAGAGCGTTGAGCCCTCCTAGGAGTAGCGCTTGAAGAAGTTAAGAGAGGAGTTGGTGTTCGGTAGCTTCAAACGCTTTTTATATGAGTTGGTGTTCGGTAGCTTCAAACGCTTTTTATATGAGAACATTAAAAGAAGGTATTCTAATGAAAGCCTCTTAAATGATGAAGGTTAAATTTGTTTTAAAAGATTCTGAATAAAATGGGACTTTTCGAAGGAGTTTAATGAGGTAAATCTCCTCTAAGATCCTAGAGATCTTTTCTCTCTGGATAAGGATGGCTACCCGTGATGGTAGTAAGCCATTCTTACCATCACGGGTAAATCTCCTCTAAGATCCTAGAGATCTTTTCTCTCTGGATAAGGATGGCTACCCGTGATGGTAGTAAGCCATTCTTACCCGTAAATAAAATAAAAAAACTATGCAATAAGATTTCAGGAGTATCTTGTGGAAGATGACATAAGATGATGAAGAAAAATGGATATGATTAGGCTGTCTAACCTGCTCTAATGCCATGACACATGTAGGAATTATGTATTGAGATTAGAGATGACACAAAATGAAAAGGAATTAAGTCACTTGTTACAAAAATAATACAAGGAAATACGGAGAGTGATAGTGATAGGGAATGATACAATGAGGCAAAGAAGACCTACACTAGCACAAACCTCATTTTTACTTCATCATCCCTTAAGAGTGCCGTTATTCGCATGTAACTTATTTTATGAACAGCTCATTATATAGGTGGAAGGCTTCATTTGATTTTGAATAACCTTTTTGGAGTTTAAGGTTGTGACATATTTATAGTCAGCTTTTCAAGTTTACTTGGAAGCATGGGAAGAAACTAATGTGAAGAAGCGTTGTTATGGTGTTGGTACAGGCGTTATACTTCTGTGTTCCTTTTAGGGACCAAGTTCTGGAGTATGGAAGTCACAACAAAGCAGTAGGGGAGAATGATGAGAATTTGCTGACATGCCTCTCAGAGCTCTTTGTGCAGGTTAGTCATGTGCAGGTTGGCTGCTTGAGTGAACTTCGTTCCACAGCAGATGGAGGACTAATGATTATCCTTTTTGCTAGTCAAAATATCAAAACTAGATCAAAGCTTGTTTTGGTTTAGTTCTCTGATGGCCCAAAGGCAATGAGGGCTTTGTATGTTGTCTGTAGTGTGACCATTTTTTTACCATCTTTTGTGTTTGGCAAGCCAGATTAATTACCAGAAGAAGAAGACGGGAGTCATTGCACCAAAACGCTTCGTGCAACGTGTCAAGAAGCAAAATGAGCTTTTCAGGAGCTATATGCACCAGGTGTGCCTTGTGGTTTTTTTGCTGAAAACTTTGGTACAGATACAAATCAATTCCGTAGGCAGTTGTGGTGTTTAAAAGTTCTCAAGCTGTACACGTGTACACAAGCCTTCCAATGATAGTAGTCAGGTGGTGGGCATGCATGCATGCATGCAGTTATTTTAACTAAAGATGCACATGGACTGGTTAGTCATGCCGGTCAGCATGTATGAAAGCAGTAAGCATGCATTTAAGCAATGTACTTTATACTATTGTCCTTTCATGCCGCTGCTTCGCTTTTACCGAATTAATGGCTGTTGATTGTTTCATTGCAGGATGCACATGAATTCCTGAACTATTTGCTCAATGAGCTTGTAGATATTTTGGAAAAAGAGGCAAAAACAAATGCAAATGGGAATGGAGTGTTGCAGGGCCCTACTGTTCGTCAAGAAAAGGGTGCGACCAATGGGATAAGTAATGGATCTGGGAATGGCAACCAGTCACAACAGATAGTAACCTGGGTACATAAACTTTTTCAGGTAAGCTTTGCAATCTTATCATGGGAGTTTTTTCGAATAAGCATTGGAACTGACATCTATGATACTGCATTAATAGGGTACTCTGACAAATGAAACACGTTGCTTGTGCTGTGAGACCATAACTGCAAGAGACGAAACGTTCTTGGATCTCAGCTTGGATATCGAGCAAAATAGTTCGATAACGAGTTGCCTGCGCAACTTCAGCTCAACAGAAACATTGAATGCAGAGGACAAGTTCTTCTGTGACAAGTGCTGCAGGTAGGGTCTGCTGTGTGACAGATTCAATCTTCGCGATGAGTAGAGTGGAGAAGTAACGTATGTTTGTTTGTGTTTTTGCTCCAGTTTACAAGAGGCCCAGAAGAGAATGAAAATTAAGGTTGCACCCCGGATTCTTGCTCTGCATTTGAAGAGGTTCAAGTATATTGAACAGCTTGCTAGGTACAAAAAGCTGTCATATCGGGTCGTGTTTCCATTGGAGCTAAAGCTATGCAATACAGCCGATGATGCTCCAGGATCAGAAGCAGAGTATTCTTTGTTTGCTGTGGTGGTTCATGTGGGCACGGGTCCTAATCATGGTCACTATGTTAGCCTCGTCAAAAGCCATAATCACTGGCTGTTTTTTGATGATGAGAATGTGGAGATAATAGATGAATCTGCAGTTCAAACATTTTTCGGTTCTACGCAGGAGTACTCGAACAACTCTGAGCATGGATATATCTTGTTTTACGAGCGTCTTGATCAAGCTGTTTGAGTCGCTACCTTGTGGCACCACATATTGGCTTTGTACATATGGGCAGCTTTGTAGCTGTTCCAATAAGGGTGGTGATATGTATGCCTTTTCAGCCACGAAATGCTATTCTATGATTCCATATTCGATCTCAGAAGGCTGTAATCACATCACCCTTCAATTTTTCGTCCGTCTGCTCACCCTTCCGTACAGGATTAGAATAGTGGGTTCTACTTTGGATACTCTGGGAGCGATGCTTTGATTGACTTGCATCTGCAAAATATTGTTTATATCCAATTATGCAAGGGACGTTGAATCTTATCAATTGTACCTGAAGATATACACAGATTCACATATGAGACTTAATTTGACTCTAACCCAAGGTTGTTCAGCTCAAAAAATATAATAGAAGCTTCATTCTTGATCCTCTCTCATTTCCTGTCTTGGACTCACCTCTCTTAAAAGAGGTGTGCAGGGTACCTTAGAGTTGAGTGTGTTGGCAGGACAGTTTTTGCAACATCGATTGAGTCACCTGCCAAAATGTCCAGCTCAGTTGTCTTGTCACGTGTGTTGTCGAGGATGCATTTAAAGGAACTCCCTCACTGTCTGAAGTCTATGTTAGGTACATTAGGATTCCATTTTGCCTTTAGATACAGAATCGTTGTACATGCTAGAAACTCTTTTTGACGTTAAGAAAGGGCTAGAAGAAAATACGAGAACAACAAAGATCTGGGCAAGTGAAGTCATCTTTCAGGGAAGCTGAATGTAGTCAGTGCAGCTCGTTTGAGCTGGCGTTAGTGTACTTGGTCCTTAAGATGGATGCTGAATTGGTTTCCCTTGGATTTTCTCTTGTGAATGAAATGAGAAACTTTGCTTCCCTCCCATCGTGTTTTTTTGGTGGCGTTTGTTCCTCTTCTGTATGGAAGTTATACAAAATGAAGAAGTGGTGGTGTGCAAATGTTTTGTTTGTACCTTTTGTCTGACGAATGTCATCAAACCTTGCAGTGGTGAAGTATTGCTACATAGAAAAAGAACCTATCAAAGCTCACGCCTTCAATCTTGTGTTATGTAACATGAATAAATCTGAGTTTAGTTATTTGTATTGACAAAAGATTTGTCTCTGGTTTTGGTATCAAGTTTATGGTGAAAGATGTAACGGTCGCAATTCTGCTGATGCTAATCTTGTGATGTTCTCATTGCTTCTATGCCAAACACAGTCTGAAGTGCTTTTGCTCTCTCTTTTGTGTGCAGAGTTACTGAAAATTTGCATAAACCTGTTTTTAAGGAAAAATTCATCCAGTGCAATTTTCCCTTCACAATTTGCTAGTTTGCAACATACAAGTACCATCATTTGGGCTTAAAAAAGCGTCGAGCTTGTGGCTCAAGCTAATCTTCTTTTGAAATAGTGAGATCTTCAAAATTTGAATGTTTGATGGCATAGTGAGTGCATCAAAAACTTTATATTTAGGTGCATGAATGCCTGCGTGAGCATTCTTTTACCGAGGAGCCAACACCCAGAGAGTGTAATTCGAGGTTGAGGATTTGAGGCTCATGGGTTGCGTTCGATGAGTGCCACCCACTTCCCCATTGGGGAAGTTGTTCCCATTGTATGGCCCCTTGTGGGAGTAATTTATAGCAGTGTACAATTGTAAATACGTGGATATGTAAAGAGTTCTCGGTACGTCCTTTCCCCGTGGTGATGTTAGAAGAAAAAGAAAAAAAGGAGACAGTTTGTAATGGCTACATGGCCAAGATCCATAGATGGTTCCAGTGTGGAACATCATTTTAGATGTCTAGTACATTGTCTCATACTTCATCATCGTATTGTATGGATGATGGCTGGTGTGGTCCTGTCATGTTTGTTGTTCAAGCCGTATTAAAAGAAATCATTATATGTATGTGCTATGGTGTAATAAAACAAGCCATTTTTCATAAGTAACTTATGGGATTTTTCCAAAAAAGCAAGTAAAAAACCCTTGTTTAAATGTGAACTCATTAAACTTTACAAAATTTACCCTATTTTTGAACTCATGTGATATAGTTACATTTTCGGACCGATTGAACTATCATTGGGACTTTTTGAAAATCAAACCAAAATGCACCCAAGAAATGATCTTTTCTTTCTGAGGTGGTTGCGATCTTCAAGACGCCTGAATGCACTTGCTTCCAATGTGAGCTTGACATGAGGATTAGAGCTTCTTGTCTTTAGATCAAACGATATTATATTCCACAAGTCTGGGGTCATACCTCTTCCCAATAGTTATGACTTGATCTTGGGTGCCCAATATCTCCCTCCTTACTGGAGCTAACTTTCACTTAAATCGTAAGTTTCTAGCGTTTATTGAATGCAACAAAAAAGAAAAAAGAAAAAAGAAGATATGGATTCCAAAACAAACTAGACGTGTTCCTATTTTCTGGTTACTCTTCTTTTCATTATTCCATACACCATTTTCACTCCTCACACTTATCTTAAATACCTAAACTTCTCACCCAACTATAAATCTTGGGCCTCAAAGACATTCACTTTGAAATACCAAAGCTTAGGGGAGAGGTCAAGGTTAGATTAGTTGTGCGCAAAACCCCGTGTGTTAGAAATGCATGCATAGCATATGCATCATCACCTTGTGTCTTCACCCAAACAAGGAAACATAATGCCTCCGGGACCTCTACCCTTGCCTTTGAGCTATCCTAGTCAATATTACTAGAGGAAATTTCATAGAGATTTTTTGAAGATCAAACCAAACCATGTCCATTAAATCATCTTTCTTTGTAAGGTCTTGATCCCAAACTATGATCTTGAGGATAGGGCCACACAAAACACATTTATAGGATGGAACCAAGTTCCATTCTGGATTGAGGCTCTTTCGGGCAATTGGTCTTTGAATGTTTTTCGCTTCCAAGGATGAGCTTGACAAGAGGGTCTGAGCCTCTTGTCTCTAGATTGAACCACCTAGATATTTATAGGTTCTAGGGCTGCCATGCCTCACTCTATCTTATTGTAATGATAGCGAGCACCACTTACATAAATGTCATATCGTGGGACAGAGCCAACATGACTAGTGCATGGAGGCTATAAGAGACTGCCAGGCTCTAGGTGAAGGGCATCGGGGAGCACCGCAGACGGAGAGTGAGAGAGAGAGAAGGAGAGACACACGTGATGTGGGTGGGGAGACTCAAAAGAGTGAGCAGCCCCCTATACACTTATGCTATGTATAAGGTATACAAGTCAGTGGGCGCCCAGACTCTGGGCGGCCGGGCAAGGCACAGGCGCCTATACCCCAACAACCTCCCACTTAAAGGCGTCTGTGCCTTTAAGCAAGGGAACCTAGTCTAAAGACTACAAAAGGTGAGAGAAAACCGCTCTCAACCGATGTCCACTTGCTGGCTGTGATCGTGTGCATCCAGCTGTCCTGCTCCTGTGTAAGTCCATACACCACCAGACGTACCGCACACGTACTGCAAGTATGTACGCAATACCTGTATATCTCCCTCGTGCACTATGCCATCATCAGTCAACAAACGACTGACAACCCCAACTGCAAATGCTTCCACTGCAGCTGCGATATCCGGTCTCAAGATCAACATCTCATACATGAGACCACCGAATGCCGATGCAATGCTAGCGGGCCCTGCTAGCTCTACGGAGTATGCATCAACATATATATCCCTTGCAATAGGCATCTCTGACTGACAAGGCGTGTCAGCCACATGCATCTCCTGACTGTCCACAAAAGACGCATCAACTTGTCGTGCAACCTCAGAGCAAACCAGTTGCTCTAGGTGTCTGCTGGAAGACACTTCCTGCACAACTATATCCCCATGCTCACTGTCGAGCATAGAAAGGAATGACTGCATAATCGCTGACATCTCAGCCTCCTCTACAATCATCCACTGCAAACATGACCACTCAATCTGCTGTGACTCACTAGAGCTCTCATGCTCTAACTCTGTATGCATAGACTCTTGCACAACGTCCTCTTGTCGTGACTCACTAGAGCAAGACCGCTCTACCTGTCTATCCTGCATAGAAGTATCTCGCACAACTGACTCTCTGCTTTGCTCAGTCACTAGCAAAGCATGCATGTCTGACTCTATCACCTCTCTGTGTGACTGCTCAAGTCGTGCCCCAACTGTGTGCACAACGAGCTCACTACTCTGCACTCCATGCAAAGCATCCTGCAACCCACAAGCAAAAGAGACTCGCCTGCTCTCTCGCTGTCTACCTGGCTGCATGATCACAGAGACAACACCGTCTCTCGCATGATCCACATGCAATGGGTAACCTGTACCACTCCTGGCACCTCTCGCAATCACTAGCGAACCCAAATGCATCACAAAATCTCGCTCTCGTAGCGAAATCTGACATCCACAATCTCTAAGCTGACCAATCGAGATCAAATCCCGTCTCAAATCTGGCACATAACGCACATGACGCAGGGTAAATCTCATACCACTGGGCAAGGACAAACATACGTCTCCTGTACCCTCAATGTCATACACAGCACCATCAACCATGTGCACACAACCAAGTCTCCCACTAGAAAACGTGTTAAACCACTCACGATGCGACGTGACATGGAAAGTAGCATCTGAATATAGTAACCAATGTGAAGACAATGTGCAATCCAATATGCAATCCGTAGACATAAGATCGTCTGAAGACAAGCTAGATGTAAATGTGACATCGCCATCACAAGCATACTCAGTAACCACCGTACTGATCTCACTAGCATCTGTCATGCCCAAATCTGCATCACGCATATGTCGCCTCCGTTGTCTCAAACGCCTGAAACATCACGCCTAATGTGCCCTCTATGTCCACAATGCCAACATGTCAAGTCTCTATGCCGTCGAGACTTGCGTGTGGGACCAATCTCTCCCATGGACATAGAAGTGGGACTAGACTCCCCTGTAGACATGGATGTCGCGTACATAGCATGTAAACTCTGCCATAAAGCATGAGTTGTAGTCTCCCTCGAGACCTGCCAATAAACAGACTCAACCAGATGCAAACAAATCGTAGACATGGCTAACTCATCAAGATCCTGCCAATCATCATCACGCATAGAATTGGGCTTCGCCGATAAACCACGCAAGGGCTTATCCTGCCCCAAATCCGCCAATGCAACAAGCATATGCTCCTTCCAAGCAACAAAATCTGCACCATCAAACTGTGTCAGACCATAACGCTGGAAGTCAAATGAAAAATCAGCCATAATGCTCACAAAAGAGCAACCAAAAATGAGTAGCAAATGTCAACCAAATCAGCCATAAATTGGCTCGAATCGCATCAACAAAAGTTTGCAAATATGGCTGTAAAATATGGCTGCAAATCAGCCCCAAAACAGCCCCAAAATTCAGCTCTTAAACAGCTACATAAACAAGTCACAAACGTGTCCCAGATCAGCCTACAATTGAGTCATACATGGACACCTGCAAAGAGGAAACAATGGCTGAAAATTCAGCGCCCAAATAAGCCCTCAAACCTGCCTGTAAACTTGTAAACCTGTAGCTGAAACCTGCTGAAAAACCTCAAGCCATTAGTGCTGAAATCCGGCTACCTAGCTCGTAGCCACACAAGCATACATCACAATACTCACTCCTGTGAGTGTGCCAAGATAACTGTACGCTTGTCAAACCCGTGAGCTAATCACCAAGCCCACACTGTGCATACACACGCACAAATCTCCCACCTGCAGAGAACACCGCACGCAAATGCTGAGTGCAACCCGCAATCTCTACCTAGGTCGCATAAATGATACGCATAAAACTCCTGGAAAAATTTCGCCAGAGTTTTGACGCACAATGGCTATCAATACAAAATAACCATTGTCCTGCAAGCTCAATACAATGAGCAATCAATGCGCATCAAACTACACTCAATATACATGCATAAGCTCTGCAAACCTGTGTCCAACAAATGCTCACAAAGAGTACCACAGGTGATCATACATGTCATCCATAACCAACCTCTGCACTTGCTCACAAGATCTACTGCTCACCACATAAGCATACATAGAGCATTACCCGCTCAAACACCATGTATGCAAGCCACAACACTGCAGAAGAACCACTCAACTGCAACTAGCAACACCTGTGGGAGTACTAGACTCAACCTGTACCTGGAAGTCAAACCCGATCTTGTAACACCTCATATGTGCCTGCTACCTGCAGTGTACACGGGTAAGCTGTCTGCAGCAAAGAAAACAACAGAGCCTAAAACTGTCATGAAAAACAGTCTCTGTGTTTTTAATTTCAGACCCACTTGCACTCCGAATCAGAAAACAATTCCTTCTACAAAGTCGTAGAGCTCAAAGCCAGCTCCGTTTTGAACCAAAAAGTTTTGGAATTGGAGCTCTGTACCTCAAGTTATGAGCAAAACAGTAGACTGCTGTCAAACTGCCAAAAACTGAACGACTTTCTTCTGTGCTTCTTTGAGCTCATAGAAAGGCTCAAACTCACTTCCCACCTCGATGCGTGAGCTGAATGCATCAATCTCACAATGCTTCCATGTCTATGGAAGCTCCAAGCTCCAACTTGTCGCCGATGTAGCCGTTGCAAAGCTTGCCCGAAGAGGGAAAATGATGTACACTGTGGGCTGATCTGTAGAGGAACTCTGATCTGTGAGCACTAGGAAGCTCCTGAGGGCTCTCCTGCAAGCCTCTGTATGGCTGTCCACAAACCTCCTCTATTTCTTTGCTCAGATCTGTGACCTCTCCGCCATAGCTGACGAGTTCATCGCGAAGCCGTCCATCTACGCTCTCACACATGTCGCTCTGATACCAATTGAAGGGGATCGGGGAGCACCACAGACGGAGAGTGAGAGAGAGAGAAGGAGAGACACACGTGATGTGGGTGGGGAGACTCAAAAGAGTGAGCAGCCCCTATACACTTATGCTATGTATAAGGTATACAAGTCAGTGGGCGCCCAGACTCTGGGCGGCCGGGCAAGGCACAGGCGCCTATACCCCAACACTAGGAAAACACACTTGATCCTTATCTATGTAAAGCTACACTCGACTACATGTTAGACAACAAAAACTAACCAAAAGATTTGCAAGCAAACCTTGACGATTCACAGAGCAAACAAAGTCCAAACGTTACCAAACTTATAGACAGAGCCTAAACACACATGCCTAGGGTCTCAAATCCACATTTCAACCACTTTCCAAAAATACGCTTATTATCTACAAGGCTATTTTAACCTGGTCAGTTCAGGTTGAAATGCACTCAATAGCTTAGGAATGCTATCCTAATACCTTTCCTATGCATAAAATGCGATTTGGATGCTTAAAACGTGAGTTATGATCAAATTAAGAAGATAATTAGCTACAACAAAATCGTAGAATCATCACGAGACTTACAATGTTGCATAGAGCTTTCACTTGCAAACACAATGGAACAAACACCTCTTCAAACCAACATTCCACGAGGGAGTTATGAGCAAGAGACGATTGTAAGAAAGTACACAAAATTCAGAGTGTACATGCAATCATCATCCAAAAACTTCATAAGGGTTTGTAACAAAAAATTGGCTTTTAAACCTTAGCCAAGGTTTTAGAAATGTGAAACGGAATCAATCTAGGTAGGTAAAACTGGAGATAATATACGGGTAATTACAAACTAGAAGCTCCTCTTGGCCCCCCTAACTACCGACTTTACATTCTTGTAAGAATAATTGAAATAATAGCTTTGGACATGACAAAATTTTTATGTAAAACGTGAGTGAAGTTACAAATTAAGCTAAAAAATGGGCCGCTTTGTTAGCTTGCTACTAACATCCCCCCCTTCTACTTTGGGTCGTCCATGACACAACATCGTGAGGTAATGCTTTGGCTTGCAAGCTGCGTGCTATTTCTTTAAGGCTTCATAGTATTTAATCCTGAGAGTTTTGTAACCTTTTGTGAGAAACCGAAGGTCGATTGGCGTCTTGAGCTCCATGGCCAAGTATCCAACAAATCTTGCACGTAGATTTTTGATGATTGGACCTAAGATCTTTGTTATGAATGTAAAGCAGCTGGCGTAGAAAGCTTCTTTGAAGGTATTCATATAATAAGATGGTAAGAACATCACCCTTGCATAGATCTCATAGAGCACTGTGTCTGGTGGTTGGTCTCAGAGGTCATAGCAAAAACCCTTCATTAGGAAAATTTTGAGCTCATTTTCGGCTTTTAAGGATGCCACATCATCAAAGCTATAAACAAGAGAGCAACCCAATAAACCCCTCTCTAAATATTGTCAGAACCTCATGATATGACCTATCATTCGAAAGCTCTTGAAAAATGAATTCTAAAGAGACAAGGCCCAAAAAGTTTGGATGAGTTCTATGCAGGTTATGCCTTCTTTTTTTTCAATTAGCTAGTTTTGGTTAACGCTACATTAATCTGAAATCACCTTTTTCTAGGTCTATATGAAGGCAATATCCGATACATGCATGCTATATATCAATAGATAGAACATGAAGAGTAGATTCTAAATATCTAACCTCCGATAAATTTGGATCTAATTTGCAAAAAAATTACCGGTCCCTACTTTTTGAAAGTTGTGCCACATTAGCAATTTCTTAGAAGGCCCAAAAATGAGCTCAAAAGTTCCCTAATGGGTTGCCTTCTTGCAAGACTCCTCTCCTTGATGAAATGTCTACATGTATGTGAGAATCATCTTGGCTATTTTGATGAACATAATGCATGCCAAGTCGAGGATCTCTTGAAGACCTCTATTGCATTTGTCAATGTCTTCAACATGTAGTCTTCAGTGGCCTTGCCTTTTGGTGGACAGAGTCTGAGGTAGTTCAACGAGGTTGGATGTTTCTTTAGAACGATTTGATGGATGTCCCAACTCCTCACTCTAGGCATTGGGCAGATGGTGGGATTTTTTTTAATCTTTGGAGGAGCCTGTGTGTACAATATCATATACTTGGGATGACTCTTCAACCAATATTTTCTCTAGGTCGGATGCGGCTCTGCACTATCTGTTGCTTGATCCTTGAGAAGTCTTTCTTTAACCTTGAAAACTTCATGCTTTACTAGGTGATACAAAAGGGACTGTTGATGCCAGGCATCAATGATCTGCTTGGAGGTAAGGTGAGCAACATTCGTCAAGTGTATGACATGCTCCTCCAAAACATTGCTTCTTTCCAAATATCATATGTTTCTTGTTCATTGTTTACTTTTAGAGCTTTTTGGACCTTTGCCATAAAATTGTCTTTTGGCCTTGTTTCACCTCGAGCTCTAGTGGCGCTACATTTGGGAGGGAAGTGGTGCCCTCAATCTCCTCCATGCAATGCAAGAATTGCAAGGCCTCAAGTTCTTTATGATCGTCTCAAAGGTGTCTTCTTCGGCGGTTGCAGTATGTTTTCTCTTAAGTTGACTTAAGCTGCTTGGAGCTTGGAAATATGCTTCTGATAGTCTTCTTCCTTATGCATAAATGTGAGCAATATTTCTCTTCTTTGCATTTGCTTGAGCTTTAATTTTGTCTCTAGATCTTTACTTCTTTACTCCATAGCTTGGTAAGCTAGGTCGGATCCTTGGAGAGTGAGGACGATACGATTTGTACTTAGCTTGTCTAAAAGCTCCTTTTGGTCCTTTAATCTTGCTTTGGCTTGTGTTACCTAGATGCTGGAAACATCCAACTGCATCTAAAGCCACTGAGTATGTGCATTAGTGTCTAAGACCGTTGTGTTAGTTCTTGGATCATTTTCTCTTTATCCTCACTTGCTGATGTTAGCTTCTGTAAAAGCATGGTCATATCAATGAGCTCGGCCATCTTTTTGGTGTTTTCCTCTTGCAAGCTTGTGATTTTTGCTTGTGATTTCTTGTGAAGAGCACTAAATTCTTCGAAGAAGGCATTTGCTACCTCTAGTCTCTTGGTTAGATGTTGGTTTAAGATTTCCACCTTCTTGATTTTACTTTCTCACACATACACTTCAACATCCATCTTCTCAATGACATGGTGGGCAAACTCGGAATACTCACCAATATCTTTCATTGCATCAAGTTGAGGTGGTGCCTCTCAAATCTCTACCTTCTCTTCTTTTTGGTTATCTTCCTATGGCAATTCTTCAACATCTTACTCTTGGTTTGCCTTCACTTCTTTAGCAATTTGTTCAAGAGCTTCATTCATTTTGTCTACTACTATGTCTTTAGGCACTCAATCCTTTGTCTTCTCTTCCACTTGTGCAGTCTTTGGCACATCTGTCTCCAGGGTGGGAAGCTCTTGAGTAGCTTCTTCTTGCATTTGGTTGTCATGTGTCTCTTCTTGGATACAAGATAGTAGTTTTGTCGTAGTTTGTGGGACTGGCACAACTGTGGAAGTGCCCTCAACTTCAATCTTGCTTGTGGTTTCTTTAGTTTCTGCTTTACCCTCCATTCTCTCTCTTTATTCATGGGCATATATAAACTCTAGATTAGCAAGAGGGTCCTCACTCATATGGTACATAGGATTCTTTATTCGAAGCTTGCGGGGGTTTGGCTGCCAAAACTCTTCAAAATATCCCTATAGGCCTCTTTCCTATTCAAAAGCTTATTTCTCTCTTTCTAATATGGCAGCTCTTTGTGCCGATTATTGAATGTTCATTGGTGGCGGTACTTTAAGCCTCTCAAAGTTTCGTTCCCTTTAACAACTTGTTTTCTTTCTTCTATAGTGTTCGATGGTTTAGGAGCACTTTTTGTGGATGGTTGGTCTTCCATATTGTGTTCTTCTAGGGGCCTTTGTTTCTTTCTTTATCCTCATCTTCAGAAGGTTGCTCTAGTTCCCTCTTTGATCTTCTACGGATGAGAGTGGCAGATTCCTATTCTTCTTCTTCTTCTTCATTTTTCACACCTGCTATCAACTAATCATTTTGATCAAGAGTAGGTGGTATGTTGTCAGCCATCCCCACTGCATGATAGGAAATTCTAGCGAGCACTTTAGGAGCTCTCAAGTAAGTAATTCCATTGGTCTCTTTTGTACTTTTTAGGGTGTTAGGCACATAAGACGCATGGTTTATGGGCATTGACAACTTTTTTTCTTCAAGGCAATAGTGAAGGCGGATGCCACTACATGATTAGAGCATGTATATCTTGGTGATCTCTTTGCCGAAAAGTGGACGTGCTGGTGAAATAGTCAAGTGATGTCGTCTACTGGTTTATAAATCATATTAGTGAAGGTTGCCGCAACCATATTCTTAGCAAAAATACATGTTCTCTTCTTCTTTTTTGATCTCATGGACTCACCTCCTATTGGCATCTTTAGAGCTTTAGCGACTATGTCTTTCCTATGCTGACTTCTTTAGCTTGGCCAATGGAATATGTAATCTTGGCTGTTCCATCCTCTTGGATTGAGTTGAGTAGCTTATATGATCTTTACAGGTCAACTCCATAGGGCTCCATCTAAGAGAAAGGTAGTAAACCCAACTTTCGATGTGATTCTTTGAATTCTCAGGTTTGAGCCACATCATATATTTCCTTTGGAAGCATTTATAGCTCCACTGCCTGGCTATGTGCATTTCTAAATCTGCCATCAAAGATAGCCACATTTTGCTTTTCCAATGGTGCTTCTCCAACATATGTCTTCTTGGCTACCCTGGTGGATTCTTCTTCTAGTTGGCAAGGTGGTAGTTGCTGCAACTTTTTCTTCATGGGGATTTTCTTTGGCGGGCGCTTTTTTGGAATCCGGCAAGTAGACTCCAAAAAGTTTTTTTCTCTCTCTCAACCCTTGACAGTTGAGGATCCGCTCTTTTTTCCTCTTTCTCTTTCTCTCTCTCTCTCTCTCTCTCTCTCTCTCTCTCTCTCTCTCTCTCTCTCTCTCTCTCTCTCTCTCTCTCTCTCTAATTTTCCCTTGGTGAATACACCTTGATCAAACATTCGTTTTTTAAAAACCTCCCTCTTTTTTGCCTCTCTCATGCACACTCATACATAGGCACAATAATACACCCAAATCATCACACACACACACACACACTCTTTCACATATAAAAATTTATGTCAAGCAACAAGTTTACCCACCAACCCGACAATGGTAAACCCGAATCATCCACAAGAAAATTTTTATGGTTTTTAAACCAAAATAATCCAATCGAACTTTACTTTGATAAATCAATGGATGAGAAACGTTGAAAGACTAGTGAACTATACCCATAAAAACTAATATTGAAAGGCTTGAAAGTGAACATCTTAAAATAACAACTAGAAAACGATAGATACGGAGTGAAACAAAACAACACAATATTATCATGTGGGTTCACAGGTTTGTTGTTCTAACACTAACTTACAATAAGAAAATCTAGTTGGTTGTCGCCGTTAGTATCATCGTCGTTGTCATTGTCATTGTCATCGTCCTCATTGTTGGCTCCATTGGCTTGTCCTTGCAAAGCAATCTATACCATCTACACTTCCACCCAAGCTTCCATACGTCTTTCAAAGGCTGCACATTCGTGTGGGGGTGTGATATCCATGTTCTCTCCGAAGCATTATTGCATTGTGAGCAAAAATGGCAACTTTCTCAACATCCTCTTCGATTGGCTGTGCATTTTCATCAAGCTCATACATGGCATTGAATAGGGACTTTGTGGTGTCATCGACTACACAGAAAATTGTGGGAAAATTGTGTTGCGCATAAACTATTCATTGCATACACATTTTTAAGAATATGATTAGCATGTACGTTGTTGATGGGGTCAACACATGGGAGTGGTGGAACACACTAAGAGCCATGCCCACTTTGAGTGGCTTGCCCATGCTGATCGCATTGTCCACGGTTTCCCCTCGGCATGGTGAATGTGTGAACATGAGAAGATTAAAAGAGAAGCTTGTGAAAAAGAACACAGAAAAACTTGCAAATGAATCATACTAGTGAATTTTTGGGTTTTTATAAGAAACCCTAAGTGACTTTACTTTCAAGACCATTTGGCATTATGTCCTCCGTCTACTTTTTGAATAAAATAGAATATTGAATAAAATGTCCCTTCAAGATTAAACATCTTTGGTTAAATTACATTCAAACCAAGGATTATGTAACATCACGAATATACTAAAGAATAACAAATACCAAGTTTGAAAGTGACATTACATAGAAAAACAGTACATATTAAACAAAAAATAAACATGAATTTCAGGTTCCTAGTGGTCGTAGTTCTAGTGCGGCTGTGCTGGGTGGTGCACGTGTAGGTGGGGGCCCCATGGGTAGTGGGGAAAATATTGGCCTATAGAATGATTGATTGTGGTATGGCCAAACTAGTACTACAGGTGGTCGTCTGCTTGGGGGTGGAACAAACGACACCATGGACTCTTGGGGATGTGGTAAAGGCAATGTGGGTAGCTGATGACTGTGTTGAACGTGAAACATCACCGAAATGAAGAGTCAACCCTAGCCCACTTGAAATCCGATGTTGTGGTAAAACACGTGCCATAAAAAAACTACGATCTCGTTCGATGCTGATGCGACGTCATTGTAGATGTGTTACACTTCGTCGCTAAGCCACCACATCCAGCAAGATAGTCCAAAACTACGTTGCCAGCCTTTGTGAATATAACCAGCAACCACTTGTAGAATAACACCTACATTATTGGACAATGTAATGAAAACTATATATTGGGACTTCAAGCATTCCTCAACTTACCAAGCAAAGAACTCCCTCTTCTCCACATCGGGCCAAAACGGTGCTCCAATGTGGTCTAGCATCCATGATGCCTCTCAAAATTGTTGTCAATCATATCACTATCGGCAACGAAACCATCATTGTCAGCTGCTACATCTCAGGCTTGGCAATCGCGCACCTCGAAGCTTGTCAAATCTACATGTGAACATGACTAGCACCAAGATATCAACCTCCAACGTGGTTTACATTTAAAACAAAAACACAACAATACCTATCATGAAACACACATAGGAATGATTAAGAACTTAGTGAATTCATGAAATTGTCTATAATAGCATATGTGCATGAAAACATCCAAAAAAATATGGTCCAACAAGTTCAAAATAGAAATTGGATACTAAAGCATCATAAACTCACTCAAGGTTGCTTTTTGGATTCATAAGCGCCTTTTGTCGATGGTCTATATCAGCAAGGTCTGCAAGATGTTCCCCAGCAGTTCCAATTTTGAGTGTGTCAAAATTGCCTCACATCCAAAATGCAATCAATTGTTGGAAATTCATGTCATTTAAACATCATGCAGTGACTTCTAACTGTGTTTCTTACCTAGTGGAAAGGAAGAAAGTGGTTCTGAAGGCCTTGCTGAAAGTGAGTGGCTGCCCTAGCTTTACCCAATAGAGATGGGTATGGTACGCATTGAGCCCCTGGATCTCAAACCACGAGATGGACTCACCCTAAGTGATTTTGAGTGTTGCTCTAAGTCACCCTGCTTAGAATCTGAATCACCACCTTGCTATTCACTCCTTTCAATCTGATGCTCTTTTGAAAACTCCTTGAACTCTTCAATGAGTACTCTCCTCTCTTCTTTCCACTTGACGATCTAGTAGCTGCTATTTTTGGGCTTGGATGTCCTTGACCATGCTAGAAGAAAGGGCATCGGGAGGCTAATTGATGGTGACATTTCCGCTTTTGCCCTTCCCCCTAACCTTCTTTGGTAATGATACAAGTGAAAACGTGACGACACTATACAAAACCAAATACCACATTGGTTGGATAAGGAGAAGATAACTTATCGTTCTATGCTTTGGCTTTGTTTTTGGGGAACTTTCCATCCACAAAGGCCAAGAAACATGGGTAGTCTCTCCATGTATCCTTACCATGGAGGTTGTCTATCCATTTATCGGGATAGGTCCTACTCTCTCCCTCTCAGACTTCACCCATCCATCAGTGGGATGCTCAGAATATAGACTATGCAAACCTTTCTTGAGGGTGTCCATCCACCATCTACAAATTACAATTATGACTCCATTAGTCAAAACATACAATATGGATCATATATCCCAAGAAAACTATATAGTTGAATACCTGTATAGTAGGCATCGCATAGTACATGCAAAGTGTGGTTGCTCCAGTGTGTGGATCCTATGGTCATCTTCCACCGCACAAAAGCCTTACCGAAGTGCTCTTGTCAAAATGCATGTATTGCCTCTCCTAGAGATAGGCCATAATTGCATGGAGATTCTTCACCATTGAGTTCTCAAATTCCATCTTCTCTGCCAAGCTCAATACACCCCTGCACTTCAAGCATTATCAACATCGCACTAATAAATATGATCCCGTACTCTAATGTTACTACTCCCACCTTTCCAGCTGTCACCACATGCATTCTCAGCCACTGCAAGAATGCCTTTTCTTGAATTGGAATATGTGCCTCTATCATGGAAACATTTCCCTTGGCCAATATGTCAACCAAACGACATTTCCTACAGTGTTTCATTGGATACCATCTTAGACAAAAAAAAAACAATGCAATCAAAAGCAAAGAATACTTACTTCATATGACTGATGTGTACGTGTGCAACCTCCAACACTCTGAAGGGGGTCATTTTGCAACCCTTCTCTCCCCAATCCAAAAATGAAATACACTTTTGAAAGAAGCTTGCACCATTCTCAGGATTGGTGATGATCGCTATCTCCAATCCCTTCTAAATGAAAAAGTTTTTGGTCTCCTTTAGTGCCATGTCATAGCTTGCTTTGTAATCCACTTCTCTTAAAGGTAATGTCCTTAGCCGGAAAATAATGCGTTTTGAGCCAATACATTACATCAAACTCCTGCTATGATACACAGTGTAAAGACAAATTGATTTTTAAGAAAAATAGCATGAAGCCATCCACTACATGTGTATTATAAATACCTTCGACAATAGCTGTGCTAATAAAGACATCGGTAGTCCATCTTGATTGGTTTGTTGCCGTGCCACGAAGTGTTCTCTGAGATTTTGCCCTATCCTCTTTATTGAACTTGTCCAACAAGCATTGTGGTTTTGCAAGTGCCAACTTTTGCATCATGAAGATGTCGTGGGCAGTGGTGTGAGGCACATGGACTAGTGTGCTGTTATTTTTAAGGTAACAATTTAGTAACAATTTAAAATTCAAGTGTAGTAAAACTAATTTAAAAGACCTTACTTGCTAATCATACCGAGCACTAATAGAAACTCCTCCATCTCCTCAAAGTCAAGCTTCACAATCGTGCACTCAACCTTCGAGGTTGAGAATTCATACAACCACTCACATAATGCCAATCTTTCCACGCGAGGAGCCGTTGATTCCCGTCCCACACAATGAACATTTTCTCCTCTATATGTGGCTCTAATTTGATCATCAAACGTGGTAGACATCACCAACTCTCTCCCATCAGTGCCACGCCTATCAAATGGTATAAGATCTTGCCCAAGAAAAGCATCGAACACAATGAAACAAGCCATTGTGGGCTAGTGTATGGCACAATATGTGCATCAATCTGACATGAAGAAATGTGGCTATCAACCAACGATCCAAAGATATCACTCAAAGGGTCATCATTGGTATTTTGTGCCTCCATGATTGTCGACATAACTACACCCTTCAATGGAGTTATGTGTGAAGCTGTCAACATAGACGTAGCAACTGCGGTTGTCATCGCAAGAGAAGAACCGCTTTCTTGAGTTGTGTCTCCTTTGTAAGAATTGGAATTTTTGAAACAATAGGGGTGGAAACTAAGGATTGAGAATGTGCTGGGTGAGAGAGAGAATTATAGAAGGTGGGTGCTTGAAGGGAGAAGAGTGGGTGGAGAGTCAAAAAGAGAGAAATGGAAGGAAGGGTATGAGGAGAGGGAAAGATAAATAGAGAGGAATGGAGGGGAGAGGGAGAGAGTAATGAGAGGGAGAGAGCGAGAGGCTTGAATGCTTGAGAGGCTGAGCGTGAGAGTTAGAGAGTGTGAAAGAAAAGGGGAATGTAAGGGAGGACACTCCTCTTTTATAGGAAGGGGGGACTTTGGATTTCAATACAACTAAAGATCCATTGCCCCCACACTTGGATTTCACGCAT
The DNA here is from genome assembly GCF_014529385.1 of Adiantum capillus-veneris. Lineage (NCBI taxonomy): Eukaryota > Viridiplantae > Streptophyta > Polypodiopsida > Polypodiales > Pteridaceae > Adiantum > Adiantum capillus-veneris. Next base: position 157,812,530 of record NC_140934.1, on the reverse strand, counting down.
TGCACCCCCATGGATTTCCCACATGGACTTCGAGACACCTACGGTCCATGCGGGCTACCCTCGTGGCCCAAAAGTCCACGGGGACAACCCACGTGGACTTGGGCTGCGGGTGGCTCGCAGTCCCCCCGTGGTCCACGTGGCCATGCCCCATTGAAGGCTTTTGATTTGGGGGGTAGGAGGATGGGGTGGAGAGAGAGAGAGAGAGAGAGAGAGAGAGAGAGAGAGAGAGAGAGAGGAGGGGGTGGAGAGAGTGAGAAAGATAGAGGACGTGGGGAGAGAAAGAGATGGAGAGAGAGAGAGAGAGAGAGATTTGATTTTTGTCCTTGGAGGTCAAATATGACCTATGGGACCAAATAAAAAACTACAAAATGGCTCCCTCATATGATTGATGCATAGATTGATGTTAAGTATGGAGCTTGATTTACCCCTTGTAATTTTTTGTATTAAAAATGCACATTTGTAAGGCCCCCGTTATGAGGAGAAACCATCGCGCGTGAAGAAAAATCACTCGTCGAAAACAAAAATTTTCATGGCCTCACCGGAATATTATGGCCAGATGGCGGCTAGAAAGTGGTCGAAAAACGACCGGTCGGTTGACCGATAACCGGTGGCCGGTAGTCAATGGCCGGTGGGCGATCGCCGAATTCAATGGCCGGTGGGCAATTTCAAGACGGACTTTTATTTTCAAGGGCGACCACACATGGGCGCATTAGAGAGTCCAAGTCGGACTTGTCAACACAAGGGCGGCTACACACGGCTGCCTCTCATGAGAGAGGGCAGCCCTTTTGGCCTATAAAAGGAGGCCTCTTCTACACACAAAAGGGGATTGTGAAGTATTGTGGTACATTGTGAAGTTGATGTGAGGTGGTGAGAGTGAAGCAAGGTTGAAGCTCCAAAGGGTATAATCCCTTTGTAATCTACTTCTTGTTTTGAAGTACTAAAGCCATCGAGTGGCTGCTTACTCGTGGACATAGCCCACATTGGGTGAACCACGTATATCGCGTGCTCTCTCTCTCTCTCATGTGTGAAAATTCTCTCTCTCCATTAAGCAAGCTACTCAATTATCTACTTAACTACGTCATATTTCCTAACAATTGGATGGTAAATTCTAGCTTTTGGGAAATCATATTTAGGGATGTACTAGCCAGTTGTATAAGACTAAAATAAGGGTGGCTAAAAAGAAACATAAAATATAAACCTAAGGGATATCTTCAGCCGATTACAACAGGGTCTTTTTCGGAGTTTGAAAATCCTAGATGATAGCCCGTCCATACCGGACCAATGCTTCTGCTTGAAGTTTCCTTTGCCTAGGCTAGTCCACTTCTCTTGGAAGAAGTTGATCAAGCACAAGACCCTTATGGTTGACCACTCCAAACCTTTCTTTGAATTGGAAGGCTTTTTAGCCTTGCTCTTAGGGTCTCGTTGTGCCACAACTGCTGAAGACATAGTATTTGTGACTGAGCTTACTTCATTTCCTTGTTGCGAGGTTTCCCGGACCGTTGGAAACTCCAGCAGAGGTATGTTCTCCTCCATGGCAGGAAGGAGAGCAAGAATAGATGGCAAGGAGCCATTGGCACTTTGAGGAATTGAATGTCCAAGTGGCCGAATGCTCGACAGGAACATCGGCATGGATCCAAGTGGAGCCGTTGCAGTAATGCCTGGCGATAGGTAGTGGGTCCGCGAAGGAAGAGGCAAGTTCAAATTGACTTGATTGTGCATAATGTAGTCGCCAGCTTGCAGAAGTTGACAGAATCCACCGGGTGGCGGCGGTGATGGCACCGCCTCTATGGGAAAAAAATGTGGCTGAATTGAATGGGGTGGTTGCTACCGGTGGACGAAATGTGGAGGCTGATATGTTGTGAACGCATTGCAGAGCCTGGTCGCAAACCAGGAGAGCGTTGTTGGTCCATTGTGTTTCCCTGCAAGCATTAGGACCAACACCATTAGCTAAAACGCGAGGTAAAGATTGATACTTCAACACAGAAAGTATCGTTTGCATTGTCATTAAGTAGGAAAAGTTTCTAAGCTGCTCTGCGCTTTCCCGAGAGAGAGAGAGAGAGAGAGAGAGAGAGAGAGAGAGAGAGAGAGAGAGAGAGAGAGAGAGAGAGAGAGAGAGAGAGAGAGAGAGAGAGAGAGAGAGAGAGAGGATACCTTAGTGTGTAGGGCTAGTTGTGGGTTACTTGATGTTTTAAGCTCATTACCTCTTCCCTTCAAAACACAATGAAGGTCGAACCTTTGTATGACAAGCGGCAGTGCCTTTAAATATTTTTTTGATGTGGCGCAGAGCAGGTGGTTAACGCTTGGCTAGGCACTAATTATGGTGCAGTTGCATGAACTAATCATTTACTGAAAGACGGCTAACAACTGTTCGAGAGTGCAGCAGGTCTCAATTGTTGCAGCTGTACCCTACCCTCGAGCAAAGCAGGTGGAGGTTGCTACCAAACTCGGGTTGGTTGCCGCCCTGTGATGGCACTACAGCAAGAGGCAAACGCCGGCAGGTGTCTCGCATGGTGGGTCCTCCAAAAGGTGCCCGCAATGGCAGTAAACATAGTGCCATCACAGGGCGGCAACCAACCCGAGTTTGGTAGCAACCTCCACCTGCTTTGCTCGAGGGTAGGGTACAACTGCAACAACCGAGACCTGCTGCACTCTCGAACATTTGTTAGCCGTCTTTTAGTAAATGATTAGTTGATGCAACTGCACCATAATTAGTGCCTAGCCAAGGGTTAACCACCTGCTCTGCACCACATCAAAAAAATATTTAAAGGCATTGTCGCTTGTCATACAAAGCTCCGACCTTCACTCTGTTTCGAAGGGAAGAGGTAGCGAGCTTAAAACATCAAGTAACCCACAACTAGGCCTACACACTAAAGTATCCTCTCTCTCTCTCTCTCTCTCTCTCTCTCTCTCTCTCTCTCTCTCTCTCTCTCTCTCTCTCTCTCTCTCTCTCTCTCTCTCTCTCTCTCTCTCTCTCTCTCTCTCTCTCTCTCTCTCGGGAAGGCGCAGAGCAGTTTAGAAACTTTTCCTACTTAATGACAATGCAAACGATATTTTTTGTGTTGACGTATCAATCTTTACCTCACATTTTAGCTAATGGTGCTGGTCCTAATGCTTGCAGGGAAACACAATGGACCAGCAATGCTCTCCTCGTTTGCGACCGGGCTCTCCAATGCGTTCACAACATATCGGCCTCCACGTTCCGTCCACCAGCAACAGCCACCCTATTCAATTCAGCCACAATTTGTTCCCATAGAGGCGGTGCCATCACCGCCACCACCCGGTGGATTCTATCAACTTCTACAAGCTGGCGACTACATTATGCACGATCAAGTCAATTTTCAATTGCCTCTTCCTTTGTGGATCCACTACCTATCGCCAAACCCTACAGAACACAACAAAATGGTAGGCATTATTGCAACGGCTCCACCTAGATCCATGTCGGTGTTCCTGCCGAGCATTCTGACACTTGGACATTCAATTCCTCAAAGTGCTGATGGATCCTTTCCATCTATTCCTGCTCTCCTTCTCGCCATGGAGGAGAACATACCTCTGCTGGAGTTTCCAACGGTCAAGGCAACCTCTCAACAAGGAAATGAAGTAAGCTCAGTCATAAATACTATGTATTCAGCAGTTGTGGCACAATGAGACCCTAAGAGCAAGGCTAAAAAGCCTTCCAACTCGATGAAAGGTTTGGAGTGGTCAACCATAAGGGTCTTGTGCTTGATCGACTTCTTCAAAGAGAAGTGGACTAGCCTAGGCAATGGAAACTTCAAGCAAAAGCATTGGTCCGGTCTTGCGCTACAATGAACTCGAAGTTTTCGTCTACCTACTCGGCACAACAATGCAAAAATAAATGGGACTCTCTTCGCAAGACCTACCAGAGAGAGAAAAGGGCTGAAGAAGGTACTGGTGCATCTCCGTCTACTTGGGAATTTTTGGTAGGATGTCTCAGGTTCTCGGGAGAACACCCAAGGTGCGTGGTTTGGCCGGTGGCTTCAATGGGGAGGACTTTTTGCATGGGGCACCAGAGGCGGATGAAGACGACGACAACAGTGATGTAGACAATGACAATGTCCACATCCCTAACAATGACAAGCATCAAAATGTAGCAACCCCCTCCCAAGAGAGACCACCAACCACACCAATTACCAGTGCGCCAAGTAGTGCTGGTGCTGGAGAAAGTTCTGGTGGTAAGCATGCCGACTCCGTTCGGGGCCAACGATGCAAGAAGAAACGCCGTCTATCCAAAGATTGCTCCTCCTTGGGTGTTGAGCTGAAGGAAGGACTATCCAGTTTTGCAAAAACCATGAAGGAGGTCGAGCTCCGCAGGATTGAGGCCAAAGTGCATCGAATTGAAGCAGATGAAAGGCGTGCAGAGAAAGCTCTAGAGATACAGTTGCAGATAGCAAGAATTTTGGCAAGTGGACGAGATGCTTGACGTAAGATTGCATCTTGTCAAGCAGAGTATTGATGTAACCCAACAATAAAATAAAGCAATTCCTTCGTCATTTCTTTCAACATGGTCTCTCCCTTACTCTCTGAGTCTCTCTTGCACGACATTGTTGTGTCTCTTTGTAGAGTTAATGCAATTTGGAGTTTGACAGATTGTGAATGAGTAGTTATTGATTGTTTCTTTACCTACCAATCACTAAATATTCATGGTGGTCTCGTTGTCAATCACAATAGCAACAATTGGCGTAGTGATGGTTTATACTATGACAAAAAAAGAGTTTTTCAAAAAGAGAGGAGAGAGTTGGAGATAAGGGGGAGATGGAGGTAGAGCACCGTTGGAGAGTTAAATAGAGAGAGTCAGAGATAAAGGGGTCACGAGAGAGAGGGAGTTAGTGAAAAAGTTAGAGAATAATTTAGCATTATAGTTAGAGTTAGAAAGATATATATATATATATATATATATATAGATGGTTAGCATTATAGCTAGAGTTAGAGAGATAGATAGTTAACGTTAGAGTTAGAGCTAGGTAGAATTGATGTTAGCGTAATAGCTACAATGGTTGGTAGTTAGAGTATGACTTTGATGAGTGAGAGTTAGGGATAAAGTTAGAGAATAAGTTAAGAGTTGTAGTCAAAGTGAGAGAGACAGAGATGGTTATAGTTTTAGTTAGAGTTAGAACCTCGTTGCATAGTTAGGCTAATACTTAGAAGTCGACATAGATTGAGCAAGAGAGAGAGTTAGGGTTATAGTTAGAGTTAGAGGGTTAGATCACACTATGCGTAAAAGTTAGAGTTAGAGAGATAGGTAGTTAGAGTGGTTGGGTAGTTAGAGTGATTACCAGAAAGAGTTAGCATTATTGTTAGAGTTAGAGAGAGAGACAGGTAGTTAGGGCAATAATTAGCATACAGCTACAACGATTGGTAGTTAGAGTATGACTTTGATGAGTGAGAATTAGGGATAAAGTTAGAGAATAAGTTAAGAGTTGTAGTCAAAGTGAGAGAGAGAGAGAGATGGTTATAGTTATCGTTTTAGAACCTCGTTGCATAGTTAGTCTAATACTTAGATGTCATTGCATAGTTAGTCTAATACTTAGATGTCGACATAGAGTGAGCAAGAGAAAGAGTGAGCGTTATTGTTAAAGTTAGAGAGACATGTAGTTAGAGTGGTTGGGTAGTTAGAGTGAGTAAGAGACAGAGTGAGCGTTATTGTTAGAGTTAGAGAATTAGACAATATGCGTAAACGTTAGAGTTACAGAGATAGGCAGTTAGAGTGGTTGGGTAGTTAGAGTGCGTAAGAGATAGAGTGAGCGTTATTGTCAGAGTTAGAGAATTAGACAATATGCGTAAACGTTAGAGTTAGAGAGACAGGTAGTTAGAGTGGTTGGGTAGTTAGAGTGATTAAGAGAAAGAGTTAGCGTTATTGTGAGAGTTAGAGAGAGAGACATGTAGTTAGGGCAATAGTTAGAGTGGTTGGCAGTTACAGGATGACATTGAGTGGGAGTTAGCGTTATTGTGAGAGTTAGAGAGAGAGACAGGTAGTTAGGGCAATAGTTAGAGTGGTTGGCAGTTACAATACGTCATTGAGTGGGAGTTACCACGAGATGAAGTTAGAGAAAGGTAGTCACTGGGATAGTGAGTTATTTTTTGGGATATGAACATAGAAACCCTAAACATGGAGACAGGGTGGTAGAGTGCACATACCAACTATGTGGATCACTACAATGGACAAGTGCCTAGCACTCCCGTGAGTCTCATCTGGCATTGTTATTCGCTAATTGATATCTGGCAACCCAGTCCCTATATAGAATGTTGCGCATTCCATGCTCGGCCAAAAAATTATGAAGCACACAACATGCAATCACATAAGTTGGAGCTCGACTAAGGTCCACCGGCATATTGTGCAAAATTCGCCACCTGTTCTTCATGATGCCAAAAACATTTTCAATTACAACGCGTCCTCTGGAAATGTGATGGTTGAATTCATCCCAGGGTCCCTGACTAGGAGCGGTGCCCTCTCCAAATGGAGTGATCATCAAAGAGGAAGAACCATAGCCTTTGTCTGCGAGGAGGTATGGTTGAATGCGCAAACACTCCAACGTAATTACTGGAGCAGAGAGGACTTGTCGGGACCGCATGCGCCTATACAACGCAAAGCTCTTCCAGTGCGCAGCATCGTTAGTGCCTCCGGACACGCTCACGCACACATCCCACAATTTCTTCCTGGCATCGCACACTGCCTGCAATAAGATTGAATGGAAATGGTGTCTACACCAATACTATGCAGGAGTGTCACAACGTTTCGGTCTCCTAGCCAACCTTATGTGAGTGCCATCTATCGCGCCACACACATTCGGTAACATAGTGATGGTCGAAAATTCAACTATAATTTTGATCTAGCTGCTCAGCGGACGGCACACTGATGTATTGAGGACGTAACCGTGTGGCAAGGATGTCCACCATGATGTTACAGTACTTACGTAAAGTTGATTCTCTGACACGGAAGGTATCACTAATGTAAGTGGTGGAATCATTGTGGGCACGCCTAAGGAGGGTAAAACTAAGAGCCAGTTCTGGGTCTATCAGAGGACGAACGAAATTATCTCTATCGATCGACGAAAGAAAAGGCACCATAGCTTGTAAAAGAATTTGAAAGACTGGTTCAAGCGTACGGTACCTTTTCATGAAAATATCATCTGTGTAATCCTCCTCGCGGATCCAGACTTGCCTTTGCACTTGGGACCAAAATGCGTGTTGGCGCGATAATATCCACCACTCTCGAACTCCAGCAAGCGCCTCGAGGTGTTGATAAAAAATGGCTGGCGACGCCATGAATAGAAAGATTACTAGAGCAGTAAATAACATTTTTGATGTTGCACTTGGGGTAGGAGTGGAGCCTTGGCTTTCCAGCTCTGTAATGATCCAATAGAATGCAAGCAATGAATTCATTGTTTGCAAATTCCGATAGTGTAGAATTTTGGGCCGAACAGTGCATGCAACAGTAGATAGTTTGGACTGTTGCCGTGGCTTAAAGAGAGCTTAAAGGTAAAGCCGATGTCGGATAGCTGTTACAAAGTGCAGTAAACGCCGAGCTTAATATTGCTCACAATTACTGTGTGAACTATCCTCTGCAAACATTGAAAGAATTGCAACTGAAGCTTGAATTGCTTGTGAATTATCGTATGTCGCCATGCAGGTGGTTGAAAAATGCAGTCTCCAATAGCCACTCCTTGTGCTCCGAATCCACTATATGTAGTCAAACCTAGCTGCCATTATACAGTTCCTAGCTATGACGCGATATAGCTCTCTCTCTCTCTCTCTCTCTCGGTGTGGGTTAATCGAATAGGTTGCAATAGGCTGCATATATGAAGCAAGCTCGGTTATGTGTAGTGCACCGAGGACCTGCGTACTGCATGTATCCAGCTTCGACCTCCAAGGCGGCCGACATCTACGCCAGGCAGCCACTGCTTATTGGCGCCAACATTGAGCAGCCAATAATTGAAGAAATGCTTTTTTCGTTATTTCATGTGCGCAAAAATACTATGGCGGCCACGTCCAAAAAGGCCGTAGAAGGCCAATGATGGCTCTAGAGGAGCTCATGTGCGGACCCTTTCATGGACAACCCATGGGTGGATTGCTAAATTCTGCTTAGGAATCTTCGTCGAGAAACGTTACCAAATTCACGGGCGCCCGCTGGTCACACATTGTGTGTTGAGAGGCTAGTGATAATTGGGATGCGTACTCGAGGTTTGTGTATGCGCGCGTGTGTGTTTGATCATCGCAGGATCGCCTCGCGCGTATGCTTTGTTTGATTGTTTTGCTCGCTTCGTTTGCGTTTGCGTCAGCTGCATAGCATCAAGCATCAAAGGTGGTAACTATGGAGCCTCTTCATGGACCAGCAACTTATGAACATGAGCCACCCCGGCATTGGGCACTGAAAATCAACTCCAAGGTATGTCCTGTCCTGCATGTATTCTAATTTGCTTTCTACTTACTTTGTCAGCTTGGCTGCACATTTACTAATGTCAGCAAGTGGTTGAAGTGCCTAGCATCTATCCTTTGATGCAAGAGCAAGAGCACAACATAACGTTGGTTTTGCCAAGGTTTACTATTAGCCCTTGCTTTGAAAAGAACTCCTCCAATGCAGCCATATGCCTCCGAAGTACCTTCTGTGAGGCAGCAATCAAAACAAGGTCATCAGCATCAAAGAGTAATGACGCCAGAGTTCCACCCTGTGAGATGAAGGTCCCAAATCTCATCTTTGCCTAATTGTGTTGGAGATAATGGGCATCTCTGTTTCATCTCCGTGGTGATGCTAATTGTCTCTAACAATCCCCTTCAGTTCTCTGTTGCTCCTCTCATAGAGCAGCACAAATACATGTGGCAATGAGTGGGGTATTTGGCGGTTCAGTCAGAGGTTTTACTCCGCTTGCTATTCTTCTACTTCTGATGCCCCTTTATCCATGTGGCTGCCAAGTCATTTCTTGAGGATTGATGTGTTGATGCAGCATTCAAAGAGATAGGCTCCTTTTTTTTTGGGTTCAAAGGATTCACCAATGACATGGTACAAATTTCAGACGATGGATCACCGCCCTTTGACAGAATCATCAGTTACAGATGCGCTGATAGAGCAGACATTGGTGGAAGCAAGTAGTTTCAGGGAATATGATTTTTTCTCTCTTTATATGATTGATAATACCCTGGGGAGGCTTGTATGATTAGAGTCTAAACTTCTTGGTACCTTTCCTTGGTTTTAATTGTGGAGGATGATTGGATTCATCCTCCCAACTCTCTCAGTGTGACTGTGACTGTGCTGAAGGACTGCATCCTATTTGGGGATTTGGCAGAGAGGTCTGATGAGATGGACGTAGGACATGCTTCAGGTACAACATTGGGCACGTCAACGATCTCTGATTTTGGCAATATTTGTATGAGATCGTGCGGTTTGGGGCCTACTTTTGCGGCCAATTTCCAATTCAAGCATGTTTTAGCATTCGTTTTGGAGTTAGAGGGCGTTTGCATGTTGGAACGCTAAGGTTCAGGTTTATGTAGATCTACCATTTTGGTGTTATAGGAAGCTCGATTGGAGTTGTTGTTTTCACAGCTGGTCTACAATAGTGTTAACCGTCCTATTGGGTGTTTGTATGCATATTGTGGTCATAGGTTGACGTGACAGTTAAATACTGTTTTTGGTCATTTTTTAGGTTTTGTGTACATTTTTTATTTTTTTGTAGACATGCTAACAATGATGAAATTCATTAAATTTGTGAGTGAGAAGCTAGTTAAGAACAATTTTTATGCTTGGAAGTTCAAGTAGACCAATTGCATGACAATTAAAGATTACTGAGAGTACATTGAAGGCGAGCATGAAGATGCAGAATCCCACTCCTCAACAGGTGAGAGCTTTCAAGAATTGGAACTAGGAAGCATAGAAGGTTTTCTCGTAGAGACTTGAAACGATTTGGTTTGACTTGATGGTATGGGACCAGTGTACGAGTAGTTCAAGACCCTTGTCCATACTCGAGAGAATATTATGGGCTTTACAGATCTTGTGTCTATGTTGATTGTGGAAGAGAAGAACATTGGTGAAGAATTGTCTTCACAAGGTGGAAATAATTTTCAACAGGTCTTCTACAACAACAGAGGTAAAGGTAGAGGATGAGGTGCAGGTCAAGGAGGTGGCTGCGGTCATGGAAACTGAATCAAGGCACTCACCAAAGGCACAATGCGGGTGGTTGAGGAAATTACCGAGGCAGGGGAGTCAAAGATGCATGGAAATTTTAGCAAATAACAATGGAAGGGAGTGATGGACATGTGGGCAAGACCACGTCGAGCATGAGTATCCATGAAAAGGCAGAAAAACAAGTATGTCACTACTATCAGGGATGCAAATGAGCCAGAGTTTTTTTGCTATGCATCATCTGATGAATTCTACAACTGCAAATGTCTCTAAATGTAGTGATAATGTATGGTATGTGGATTTGGGTGTATTGAATCACATGACGAGTCATGATGAATGGTTCAGGGACCTGCAAATTTTCTCCTATTTCGCATACAGGATACATGCCAAGTGATGACATGGCATGACTGTACGTGAGGGGAGCAAAGCCAAAGCCAAGTAGATGGAGTGGAGACACGGATTATCACCATACGACCGGGATTTTTTGCTACAAATTGCGGGAGTCCGTGGCACAAAAAGATGATGCGGCATGATTGTTTACAGATGCCAGGGTTGTCATCCCCGTTGTCATCATATTGTTGTACTGGAAAGTATGGCGCGGTTTTGTAGGGAAAAATATAGTGTATTGAAATTTATATCGTATGGTTTATATTCGTACAATGTGGTAAAAATACGTTAAGGATTATTTAATATTGTAAGGCGTGTTGTATCGCGGTCATAAGTACGGTCGTAGAGTATGGCGTTTCTGTATGATATAGGCATTCGTACATCGTACGAAAACTTCCATGACAGACGTAAAAATCGCATTTCAATCTGTGAGCGTCTTTACAATCCGTTTGTTCAAACTCTGTAGTGTGCTTTTTAGGCGCCAATTACGACACATGACTTTTCAATGCTTTTGCGCACCTTCTTGTAAATAGCAGATAAGCCAATTGCTTTTTGGAGCCAAGTCCCTACAAGTAACAAGGTGGGGTGCCAATAGCACTGAAATTATGTCTCACAAGAGACGTAGGAAGTTGTCACCGTGATAGCTTGTTAATATAAGAAGAAAAACTGCAAGGGATGCTCGGTGAAGGGGCAATCTGTTTGAGTGGGGAACTCAGTTCAACTGTCTCTCGACTCTAATTGTTCTCTTCAAGCTCCAATTTTGTAGAGGATTTTGTGGCTTATGACGAAACCTGGAAAGCAATGCTTGAAGTAGCCTACCTTGGAGACATAGTGGACAAAAGTGATCTGTTATCTACATCAAATTCAATTGAAGACGAAACAAAGGTATGTCGACTATATAGGGGGTGCAACAACCTTGCCTTGATTAGCATGTAGAGGCGCACTATATGGTTCCAAAGTTGGTGTGTAGATGTGGAGAGGTGGCTCCAACAATTGACTCTGTGGAGAAGTATATGTGCAACTTATGAGAGCGAAATTACATGCAAAGAGGAAGGTATTGCCAACCTTATAGGTGATGAAGTTGTCAAAGGTGCAGGGGAAAAGGGTGAATCGTGTGATAAACTTGTTTGCAACCGCGAGCAAACCTCCTCTCCGTACTGGGCAGCCAATAGATCTTGGATCTTTCTCGATGGATCTCCTCGTCTGTCACGTGACACATCCAACCCTATGTAACCGTGGACAAGCTACAGCATGACGAGGGTTCAATTCAGTCAAGTTAGTCGAGAATAGGAGGTGATTTGGCACTTTTGTGAGTCTGTTCGCAGACCGTGCATGACCAGACACGTAGAGTAGATGGATATCCTCCGGTTGCACACAGCATGATCATCAGCATTCTCATCATAAACCATTAGAATCCATCAAGAGCATTTTTATGGTGCATAGACCTATTTTCCCTATTTTTGACAATTTTCACTTATTATTTTAAGTGACTTTTGTTGGGAACTAGGTAGGGCAATTTTGCTAAGATAATATATAAGCAAACCAGAATTAGCACTTTTTGGCAGAAGAGGCAACAGGAGCATTGCTCAATAGGACAATTCTCAAGCAAGAACAAGGACCCCCCTCAGCCTGGCGTTTTCAGCAAGAGGAACTCAGCGTTTTTCAGCCCTGATCTTTGGCGTTTTCAGCAAGAGGAACTCAATGATTTCAGCCTGCACATTCAGCCTCAGATCAGCGTTTTTCCCCTCAGCTAGGCCAGTGTTTCCATCTCCTGCAGGCTCAACAGAGGCAGCGTTTTTTTGGGCCTGTTGTTCAGCCATTTCAGCCAGCCTGTTTTAAGGCAGCATCTCAGCACCATAAAGACAGCGTTTTGAATGCCAACAAGCCAGCGTTTTTAGGGACAACATCAGCGTTTTTCAAGGGCTGCGAAAGCGGCGGTTATAGTCAGCAATACCAGCGCTTGGAGATAGCCAGATGGGCATTTCCAATTAGCCGAATAAGCCATAGCAGTAGATAGAAGTCGCCGTCGTCACCGTCGTCTTCGAAGCATTCAGTTTTCAGCCATAGTCTCGTCCTCGTCGTCACCACCGTCGGCCTCGACATAGCTCCATTAGATTTGCATTAGCATCTTGTACCAAATTGTGCAATCAATAGTAAACCACTCTCGCCATCGAGAGTGGGGCCCTTGGAGGAGGGTTTTACGTCTCTGGTGTCGTATTCTCTTCTCTCTCTATCTCTCAGTCTCATGCACCTTCACGCACAGTATCCATTCACTTTGTTTGTGTCCATTGCACTTTCTCATTAAAGAACGTAAGGCTCTTCCTTCCCTAAGCAAAAGGAACCTTGAGCACAGTTCAAAGCACTCATCTTGAGCAAAGTTCAACATTCACTTCCGCTACAGCTTACATTGGTATCAGAGCTTTGGCAGTGTTCTGGATCTCTCAAGGAAAGAACCACAAGAACCACATAATTTTTTTTGCTTGTTGCGGTTGCACGTAACCCAAGTTCAAACCCAAGAAAGAAGGGCTTGTCCAGCCTCCCCTTGTGCCTCTTTTTACTCATTGAGAGTGGACCGTGCACTTAGCGGCCTGCCAATCGACGTGAGGTGGGAAAAAGCAACCTTGGTGTGAGTGCAAGGCTGCCAAGGGGTGCGCCCGCGGAAAAGAGCAGAACTCGGGTGAAGAGAAGATCCTTCTCTAACACAGATTGCAAGCGAAAGAAGAACCTCAAGAATCTCAAGACCCTCAAGAACCTCAAGAACTCAAGACCCCCAAGAACCCAAGACCCACAAGAAGAACCCAAGACCCACAAGAACCCAAGTTCCTCGTGAACTTAAGAACCAAAGACTTCAGTGGATGGTCATCACCCCAAGCGGAATGGATACTTCGCATGGAGGTGTTGAGCATGGGAGTGGCGAAGAAGAGTTTTCCCCGCTAGGAGATTTTCCTGACCCTCCCCTGTCCCCATCTACGCCACGAGTTGTACCAATTCCTATGGAGGCGTTGGTCAAGTCGATGATGGAGATGATGACACAACAACAAGAAACGAATCACGTTGCGATGGCACAACTAGAAAGAAAAGCAGAACGAGAGGAAGCCTTGGAGCATGAACGCCAACACAGACAAGAAACCTTGGAGCGTGAACGCCAACTCAGACAAGACACCTTGGAGCGTGAGCGTGATCAAGCGCGCTTGGCAGCTGAAGAACGACAGGCAGAGCGTGCTACACAGAGTGAACAACGCATGCAAGAGTTGATCCAACATGTTCTCGCCTCGAAGTCCGAACCCGGCAAAGATGTTGGTAGTTCATCAAGTGGCGCAAGCCGAGATTCGGACTCCAACTACTGAGTCACAGAAAAGTTGACTTTCAGTAAGTATGATGGTAAGATGGATGCCACGGTTAGTTGCATCAATTTAATGCTTATTTTGCGACAACTAAGAAGACAGGAAATAGCAAAGTTTTGACGGTAGCTATATACCTTGCCGGTGATGTATCAATTGGTACCACGCATGGCAAGAGGCACAGTTAGCCGCGCACCTAGAGGAAGCCGACGAATTCACGCCCCTTTCCTTCAATTGGGCCGATTTTCAAGACAAGCTGAAGGCGGGTTTATGCCACCTCAGTATCTCGTACGATTGAAGGACGATTGGCGCGGTCTCAAGCAAAATGGTATGCCAGTTATGTCTTTCTCTAATCGCCTTTTGCAGCTCGGCACTCAATTACGTAAATCGGATGCGGAGCAGAAGGAGGCATTCCTTTATGGATTGGACGAGTATATCAAGTTTGATGTCGAGGTGCTCGATCCAATCGATCTCAACAAGGCGGTAGCGATTGCTCTCACACAGGAGGAAGCACAACAAGGGAAAGCCCAAGGAAAACAAGACTTCGACAAGTACCTCTCATACCTCTTTAGAATCCTCAGAACGGTAACTCTTCTAACCAATCTTCCAATAGTCTCTCAGAAAAGAATTCTCCAAATGAACCTAAGGGTAAGGCTAACATAATTGCTAAACCTAAACTCACTCCAGATGAAAAGGTAGCACAAGGAATTCTAGGAGGATACATCACGTCGGAAGAGCAAAGCACTTATTCTAAGGAAGGTCGTTTTCATTGTCACATTAAGGGTCACATAAAAAGAACATGTCCTAAGCTTGACTCTAATGAATCTAAAGAGTCCACACAACCCACTTCCTCTGTCAATGCAATGAATGAGAACACGAGTGTACCCCAAGTTTCTCATGACCCTCCCATTGATGAGTTTCTCATTAAATGTTATGGTCATATGACGGGGCAGCGTTTTGTCATATTCTTTGACCCAGGCAGTATAAATGATGTGATTAGTCTCTCTCCTATTGAGAGAGCTCGCTTAGAGGTTAGTCAGAAATCTCCTCTCGAGGTTTTTGGCTTCGCTCCCGGTATGGACTCTCTCATGAAAGAGTGCTTTGATGTGTTGTTTACAGTTCAACAAGCTGCTTTCCTTTTCGTCTCTTCTCTCTCAGGATGTGATATGATTTTGGGCATTTGATGGTTTCGTGAGCATAACCCTCTCATTGATTGGGCGGAAAAGACGTTCACTTTCAATGCCAAAAGTGACTCTCCCATTGTCATTCGTGGAGAGCACGTTGTTCATTCTCCATCTCTCATTTCTAATGTGTAGGCGAAGATTAAACGGATTCAGGAGGAGGAGACTCTCTCGGTCTCGTCTTCTTCAAAGCATGATACACAGGAATTGCATGATGATTTGAATGATAATGATGAGCATGATGATTTGGATGACACTGACAAGCATGATGACAAGCATGATGATTTGCATGATCAAGATGTGATTTCTCACAAGCATGATGATTTGCATGAAGATGATGTGATTGTTCACAAGGATGATGTGTTAGTTGATACTTTCTCTAGTGAAGCATTGCAAATTCGATCAAACAGGAAGAACCGATCTTGGCTCTCGAGTCTAGGTCCAAAGAACCCTCACAGGAAGTATTATGTTCGCATGATTAGTCAGCACGCATTGCTCGAGTGTTTCATTCGTGATCGTTTCCTGTATTTTAGTCAGCGTCTTTATGTGATCCCTTTTCCTAGGCATGACATATTGTACGTTGAGCACGTTTCACTCATGAATGAACACACATGTATGCGGATTGTTCATGAAAAGCTGAAAAGTATGCATTCAAGGAAGTCACATTCCACGTCTCTTCCTTGGCACGACATAGTTGTAGAAAGAGCACAAGAAAGTATGAGCACCAAGCATGGGCATGTCCATTGTGATTTGCCACAGTTGATTGATTTAGATCAGAAACACAAGATTCGATCTCATTGTTTGCGTGTGTGTGGTGAACGGGTTGACACTCTGTCTATTTGTTCATCTACATTGCATGCACAGTCTTTAGAGAAGACTAGAATTTTTCCACTCACTTTACATGGAATGGGTATGTTCATGTTTTTGTGTTGGAAGTGGTTTCAGGAATTTTCAGCCTCGGAGATTCTTGAAGAAGGTAGACGCATGACTATAGACGAAGTGGAAGCATTGAAGATGACTTTGTGTCGCTTTCGGCGCGGCCCAAAGAAGCAAGCGTTGCAGATATTTATGAAGTTCAAGTATCGCACGACCCACACCTCAGAGTGGGCTGGCCA
The DNA here is from genome assembly GCF_014529385.1 of Adiantum capillus-veneris. NCBI lineage: Eukaryota > Viridiplantae > Streptophyta > Polypodiopsida > Polypodiales > Pteridaceae > Adiantum > Adiantum capillus-veneris. The sequence goes on along the minus strand of NC_140934.1, from coordinate 157,796,377 downwards.
AGAGTCCTTTCGAGGATTCCGGATGTTGTTGGCGATCTCCCTCGATGCCATACAGTTCGGTACCGGTACCTCTTTATAGCTAACTTTGGTGAGATAATGTTTTCTTTGGCATCTGGATCAAAGAAGATGAGTGCCGTCTGATCTCTAACTTTACCCCATGCTCTGGATAACTTGTTGGCATCTGTACTGGGCCTGTCACCCACCATATCTGGCACCAAACCTGCCTTGGGTTTAGGCTTCTTGCCTTTCTGGTCCTCTTTATCATCTGAGTCAGCTGGTCTTTTCCTTTGTGGACAATTTGTAGCAAAGTGACCACGTTGCTCGCATATAAAGCATTTGTTTTCATCCATAAAGCATTTGTTTTCAGCCATTAAGACCTCCTTTTCCTCGAGCGACTTACGTACAAAAGGCTTCCTTTTTTGTTTCTTTGCTTGCGCTCCAGAAGTCCCGGCTGAGTCCTTATCCTTGTTGGCCTTTTCCGACCCCCGGTGATGCCTCAGGAGCCGTTTTCACAAAGGGTTTCTTCGCTGAATTTTCTTCTGCTGCCCTCCTCTTTCGTTGCTCGGAAACTCACTGTCATTTCCTTAACAAGGCAAGACCAGTGTTAGCAACTTCCATGAGCTAGGTGAGGGTAGCCACTTTGTTCTTGGTACAGTAGTCCCGAAGCCCTTTAGGCAGCCCACAATAGTACTTCTCTATCTGCTCTGTCAATGGCACAAATCTGTAGGAGGTCACTGAGAGTAACGCTTTACAAAACCTCCGATTGTACTCCAGCAAGCTCTTGCAAGTAGCCGAAGTAAGCTGGTGCCAATCTGTCTTGACGTCGGCTTCAAATTCATTTGATAGCCAAGCAGATGCAAACATTTGCTTGAAGTAGACCCAAGTGGCGGGTGCCTGTCCTTGCATCAACAATGTCGTCCACCATGTAAGAGCATTGTCTTTCAAGAAAGTGGCAGCTTTCCTGACCTTAGAGGCCTCTGTAAAATTCCCTCCTACATAAGCTGTATCAAACTGCTGGAGGAAAGTAAGAGCCTTTGCCTTATCCTCCAAGCCGCTAAAAGTGCTAAACTTTATAGCTGCACCACCTTCCTTGTAAGCTGTTGGCTTTTCTAGTGTCCCCAAATTGTCATAAGGGATTGTCTGCAACATGGGCACTGTAGTAGGAATCAACGGTGCATCTTGGCCATTGACATTTTGCGTCATAGGTGCCATATCTTGCTGCTGTCCAGAAAAACCAGCCATGCCAAAATTACCCTGTGGCACCCCAAACTGTCCCTAGTTGCTCTGAAAACCTTGCTGCAAGCCGATGCTACCATACATGGGGTTTGGCATCATGCCTTGCATACCCCCAAACACTATTCCTGGCATGTACGGATGACTTCCAAGCGCATAACCAGCCATACTCCAGAACACAGATCCACGCCCGAAATACCCAGGATCTACCGTGGGTGGTGGAAAAATTGGGTGCATTACCTAGTAATCAGTTCCCTGTCCATTCAAGACAACATGCGGGCTCTGAAAGGTGGCGGGCTGAACTTGCATAGCTTGGGGAATAGGCATCCTAACCACTTGTTCAAGGACAAGAGGAACCTGTTGTGGAGCCCCCGACTCCGCAACATGCGAGTGTTCCCTATCCTGCTGAGATGCATGAAGTACTTGGGCTTGAGCCTCAACAAGCTCTGTTCGCGGTGTAAGTTGCCTATTTTGTTGTGGCACTGGTGGTGCTTGCAAGAACTCCATAAACCTTGGGTTCTGCACCAGTTGCGAAAACACATTCACTGCGGCAACTAACTGAGTCCTGAACGCATCATCGTCAAGTTGCCCAGTCATAAAGCCTTGTACTGAAGGAACATTCACATTGGGAAAAGATGCAGACAGGGGTGGCCGTGAGCTCTTGCCAACCTCAAACACCATAGGAATTTCCAGACTGTCTTGCGGAGAGGAACCCTCTTCCATAATGCCTTTCCCTTTGTTGAACATAGTGTAATCCCGTGTTCCTGTACTCTGTCTTTACCCAAAACAAACGAGGCTCACTTCTTGAGGAGAAAGTGTTCTGTCCTCGCAACGGAACCATGAAACCGGCCCGTAGGGCGGTAGACCAGAGTTACCCGGAACGCGGAACGGGAACGGCGACGGGCCTCCCTGCGGAACGGGGGAACGGGAATGGGCCCGGAACGGGAACGGCGCGGAACGGCAGGCTAAAAAAACACCCAAATATTATTTTTTTTAGCGTTATGTGTTTGAATACAAGTAGTATTAGAGTCCTTTGACTCTAATACCCACAAAAAACACGATTCGAAGACCATTTAACCTTATTATGACTTGATTGGGATGTGAGGCACCCAGAGTACATAGCCAGATGAACAACAATGAGCAAACACAATTTCCATAGTACATACACAATGCTCTCAAATAATTGCAAGAGTAGTAGTCAGAGATAACACTTTGGAATTAATTATGGCTAACATAGTAACAAGCCTCAAGGGCCGCCAGCGGCCAAGGTGCTACAAAAAAACCAAAGGGGGGCAAAGTTCAAACCAGACTTCAGTGACCACAATACCAAAAGACTGAAGGTGACAAATGCCATAAAGATGCTAGTAGCTACAAATGGCAAAGAGGGCAAGGCTCAAGCAGCCATACAAAAAGGTAAGGATAAATGGCAAAGACTCAAGACTCAAGAGCCACTAGCCTGAGAGGCCTCCCAATCCGTAGTAGCCGGCTGTAAATCATGCACATCCTCCCATTCCTCATCATCAAGGTCTAGGTCCGGCTCGATCTCAGCCACAGATGAAGTACCTGGTGTTGGTGGATGTGCATCTCCATCCGCCTGAGAAGCCTCTTGCTCCATCTCCCACTGTGTAAAAGGATCTGTCTGTTTGTCTGTACTCTTGCAAAGCATTTTCAAATTTGCGCTGACGAAGACAAGATCATTAGCCTTCTCCACTCCAAGCCGATTCCTCTTCTTGGAAGCAATGTGGCTAAAGGTACTCCACAATTGCTCCAAGCATGAGGTACTAACTGACTGGCTGAGAATACGGATCGCCAATCTCTGAAGCTCAGGGCCATCATAGCCATAGTCCTCCCACCAAAGCACTGAACCTATTTTCCTGCGATCAATCTGAGCATCTGGACTGCCAAATGACCCCCGCATCTCTCTGTACTGTCTCAGCTGATCTCTGACAATGCGTCGCCCATCTCTGTCTAGAACCATCTTGTTTAAGATCTCTGGAAATTGGTTCATGAATTTCCTATCTGTCTCTTGCCCTGCACCTTGGAACTCTGGATCCACCATGTACGCTGCCCCGTGTAAATGAGAGGCATATGAATTCCACCTCGAGCTGCAAAGCGCATGGATCTCCTCATATCGCTCTGCGTTCGGCTCAAGCTGTGCAAGCTGCTCAATCATGCGGTCCATTGCCTCATAAATCTTGCCAATGCAAGGATCCATGCCATCCAGAACTCGAAGCAAATGAACCACCGGTTTTACCTGTGCATCTAGACTCTTGAGCTCCTTCCAGAACTCAAGATCCTCTGCCTTATCCTTGCACAAAATCCCTGCAACTGTCTTTGCATAGGGGGAGGTGGTGAACTCATCACTGATGAAGACCTGTCGGACCGCATTTTGACATTCAGACAGCCTGCGTACAAGAAGAAAGTTGAATGCGAAGCGGGTATCTGAATACTTTAGAATCACTTTGCCGCCCGACCTCTTGAGGTACTCACTCCGAACCAAGTTGTGATTGTTGATGAAAGTAACCATCTTCACTGCATCAGCAATGACTGGAGCAATCCAGTCTAGCTTGCCGATGTCTTTTAGAAGGTTGTTCAAGCAGTGTGCCATGCAAAAGCATACTGTCACATGCGGATAGTGGCCCTCTATGATAGTTGCCGCTGCCCTGTTTGATGCCTCCCCATCTGTGACAAAGGCCACCACGTGTTGCTCACCGATGGTTTCTATGGCCGCTGTCCACTCTGCAGAGAGGACATCGGCGGACTTGCCACTCTCAGTGGCATCATGAGAGTGCACAAAGTACATCTCTCCACTGGAGTATGCGACGAGACCATGGATAGATCTCTTCCTTGTATCGCTCCACCCGTCGGCAATGAGGGAAACGCCATGTTTTGCCCAAAGACGCTGAATGTTGAGGGTTGCTTGCTCCACAATAGCCTTCTCTCGATCGAGCAAGGTGGTTCGGAGAGCCTCTGAAGATGGCGGCACATAGCCGGTGCCATACTCTCCAATCCGTTGCACCATGACTTTCCAATACTCCGACCTATTTCGATCGAACATAGAAGAGGTTAGTATCAAAAAAGTGGAACCGACGATAACGAAAGAAATGAGAGAGAAGATTGATAAATCATAAAACAATGAACATACCTCGCTGCGACAAATGGGATATGGTCGTGATAGAAGAACACGGCCGCATCCACCTCTTCCCTCTTCTTTGGGTCCCAAGAGGTGGCAAGGGTCTTTTGGCGACGAATTGGACCTTGTGAAGATGCACCAACACCTACATCGGGTAGAGAGGAAGAAGGGAAAATGAGGGTCTTTGGATCAATACCTTTGCGTGCCGGCTTGGCTTTATGGTTAAATTGCCGATCCTTTTCCTCGAGCTCCTTCCTCTTCTCGATGGTTACGTTGGCACAAAATTTCACCTCATGTCCCGGCACTCGAAGAAAGTGTGCCCTCACTTTGTCATGCCCCCCTTTCCGTGTGTAAGAGCATAGCTTGCATCCCCATGCACGAGAACCTCCTGCCGACAAGGTGCCCTCCGAGGTCACTTCATCCCACCACGACCATTCCTTCGCCTTTTGAGTGTTGCCCGCATGAACGGAGGAGGTTGAACGAGAAGAAGAGGCCATGGATTATCCGTGAAAGAGAGAGAGCTTGATCTTTGAGGATTTGAGAGAGAGAGATAGCTTGAGAGAGGGCTTGAGAGAGAGAGAGGCTTGATTCCGTTCTTGCTTGAGGCTTGAGCAATGAGAAGTTGAGATAGAGAGCTTGAGACTCGAGAGAGAGGCTTCACCTCTTGGAAGTTGAGACCGAGAGAGAGTTTGACCCTTGAGCCTTGAGGGTTAGCCCAAGAGAGAGAGAGGTTATGGCTTGAGAGCTAGAGGCTAGGCCCCTATGGCTTGAGAGTCGAGACTCGAGAGTTGAGAGCAAGGGAGAGATGGCCCCCTTCAAACTTCCTTGATGCTTTGGTGAAGAATGGGGGAAGGGGGGATTTATATAGGGCTGTAAAATTTAAATGGCCGTTGGCTGCCCAAATCTCCCAAACAGCTATATTTTTAAAAGTTGAAAAACTGCCCATTTCTGCCCGTTGCTGCCGTTCCGGCTGTTCCGCCCCGTTCCAGCTGGTCCGTTCCGGTGATGGCCTGCCTGTCGGAACGGCAGTCCGTTCCGACGCGTTCCCTGAATTTTTGACCGGCCGGAACGCCGTTCCGGCGTTCCAAGGCCCCATATAGGCGTTCCCCGGTAACTACATTGGCTTTCACCCGAAATTCTTTACTTTAGGCACACACAGAGAGCACTTTGGAAAGGTAACCTGTGACGGGAATTAACACTTTAAACCACACACACGGCTCGGAAGTTGGAGCATGGAAGCTAGAATGCTCCGAGCAGACGCCGACAACCTATAGGCCCCAAAATTGTTCGGTATTCCTTTATACTTTAAGAGGGTAAATTACAAGAAGAGTCCTGGGAATTCTTTCCTTGTATCCAGCTAGATACCACCTGTTCTGGCAAAATTTTGGTAGAATAACAACCCCAAAACTTACTCGAAACCAATTCCCCTGCTGGAACTCGCTTCCACTGGCATAAACCCTCTGATTTCTGCACAAAAACAGTAAATTCAGCACACTGTATTTATTGCTTTTTTCCCTGTTTTCAGCCCTAAATAGACTCTAAACTATCCTCTAGCAGTGGGGCACTGTTCCCAATGGTTCTTGCATCCATATGGCTGAAAAACAGCCCAAATTCAGCGCATAACCAGCGTTAAAAACGCACCTGTATGGTGAGGTTATCACCCTCACCGGTGCCTGCTTTTGGAGCATCAGTTAGCTACTCATGTTCCTGCTCAGAGAGGCTCTCGCCTCAGCAAAAACGCATAAGACCTCACAACTGTACACAAGTCAAATGAAGAGCCCTCTTGTGGGGCATCACATTACTGCACGTAGGGGGGAGAGAGAGCAACGTGAAGTGTGCAGGACATGACTTCTTGCACCACATTGTACATGAGAAGGAAAGCTTGCAGTCAATAGCTCTTAACCTGTGACAGCTTGCAAACGAAGCCCTCACAACTAGAAATTGCGCTACCTTCTTCTGCATGAGGAAAGTGCACCAGAGAGTGCCACTTGGCACATTTACAGGCAATTTCACGTTTTGTGCTTGCCGCTTAAAAATCTCCCGACTGGTTACCCGGTTGACTTTGCAACAGAGTTCTAAAATGTTCACTTGTCATTCCGAAGATAATGGCGTGAACAGATTTTATGGTCCGAAATAGCAGTTTCCTAAATTTTAGGGGATGCTTCCGTTGGACTCGCACTCGTCATCTGACCACCTATCCCCACTAGGATCGTATCCAAAAATGCAATGTGGCCCAGCTGTCGGGTACTTTCCCTGGGTGACCCCACCTTGGCACTATGCCTTTATTGAGTTCACCTCCTAGTATCCACCAACTTGCTAAGTGCGACGGGGGGACCTACATGATCTTAAACTGAGCCTAGACGTCCTCCTACTATCCCGTCTGCGGGTGAAACTACCGTTCACATTGGCCATACGATGCCTGACCATTTGCAACTTCAAAAGAGAGTCTCAAAAATTAAACAAAAATCATTGGAAAGAAACCAACAACTAAGCTTAGCAATTTCCACGTCCTCGTGACATAGTTAACAATTGCCACGTCCTCGCGACAACAGCTACCACGGGGGAGTGCACCGAGGGCCGTGTGGAGCTCCTCTAGCTGAAGAGGCAGCTCAAGCCTCTGGCACCTCTCCTCAGTCACAAGACAAGGCATCTGTGCCCAAACCTGCTCTCTGCATGCATCCTGACGCTCTAATTGAGGCTCTGCTGACAACGGGTCACGGTAAAATTCAGTAGCAACTGCATGCATGTCCTCTGGCTGTAAGGTGCAGTGGAAGTGAATGTTGATATTACTAAAGACGAGTGCTCCGAACTGTGCTCAAGGGTTCCTTTTACTTACGGAAGGGAGAGCCTTCCCTCCTTTAGAGAGAGAATGCAATGATCACAAACAAAGTGAATGCTACTATGAATGAAGGTGCTAAGAGAGAGAGAGAGAGAGAGAGAGAGAGAGAGAGAGAGAGAGAGAGAGAGAGAGAGAGAGAGAGAGAAGAATACAACACTAGACAGTTCTCAAACCCTGTAACAAACTTGGACACTCCAAGTTGAGAATCTACCGCGACACCACAAGAATTCACTTCAAAACATTTCACAATTCACAATTGATTTGACACTGGCCCGGCGGAGTTCCGTGCCTAGAGATATTGGCCCGCCGCCCCAAAGACTGGCACCCCTTTCGGCATTTCTTTTTGTCTTAATCTGCAACTCGAAGTACAAGGGAGTGGGAGGCTCTCACTCTCAGACTCTACGTCCAGATGCTCTGAGAAGTGGGAGGCCTGCCCACTTATTTAAAGGTTACAAAGCAGAGCCCCAAAAGCTGTGAATAAAAAGCCTTCTAAAAATAAAGCATCAAGGCTGTCTGTACGGTGCAGCCACGTCATCATTTCAGCAAGGTTCTCCGCGGGACTGTTCATGCCAAAGGGAGGGTGTGTGTGAGTGTGTACTGGGCTGCCACGTCACCTGTTTGTGACATACCCCCCTCCAAGGGCCCCTCTCTTGATGGCGAGAGAGGTCTATGCTATTGATTGAACAAATCTGGTACAATGGTATTGATGCAAGGAACTTGATGCTATGATGTAATGAAAGTCTAAGTCGATGTTGACGGCGACGACGAAGGCGATGACGACTAGGGCTGAAAACTGATGCTATCCGGCTGAAGATGCTGCTGCTGCTAGGCTGAAATCGTTGTCGTTGTAGGGCTGAAAAAACTGTTGCTGTAGGGCTGAGAACGCTGGGCTATCTGGCTGAAAAACGCTATGACTTGCTAGCTGAAAAACGCTACTGCAGATGCTTGCTGAAAACGCTGATATACCTGCTGAAAAATGCTGAGTGGGCTGCTGAAAATGCTGGCGCTGAATGCTGGCTGAATCGCTTGAGGGGGTCTTGCTGAAGAGGATGGGAGTCTTGCTGAGGAAGAACGCTAGAGGGCCTGTTGCAAGCGATATTGCTTGTGCTTCTCTTTGTTCTCTTGCTTCTACTGCATGACTGTCAGGTTTCTTTTATATTTCCTTAGCAATTTTCCCTACTCACTTTTCCAACAAAAGTTATTTATTAATAAAGAAGTGAAAAATATGTATTTTGGGAAAAAGGGTTCTATGCTTTGTAAAATGCTCATGATGGGTACTATGCCATGCTAATGACTACGATGTGTGCAACCACAAGATATGCAACTAATCTAAGTGGCTGGACATGCACGGCCTGCGCACGGGCTCACAAGGGTGCTAGAACACTTGCTAGGCTGACCTAAACCCTAGACCTGAGATAGCTTGTCCACATGCACATAGGGTTAGATGTGCACGTGACATTCCCTCCTTTTCAAAGTGAGGTAGTGGTACCAAGCTGCATGGCTTCCTTGTAGTCGGCCAACAACTCTGCATAATTTTTGAAAAATTCTTCATCGACCCACACGACCTCGTTGGTTCCTCGATCCTTGAAATTCAAAAAGTAATGTCGAACTTGCTTCTTTGAGCCATGGAGAAATCGACGCAGCAACACTTGCTCCGGTTCCATGACTTCAGCTTCATCGATGATCTCGGGCTCCTCTTCTTTGGAAATGTCCTTCGGAGGTGTACCCTGAAACACTTTCATTGAAGAAACATGGAAAACGTTGTGCATTGACCATGAGTTAGGCAATTGCAATTTCATAGAAACCTCATTGATCTTTTTAATGACAAGAAAAGGACCATACATTCTGAAAGACAACTTAGGACACTTCTTTCCGACTTGCTTAAGACTTTGCTTTATGATTCTTAAATAAACCCAATCCCCTTCCTTGATAGAAACATTTGTTAGCCTGTCGTGAGTAAGACTCTGAGCCTTGCTTAGCCGAAGCTTCACACTCTCACAAATCTCATCGAATGATTGACTTTCAATATTGGCATCATGCATTTGACTGACCGAACGAGTTAAAAGTGACTGGAACGGAAAGCTGCCTCATACGGAGTTCTACCAATGGTAGAGGAATAAGAGTCATTCAAAATTGCTTGAACCAATGGGAGATAGAGCTCCGAAGGCCGATACCTCGAGAGGAGTTGTCTGGCTAACCTCTAGGCGGGCTCTCTCTACAAGAGTGTCACCAATCACATCATACATACTGCTTGAATCAAACAATATGACAAAACGTTGACCCTTCACATGACCATAACATTTAAAGAGAGACTCATCAATGTGTGTGTCAAAAACATGTGGAGACTCAGATTGGTTCACTAAAGTGCTTGTGGTAGCTGTCGGTGCTTTGGGTTCTCTAGGTGGAGCTGTCTTAGGACAAGTCTTCGTAATATTCCTTGACGTGACATTGATAACATCGACCTTCCTTAGCATAAATGACTTGTTCTTCTGGCGTTATGTATCCTCCTATAATTCCTTGTGCATCTTTTTCATATGGGGTTAGCTTAGGTTTAGCAGGTGTTTTAGCTTTACCCTTAGATTCATTTTGAGAGTTCTTTTCCGAAGGATTAGAGAAAGATTGGCTAGAAGAGTTACCATTCTTACCGTTCTATGGGTTTTGAGATTGAGAGGTACGGTGAGAAGACTTGTTCTCCTTAGGCTTTCCTTCGTTGTGCTTCATCTCGTGTGCAAGAGCAATCGCTACCGCCTTGTTGAGATCCACAAGGTCGAGTACTTCGACATCAAACTTGATATACTCGTCCAACCCGAAAAGGAATGCCTCTTTGCACTCATCATTTGATTTGCATAATTGGGTGTCGAGCTACAAAACACGGTTAGAGAAAGACATAACTGGCATACCATTTTGCTTGAGATTGCGCCAATCTTCTTTCAACCACGCTACGTACTGAGGTTGCATAAACCGCGCCTTGAGCTTGTCTTGGAATTCCTCCCAATTGAAAGAAAGGGGCACGCCTTCCTCGGCTTCCTCTAGGTGCGCGGCCACTCTGCCTCTTACCACTCTCGATACCAATTAATGGCATCACCGGCAAGATACATGGCTGCCGTAAAAAAACTTTGCTAGTTTTTGTTTTCTTAGTTGTTGCAAAGTAAGCATTAAATTGATGCAACCAAGAATGAATAACATTAGCATCCATCTTACCGTCATACTTACTGAACGTCAATTTCTCAGTGACTGGATTGTTGGAGTCCGATCTCCACTTGTGCTACCTGATGAACTGCCCACATCTTTGACCGGCTCGGATTTCGAGGTGAGTACCAACTCTTGCATGCGTTGGTCTCTCTGCGCCTCACGCTCTAATTCCAAAGCCGCTCGCCTCTCTTCGGCCGCTATGCGTTCAGCTTCGCGTGCTTGCTCACGCTCAAGCTCCATCGTTGCCTTTGTTTCTTCGCGCTTGCGATCCAAGACTGCCTTTCTTTCTTCGGCCGCCAAGTGCGCTTGATCACGCTCGCGATCCAAGGCGGCGCGTAGCGCCTCTTGTTGTAGCATCATGTCCATCATCGACTTGACCAAAGCCTCCATAGGATTTGGAGCAACCAGTGGCGTAGATGGGGAAGGGGGAGGATCGGAAAAAAATCCTCCTGGTGGGGAAAATTCTTCGTCGCCGCCTCCACTCTCATCACCTTCACGCAAAGTATCCATTCCGCTTCGGGTGATGACCATACACTGAGATCTTGGGTACTTACGTTCTCGAGGAACTTGGGTTCTTGAGTTCTGTAGCTTGCAATCGGTGTTTGAGAAGGCGTTTCTCTTACCCGAGCTCGACTCTTCCCTGCGGGCGCACCCCTTTGCGGCCTTGCACTCACACCAAAGTTGCTTTTTCCCACCTCACGTCGGTTGGCCGGCCGCTTAGTGCATGGTCCGCTCTCAATGAGTGAAAAGAGGAACAAGGGGAGGCTGGACAAGGTCTTCTTTCTTGGGTTACCTGTCACTCTTCAAAAACACAATTAGGAATCGACACACCCAAGTGGACTTAGCTTACGTGTGACCGCAACAAGCAAAAAAAATTCTTGTGCTTCTTTTCTTGAGTGATACAGAACACTGCCAAAGCTCTGATACCAATGTAAGGTGCAACGGACGCGAATGTTGATATTGCTCAAGATGAGTGCTCCGAACTGTGCTCAAGGGTTCCTTTCACTTATGGAAGGGAGAGCTTTCCGTCCTTTAGAGAGAGAATGCAATGATCACAAACAAAGTGACTGCTACTGTGAATGAAGGTGCTGAGAGAGAGAGAGAGAGAGAGACGAATACAATACCAGACGGTTCTCAAACCCTCCTCCAAGGGCCCCTCTCTCGATGGCTAGAGAGGTCTATGCTATTGATTGAACAAATCTAGTACAATGATATTGATGCAAGGAACTTGATGCTATGATGCAATGAGAGTCTAAGTCAATGTTGACGACGACGACGAAGGTGATGACGGTGGTGACGACTAGGGCTAAAAACTGATGCTATCTGGCTGAAGATGCTGCTGCTGTTAGGCTGAAATCGTTGTCGCTGTAGGGCTGAAAAAGCTGTTGTAGGGCTGAAAACACTGGGCTGCTTGGCTGAAAAACGCTATGACTTGCTGGCTGAAAAACGCTACTGCAGATGCTTGCTGAAAACGCTGATGTACCTGCTGAAAAATGCTGAGTGGGCTGCTGAAAACACTGGCGCTGAATGCTGAAAACGCTGTATTGCTTGAGGGAGTCTTGCTGAGGAAAAATGCTAAGAGGGCCTGCTGCAAGTGATTGCCTGTGCTCTCTTTGTTCTCCTACTTCTACTGAGTGACTGTCAGGTTTATTTTATATTTCTTTAGCAAGTTGCCCTACTCACTTTTCCAATAAAAATCACTTATTAATAAATAAGTGAAAAATGCATATTTTTGGGGAAAAAGGGTTCCATGCTTTGTAAAATGCTCATGATGGGTACTGAATGCCATGCTAATGATTATGAGGTGTGCAACCAGAGGATATGCAACTAATCTAAGTGTCTGGACATGCACGGCTTGCGCACAAGCTCACAAGCTCACAAGGGTGCCAGAACACTTCCTAGGCTGACCTGAACCCTAGACCTGAGATAGCTTGCACATAGGGTTAGATGTGCAAGTGACATTGACCTATCAGGCCTCCTCAACTGGCTGGCACTGGCGTGCGCATGACGGGGACCCATTGTCTCAAAGAACGCCCCGTCACTCTGTCACCCACATGGGTCCACTGAGATGCCTGTTGATGGAAAACAAACTCATGACGCCTCTCCTCTGTGCTAGCAAGCTCCTGGCGAGCCTGTTGCAATTGCTCCTCCAACCAGGGACTGTCTGGGTGCTGCTCATGCATCCTCTGCAAGGAAGCAACGACCCGTCGAAGACGCTCTTCTCTCGCTACAGCAAAGCGGGCCGTAGACTCCTGAAGAAAGAACCGACTAAGCTGAGCAAGTCCAGAGGCCACCCTGTCAGCAGGAGAATCCTGCGTGTCCAAGCCCTCTGTCCAAAGAGCCACCACTCGTTCTCTGGGCTCAGAGTCCAGCAAGATCGTCTCAAGGATGCGTAGCATCGTGCTCCCTCTCCTCTATCTGTCTGTCACTGTGAGGATCACTGGTGCATGGTCCGAAAAAGATGTCCCAACCAGAATGCCGATTGTCCCACCCAAGTCATAGAAGTGGTCACTACTGAAGAAGGGATCTATTCACTCCTCCCACTCTGCGGTCTGAACGAGAGAAGGCTAGGCTGACTAGGGGCCTCACAAAGCCAGAGTGCTGCCAAACATATGAAACCCTCAAAGTCATACATAGCCTCTCCCAAGCTGCCAACTCAACTCCATGCACAATAGCATGGCTACCTCCAATCCTGTCAGAGGGGTCCTCTAGCATGTTGATGCACCATTGCTCTGCCTGCGGCAGAGACTACACAACGTGAGACCAAAACTCTGCACGTGCACTCGCCACATTGGGCGCATAGATGTTCAGGAAGCCTAAGAGGCAACCATGAACCTGCATAGTAATCCATTGAGCCCTGCCAAGCACAATAATACCTCTTTCCACGATGGCCTACTGCCAAGAGTCCGCAATAGTCATACATACCCCTCCCTGGATACCACCGGGTCCAAATGCAGCTGACTTAAATGTCTCATATTGCCCACGCAAAAGCTGACCACATCGTCTAATGCGGCTCTCACACAGATGATGCTCCTGTAGCATAAGAAGATCAATCTCTCCTCCCACAAGACATCGCTGAAGCTTCTGACGTAATCGGCCCCTTTGGCATTGAAATTGGGGCCTACCTAATCCTTGCCACGTTCCATGAGATGATCCTCATGGAGAGCGAGAGAGAACTGATGCTACAACAGCAACTAACCGTGCTATCTTCGAGGCTGGCTTGGATGGGGAATAATGCGCATCCGAGCGTCCCCGAGATAGGCGTGATTGCAAAGAGTGTCTAGCCCAGGTCCAAAAAGAATGAGTCGTCCATAGGGCAACCTCCTCTGTCCAGGAGTCCTCATGTATGTGTACATAGCATGGCGGGCTCTGCGTGTCAGCAAAGAAGTCAACCACAATGTGTCTACATCTTGTGGAGTCTGGAGGTGTCACTGAGAACTTGGCCAACGGCCACAGAGTCTGAACCAAGTCTGTAGCCCCTAGGTCTTCCATGTGGTGAGAGAACTCGAGGGCCTGTGCCTGCAGCCACTTTAACATGGAGTCCAAAGTCCACTCAGGTTGGTCCTTGCCACATAGGGGAAAAGAGAAGCCAACCGTCGAGTCCAGGGTCTCTATCCCCTTAGCTGCCAAGGAACAATACATGAACTCTGAAGCAAGCTGCCTCAAAGTCTGGTGAAGGGTCACCGAGAAAACGTGTGAAGTCGTAATCAAAGAAATCCCACCGACGACGAATGTCAAAGCTCGTCAGTCCACGAGGAACTGCTGCAAAGGGAGACGTCTGCACTAGAAGGGGGGTTCGCAAGAAAGGTGGTTCCTCTCGCGCCAACCGACTCGTGGCAAAAGCGCTGCCAAGAGATCTCCTAGCAGCCGAGGATGGTCCTGCCCCCTGGGTCGGTTGCAGGGTAGGCGTGGGAGATGTGGAAGTAGGGGGGCTAGCGGGAGAGGGAGGAGTGGGGGGGGGGCGGGGAGTGGCACAGGGATAAGGGCGAGGTGGGGAGGAGACGGGGGGAAACACGGTGTGTGTGTGCTTTCGAAGGTGAGGTTGAGGTGGAGGGTGGAGCTGGGACCTCTTCTTGCTGAAGAGGGTCGAAATGGTTCCTTGTGGGAACCCACTGCTGCTGGCCTGAAGCCTGGGGGCCACTCTGAGTGCCAGGCTAACGTGGTGGCCCCTGTCGACGCCCACCACGAACCTGCTGCCAGCCCTCCTCCGCCTGAGCCCTAGGCTCCGAGGGTGGCTCTATCTGCATACCCTGTGACTCTGTCTGCTGCTGTTGGCCAGCCCTAGGAGGCTGGGGCTGAGCCTGTGGTGAAGGTCGGATTCTCCTCCATGAACAGGCCTTCGCAAGATGGCCCATATGACGACAAATAAAACATTGATTCGGAAGCCCCGAATACTCCACGCTCTGACGGAACCAACCGCCACTCATCCTAGGTAGTAAGATGACCTTCGGGAGAGTGTGGGTGTCCCGAACCAGAACACAAACTGTGGGAATGCCGGCCGCCTTGGCGACTACAGAAGCTGCTGTGCGAGGAGTCTCCGGGACAGTCCCAATCTATGAGCCTATCCTAGAAAGGAGCGGAAGGTACTCCCTTCTTAGGCCAGGGAAGTAGACTGAGATGGGCAGGTCTACCTCCTTGACAAGAACGTCGATAGCTGGGACGAAACCATGGCGCCATTGTCGAAAGTGTGCCCGAATTGCTCGGATGGCCAGAATGCTCATCGAAATGACCTTGGACGCCATCTCGGGAGTCTCAAACTCTAACTGGTAGTAGCTACGCCCAAGAAACTGAACATTGAGAATCTTGCCCACCTCTACTAGAAGGCGGGCCTGGAGGAGGTCACGCACCTCTCCTCTACTAGGTCGGGTGCCGATGATCTTGCAGATGACGGAGGTCGCTTGGAGGCGCTCCACCTCTGTGGGTAGGCTCGCTTGCTCTGTCGGCAAGAGAGCAAGTCGGATCGTGGGCTCTGTAGGGTCAGGCGAGGGGGCTTCTAAAGAGTCCCTCTGGGGCGGAGCATGAACCTCCATCTATGTCTACTGTTGTGAGGAAAGGGGATGCGTGAAGACAAGCCTCTGCGAAACCCGGCGAGTAGAGTCTCAGAAAAACACCACTGACAAGGCTAAACAGAGCGAGGCCTTGGGGGGGGGGGGGCTAAGGTGCGCAAAGGGGGGGGAGAGGGGAGCGAGGGAGGGCTGAGGTTGGCGGGCTGAGAAGTTGGGGGGAAGACGGGCTGGAGAGATGGCGGGCTGAGGCAGCGGGAGGGGTGGGGGAGAGGCTGGCGCATGAGGGCAGAGGGCGCAGCACCAGCGCGCAAAGCAGGGCAGAGGGCAGCGCGTGGCGAAGCGGGGGGGGGGGAGCAGCGTACAGCAGCAGAGCGAGCCAAGATTCAAAATCTCATATCTACCATTTGTTACAAATGCCATTCCTTGTTTCACATACTCACGTCTGAAACACGGAACAGGGGTAAATTGGGATGGGAACGGGGAACGGAGACCTAAAACTGGCCATTCCCTGTAATTATGCCGCGGACAGAGAAGCTGACGTGGCATGACCACCTGCAGATAGAGGTGCTGACGTGGCAGTACGGATACTGACATGGTGTAGGATAATACGGACACTGACATGGCAGACTGTACGGAATCGTGAATTCTGCATTGGCAGATAACGTGGTAGACTGTACGGATTTTCACAAATTGTGCTGATGGTTTTTGGCAGCTTTTGGGAACCGGTTGCTTTTGGGACTTCTTACTTTTGAGTTTACTGCTTTTGGGGCTCTTCTTTTGGGGCATCCCTTGTAAGAATAAATAGAACCCATTGGGGCCTCATTCTTCAGGGCATCTGGACGCAAAGTCTGAGAGCAGAAGACCCCTTCGGGAGTTGTACTTTGTTCAAGCATTAATATAATAAAGAAATACCGAAACGGGCACCAATGTTTGGGGCCAATCTCTCTGGGCACGGAACTACGCCGGGCCGTATCGACCAAATTGAACTATGATTTTCAAGTTGTGAAGTATTTTAAGTGATTCTCTCGTGTGTCGTGCCAGATTTCTGACTTGAGGTGCCCAAGTCTGTGACATGTTTTGGCATTCCTCAATGATGATTTAGAGGAGGAGGTGTATGTGGAGCAACCTCCAAGGTTCCAGGATCCAGATTTCGCAGACATAGTTTGTAGGTTGCTAAAGGCTCTCTATAGCCTAAAGCAATCCCCTTGAGCGTGGTACCAGAAGATAGACTCTTTCTTCCTACGACACTCCTTTCGACGATCTTATGCAGACCCAGATTTATACATTTACCGTGAGGAAGGATTGGTGACACTTGCCATTCTTTATGTGGACGATCATGTGATCACAGTAGCCATGTTCAACACATCCGCAGTACTATGGAGACCTTGGCTAAGGAGTTTAAGATGACAGATCTTGGCTTGCTTCATCACTTTCTTGGATTGGAGATATGGCAGACAAAGGGGGGCATCTTTCTCTCCTAGGAGCGCTATATCCAAGAATTGTTGAAAGCATTTGGTATGACCAAGTGCAAACCTATCTCAACCCCTATGGATCCCAATCAGAAGTTGTCATAATATGATGCCCCAAATGTAGCAGTTACTACAGTGTATCGGAAACTAGTTGATTCTCTTATTTGGGTACTCAACACCAGGTTTGATGTCAGTTTCCCGGTGGGACTTCTAAGTTCTTCCGTGTAGAAACCTGCCAAGTCACATTTGGAGCAAGCTGTTCGGACTTTGCGGTATTTAAGGGCGACCAAGTCATTAGGCATACATTATACGGCTGGAGGTATAGACTCCCACATCATTCTACAAGGATGGAGTGATTCGGATTGGGATGGAGATCCACATGGACGACTATTGACTACAGGTTACACCTTTTCTTTTGGCTCAATGGCAATTTCATGGAGCAGCAAGAAACAGCCCATAGTTGCCTTATCGGATACATTATACGGGTGGAGGTATAGACTCCCACATCATTCTACAAGGATGGAGTGATTCGGATTGGGGTGGAGATCCAGATGGACGACTGTCGACTACAGGTTACACCTTTTCTTTTGGCTCAGTGGCAATTTCATGGAGCAGCAAGAAATAGCCCATAGTTGCCTTATCTTCCACAAAGGCAGAGTACCCAGCTGTTTGCAGTGCTACATGTGAGTCAGTGTGGATACGGAGGTTACTTTCATAGATGGGATTTCCCCAGCAGACGACCATTATGTACTCTGACAACCAGAGTTGTATAGCCATTGCGAGGAACCCAGTGTTCCATGCCCGGACCAAGCATATAGAGATACAGTACCATTTTGTTCGTGAGAAGACCAAGGATGGCTCTATCTGACTAGAGGACATCCCGACTTTGGACCAAACCTCTTCCACAAGCGACATTATCCTCTAATGCCAGCTCCCTCGGACTTGTTTCCCGTCCACGAGCTGAGAGAGGGTGTTCAGAGTTCAGATTCATGTGCGATGGTAGCTCCACTATCTCCCAGGAGCACATCAGGGAGTGAGGGTTGTATTGTGGTTGTGCTCGGCCGTATATGAGGTAGACGTACCTGTTCTCGACGGTACACTCCACGGTGTTTTTTTTTCCAAAAAAAGATCCTTTGATTAGTTAACAAACCTGTCCAATAGACTACAAACTGCCCCTGTAAAACAGGGCTACATGAGCAAATGGGGAGACTCTCCCAATGTAAAACAGAATATGTACAAAGATCGCTGAATCGGGAGATAGGTGGGGGGAGCAGCCACACTGGTGGTCGGTACTGTCATCGGGACGCGCCTTGCCTTGAACCATGGCGAAGAAAGGTCCGGGCCGCCACAATCTCAGAAAAGCCTCCCGACGCGCCAGCACGCAATCAGAGCTACCCTGGAGACGCTCGAACTGGCCCCTATGCACTCCACGATGTTGCTCACCCGGTAGGTTGGCATGAGACGGGACCCCAGTTCTTAGGGTTTCCCGGGGTCAGAGTCTCCAATGCTCTGCAATTCTACTACTAAATATGTGTGTCAGGTCACTTCCAGTAAGTTTACATACTTATTAGCCATTTATCAAGATCATGGGGTTTTGCAAAAGGTAGAGCAAATATGGGATTTGCCTATATATGCAACCCCTCCACTTGTACTTATGGCATGTGTTGTGATCATTGCAAAGCTTCAACGTTTGGGCACACTCTCTCTCTCTCTCTCTCTAGCGTTTTCACTGCTAGCGTTTTATGTGTGCGGCTTCACCTCTCTCGTGTTTTTTTCTCCACCATCGATCTCTCTCTCTAGCGATCTCTCACTCCCCTACTAGCACTCCCTCTCCCTTGTTGTGTGCATACTCTCTTGGTGTGGCATTGCCTGAGGTGAGTTCCCATGCCCGTTCGATGGGCGGTACGCGCTAGGAGCTTGTCGACGATGTAAGGTGCAGCGGAAGTGAATGTTGAACTTTGCTCAAGATGAGTGCTCCGAACTGTGCTCAAGGTTCCTTTTGCTTAGGGAAGGAAGAGCCTTCCGTTCTTTAATGAGCGAGTGCAATGCACACAAACAAAGTGAATGGACACTGTGCGTGAAGGTGCATGAGAGAGAGAGAGAGAGAGAGAGAGAGAGAGAGAGAGAGAGAGAGAGAGAGAGAGAGAGAGAGAGACTAGAGACGTTGTAAAACCCTCCTCCAAGGGCCCCACTCTCGATGGCGAGAGTGGTCTACTATTGATTGCACAATTTGGTACAAGATGCTAATGCAAATCTAATGGGGCTATGTTGAGGCCGACGGTGTTGACGACGAGGACGAGACTATGGCTGAAAACTGAATGCTTCGAAAACGACGGTGACGACGGCGACTTCTATCTACTGCTATGGCTTATTCGGCTGATTGGAAATGTGAATCTGGCTATCTCCAAGCGCTGGTATTGCTGACTATAACCGCCGCTTTCGCAGCCCTTGAAAAACGCTGATGTTGTCCCTAATGATGAGCGCACAGCGGTGTGTGCAAGTGAAAGAGCACGCGAGAGTGTGCGGGGTGTGCACCTTGGAGAGGGGCGAGTGCTTGCAGTGTAGGAGGCGCTAGCAGAACGAAGAGCAGAGAGAGAGAGCGCTCGTTAGTTTCAAGGGGATAAGTGAGTGAGTTAATAAAAACTCACTATCCCTTTATTATTTGTATAAGGACCAATTTAATAAGTTAGTGGCCAAGTTCAATGTGAACTTGGCCAAAGGTTAGTAACCTTTAAAATATACATTAAAAGGGGGCCATTTGGGCCTTTAACCCAACAACCTCCCACTTAAAGGCATAAATGGCGCCTTTAAGCTACGTGACTCTCACCATGTCTATGCATAGATGATGTTGTGCTTTGGGTAAGCACTTAGTGAGAGCATTGGCTGGATTTTGTGATGTATGGACCTTAACCAATGTAATTAGGCCATCCTCAAGCACTTCTCGTATGAAGTGATACCGCACATCAATATGCTTTGTGCGTGCATAAAACATGGCGTTCTTTGCCAGACATATGGCACTCTGGCTATCACAACCAAGCATAGGTGCCTTGGCAGGCAAACCAAATTCACTGCATAGGCGTGCTAACCAAATAGCTTCTTTGGAAGCCTAAGTGGCTGAAATATATTCAGCTTCTGTCGTAGACAATGCAACAATCTTTTGCAATCTAGAACACCATGAAACAACACCTCCCGCAAGAGTAAATACATAGCCACTTGTGGATTTCCGTGTATCCACATCACCAGCCATGTCAGAGTCACAAAATCCCTTCAACTCCATTGGTCCTTTACCATAGCAGAGGCATTTGTTTTTAGTCCCTTTCAAGTACCTCATAATGGACTTCACCGCATCTCAATGCAACCTGCCTGGATTAGCCATAAATCGGCTCACAACTCCCATTGCATGGGCTATGTCAGGCCTAGTAGCAACCATAGCATACATAAGTGAACCACAAGCTGAAGCATAAGGCACACTTTGCATGTCATTGGCTTCTTCCTTTGACTTGGGACAATCATCCTTGGATATCTTGACATATGGCTGTAATGGCACACCAAGAGGCTTTGCTTCAAGCATGTTAAATCTGTCCAGCACCTTTTCAATGTACTTTTCTTGTGACAAATACAATAGGCGCTTGTCTCTTTGCCGTGTAACACGCACTCCAAGTATATGTTCAGCTGCCCCAAGGTCTTTCATTGAAAACGCAGATTTCAGCTGCCCTTTAAGAGCATCAACAGTGCTTCTTTTCTTTGCATCTATCAACATATCGTCTACATAGAGCACAAGAATGATAGGGCTGCCATCCTCATCACGTTTGGTATACAAACAATGGTCTGCATGGCTTCTTTTGTAACCATGTTTAAGCATGAAGCGATCAAACTTCTTGTACCACTGTCTACATGATTGTTTCAGCCCATACAAGCTTCTATTGAGCATACATACCAAATGTTCCTTGCGAGGAATAACAAAACCCTCGGGTTGCTTCATGCAAAGCTCTTTTTTCACATCACCATGCAAGAAAGCAGTATGTACATCCATTTGGTCCATTTCCAAATCAAGAGCAGCCACAATGGCAAACAATACACGCAAAGTGGTCATCTTCACAACAGGAGAGAACACTTCCTGAAAGTCTATGCCCTTGGTTTGAACATATCCCTTTGCAACAAGCCTTGCCTTATACTTGGGTTTTGCATCAACAGTCTTGATTTTATACACCCATTTGTTAGGAATAGCCTTCCTTCCTTTGGGCAATTCAACCAAATCCCAAGTATGATTAGCATGCAAAGCTTTAATCTCTTCCTGCATAGCAAGCTCCCACTTGTCGCTGTGCTCACATGTCTTTGCCTCTTTATACGTAAGAGGCTCTCCCTCATCTGTCAACATAATGTAATGCAAAGAGGGGTCATATCGACTCACAGGCCGTCTTTGACGAGTAGACCGCCTCACCCAATGATCCACATTATCCGGCAATGGGTTTACATCAGGTGGCACGACAAAATCATCAACAATGGGTTGCTGTACATCATTTTCAACACCATTTTCAGCATTGTTTCTTGGCTGCAAATGCCCTTCAGGAGCCTCAATTTGCTGTCCAACATCATCTGGCTCAAACACCACTGGATCATCTACATTTTCAGCCATTTGTGGTGCATCCTGAGGGTCAAAAATAGGCCTAACAGGTGGCTGGTCATGCTGAAATTTCACCCTTTTATGGTCATGCTTTGAGGCACAATTGTTTTGAAGCAGCCTTGCCTCATTAAAAACAACATCCCGGCTGCGTACAACCCTTTTGAGCTGAGGTAACCAAATCCTGTAACCCATTTCGCCTTCTTCACCATATCCCATGAAGAGGCCTTTAATGGACTTCGCATCTAGTTTACTTCTCAATTCAGGTCTAACATGCACAAAAGCTTAGCAACCAAAAATGCGTAAGTGATCATATGAAGCAGGCTTGCCAGGCCAAACCTCTTCAGGGATGTCACCTTTCAAAGACATGTGAGGGGATCGATTGCATATATGCACTGCAGTTTTCAAAGCTTCTCCCCAAAATCCATGAGAGAGATTAGCTGTGGACAACATGCATCTCACCCTCTCACAAAGTGTCCTATTGAATCTTTCAGCCACACCAATAGAAGAGGGGCTGTATGGCATAGTAAGCTCCCTCTTAATGCCCAAATTTTCACAGAACTTGTTAAATTCAGCACTTGTGTACTCCCCCCCATTGTCTGTACGCAAGCATTTTAGCTTTCTACCTGTTTGGGTGGTGGTCACAAATGCATGAAATCTCTTAAACGCAGCAAAGGCTTCATCCTTAGACTTAAGCAAATAAACCCAAATTTTGCTAGAATGATCATCAACAAAGGAGACAAAATAACATGCACCACCCATAGACTTAGTAAGCATGCTACATACATCAGAATGTACAAGATCAAGCACACAAGATTTACGAGAGACACCAGAGTAATAAGAACGCTTTACTTGCTTGCCATATTGACATTCATTACAAAAGTCAAGCTTTGTGCCTTTAGCATCAAGCTTGTTCAAAGTACAAAGCTTAGAAAGACCCTTTTGGCTCATATGGCCAAGCCTCTTGTGCCACAACTCCATGTGAGTTAATTTTAGCCAATGCAATAAACTTGCCCAACACAGCGTTTCCATGCATGCGATAAAGTGTCCCTTTCTTTGTGCCCTTTACAATCAGCCTTGAGCCTTTGGTCATTTTCCATGATCCTCTCTCAAACAAGATGTTGTAACCATGCATATCCATCTGACCAACAGAAAGCAGACTCTTCTTGATTCCTGGCACATATCTAACATCATGCAAGACAAGCTCATTTGTGCCATCTATGGAGAGATGCACAGTGCCAATACCCTCAATGGAACATGTATGATTGTTTCCAAAGTATACATGGCCACGCTTGCCTACATCAAAAGTAGAGAAACACTCCTTGATAGGAGTCACATGAAATGAAACACCGGAATCAACAATCCAAGTCTGGGACAATGCATCATTGACAGTCAACAAAGCATCAATAAGATCACTCTTGGTGATCTGCATGTCCTGTGAATGAACATTTAGAGAGGCATCAAAGTCATAAGCATCAGCCTCTGACAAAGTGGCACACAAGATGTCCTCTATATCTGACAGCTCCTCAATCACGACACTAGAAGCCACATTGGCCTTCTCTTTGTCCTTTGAGCTATCCTGTGCATCTGCCTTGACTTCCTTCTTCTCTTTCTTTTTGTCTCCGCCATTCTTTTTTCTTTCTAACTCAGCTTTATAGTACCTGCAATCGGGTTTCTTGTGATCTTTCTTGCCTCATTGATAGCAAGTCACATCACCCTTGCCTTTGCTTGCATTTCCCCTTTCTTTACTCTTACTCTTACTCCTTTGTGCATAAGCATTCTTCTTTTCTGTCCTGCCTCTAACCATGTTGGCAGAGCTGCCTCCCTCTCCACTTGCTTTCCTCCTGATTTCTTCATTCAAGATAGAACTCCTAACACCATCAAAGGTTATTGGACAACGAAACCACCAAAGTTTCCCATGACTCAGGTAAGGTCATAAGCAAGAAGATAGCTTTCAGCTTATCATCAAAAGGGGGCAAGCCTGAATCCTGTAACTGCGACAAAGTACCTACGAACAACGATAAGTGCTCTGCCGCGCTCTTGGACTCATCTAGTTGCATGCCAACAAGTTTTCACATCAAGTGCACCTGGTTGACAGGCGTTGTATTTTCATACATTCCCTTTAACTTCTCCCACACATCAAAAGTAGTTGTGAGACCTTTCACATCAATGATGGTCTCATCGGTCATGGCCATTTTAATGTATGTAACGGCCTTCCTGTTATGCTAACTCATACTTCATCCGACATATTCTGTGGCTTTACCTGTTCAAGTGCCCGTTCGCAATCCTTAAGAAATAGGATTCCCTGAATCCTGTCTTTCTAAAGATCAAAACCTGTTCTATCGAACCTCCTAATCTCAAAGAGGTTCTTCACATCCGAAGAAGATGAGGCCATAGTTGCACGAAATAAGAGGGATAATACGCTGAATTTTTGGGCAAAATGTGCAAAAATCGGAGAATAGCCTCATAGAGATGTGTACTACAGCTCCAAATGGGCACAGGAGCAATTTGGGGCAAAATAGGTCGATTTGGGCACAAAAATCAATTTCTGAAATTTATACGCAGGAAATTTCAGCGAGCGAATTTGTGTTCGAAAACAACAAATTAGTTGTTTTTAGCCTCACAGGACATACATAAGGCTAATACGTAGCCTTTAGAAGCATGTAAGAGCAAAAGCCCCAATTTGTAACATCAAAATTGCATGAAATTGAGCCACAAATGATCATACATTGCCAAAATTTGTCAAATGTGTGTGGATTGCATCAATTTGCACTTTCCCCAATGTAATCGCACCATAAAAACACTTGCAAAAACCTACGTAAATCTAAAATTTGCTTAAAACACCTGTTTTAGGGCTTGTTTTTCGGCAATTTTAGTGTTTTTGGGTAGCGGGGACTTAGCAAAAGTATTCCCACACCTTAATACATCATTTGCAAAACCTGTATTTTGCTGTCATAACCTGTAATTTGCTGTTTTCGACCTAATTTCAGGCTGTTTTGGGTCAATTTGGGTTGCCGGGAGCTCTCTAGTGTCCGGGAACGAGTCCTTTGGCGACGAAATTGAAAAATCTCGCGTGAAAGTTGACCTTCTTGGCTGAAATTCAGCGTTTGCAGGTTTGGGGGCAAACCCTAATCGGGCTCTGATACCAGTTGATGAGCGCGCGGCGGTGTGTGCAAGTGAAAGAGCACGCGAGAGTATGCGGGGTGTGCACCTTGGAGAGGGGCGAGTGCTTGCAGTGTAGGAGGCGCTAGCAGAACGAAGAGCAGAGAGAGAGAGAGCGCTCGTTAGTTTCAAGGGGATAAGTGAGTGAGTTAATAAAAACTCACTATCCCTTTATTATTTGTATAAGGACCAATTTAATAGGTTAGTGGCCAAGTTCAATGTGAACTTGGCCAAAGGTTTAGGTGTAGCCCACCAAATAGACCTCCCCATAGGGTTAGTGCGGCGCAGCAGAAAGAGATTATGGGCTAGGTTGAGGAGTTATTAGAGAAGGGGTTGATCCAGCTTAGTTCTTCACCCTTTTGCTCCCAGTACTCCTAGTATAGAAAAAGGATGGCTCATGGCGCGCGTGTATTGATTATCGTGCGTTGAATAAGAATACCATCAAGAATAGGTTTCCTATTCCTAGGATTGATGATATTCTCGATCGATTAGAGGATGCTGCAATTTTCAGCAGGATAGACCTTAAGAGTAGGTACCATCAGATTCGTATAAGGCCAGAGGATGTGCGCAAGACTGTGTTCAGAACGACATTTGGTCTTTATGAATTCCTAGTGATGCCGTTTGATCTAACAAATGCTCCTTCCACGTTCAACAGGATGATGGACCGGATTTTCCGCTCGCATCAACAGTTTGTTGGGACATTCTTCGATGACATGATAGTCTATTCGAAGAATGAAAAGGAGCAGAGGCATCACTTGACCATTGTGTTCGAAGAGCTGCACAGTCATAGGCTACTTGTCAATCCTAAGAAAAGTGAATTCTTCCTGGAAGAGATCCACTTTCTTGGCCACATTGTCTCAAAGGATGGTGTCAGGATGGATCCCGCAAAGGTCGAAGCTATTTAGACGTGGCTAGACTTGAAGATTGTACTATAGAAGGTTTATCAGGAATTTTGCAGAGATAGCATCACCTCTTCACGCTTTGCAAAAGAAAGAGGTCACTTTCAGATAGACCCAAAAAGAGATTTCAGCTTTTAGTCTCTTAAAGGAAAAGTTGACTTCAGATCCAGTAATTGTTTTGCCAGATCTCAGGAAGTCATTTGTGGTCCAGTGTGACGCGTGTGGAAGTAGCATCGGGCAGTGCTAATGCAAGATGGACGGGTAGTAGCTTATGAAAGACGAATTTTGCAAGGGCTAGAGAAGACTATGCAAGTCTATGAGAAAGAGCTCTTGGCCGTCATTCATGCGCTTTCTAGTTGGAAGCACCACCTCTTAGGTGCTGATTTTGTTGTCCAAACAGACCATTAGACCTTGCGATACTTCTTGACACAGTCAAAGCTATCCAAAAAGCATATGCGATGGGCAAACATTCTTTCTATGTTCCACTTTCAGATTATGCATGTAGTAGTGTAAAAAGGAACCGGGGGAACACAACCCAAACGTTCCGAAACAGCGTTCTGGACGAGTTCCGTTCTCGAAACGGAGTCGGGAACGGATCGTCGTTCTGGAATAATGGTTTAACCGGAAAGGTGTTTCGGAATGGGGGGGGACGAGGTGAAACATGAGACGGAATGGAGAAACGCGGGGTGGAACGGGCAAAAGTAGGCATTTGGGGGCAAAAAAGTGGGCTTTTGGGGGCAGATTTGGGGCTATTTGAGGAACACATTTGGTGTAGTATGAGGGCAGGTTAGGGGACAGATATGGGGGCAGTTTTGGGGTTGTTTAGGAGTTTACTTGGGACTAAGCTGAATGGAGGTAATTCAAGCCTTACTTTAGTAGACCGTTCCGGTCCCGTTCCCGTTCCGGCCCCCCCTCCTCCTCCCCATTCCCGTTCCCTCCCATTCTCGTTCCGGGTAACTATGGCCATGTGGAAGGCAAGAAGGATGTTATGGCTGATGCGTTATCAAGGAAGCCACAAATTTCAGCTGTGTCAATTCCTTATCATCATGAGCTGGATGACATGACGGAACAGTATGCTACTGATGAAGATTTTGCAAGGATCTTTGAACAGTTGCAAGAGGGGCAACATCATGAGCACTACCTCCTCAGAGATGATTTTATGATTATGCATGGCAGACTTTGTGTCACTAGGCCATTGCGACATAAGGTCATGGTAGAAAGTCATGTCCCACCGTATGCAGGGCATCGTGGTATTGATGCGACAGTTAAAGCGGTAGAGACATTCTTCTATTGGCCTACCTTGAGGAGAGATGTGGACGCCTTTGTGCTAGCATGCGTGATTTGCCAGAAGGTCAAGTTTGACAGGCAAAAGGCACCAAGGCTGTTACAACCACTGCCGATTCCGGATAAGCCATGGAAAAGCATTGCTATGGACTTTATCTTTGATCTTCCAAGAACGTCAACAGGGAATGATGATATATTGACCATTATCTGCAGGTTCAACAAGTAAGCCCATTTTGTCCCTGTCAGGAAGAAGATAAAATCTAATCAGATGGCACGCTTATTCATGTACCATGGTATGCCACAATCGGTTATCAGTGATCATGATTCTCGCATGACAAGTTTGTTTTAGAGAGGATTGTTTGAGAAAATGGGCACTAAGCTCAATTTCTTGTCTTCATTTCATCCACAAACCGATGGACAGTCAGAAGAGGCTACTTCTATTGTCTTGGATATGCTAAAATGCTATGTGTCAGATAATAAGGGCAAGTGGGAACAATATTTGCCTATGCTTGAGTATTCGAACAACAATACGGTGCATTTGTCGACTAGCAAGGCACCTTTTGAGATTGTTGAAGGCGGCAAAAAGGTTCCTCCCATTTTGCAGACAAAGGACAAGATCTTTGAGACAGATTGATATGTTAAAAACATGGATGAAATGTACAAGAAAATTAAAGTTGCCTTGGAGAAGACTAGGACAAAGCAGAAAAAGGCTGTTGATCGTCACTGTCGTGAATTGTTGTAATCACCTGGTGATTGGGTTCTGTTAAGGTTTCTAGAAGGCAAGGTTAAAGAAGATGAAGGGCAAGGAACGGCTATGTCCTAAGCTCAACATGCGTTACTATGGGCCTTTTCAAGTGCTTGACAAGATCAGCGATGTAGCTTATAGGCTGAAGTTGCCTGATGTGTGGAAGATTCATAATGTGTTTTACGTGAGTCTTCTAAGACCCTTCGTGGGTGATGTGCCAGAAGATATGCCAGACGAGGATCAACCAGAAGTTGAGGAACTTGATGAGATCCTGGTACCTGAGCAAGTTTTGGCACATAAGGACAGAAAAGTTAAAGGACAGGTTGCAAGACGCTACTTGGTGAAGTTCAAAAACTATCCACTTATGGATGCAAAGTGAATGGAAGAGCATGAGCTGTCAGAGTCACCAAATGTATTGCAGCTTTACCTTGAAGCCTTTGGGTTACAACCTACTTATGCCCCAACCCAACGTGTGCAAAGGAGAGGTAATGATAGAGCTAGCACATCAAATGTATATATGAATTCAGTGTAATAGATGAAAATGACAAAAGTACGAAGGTCTCATTAATTCATTTGTATCTATGTGTTACTGTAAGGTGCAGCGGAATGTTGAACTCTACTCAAGATGAGTGCTCCGAACTGTGCTCAAGGTTCCTTTTTCTTAGGGAAGGGAGAGCCTTCCGTGCTTTTATGAGAGAGTGCAAGTGATCACAAACAAAGTGGTGAACACTGAGAATGAAGGTGCTGAGACTGAGAGATAGAGAGAGAAGAGAATACGACACCAGAAAGTTGTCAAACCCTCCTTTGAAGGCCCCACTCTCTATGGCGAGAGCGGTCTACTTATGATTGCACAAATCCCTACAATGCTTGGACTTGCCGACGAGGCGGGCTGGAATCTGAAAATGCTAATGGCTGAAATCCGCAAATCTTTATCTGCTGAATTTTGACTCTATGTCGGTGACGATGTCGATGGTGAGGATGCGACGACGATGCGCTGAAAACGCAGATGCTGAAATCTGCGTTTTTTGGGCTGAATCTGTAAACCTTGCGGAATCCGACCATGCGGCGAGGAATTGTTGCGGGAAGGTGAGATCTGCGAGGTTCGGGGGTTCTACTGTGGAGTCTGACAGTTGAAAACTGAAAACGTTGATGCTTGTGGGGATTCCGTCGCGAAGATCTGCAAAAACGCCAAAGTGCCTTGTAGATGCAAAAATGCTAGGGCTGAAAATGGTCTTGCTGTGGAGAATCTGCTAACGCTCGGGAGTCTGCTATCGCCAGGAATCTGCAAGAGCAAAAACGCTGGCTGATCTGGTCCAAAAACGCAAGCATTCTGCTGGGATGCAAAAACGTTAGGCCTCTTGGGGGTTCTGTTGAGAAGTTGCTTGTTGAGCGAGTGCTCCTGCTGCCTCTTCTGCCAGAAAGTGCTAGCTCTGGTTGCCTTATATACAAACTTAGCAAAATTGCCCTACCTAGTTTCCAACAAAAGTCACTTAATAAATAAGTGAAAAATGTAAAAAATAGGGAAAATAGGTTTAATGCATTGGAAAATTCCCTTGATGGATTCTGATGGGAATGCTTATGATCAGGCTGTGTGCAACCGGAGGATATGCATCTAATCTAAGTGACTGGTCATGCACGGTCTACGAACAGACTCACAAAAGTGCCAGATCACTTCCTATTCTAGATTGAATTGACTAACTGAACCCTGGTCATGCTGTAGCTTGTCCACGGACACATAGGGTTGGATGTGTCATGTGACAGTTACGACCTTTCTTGCGGATATATGCGATGATAAGAGAGTGCTAACCACACAAGATCATCAGTGGCGTGTATTTATGGTATGCAATCGAGGACGTTTGCGATTTCAAGAGGGGGGTATGTCATGAGGACGTGGCAATTGTTAAACGAGGACATGACAACTGCTAACCTTAGTTGTTTGTTTCTTTCCAATGATTTTTGTTTAATTTTTGAGACCCTCTTTTTAAAGTTGCAAATGGTCGGACATTGTATGGCGGTAGTTTCACCCGTAGATGGGATAGTAAGAGGATGTCCAGGCTCCGAGGGAAAGTACTCGACAGCTGGGCCACATTGCATTTTTGGATGTGGTCCCATTGGGGATAGATGGTCAACTGACGAGTATGAGTCCAACGAAACATCCCCTAAAATTTAGGAAACTGCTATTTTGGACCATAAAATCTGTTCGCGCCATTATCTCCGGAATGACAAGTGGAACATTTTAGAACTCTGCTGCAAAGTCAACTGGGCAACCAGTCGGGAGATTTTTAAGCGGCAAGCAAGAAACGGAAAATTGCCTGTAAATGTGTCAAGTGGCACTCTCTGGTGCACTTTCCTCATGCAGAAGAAGGTAGCGCTCGATTTCTAGGTGGGAGGGCTTCATTTGCAAGCTGTCACAGGTTAAAGAGCTATTGACTGCAAGCTTTCCTTTTCGTGTACAATGTGGTGCAAGAGGTCATGTCCTACACACTTCCCAGTGCCATCAGCGGAGACTGTTTGAGATTTTTGGTTGGAGCTGATCCATACTCTTAGGGGATAGTTCAAGAGACTTCAAGGTAGCTTCAACTGCATGTGGGAGCGTAGAGAGGCTTTTCTTTGACTTTGGCGTCATGGGCCTTTCTTCACCATGGTCCAGGGTGTGCTCAGACGGTACTATCGTCCAGTTGTGACTTTTCCCTCCTCCCATCTCTTGATTTAGCCCTTATGTATGTTGTTTTTTAATTGGAATTGGGAGAGTCTCCCCTTATGATTGTTGTAGCCCTCTCTAATAGAGATAGTTGTAGCTCTATGGGTAGTTTCATTAACTAATAAAAGGATCTTTTTCTCGGAAAAAAAAAACAAGGAGTGGCATTTCATGCATGTTACCGTTCCGTGTTGCTCGTTCCAATTTCCAGTTCCGGGTAACTATGGTCCGCGGGTGGTCATGCCACATCACCATTTTGTGACACAACATCCATTTGAAAAACCGGCCACTCGAAAAAGGAGGCAAGGGCAAAAAACTATCCGAATGGTTGCCATGCTTGCAGTCGGTGCAAATGTCTCATCACAGTCCACACTAGGTTTCTGAGAGAAGCCCTTGGCAACTAGTCTTGCCTTGTGCTTGTTTAAAGAACCATTAGATTTGTACTTGGTCCTGTAGATCCATTTGTCACCAATCACTTTCTGCTTGGCAGGCGACGGAACCAACTCCCAATTGTTGTTTTTCTTGATGGAATTGAGGTCTTTCTACATGGCCAACTTCCACTTCGGTTGTGAAAGTGCCTCCTCAACTATATGAGGGTCTCTGTCTTGATCACTGTAGACATCAAAGCATAGTTCACCTGTAATAAAGTCCCATCTACCTCAACAACATGAAGTCACTGAGATTGTCGTGTAGTACGCCAATCGGGTGGAAAATATGAAGTAGTTGAATGTCACAAAGTCTCCAATAGCCACTTCTGCAACTTGTCTATCTTGCTCCCCGAGGAAGGAGCTATTGGTATATCCGACTCTAACTCTGCACTATGATGAGAACCACTGTCATCTGCATCATCGAGAATGGGTGCATTCTCCTCCGAAGCTTGATGAAGAGGGGTAGGAGAAGTGGGCTCATCAAGAGGCAAATCAAATGGGTCTCCAAGTATCGGCAAATCAGGGGTTGTCGTGGAAGACTTGGGAGCGGAAGCCCCCTTTGAAGGGAAAAAGTTGTCGAAGACAACATCACGGCTGAGTACAACATCCTTTTTCTCTGTATCATAAAGTCAATATCCCTCGGAAAGAGAGTTGTAGCCCACAAAAATCACTCGCTTGGTCTTGGGGTCAAACTTTCCCCTTTGCTCCTTTGGTACATGGACATAGGCATTGCTCCCAAAAATCTGAAAGTGAGAGACGTTAGGCTTCTTATCAAAATAGGCTTCAAATGGGGTCTTCTTACGAACTGAAGAGGTTGGAGATCGGTTTATGGTATGAACTGCCGTCGCAACTGCCTTTGTCCATAAAGACTTTGGCAAGTCTCGATGCTCAAGCATGGTCCGTGCCATATCTACCATTGTCCTATTCTTCCGCTCCACAACTCCATTCTTTGAAGGTGATCTGGTATTCACAAGCTCTCACTTGATGCCATGGTCCGCACAAACTTAATTACAGCATTGGAGGTAAACTCCACCCCTTTGTCCGATTGAATAGTCTTCAACACTTGATTGCTTTCCTTCTCCACAAGAGAACGCCAATTCTTGAAGAGGCCAAATGCCTTACTTGTGCTGTAGAAAGTTTACCCAAGTAAAACGGCTGAAATCATCCACCAGCAACATGCAATAGAGAGCCTTGCTGAGGGAAGGGGTCTGCATAGGTCTACAAAGGTCGGTGTGAACCAACTCCAAAACGGCAATGGCTCGGCGTGTAGCAACCCTCTGAATGAAGCCATGATGGCATGCTTTTTCCAGCTCTTGTGCAGTGCTTTGTTGCTCATCTTGTGGAATCCTCTCGTCGTTGCGTGGTAATGTCAGCTGCCTCTTCTCCCTCATCTTCAGCATCGATTGCTCTCTCCCTTCTATTTATCCATTGCCTTTTGCTATCAGGCTGTACCACTTGGCGGGCAATGCTCGACATTAGAGCTCTTGCCATTGCAGATTTTCCTTGTCCTTTACACTGCTGGTGGCTTTTGGTGGTTCAAGTTTTCGATATATAGTAGTAGAGTATGCTTTTGGTGTGCCTATCTTTCAGGGGTTGCCGCCATCCTCTCTCCACTTAGCTTGCTAGGGCACTTTAACTCTCTTTAGGAGAGGTTTTTAACCCTGGCTTTTAGTTTTCTACAGTTTGCCATGTGGCTAGTTGTATCTCGATTTTCCAAATTCCAATTCACGCCGTCGGGCCTACTTTGTAACCAGTGATGTACTTGCCCTCAGAATTGGTACCATTTGGGTGTTCTGAGGGATTTTTCAAGCAATAGAAATCAGCCTCTCTCTTAGAGAGAAAAAGAAAGAAAGAAAGAAAGAAAGCTTTATTAACGTCTGCTAGAGGCCGAACTCGGCCTATGAGACAAATCAGTGTACAACTGTCAGTGTCCTCTGGATATCAAAAGAAGACAGAATGATAATAACAATATGAAAAGAGGTAGACTAAGTACCGAGCTGCCGGTGTGATGTAGTGGATGATGGATGGAGCCCTACTGCTAAGGCTCAATATGCAACCTATATGCGTAGGGTATACAAGAATGTAAAGCATATCTATCTAGCTCCATCCAATACCATAGTGGGGGTGTAATATCTGATACATAGGTGATGGCGAGGTAAAAATCCCTTGGAGCATAATCTTTGGGTGTGTGTGGAGGTAGGCTATCCGCTTTTGGATATGACGATGATGCCTGGCCTGAATCACTATAATCTCCCCCTGATGTGATCTAGGGGTCCTGTAACCTGGTGCTCGCGGTCTCCATCTGGCCCGGAGATCCTCAGCCTGCTGAAGTGTAAACCCCCCCCTGTGTTGGAGATGCCACTGGTGTAAATTTTGGAAAAAGTCAGTGAGCTGTGACCGTCGCCCGCCACTCGTGGTGGTAGAAGGGACCCGTAGTAGAGTATCTCTATGATGCTGTATCTCGACCAAGAACTGGCCAAGTCGACGTTGATCTACTGACTCCATAATCTGACGGAGTGAAGGGAGCCCACGGAAGATGGTAGTGTATTTCTCTCTAATGTCACCATATGCTCTGCACCTGCAAATGTAACGCTCCTCGCTCTCCACCTCTTCCTGGCATAACCTACATATCCTCTCGGCCCTGGGGACCTGTGCTGCTCTACCTGTCTCGATCTCAAGCTGATGTAATGACACTCTGAGCTGACCAATCGCCACTCTGGCACGGTGTGGCATGTATACATCCATATATCTAGGTCTCTGAATAAACCAATCCTCGGAGATGCTAATAAAGCTATCGCTATAGTATAGCATCTTCGTGGGCAAGGGCTCGGGAGGGGTGATCCATGTCCGCCTCATATAGTGCTGCAATAGGTCCTGTCGCATAACTGTGTTCCTCTCACTATGTGAGAGCTGCAAATGTGGAGCATGGGGATCATACTGGAGAGGTGGTAAATGATCTATATCCCAGTCGCACAGTGTTAGTATCTGTATCATCTCCACATACCATGATCCTGTGTCACCAGTCTCAGCTAACTGTCTGGATGCCTCAAAAGCTTTGCATGATAATCTGTCCTGGTCCATATCTCGCATGCGATGGATAAAGCAGCAAACCTGAAAGAGACGAGCATGGGTGGTGCAGCAAACTCTTCTCTAACAATGTCATGTGGTAGAGAAGGCTTGCTACGGATCACCCGTGAGAGCATCAAAATCTGAGGTCTCTCAATCTGTGTCCAAGAGTAATCTGAGAGTCCGGGTGCCCATACTGCCGCTGCATACATCAATGTTGGTGTAACCAGAGTATCGAATAGCCACCCCTTTGTGTGGGGCTCTTGAAAGTGTGCCTGATGGCACTGTCGCTCCAGCATGGCCAAATCCTCCCCGTATGATGAAATCAGCTCCCTTGTCGATGTAGAGCCCAAATAGAGTAGGTGAGAGTGGGCACCCAATGGTGCTAGCAATGGTATCCGATAGGCCTCCTGGGCATCGTACTCGCCCCAGTACCTGCTCATATAATGCATAGATCCCCCAAGTCATCTCAGCTGGTATCCCCAACGACTGAAGTCTCTGGAGGAGTCGCTCACGCGACACTGTGTCGAAGGCTTTGCGGAAATCCACAAAGCAGCAATAGAGTTTCCTCTTCCGTTCTTTTGCTAGGTCAATCAGACAACGCAACGTGAAAATGTGATCGATGGTGGAGAAGGCTCGTCTAAAGCCGGCCTGGCCAGGAGCGCGTAGCCCCTCTCTCTCTGCATAAGTACTCAACTCCGCTTCCATCACTGCACCATAGAGTTTGGCCAACGTGTGGCCAATCATAATCGTCCTGTAGTTGTTTGGGTCCGTCATGTCCCCAGCCTTGTGGATAGGTGCTATAGTATGCATGGTCCACTCAGCTCGGAAGCCCTCTGCGAGTGCCCTGTTAAACAGGCAAGCAATAAAAGGAGCAAGTGTATCGACTGCATATATAATGTGCTCACTCTGTATACCTGTATGATCTGACGATCTCTCATGCTGTAGGCGTCGAATAGCTCTCTCTATCATGTGTGCAGTGAAGAAAGTCGATGTGGTGGGGCGAGGCTCTAGTGGCTACGGTATCGGTGGTTGATGGGGGACATGGTAGAGGCCCTTTGTATAAGTATGCCATATCTGTGGGTCCTCTATGGGAGTAGGGGGGCGAGGCTCCCTAATCTTGTGCCAAGCTGTGGCTGCATCTCTGCTCATGAATAAATGATATAGATCCCAATACTGAGCCTCCTTGTATGCCCGCCGCTTGCGGCGTGTAAGATGCCGCTCGTGTGGCCTTCCTCTGGGTGATCGCTTCTAATGCTTGCTATGTGCGGAGGCACCTTGCACTCATCATCATACCATCGGTTCTGGGGCATAGTCCCAGATCTCACTGTGTGGCCTGTATGTGTGGGATGTGGGAAGCTGCTAGTGGCTGCCGTGTGTAGCAATGAAGAGAGCTGTGTAGTGAGTGTACTCAAGGGTGCTGTGGGATCCCTCTGAAGTAAGCCATCATAGACATGATGCGCATAAATGTCCGCCAGGTCTGTGTGAAGTAGACAGGGTATGGGGTGTGCCTCTAGATGGAGGAGATGTGCTGGGTGGCCCCGCTAGAGATAAAGAGAGGTAGGTATGGTTTGCTCCGATCGGGCAACGTGGGACGGTAAAAGAGGTCACTACCTGTGTTGTCTCTCTGGACCCTAGGACATAATCTACTGTACTGCCGCCTCCTCCCAAAGGGAAGCAAGTCAGTGCACCGGAGCCGTGCCACTGTGACTTCCTGTTATAAATAACGAGATGGTGTCGGGTGCCGAGCTCTAGTAAGTGGTGCCCATATCTGGTGCTATATGGTCCTGTGTCGGCAGAGAGTCGAATGGCTCGTGTCTCCTCTGCCTCCATAGCAAGCATCATCTCTAGGTCCTCCATGTCATATATCTCACACTGCTGCTCTGTGTCCGGGCATTAAAGTCCCCGAGCACCTCACCCTGTGTGCAGTAGTGTAAGATGTCCTCCGAGAGAACTGAGTATGGGGAGTCACCCACTGCTGCCGCTACTAAGGTGGTCTCCTCCTCTTTCGAAATAATAGAAGTATCCTCTCCACGTGTGGCATATCTCGATCCTCTGGGAGGGAAGTAGCATAGCGCAATGTAGAGCATCCGAGCTTGAGATAACTGTAAACTAATCCACATGTACCTCGCCTTGGGGTCATGGGCCACCACTTGGACTCGTCCTTGCATCCCACTCTTAAGTAGCATAGCTATGCCTCCTGATCCTCGTGCCGTACTCTGCCGCATGGTCTTCCTGTAAGCTGACTCCCACTGGTACCCCTCCACTCTAGGTAACCCTCTCTCCGGGCTCTGATGTGTCTCTGTAAGTAGCAATATGTCATGTCTCTCCATCACCTCCTCTAGCCGTCTTGGGTGTGTCCATATGGCCCCGTTACAGTTCCAAATTGCGATGTGTAGCTCTGTAGGCACATCCTTTATCATCATCTCATAGGCCATGAACCGCTATATGCGAGGGGTTTTCCATCCACAAAGATCCGTCCATCTCGGTACAATACCTTCTTCCCCTCTTTCCTCAATTCTTTTATCTTAGGCATGCATGTTTGTGTATGTTTCACTTGAAGTATGGTGAGGTCATCATCTAGATAGATAGGGTCTCCCTCCAATGCCTTGAGTGCCACTCTTTTTTTCATGAAGGCCATTTTTGCTTCTAGGTTAGTGAATTGTAACATGAGCGCTCTCTTGGTAGGGTCTCTCCCTGCCCACCATGCACTCACGAAAGGGACGGGGGTATCTACATATCCAAGCTTTGTGCATAACTCTTTCCCATGGTTTTCGGCGGTTGTCTCCTTGAGCCCGGTTACTCTCACATTGAGTTTCCGAGCTTGCCGCATCTTCTCTTCTTCTATGGTGGCATTCACCAATAGTGTTCCTTCAAGCTTGCGCTCTTCTTTAGTCTCTTCTTTGACCTCCACCTTCATCTTCTTCTTGATTACCTCCACCCATCCTTCTCTCTTGGCCTCTATCTTCTCTTCCATTGTTTCGGTGAGCGCTTGTCTTTTCTTAAAGCTTCCTTCTCCGATTGCAGAATCTGTCCATCTTCTTTCTCCTCCATACTTTCTACTTTGGCTTTGAGGAGGTTGATCTCCTCTTGCATCCCCACCTTCTCGATCCTCCATCCTTCCATCTCCACTTGCATGGCAAGCTTCTCCTTCTTCCACTCTTCCGTGTCGACCTCCAACTTTGCAATGCGGGCTAGAAGGTCCCGATTGATCGTGTTGATGTTGCTATCAACCGTCTTCTTGTAATCCTTCATCGCCTTGTCCATGGATTTTTCGAGCTTCTCCAGTTTTGCTTCCATTTCGTCCTGTATCTGTAGCTAAAATTGCCTCAGCCCACTTGTGAGCTGCCCAACCTGCCCTGCTCCCTGCCAGTTCAATGTCCCTCTTTCTCATGTTGTTCACCTCCCTGGTCTGCACCAGCACTGACTGCCCTTTGCGTGCCAGAGAGAGGGGGGGGGGTTGGGTTCGGTCGGAGACCCTGCTCCTGTGCGCCTGTGTGACACAGAGCTACGCGCGACACAGCTATAGAGAGAGTAGAGGGTGTGAAGCTGGACGCCACAGAGCACAGGGCTGGGCGCGTCACCAGCGCGTGACATAGAGAGAGATGTAGCGCGTAGGCAGACCAGCACGCAGGCAGCGCGCGACACACACACAGAGAGAGAGAGAGAGAGAGAGAGAGAGAGAGAGAGAGAGAGAGAGAGAGAGAGAGAGAGAGAGAGAGAGAGAGAGAGAGAGAGAGAGAGAGAGAGAGAAATGAAATGAAATGTTCTATTAACGTCTTCAAAAGGCCAAAGTGACCTATGAGACCAGAAAGTTACAATGCGGTGTATCTGATACAAAGTCAGATTAACAAAATAAATTAAACTAGGATAACAAAATATAAATACTGCGGAATCCTAAACTAAGCTGATAGGTGTGAAAGGTGAAAGGCGTGAAATGTGTGAACTAAGCAGTACAATATGTAGACAATATGGGAGGGAAGTAGAGATCCATCTTTATCTGCACTCTGGACGACGAAAAAGTATGGCTTGAATCCTTTGCTGTAGCCTCCTTCGAAACTGTGTAGCTCCTCTTTCCCATCAGGGTCGTCTAGATCTCCCTAGTTCCAATGCTCGGTTTATGAGAATGCCAGTAGTGCGGACAGACCTCTCCACTGTTGGATGCTCCTCTGTCTGTTCTTCTGGGTGTACAATATCTAGTGTAAAGAAATCTGTGATTTGTCTCTGGGGTTGTCTCTCTTCAGCTCTCCTCAGTAAAGTTTCTCTATGCCTGTGTAACTCAAGTAGATATAGCCCAAGACATCTCTGATCCTCATAACTCATGACCCTAGATAGAGGCCCAAAACCTTCTCTGATTAGACAATGAAAACAGCCTCGTATCTCATAGTACACTGTGCAATGACACATGTTATGTACCTATGTCTCTGGCTCTAGATGGCATAAGCGGCGTATCCTCCTATTTGCTGGTGTCCCTCTGAATCTGCCAGTCTCAATCTCAAGTTGATGTGAGGATGTGCATATTTGGCCAATGGCACAACGCAAACCATGAGAAAGATGCGTGTCCATATAGCTAGGTCGAATCACAAATCCATCCCCCGTGAGGTGGAGAAGATGCTCTCTATAGAAAGCCATCTTTGTGCCCAACTCCTGTATCGGCTCTATCCATGTCCTCCTCGTGTCCAGTTGGATCAGATCCTGACGAATGAGTCTATTAATCTCTACCCGTGTCAGAGACCTCAAGGGTGCGTGTAGAGAGTATTGAAAAGGAGGCAACCTGTCCATGGTGAAACCATGTGTCTGAAACCATTAGCTATCTGTGCATACCAGCATGATGTATCCCCATTAAGAGCTAATTGTGTGGAGGACTCTAGAGCCACCCTGGCATATCTGTCTCTGGTAGTATCCCACAGACTGTGTACAAAGGAGACTGATCTGGTAAGCGCCTCGATCTCCATAGGGGGGGCAGCTAATTCTGCTCGAATGATATCATGCAGTACGGAAGCCTTGTCTCTAATCAGCCAAGAGATCATAGATACCAAGGGCTTCTCCATACGTCTCCAACCATCCTGGCCTACAGAAGGTCCCCAAACCTGCACCCCATATAACATAGTAGAGGCAACCAAAGTATCAAAGAGCCATAACTTTGTCCTAGGTTCCTGGAACTGAACCTGCGACGAACACATCCTCTCCATTCCTCCCAGAGCCGCTCCAGCTCTAGTTAGTCTAGTCTCTACTGCTCTTCTCAAAGAAAATCTCGGCCCAGTAAAGACTACCCGCAGGTAAGTGTATGCATCTGTATACTCCACAATCTCCTGACCATATTTGTAAGTAGGTACTGATCTCCTCACCCATTGTGGCGTGGTGTTAAACACCATAACCTTGGTTTTACCTAGGTTTACACACAATCCACTATCCTTTGCAAAACTGCATAGTGCATCCAAATGTCGTTGCATACCTTCTGGTGAGTCAGATATCAACACAATATCATCAGCATATAGCAACAATGGGATCCACGTCCCTGCTAGCTGGGCACCCCTGTCACCCTCTCTGTCAATGTAATCAGACACCTCATCAACATACATACCAAATAGAGTAGGAGACAATGGGCAGCCTTGTTTCACTCCAATAGTAGAGTGAACTAAATCAGATACCCCTTTCGGAGTGCGTACATGTCCCATCACTGATCTGTACAAAGCCATAATCCCCCAAATCACCTCTATGGACACCCCCATCTCTTGTAGTCTGCGCATCAATCGAGCTCTTGGTACCATGTCAAATGCTTTGCGAAAATCCACAAAGCTACAATAGATCCGTCTCCCATGTGCTCTGCCCTCCTCAATGATGGCCCTGAGTGTCAGAATATGATCAAGAGTGGAGAAACCCCTCCTGAAGCCGGCCCGACCCTTTGCTCGTACACGCTCGCCCTCTGCCCAATTTCTCAAGTGTTGCTCCAAAATAGATGCATACAACTGTGCCAATGTGTGTCCAACCATAATAGTGCGGTAGTTCCCAAGCTTTGTAGGGTCATCAGCCTTGAAGATGGGCACAATATTAGACAACCTCCAGGTCTCAGGTAATCCCTCACACATGGCACGATTGAACAACACTGCGAGAACCTCCATCAGCATATCCCTGGCATGTATAAAGTGCTTCGCTACTAGACCGTCATGATCATATGCCTTCCCGGTCCTCATCATGTCGATGGCCCTTTGTACCATCTCAGATGTAAAGAAAGTGCTCGTTAGCTGGGTAAGGCTTGGTAGGGGTCTGGAAGGGGTTCCTGTCCAGGAATCGTATATAATGATGTCGCATATTGGCTCCATACATCAGGTGAAGTAATCATTGGGGAAGAGGAGTGCTCATGGAAGAGTCGCCATGCCTCTCCTGAGTCCCTACTTAGGAACATATGATATAAGTCTCGCTCCATCTGAGCTAGGTAAGCTCGCTTCTTCCGTCGCACAAGGCATCGGAAAGCAATCCGAGACTGTCTGTAAGTGATGACTCCTAAAAGAAGATCCCTTTGAAGCTGGGCTCTCATCTCTCTGCACTCCACATCATACCAACTATTCTGGGGCATGCTCCTAGAATGTTGTCTCTTGCCCGGCTGAGTGTGTGGGTATGCCACTGATGCAGCCCCATGCAGTGTCTCAGTCAATAGAGTGGTGCACTCCTCCACTGTTAGGCCTGTACCATCTGTGCCAGTTGTGCCTTCCAATAGACGGTCCCAGATCTTCTCTGAATAAACGAAATCAGTCTCTGGTGTAAATGTATAGCGGGTGTGTGACCTGCCTCCTGATGTCTGGGTTGTACTACAATGTCAAGAGAGCATGATCTACTGCTATGCCCACTAGCCTGGCTCTTGCTGTGAAATCCTGAATGCAGGGGACAAAGCTCGGTTGTGTCATAACATAATCCACTGAGAGAGAGGCATAACCTGTTCACTGCTGACGAAACAGAGTAGCGCGAACCCTAATTTTCCAGGCGTGACTTAGTCGCGAACCCTGAGTTCTCTCTCTACCTGCAGCCGCCACCAAGCCTCTTGGCCTGTTTGGTTTCCTCGCGACCTGCACTCACTGTTCACTGCTGACGAAAAAGAGTAGCACGAACCCTAATTTGCTCGCGAGAGAGAGAGAGAGAGAGAGAGAGAGAGAGAGAGAGAGAGAGAGAGAGAGAGAGAGAGAGAGAGAGAGAGAGAGAGAGAGAGAGAGAGAGAGAGAGAGAGAGAGAAAAGAAGAGAATTTTAACGTTATAGGAAACTATCCCGAGAGAGAGAGAGAGAGAGAGAGAGAGAGAGAGAGAGAGTGAAATGATATATTAACGTCTACAAAAGGCCAAAATGACCTATGAGACCAACAAGTTACAAACTGGTGAATCTAATACAAAGTCTGTGTGCTGAAAGAAGAAAGACTAACATTCTAAACAAAATGTTGTAGTGAAAGCGAAAGCGAAAGCGGGGGAAAGACTAGAGACTCTCTGGTCAATACAAAAGTACAAAATGATGTGGGATGCAAGAAACTTAAGCTACTAAGAAGGGGATAATTCTCCAGCTCAGAGTAAATCCAGCATCGGTTGGTGTTGGATCTCTGTGATGTCCATGGTCAAAAAACGGTCCATCGCACAATCAATCAATGTGCTTGTAGTAGGGGTGGGATCCGAACTCTACTGCAGAACGTGTCTGTCTAGCTGTCTAGTGGGAATGGAGAGTGAGAGAGAGAGAGAGAGAGAGAGAGAGAGAGAGAGAGAGAGAGAGAGCTTGCTTTTAACCATCTTTCCAGGAGCCTTTCAATGCAGAGCCACCTGCATGTGAACTAGTAGATTCTTATATTACCTCAGTGGATATGTTTTACAAACGGAACCATGGTCCTATTCCAGTTCTTGAGAACTATTCATTGTATTTTCTTTCCCTTTGCACCTCTCTGAGATCAAGTGTTTAAACTTAAGTTGTGAAGTGAAGTGATATTTTCTTTTGCTTGTTTTTTGCAGGTTCCGTCTTAAGGTTGGCGGCTTGGCTCCTAATCATTGTAGCCTCTCTATGGATGAAATAAAGTGAGGAGCTGTTTGTTTTTTTTGTATTTTTCTTTTCGGTTTAGCTTTAATGGATAGTGAATGAGGTTGTTGACAGGCAACTACCAAAACATACTGTTGTTGCTACATTACAGGTTATTTACACTGCTTTAACTGTTGTTCTACAAAAGCTTAACCTTTTTGTGATTGATGCTCATGGTTCATGCACTACTCAAACTACGTGCTGTAATCGGACAGTGTGCAGGCAACAGAAGAACTGCTATGAGTTTGAGTCGAAAAGTAAAAGGAGTTGGGTGGGATATTTCAGCTCTTGGAAATGGTATTTGTTATCAATCTGGAGTTGTTATGTTCTAATATTGATGTAACATGAAGAGACAGTAAAATTGTCTCAGCTGTGAGTGTCTGATCTAATTGCAGGTGTATGGTCTGGAGCTCGGCTTTCAGATGTATTAAATATGGTAGGCATACCAAATTACACAAAAGTTTCTTCATGTGGAGGCAAACATGTGGAGTTTGTTAGCGTTGACAAATGCAAGGTGGGTATTGATTTTGTTTTGAAATATGTTACTTCAAGTATTTATTAGGTTCAAAATCCTATGGTTTAAGTTAAGGCTATCTGTATGGAAAGATCATAAATGGCCAGTTGTCAAAGAATCTCATAAACTTAATGGACATTCTACAGGAGGAGAATGGTGGGCCTTACAAGGGCTCAATACCTCTACTACAGGCTACAAGTCCCGACGCTGATGTTATCCTGGCGTATGAAATGAATGGCGAGGTGTGTCTAAAGTCACTCTTTCCTTCTTCCTCCACATCTGGATTGAAGTACTACATGCTAGGTGGTGGGTAATATTTTGAACTGTTTTGCAGGAACTCAATCGAGATCATGGGTATCCATTGCGTGTAGTTGTGCCTGGAGTCATAGGAGCTCGTTCTGTGAAATGGTTAAAGAGCATTGACATCATTGCTGAGGAGTGCCAGGTTAATTGTAATTTGATTTATCTAGTCTTGATACAAATTTTTCTTCCTTAATGTTGTGTTTATTCTTCGTCTTTGGCATGTAAGGCTCATGTCGTCGTGCAAAGTTATGTCCTAGACGTGCACAATGCAGCCATTTTGCAGACAGACCCTTGCCTCCAATTATGTTGATGCACTGTCTAATGCTGAGCCTATGACAGATGCCATTTTACACGCTCGTAGGGAGGTCTGGTCTCATCTTTGACCTGTGGTTATTGAGGATATGCGTTGGATTTTGATGGTCCCTTTCTCCATGCAGGAGACGCATCATGTAGTACTTGGTATTGATGGTGCTGCTGCCCAGGAGAGGATGGGTTGATACCTCCGTTTTTCTCGCAGCATTGGGTTATGATTTTCCATGTACTTTTGCAAGGCTTACAGCATATTTTTGATAAAAGAGTGATGCCTACTATGTCTTCCAGGCTGCTCTCATTTATATTAAAGGGAGGTTTTCCTTTTACTTGTGTCAGTGGAGGCCCATTACTCTCATGTCCTCAGCGTTTAAGATATTGGCTCAAATGATCAGTGCACATTTGTGTGCTTCTACTATTATTATGCCCCACGAGGAGGGTGGACTGAGCTTTTTCAATCTAGAGAATTTAGAGAGGTAGAGTAGTGTGTTACTTTCAAAGCTCATAGTTCGAGGATTGTTTCTGGGGGACTGAGCCTTGGAAGCAATTTCTGTATCATGCATTATCTCCCGCAGTTTCAGATGTGGCTCTTTGGACTGTGAGGGCTTGTCAAGAATGTTGTTGCTGTGAGTGTAAAAGACGATGATTAG
Source organism: Adiantum capillus-veneris (assembly GCF_014529385.1). Classification (NCBI taxonomy): domain Eukaryota; kingdom Viridiplantae; phylum Streptophyta; class Polypodiopsida; order Polypodiales; family Pteridaceae; genus Adiantum; species Adiantum capillus-veneris. Next base: position 157,752,779 of record NC_140934.1, on the reverse strand, counting down.
AGTAGATTTTAACTAACCGTAGATTTTTCTTTTTCTGAGAAAAAGATCCTTCTATTAGTTAATGAAACTGCCCATAGGGCTACAACCACCTCTATTAGAGAGGGCTACAGCAATCATAAGGTGAGACTCTCCCAATGAAAAAACAGCATATGTACAATGAGGCTAGATCAGGAGATGGGAGGAGGGAAAAGCCACACAGGTGGACGGTAGTGCCATCTGAGCCCACACTGGACCATGGTGAAGAAAGGTCCAGGGCGCTGGAGTCTCTCGATCTGTCCCCTGAGAGTATGGATCAGCTCTAGCCAAAGATCTCGAACTGTCTCTGTTGGTGGTACAGGGCGAGTCTCGAAGATGCGGAAGCAGCGGGCCCGCCAGATGAACTAGAGCGTCAGGCCGCAGATGAGCTCCCAACACTCCTCTCTATCATTGCACCACTCCTGTGGAGTAAGCTTTGTAGCAGGCTGGAGTGTAGGTTGACCCTTTTGGATCACTATCATCCTGCTGGTGGAGGATAGCTCAAACTGTAGTGCCGGGCCTGTGAGAGTGGACCAAGCAGTTGCCCACCAAGTGTACTGCCGTGCTATGGAGAGAGCTGGCATCAGCCGAAGGACCCAAAGCCACACTTGTTGTGCCATATGGCAGTCCCAAAGACAGTGACATTGACTCTCCAAAGGATGGTCACAAGCTACACATGCTGCCGAGAGGCCATTGTGTACCAGCCAGCTCCCCACTGCTGTAGCTCTATGTGCAACCAGCCACTGGAACAACGTGACTCGCCGCGGCTGTCTGGCGTCCCACAACCTCGCCCAAAAAACTGACAAGAACTCAGATGTGAGACCCTCCTCCTGCCAATGAGGTGCTGTAGCAGGACGAGCCTCTCTCTGTGCTGCTAGTATGTGACGTCCCAGTCGATCAATGTACTGAAAGAAGGGGACGCCTGGATGGTCGGCTGAGGAGAAAGGGTCCCTCCAAAACCACTCTCCAGGATCCCACTGCACTCGTGGCAGTGGAGAGCTCTCCCAAGCTCAGCCTCCAGTGGCCTGTCTCAAGAGTTGCTGGTTAGGATCTATGACACAAGTCCTCCCTCAGATGCCCACAACTTGGATCCTTTGAAAACAACACTCTGCAACCTGTGGGGCCTCTACTGAGACTTTGTGTATTCGACCCTCACCCTGTAGCTCGATAAACATGGAGGGTACAGTCTCTGAGCAAGCCCGAATTGCGATGAGGACCTCCACTCGCATGAAGGCCCCCATTCATCTGGGTGCTGCTGACTCGAGAGGTGTGAACCACTCAGCTGGTATTGCCTTTGTGATGGCCTGACACATGCTCTGCACCCCTCTCATGCCCGGTAGCTGGATGTTCTGAAGCTCCTTCGACAAGCCTGAAAACTATAGCTAGTAACCTAAGGGCTGTGGGCCCCACCGGGGAGAGAGGAGGGACGAGAGGCGAGGGTGGAGGTGGGGGAGGAGGAGAGGCGGGAGAGGCGGAGCGGCAACGTCTGAGGGAGGAGGTGGAGGATCTGAAGTGGACGGGGCCTCCTCAGGCGGGTCCAGCTGAAGGGGGTCAAAACGGTTCCCAGTCGGAACCCAGTGCTGCTGAGCTGCACAAGGTTGGCCACCAGGGGGAGCAGTGGGGCAAGCTCGCCCCTTGGCGGCGGCCAGGCACCTGCTGCCAACCATCAGTTGTCTGATCGCTGGTCTCAGTCGAGGTACCAGCCTCTGCGTCCCGTGTATTTGGCTGCTGGGCATGCTCAGCCTTGGGAGGTTGCGCATGCGCTGTGGGTCGAGGTCTCCTGCGAGGACAGGCCTTTGCCCAATGGCCCATCTGTCTACAAATGAAACACTGATTTGGGAGACCCGAATACTCCACTCTATCTGATCCATCCCCCACTCACCCGAGGCACCAGTACCACCTTGGGGAGGGAATGTGTGTCTCGAACAAGAACTCGCACAGTAGGTAAATCTGCAGCCTTGGCCACAACTGAAGCTGCAGTGCGCGGAGACTCCAGAATTGTTCCGAACATGGAACTAATCCTAGGAAGAAGACGGAGGTACTCTCGCCTCAGGCCTGGGAAACAGACCAAGATCGGCAAGTCTGCCTCCTCCTCAAGCACATCTGTAGAAGGGTCAAAACCATGATTCCATCGTCTGAAGTAGGCTCAAGCTGCTCGGATGCCTACTGGGCTCATGGAATTCACTTTGACCGTCATCTTTGGAGACTCAAACTCTATCTGGTAGTACCCTCTCCCAAGGATCTGGACATCGGAGATCCTGCCCACATCGGAGAGAAGGCGGGCCTGATGTAGATCCCGAACCTTGCCCCGACTGGGTCGAGTGCCTATGATCTTGCAGATAACCGAAGTGGCTTGCAAACGTTCCACTTCGGCCATCAGGCTCGCTTGCTCTTCTGGCGAGAGAACAAGTCGAAGGTCAGCTCCGCGGTGTCGGGCGAGGGGGCTTCTGTAGAGTCCCTCTGAGGTGGAGCAGAAGCCGCCATTCTGTGTCTGCTGCTGAATCGAGAAGGGCGAAGGTGACGCGAAACTCCCAGACGGCTGAGAAGACGACTGCCTGTGAGCTGAGAAGTGGGATTGGGGGGGGGGGGGGGGGGATGCTAGCGGGAACGTGAGGCTGGGGCGGGCAGGCTGAGGCGCGGCAGGCGCGCTGTGAGCTAGCTGCATGCTGGGCTGGCAGCGGGCAGTGGGCTGGGCAGGGCAGGACAGCGCGAGGGAGGATGGGGGAGGGGGAGACAGTTGGTGAGAGAGGGGGGTGCAGGTGCGTGCACAGGGGAGATGGGCGAGGGCAGCAGCGAGCCCGTTTTTCCGATGATCCGTGTGACGATGTGATTAACTAATTGTAGATTATTAGAGAAGAATTTGGAAACCAAAGCATGTAGATTAATCGAAAATCAAGAATCCAAATATCCAAACGGATCTTATCAACGTAGTCAGCATTCACCTTGAGTAGAACACCCCGAGCATTCGTTAAGCTCTGAAAGCTTGCATAGATACAATCAAGTTCTAAAAACCCATTAGATGTTGATTCCTCCTGTTTCTCTCTCTGCTCAGTGCAATTGGAGTAGATGAAGAGCTTGTTTTGAAGTCGCCGATGGAGAGATCTTTTCCCCCGGCTCTACAAACTCCTCCCTTCCTCTTCTTCTTCTTCCTCCCTTCTCCCCCAAGCACACACGAGAAGAAGAATCCTCCACAAAGAAAACTTGTTCTCTTTCTTCTCTTTGTTCCTGTTGCCCAAAATTACCAAAAATCAAAAGAGGTGGGCTTTTAGTCGACTATTTATTCGCATGGAACATTCACAACTCGGCCGACCATACACTTCAATTTCTCAACCCGTGAACACTCATGACATTGTGAGTGCGCTTTACATTGGTGGGACAAACCCCTTAAGGGGGTAAGGGCCGGCCCATGGCTGCCCAATATGAATTCAACGGCCAACAACACCACCAATGACTGCATCACATTCGTCGTGCTTTCACTTGTCTGCCATAGCCACGCCATGAGGGAGCTCCACAAGAGGGAGCCTCTCCCATTGTGATATCCATACTCTCTCTCTTCCTCAGTGTATACCCTTGCCACGTGGCAAGCATGGAGCCCTCCCCCCATTTGGAAAAATCCCATAAATCCCTTGTCTTTTGGTCCTTTTTGGATTCGACCGGGGTCCAAGACCTGGTACCTTAACACCAGTGTTGCCATCACCAATTAAACTCCAATGTACCCATACGGGCACCACATTTGACATACATATCAACCATAGCATCATCCCCAGCATACATAATGAACAGTTTACGCCTTGACTTTGAGCAAAACCCTGTTCTGAACTTGGCCAAAACCTGTCCAAGCACAATATTTGGCATACATATCAATCCAAATGCTGTCAACTCCTAGAGGCCAATGGATTAATACGAAAAAAGTGTTAAAATATTGAATCCTTTTTACCATTTTCTCCTCGTACAACATTCACCCCCTCTAAAGCTGCACATCCTCCAACATGTGCCAACCTCAAAACTCATCCAAGTTCGCAATACCATCTGTTGCAGCATCTTCATCACCCAATTCCAAGCTTTTGTCTTCAACTTGCATGGTTGAATCTTGATTTTGGAACAATTCAACCCTTTTTCAAGCAAATAAGTTTCTTCATTTCTATATCATCCAGCTCGCATAACAAGTAAGTAGCATTGTCATAAGCATGTTTGACCAGATAATGACCAAACCGCGGCTTTACCATCTTTCGGAAAGCTAAATTTATCAAGACTTCTGTCAAAATTTAAATCCCAATCTTCTCTTTAATTGCACTCGGTCTTAACCTATGTCGCTTATCAAAGGCTTTTTTACTCGTCAATCATGCATCCTTTATTTTGCCTTCTCAGCTTCAATATCTTCATCCCTTTTCTTCAATTGACGTATCCTCAAAGCAAGTAGATTCTCCCTGTTCAAAACTGTATCCCAAGGTAGAATACTTATGCTTCTTTAGGAGGCATAATTGGCTTTTGTCCATACTTCACTTTTTTTGGCATATAACCTGTCGCAGTACTAAGAGTAGTACGATTTTCCCACAATGCATAAGGCGCCAACCTTGCCATTCCCCATTGCATCCATTACATGCCTTTGTCAATGCTTTAACAATAGGAGGATGCCCCCGTTCACTTTTTCCATTGCCTTCAATGTTATAAGCTGTAGTGAGAGCTAGCTTAATATCCATTCAAGCAAACAAATACTTGGCTTCATTTGCATCCAATGCATCCGCATCCAATTCACCTCTGTTAGTAGTAATTTTTCCAATGCATCCATACCTGCATATAACATCCTCAAGCAAAAATTTACATATTGCACTTGTAGCCTTGGTTCTCAAAGCTCTCCCTTCAACTTGATTGGTCAAGTCTTCTCTTGCAAATGCAATATACCGCATCTACCAAAGACCCGCAGGCATAGTGATCAAATCCACAACCCATTTAAAATGCATAGCAAAGGGGTATGCAAACCATCATGGTGTCTAATGTTTTTGGCATGTAGCACCCACAAACTGAACCACATCTTTATACATGCCCTTCCAACAATAACCGTCCTTGATTTTTTGCAAAAGTAGGCGAAAGTCCTCTATGTCCAACCCACAAGCTTTCATGAAACTCCTTGATTACCTGTAATTGAGTTGTCTTATTACAAACTACTCTTTGAGGAGTCCCTCTTCTCTACTTTGGTTGCCATAGCACACAAGTCACATACCACAATTCATTTCACCATATTTATGCCAAAATTCAAATGGACTCCTCTACGTCACTTTCTACTCTTATGACTGAGCTCACCTCTTTACTACACTCCGTTGCTATCGACAACTTCCCATACACTTATCAACACAGAGCTTTCTTACGGATGTAAGAGATGAGCTTTTGTGGACATATATTATGTATGTATAGGTAGAGATATAGCATGGTGCCACCTTCGGGAGTGGAGCACGTTGACACCTACTGGTGATACCTAAGATTGGCACTCTCTATGAGCGTGCGCGTGTGCGGAAGCATGTGTGTGTGTGTGTGTGTGTGTGAGAGAGAGAGAGAGAGAGAGAGAGAGAGAGAGAGAGAGAGAGAGAGAGAGAGAGAGAGAACGCTGATATGGTGAAGAGGGGGCGATCAACCCCCCATGACTCCCATGAGCAGAAGACCCAATACACAATAAACAGATAATATGTGGGTACCCCCTTGACCCCATAAATAGGTGCCCAAGGGGAGGTAGGGCAACGCTAGATAAAATCCCCCACAACCCAACAAGAAAAGAAATATATATGTTGGCGCCCGGACAAGGTGGGCTGCCGGCCCCAAACTCGCGCGGCCGGACCAGGTACAACCTAGACTATGGGTGGGCAGCTCGGAGACATACTAGCCGTACAAGTATGCCCTAGACCTATGTGAAGCAGCAGAGTGGTGTAAGTCTAATACCCCCTCTCAGCACTTGATGTTGAAAAAACCTCGTGAAGCCGAAGATGTGAGGCAACTGATGAAGATGTTTGCTGCAATGTCCACTGAAGGACAATACTCTGACGAACTCCGCAAGAATAGCAGTAGTCTGAGGTGTCCCGACCACCTAGAGATCTCCATGGTAAAATGCCGTCACGAGCAGTGTAGCAAACTACTATACTCCGCCGATACAGGGTGAAGGTACTGTGTGAAGGTCCCGAATTGAGTGTGAAAACAACTCCTTGTCGTAAAAGAAGTACAATAGACCTACAAGTGTCTTGCCCAATAGGATTTGTGGTGTCTATAGTCAAGCGGTCTGGAGAAAACGGTGAGGCCCAGGAAGCGTCATGAGCATGACCGAAACCCTGTCAATGCATGAACCTATAACCAAGTGTGGCTAGGTGGCTAAGCTGTGTAAAACTCCAGGAACGCCAGATGTAGCAATCTGCGCAGTAAACGTCCTCTGAAACAAGGAAAGCCAGACTAAGCAGTCTGCACTGTAGAAGCTACCGTAAGCTGGAGCAGTCACCGAGAGACTGCACGGAGCACCACCGGATGGTGTCCTGTCAGTGGGTAGGGTAATCCAAGATAAGGGGAAAGCCAGACTCAACAGTCTGCGCTATGAAGGGCCTCTGAGAAGAGGTGTGGTCAGACCAAGCTATTTGCACTGTGATTATCCTGTGTGAAGTAGGGAAGCCAGAGAGTCTATGCTGAGAAGTGAAGTGGCGAGACCAAGATGTCTGCGCCGTCTTGCGTGTATCTCCTGCCTCCAATCCTCCGGTGTTAACCAAAACAGAATCCACGCCAACAACGCCATCAAACCGCATCTCGGTGTGGCTCTCAATGTGAATGAGCTGGGAGTGGCCTACTGTCCAGGTCGGAGGATAAGTCTACTGTAAGGTTACCGAGGGTGAGTGTAAGAAACTCTGAAGGTAGCAATCCAAATGATCAGGAGTGTAGAAGAGCAACTGCACTACCATCCAAGCCAAGCTCCGGGTGGACTCCGAATGTAGTCGCGGGATGCCTGATCTCTCGCATCTTGTGGGTATACTCTCTAAGAGAGTCCAAAGCACTGAAGTCCCACTCGAGTCTGTAGATCCAAGCAATGAACCTGTCCAAGAAGAGATCCAAGATCCTCTCCCTAAGTCCATGTAGATGCTCCTGTGTAAGCAAGTGTTTAGACATGTCGAGGTCAAGTGGTAAGTGTCTGTCCACCCAAGATGGTGGTGTCTTCTCTGGGAATGTCGGAATCCCATATGCCATGAGCATGGCCATATCTCATGTGAACTCCTCTGATGAGTGCATAGGTGTGTCCATAGCAAACCACAAGTCACCATCCCCTCTGGAGTGCGCAACCACCAAATGATGGCTGGAATGAATGGATCTCCCAAGGATTGTACACCCGTAGATGATCAAGCCGATGTCGAAGATACCTTGTACTGCAGCAATCAGTGAGAGACCGCATGGACCACCATCGGACGGTGTCGTGGCAGGAGGTAACTTCATCCTCTGTAAAAAACACAGGCCAAGAGGCTGCTGTCCACCCAAAAACGCAGCTGTGAGGTGATGAAAACGCTGCTGTCCAGCGATTTTCAGCGTGCTCCCTGCATGGTCCAGAGCAGTGCAGTGGGTCAGGAGATGGTGGTGAATCAAAGTCACTGCCCCTGATGGGCTGTAAACAGAGAAAACACTAGGTGTAGATGGCTGAAATCTGTAGCAGATGAAGAGGAATCTCACCGGCAATGCACCGGATGCAGCCAGTTTCGAAAGGCATCCAGATGGTGTGAAGCGCTCCCCCTCTTGTACAAAAAACGCTGATGCCCCAGCCTGAAAACGCAACTGCAGCTGATGCTTTCCAAAAACGCAGAGCTGATGGCTGCTGGCTGAAAACGCAGATGGCTCCCAGGCTTGCCCAAAACGCAGGTATCTTGTTCTGCTACTGGTGCAAAAAACGCTGCTGTCCTGCACTTGCTGAAAACGCACAGATGGAGAGGAGGGGTTCTCGCGATGAGGTCGTCTGTAGAGGCCAGGGCTGGCAGTCAGAAGCAAAAACAAAAGTAGATCTGCCCTGATAACGCAGGTGGAGGGGGGTCCTCCGCGACAGAAAACTCCATATTCCATCACGTGCCTGGCTTTTGCAAAATACTGGCGGATCTGTAGAAGACGCTGGCTGATTTGATCCCTTGGGAGGAGAACCTCATGCTGATGGTGAAGCGTTGGTCCCATGGAGAGCCTAAAGCTGTTGATACCATGTGAGCGCGCGCGCGCGCGCGCTCGCGAGAGAGAGAGAGAGAGAGAGAGAGAGAGAGAGAGAGAGAGAGAGAGAGAGAGAGAGAGAGAGAACGCTGATATGGTGAAGAGGGGGCGATCAGCCCCCCATGGCTACCATGAGTAGAAGACCCAATACACAATAACCAGATAATATGTGGGTACCCCCTGGCCCCATAAATAGGTGCCCAAGGGGAGGTAGGGCAATGCCAGATAAAATCCCCCATGACCCAACAAGAAAAGAAATATATGTGAGGGCGCTTGGACAAGGTGGGTGGCCGGCCCCAAACTCGGGCGGCCGGACCAGATACAACCTAGACTATGGGTGGCCAGCCCGGAGACATACTAGCCGTACAAGTATGCCCTAAACCTATGTGAAGCAGTAGAGTGGTGTAAGTCTTTAACACACTCATGCTGAGAGATTATACCATGTACTTGACTATTTACCTATAGCATAGCCGACTGAGCGGCACCTCACAGCTACATAGTCTTTCACATTGGACACGGTACTTAGTGCATGAAAATTATAACAACAAACAACATACCTCAAAACCCCCCCCACCCACCCCCCCCCCCCCGGCCCCATAAATAGGTGCCCAAGGGGAGGTAGGGCAATGCCAGATAAAATCCCCCATGACCCAACAAGAAAAGAAATATATGTGAGGGCGCTTGGACAAGGTGGGTGGCCGGCCCCAAACTCGGGCGGCCGGACCAGGTACAACCTAGACTATGGGTGGCCAGCTCGGAGACATACTAGCGGTACAAGTATGCCCTAAACCTATGTGAAGCAGTAGAGTGGTGTAAGTCTTAACACTCTCATGCTGAGAGATTATACCATGTACTTGACTATTTACCTATAGCATAGCCGACTGAGCGGCACCTCACAGCTACATAGTCTTTCACATTGGACACGGTACTTAGTGCATGAAAATTATAACAACAAACAACATACCTCAAACCCCCCCCCCCCCCCCCCCCCCCCCCCCCCCCCCCCCCAACACTCCACCCCTTTTGAAGGGAAAAAATGGAATCTCTCTCTCTCTCTCTCTCTCTCTCTCTCTCTCTCTCTCTCTCTCTCTCTCTCTCTCTCTCTCTCTCTCTACGGAGGATGGTTTTGTGACGAGGCCCAGATACATGGACACTCACCTGTCTCATGGGATACGATGTGCTATTGGCCAGATACGCACATCTTCACACCAACTGCGGATCGAGACTGGGAGATACAACGGAGTACCGTCAGAGGCCAGGACATGCTCCCTGTGTGACATCGAGCCTGAGAGAGAGTTGCACTACACATGCCACTGCCCCGTCTACTACGAGATACGAGGTCGCTTCCATTGCTTGTTCAGAGAGGGCTTTGAACCATTATCTAGAGTCATGCGGTACGAGGACCAGAGATGCCTGGGTTTGTTTTTGCTCGAGTTGCGCAGACACAGAGAGAGCTTGATGAGAGGAAAGACTAGCCAGTCTCAGAGACAGATCACAGACTTCTTTAGAGCTACCACTGGACACCCGGAGGAGTTACTACCATAGCAGAGCTCGTCGCTTTACACTAGAGGCATACTGATCGACCAAGCGACTGAGCTGGGGAGATCCAGACGCCCACGACTGCGGAAAACTACACAACATCGACAGAGGCTGCATCAGAGGATCCGGGTCACTTTGGCTCGACATGCACGACGCCCGGTCAGACTACTGACCATGGAGGAGATTGATGAGATCCGCCAGCGACCGATGCTGGATCTCCTGTGATCTAGCTATCCCAGCTAGCTGTTTTAGCTGCTTAGTCCACACCCAGCAATCTAGGATTCCATAGTATTTTATTGTCATTTTGTCATTTTGTCATCTTGTTACTGACTTTGTATCAGATCCACCACATTGTAACTTTCTAGTCTCATAGGTCACTTTGGCCTTTTGAAGACGTTAATATAACATTTTATTTCATCTCTCTCTCTCTCTTGTATTGGCCACCCATTGTATTAGTGGCCACACATACCCCACACAGTTCTAGCTAGTAGCACTTCTAGATTCATTTTTAATATTTCTTTTTTTGTACCCAGAGAGTCACCAGTTTTTGTAACGGATTGGTCTTACATTTCATTTTGGCCTTTTGAAGATGTTAATGTATCATCTCTCTCTCTCTCTCTCTCTCTCTCTCTCTCTCTCTCTCTCTCTCTCTCACACACACACACACACACACACACACACACACACACACACACACACACACACACACACACACACACACACACACACACACACACACACACATATCAGATAGAAGTAATACTCACTGTTGTGTACTCATATTATGAATCCCTGATGTTTTGTTTGATCTACGCTGGTGTATCATTATTATCTTTCAGTTCGGCAACTCTTGACTGAAATATTCTTCTTATGGCAAAGCAGGGTTTTTTCATGCAGAAAGATTATAAGATGTTCCCCCCTTCTGTAACTTGGGATAACATAAATTGGGGATCTCGGAGACCACTTATGGATTTTCCAATACAGGTAAAATAATATTTTTGTGCATCTCTCTATGTTTATGTCTGTCTGTTTCACACATCACAATCTTGCTGCTATCAGTGCGCAATTTGTAGGCCTGAAGATGGTGCTTATTTGGAAGAGGGAAGCAAGGTAGGATTCTGGGGTTTTCATATTGCTATATATCATGCTTGTTAAAGGTGAAGTGTTACCAGCTAGCTATCTGACCTTGGAGGTTTTTTGTTGTAGGTGACAGTTCAGGGTTATGCCTTGTCTGGTGGGGGGCGAGGTATAGAGAGGATCGATGTGTCTGTGGATGGGGGCAAAACATGGATTGAAGCAAAGCTTGGGCAGGGGTTGAAAAGTGGGCATGGCTACATCCCAGATGATGATGATCATCGTGATAAGTGGGCGTGGGTTCTTTGGGAGTTGTCTGTTCAAATCAGTTCGCCAACTGACATACTAGCAAAAGCTGTAAGTTACAGTTGATCCATGCTCAAATCATTGGGTTTTATTTAGAATTTTTTCCATTCTACTACTATTGATATATAATCGAAATGGGAGGTATGAAGAAGTGAAGTGAATCCCTTCATCATTCAGTTGCCATCAGGATGGTGAAAAGACCAACATAAAACTCTGCATTTTTACTCGGGTCGCTTCCTTCTTGTAAGCCCTTGCAATTGGTCATCAGTCGCTATTGCTATTGCAAGGAAGTTACTTCCTTAGACAAGGGGCCTTCAAGGTCAGTGTAATGTAAAGAAACTTGTCTGTTAAGCCATCTTAAAATCAGTCTAGGGAATTGAGGCTCCTTGAGTAGGGTGTAGACCCTCTGATTGAGAGTTGCAGCTCTTCTTGCTGCTTTGCAAAGTAGTTATGAGAGTTACGGTTCTGCAATAGTCATCTGGGAGTTACGACTCTCTACTTAGTTTGACTTGGGAGTCAGTGTGGTTGCTAAAGGTGTGCTTCCCGGTTTTATTGTCAAGGAAATTGTTGAGAACAAAACTTCAATTCAAGGGGGGAATTGTTACTTCTCCACACTTGAATGTGGGTGCTAGGTTATGCTTGGCTAGTGTGGGGAAAAAAACATCTATTGGTGGCACCAAAAAGTGGTGTCTTGAGCAGTCTTGCTTTGATAACACTTTATAAACTCCACGTTCACGTTTTACATGTAAAATAAACTAGCCTGTTATATATCGATGGATAGCTATTTAAAAGCAGAATCTAAAACTGTAAGGTCCGAAATTTTTAGGAGTCTCCACGTTTTGTAAAGGTTACCACCAAAATGTGCCAAACGTTGTACCATCAATACACACTTTCACCCTATGAAACAGGCCCTAATGTTAGGGTGTTTATGAAGTCCTAAAAATAAGACCTTGGGCTCATGTATGGGCCATCTTGTGTAAAAACTTGCACTATAGAACCTCGTCAGTGCATGATTGCGCACAAGCTGTTTAGGCATGGCACTCGTTGCAAAATCCTCACCCTTGAGCCAGCTGGGCTTTATGGTTGCAAGGTGAGTCATATGTATACCCGTTATGTTGTTTTTATGCGTGGTTTTGACTTGAGTCATGTCGTGTGTAGGGTGGATCTTAGGGGAGCATTCACATCTTGTACCACACCCAAATCGTGGGTGGTGTACTCATCTAATTAATTTGAAGTTTTTTTTTCTGAGAAAAAGATCCTTCTATTAGTTACTGAAACTTCCCATGGGGCTACAATCACCTCTGCTAGAGAGGACTACAACAATCATAAGGGGGAGACTCTCTCAATGAAAAACAACATATGTACAATGAGGCTAAAATCAAGAGATGGGAGGAGGAAAAAGCCACACAGGTGGGCGGTAGTGCCATCTCAGCACACCCTAGACCATGGTGAATAAAGGCCCAGGGTGCCAGAGTAGAAGGAAAGCCTCTCTACGCTCCCGTATGCGGTCGGAGCTGACCTGGAGTCTCTCGAACTGTCCTGTGAGAGTATGGATCAGCTCTAGCCAAAGATCTCGAACAATCTCTGCTGGTGGTACAGGGCGAGCCTCAAAGATGTGGAAGCAACCCGTCAGATGAACCAAAGTGTCAGGCCACAGATGAGCTCCCACACTCCTGTGGAGTAAGCTCTGTAGCAAGCTGGAGTGTGTAGGTCGACCCCTCTGCATCACTATCATCCTGCTGGTGGAGGATAGCTTAAACTGAAGTGCCGGGCCCGTGAGAGTGGACCAAGCAGCTGCCCCCAAGTGTACTGCCGTGCCGTGGAAAGAGCTGGCATCAGCCGAAGGACACGAAGCCAAACCTGCCATGCCAAAGGACAATCCCAAAGACAATGGCGCTGACTCTCCACAGGATGGTCATAAGCTGCACATGTTGCCAAGAGACCACTATGTACTAGCCAGCTCCCAACTACTGTAGCTCGATGTGCAACCAGCCACTCATACAAAGCGACTCGCTGCGGCTGTCTGGAGTCCCACAACCTCTCCCAAAAAGCTGACAAGAGCTTAGCTATGAGACCCTCCTCCTGCCAATGAGGTGCTGCAGCAGGACGAGCCTCTCTCCGTGCTGCCAGTATGTGTCGTCTTAGTCGAACAATGTACTGAAAGAAAGGGACACCTGAATGGTCGACTGAGGAGAAAAAGGGTACCTCCAAAACCACTCTCCAGGATCCCACTGCACTCGTGCCAATGGACAGCTCTCCCAAGTCCACAGCCTCCAATGGCCAGTCTCAAGAGTTGCAGGGTCAGGATCTATGACACAAGTCCTTCCACAGATGCCCACAACTCGGATCCTCTGAAAATAGCACTTTGCCACCTGTGGGGCCTCTATTGCAACTCGGTGTAAGCGATCCTCACCCTGTAGCTCGAAAAATAGGGAGGGTGTAGTCTCTAAACAAGCCCAAACTGCGATGAGAACCTCCAGTCGCGTGAAGGCCCCCATCCATCTGGGCGCTGCTGACTCGAGAGGTGTGAGCCACTCAGCTGGTACTGCCTCTGTGATGTCCTAACACATGCTCTTCACCCCTCTCATGCCCTGTAGCTGGATGCTCTAAAGCTCCTCTCATAAGCCTAAAACCTGTAGCCAATCACCTAAACTGCGTGCTGGACCCTCTACCATGGGACCCCAAGAAACATGAGGTCTACTACCAACCAAGTGGCCTCTCTGAGTGCTAACCATGGGGTTCCAAACCAGGGGTTGTCTTAGGTGCTCCTCCGTGCAAGTAGGTTGATGCTGCTCCAGTCCTCTCCGCAGCTGCTCCAAGAACGGAGCAGGCTCACAGCGAAACGGTCCTCCAGTCTCTTGCTCAGGCCAACTCTGCGCATCTCTGTGAAAATCCATCTGGTTGAAGGTCGCCAGGGACCTCTAGCTTGAGGTACTCTAGCACTAAGCCGCTGAAGCAAAAACTCCTTCCAGGGCTCCTCCCTTGGAAGTAATCCTCTGACAACAAACTTCCCAAGAAGGGCTCTGTTCTGCTGTGCTCGGTCTATGATTTCCAACCCTCCCTAGAACAAGGAAGAATGATGATCTACCAGGCCACTTTGGCCCGAGCTATCTGAGTGTCACGCCCTGACCAAAGGAAGTTCTTGATCAGCCTCTCTACCTGGCTGATGCAGGAACTCGAAAAGATCCAACAAGAAGTGATGTACCACATGGTAGCCAACAACACCTGGTTGGCCACTACAACTCTACTTGCCAGAGAAAGTCGTGCGGAACTCCAATGTAGCAGTTTCCTCTTGATGAACAGGAGGAGGGGAGCAATCTACTGCTCAGGAGACAAGTCCAAGCCAACCTAACAGCCCAAGTACTGAACTGCAGTACCTGGGGAAATCCATCTAAAACCCTCACTTGCCAATCAGGTGTAGGAGCACTACCAACCGAGAAAGCCAATGTCTTTCTCCAGTTGATCAGTGCACCTGATGCACAACAAAAGGTCTCAAGAGCCTGCTCACACGTGTGAAGGTTGGCCTCCTAGCCCTCCAAGTACAAGACTGAGTCGTCTGCAAACTCAGCATCCAGTAGCTCATCTCCCCGAATAGGGAGCGCTAAGCCACGTAGACCAACCTGTTGTGAAACCAAAAACCTGCTCATCGCCTCATCATAGAATAGAAAGAGGAAGGAGGCAAGAGGGCAACCCTGTTTGACCAAACGTGTGAGCATGAAACGATCTCCTCTACCACCTGACAAAAGTACCTGACTCTGTGCCCGTCTATAGAGAGCTGACACACCTCTGATCCATACATCTGAGAAGCCATCCTGCCTAGAGTGCCCTCCAAAAAGTCCGAGTCAACTCTATCGTAGGCCTTCTCAAAATTGAGTAGAAGTATCACCAGATCCTCACCACGGAGGCGCTCGAGGGAAGATGCCTCCCAGAAAGTAAAGACGTTGTCAAGGATACTACGCTCCTTGTCAAAACCTGTCTGTGTCCCATGTATGATGCTCTCTAGAAGTGGCTGAATCCTCAAACTCAGAGCCTTGGCGAGAAATTTGTAGGCTGAGTTGAGGATGGTGATGGGCCACCACTGTCAAATCTCATCCAAGGAGCCACCCCCTTGGGAATGAGGTAAATCAAGTCAGGCATCTCTCGTGTGTAGGATGTACTGAAAAGCGCTGCAGAGATCTGAGCCAAGCAAGTCCCAATACTTTAAGAAAAAGCTGGGTGTCAAACCATCCTCACTTGGACAGCTACCACGGGGAACTGCTCTGAGGGTTGCGTGGAGCTCCTCTAACTGAAGAGCTACTCACCTGGACAGCTACCACGGGGAAGTGCTCTGAGGGCCGCATGGAGCTCCTCTAACTGAAGAGCCAGCTCAAGCCTCTAGCGCATCTCCTTAGCCACAAGACAAGGCATCTGTGCCCACTCCTGCTCTTTGCATGCCTCTTGACGCTCTGACTGAGGCTCTGCTGACACCAGATCACGGTAAAAGTCGGTGGCAACTACACGCATGTCCTTTGGCTCTGAAGCAACTGACCCATCACGCCTCCTCAACTGGCTGACCCTGGCATGCGCATGTCTGGGCCCCACTGTCTCAAAGAAAGCCCCGGTCACTCTGTCACCCACCTGGGTCCACTGAGATGCCTGTCGACGAAAAGAAAACTCCTGGCTCCTTTCCTCTGTGTTGGCAAGCTCTTGGCGAGCCTGCTGTAATCGCTCCTCCAACCAAGGACTGTCTGGATGCTGCTCGTGCATCCTCTGTAAGGAAGCAACGCCCCGTCAGAGACGCTGCTCCTCCTCTCTCACTGCAGCCAGGCGATCCGTAGACTCTTGGAGAAAAAGCCGACTAAGCTGAGCAAGTCCAAAGGCCACTCTGTCAGCAAGAGAGTCCTGCAAGTCTAAGCCCTCTGCCCAAAGAGCCACCACTCGCTCTCTGAGCGCATAGTCCAGCAAGACCCTCTCAGGGATACGAAGCATCGTGCTCCCCCTTCTCTGTCTATCTGTCACTGTGAGGATCACTGGTGCATGGTCCGAAAAAGAAGTCCGAGCTAGAATGCAAACTGACACACCTAAGTCACAGAAGTGGTCACTAGTGTAGAAGCGATCTATCCGAGATAGATTCACTCCTCCCACTCCGCGGTCTGAACGAGAGAAGGCCATGCTGTCTGGAGGCCTCACAAAGCTAGAGTGCTGCCACACATCTGAAACCCGCAGTCATACATAACCTCTCCCAAGCTGCCAACTCAACTCCATGCACAGAAGTATGGCTACCTCCAATCCTGTCAGAGGGGTCCTTCAACATGTTGAAGTCACCCCCAATGCACCATTGCTCTGCTTGCGGCAGAGACTCTACAATATGGGACCAAAACTCTGCACGTGCACTTGCCACATTGGGCGCGTAGATGTTCAGGAAGCCCATGAGGCAACCCTGAACCTGCATGGTAATCCATTGAGCCCTGCCTGGCACAATAATCCCTCTGCCCACAATTGCCTGTTGCAAAGAATCCGCAATAGTCATACATACCCCACCCTAGATGCCTCCAGGTCCAAATGCAGCTGACCAAAACGTCTCATAGCGACCACGCAAAATCTGACCACACCGCCTAATGCGACTCTCACAAAGATGATGCTCCTGTAGCATAAGAATGCCAATCTCACCACCCACAAGGCATCTCTGAAGCTCTTGATGCAACCGACCCCGTTGACACTGAAACTGGGGCCCTCCTAATCCTTGCACATTTCATGAGATGATCCTCATGGAGTCAGTGGGAGAAAACAGATGCTGCCACAACAGCCAACCTCGCTATCTTTGAGGTCGGTTTGGATGGGGAGTAATCCGTATCCGAACGACCTCTAGACAAGCGCAAAAGAAGTGACTGTCCCGCCCAGGCCCAAGCCGAGCGTGCAGCCTGAAGGGCTACCTCCTCTGTCCAAGAATCCTCATGTACAAATACATAACAAGGAGGGCTCTGAGTGTCAGCAAACAAATGCACCACAATGTGCTTGCAACCCAGTGCATCCGGAGGTGTCACGCTGAACTTGGCTAGAGCCCAAAGTGTCCGCACCATATCTCTCACCCCTAAGTCCCCTGTGTGGTGTGAGAACTCAGTAGCCTGATTCTGGAGCCAGTCAAGAATTGTAGTCAAGAATTGTGTGCTGGGTCCACTCTGTGAGATCCCTACCGCACAACGAGAAGGAGAAACTAACCGCTGTGTCCAAAGCCTCAATGCCTCTAGCTGCAAGAAAGAGGACATGGACTCGAAAGCAAGCCTCCTCGAGGTCAGGAGAAGAGTCACTCAGAAACTGAGTGAAACTGTAGTCGAAGAAGTCCCAGCGTCTGTGAATATCAAAGGTAGTCAAACCTCTAGGGACTGCTGCAAAAGGAGAAGTCTGCACCAAGAAAGACGGCCTCAAGTGGGGCTGTCCCTCTCAAGCCACATGGCTCGTAGCGAAAGCACTACCAAGAGATCGCCTCGCGGCAGACGCGTGTCCGGTCCCTATCGTCTAAGGAGGAGAGGTGGAGAGGTTGGGAGATGAGGCTGTGCGTCCTGTGTGTGGTTGCTGGGCTTGCTCAATCTTGGGAGGCTGCGCATGCGCTGTGGGTCGAGGTCTCCTGCGAGGACAGGCCTTTGCCAAAATGGCCCATCTTTTTGCAAATGAAACATTGATTCGGGAGGCCTGAATACTTAACGCTCCGACAGAACCAATCCCTACTCACGCGAGGTAGTAGGATGACCTTCGGGAGAGTGTCGGTGTCCCGAACCAGAACACATACTAAGGGGATGCCGGCCGCCTTGGCAGCTACTGAGGCTGCAAAGGCGGCTAGGCTCGCTTGCTCTGTCAGTGTGAGAGCAAGTCGAATGGTGGGCTCAGCGGGGTACCTCATCAGAGTCCCTCTGTGGCGAGGCTTGAGGTACCATCTGTTTGCTACTAACAGAAGAGCGAGGGTACCTCATCAGAGTCCCTCTGTGGCGAAGCTCGAGCCTCCATCTGTGTCTGCTACTAACAGAAGAGTGGTAGGGATGAAGGCGAGTCCCAGCCTTGCTGAAGATAGCCCAGTGAACCACGATTGCGCAGCAGGGCGAGTCCTTCGATCAAAACCAGGGGCGGGGGGGGGGAGGGTTCTCGACTGAGGACTATGAGGCAGGGAGCAGGGGGGGGGGGGGGAGGAACAAATTGTGCGGGGGATTGGGGGCAACGAGCGAATGGGGAGGAGGCGGCAATGGCGAAAACAGGAGGCGGGGGGAAGTGGCGGAGCAAACGTGCTGGCTGGTTATTGCAGCGCGCAATGCGCAGCAGGGGTAGCGCACAACAGGGCAGCACGCAGCAGGGGAAGGGGCGATAGGTGCAGGCGAAAGGGGGGGCGCGTTAGCAGCAGCGAGCTCCCGCAGTGAAGAGCTGTCAATTATCAGGCTTTATTTATGTATTCTCAATTGTATTAGGCTTTGCATACTCTCTAGGGACAGGCCTGTTCTTGGGCATCTCCAGGGAAGTTCAGTGACACAAATGAGCTCTCAATTTGAAGTTTTTTTTTTTTTTTTTGTTCATTTAAGGCAAAACTCAATGGGGAAGCTTGCTATTTAAAAAAAATTAGTAAGCGTGACATTGTCTCTGTGTTTCTCGCGCAATGCATGTGTGTGTGTGTGTGTGTGTGCGTGCACGCGTTATGTCCCCATCACAAGAGATGGGACCTAGTTTATGACACCATCGGGATGAGTGTTGAGTATCCCGGTGGATGTAGTATGAACGTGGCCAGTCACTTATAAAATGAGGCCAAAGCCTCATCTGTAGAGGATGACCTTCACTGGCAGAGTGGCAATGGTTATCCTACAAGGCTAGACCTACGTGTAGTCACCTCGAGGCCAGGTAGTATGGGGCGCTTGGTCTGACAATTGTGCCCCTATGTCCTCTGATGTTGGCCGAGCTAGGGGGTGCTGCCGGATGGTGGTTATGGTCAAGTGGTTAGTCCGATGAGTGTTCCATAGGCAGTCCGAGTAGTTGGGAGATCCCCTCCTATTATTTGTTTCATATTATCATAGCCGATTGGGCTACACGGTGGACTATGTGCACGCGTATTGTTCTGGTTCAATATTTCTTCATTTTGGGCTCGACTAACTCTATAGGTGGCCGGTTTGGTGGTGTACTACCGGGAATCAATCATGTGATCTTCAGGACGTGAAGGAGGCAACTCACCTAGTAAGCCCTCAGAGAGACAGTTAGTCTGAGCTTGCAGAAAATCTTGTCGTTCTTTTTCGAGGTCTGACATATTCGACCTTTGATCATCATTCAGTTCTTTCAAGAAAATCGGGTAAACAAAAAAAAACAACTGGCCTGTGGCCCCATTTCCTTGGGTGTAATTCCAAATCGAGCGGCCAATTCGGTTGAAGATGGCCTTGGCTTCTCCATCAAAGAAGATAAGGGTTTCCTGGTCTCTCACTTTGCCCCATGCTGTGCAAAGTTCGGTATTTTGTTCATCTGATCAAGGTCGGCGGTCCCCACAAAATCTGGTACTAGTCCTGCTTTCGTCTTTCCTTTTCTTCCCCGCTCGGCTGCTGCTCTGTAACTGTCTGGCTTATCTTCTGGTGGTCTTCTGGTTCTTCTTTTCAAGAATTCTGTCCAACTTTGTGCGAGTACGGGTTCCGTTTTTTTTTGTGTGCATTTGTTTGTCCTTTTAGCTTTCCTCCCTACCTAAGAGGAGAATCAATGACCGCTTGCCATCTTGAGTAAATCTCATCAATTGGGTAATTCTTCAAGTGCTTCGCAAATCTCGCAAATCTTGAATCTTTGGAGTACTTCATCAATCTTTTCACACATGTATCAACCTGCAGTTGGCGTTTGTACTCCATTTTGGCAAACTTTTCTTTTGAGCGCGCGGCGGTGTGTGCAAGTGAAAGAGCACGCGAGGAAGTGCAGTGTGTGTGCAGAGAGGGGTGGCGAAAGCCAGCAAGAGAGGAAGCGCTAGCAGAAGAAGAGGGAGAGAGAGAGGGCTAGACCATCCTCCAATACCTGTTGTATGAAGTGGTATCCTACATCAATGTGCTTTGTCCGTGCATGAAACATGGCATTCTTGGCCAAATAGACAGCACTTTGGCTATCACATCCCAAGACAGGAGTACTAGCAGGCATACCAAGCTCTTTGACAAGTCTGCCGAACCATATGGCCTCTTTAGAAGCCTCAGTGGCTGAAATATATTCAGCCTCAGTAGTACTCAATGCCACAATTTTCTGCAGTTGTGAACACCAAGAGACAGCACCACCAGCAATAGCAAACACATAGCTACTAGTGGACTTCCTGGTATCCAAGTCACCTGCCATATCTGCATCACAATAGCCCTGCAACTTCAGGTCACTTTTGCCATAGCATATACACCTAGATTGTGTACCTGACAAGTATCTCAGAATGCATTTCACAGCTTCCCAATGTGCTTTGCCGGGATTGGACATGTATCTACTAACAACTCCCACCGCATGGGCAATGCAAGGACGAGTGGCAACCATAGCATACATAAGAGAACCACAAGCTGATGCATAAGGGATTCCCTTCGTAGCATTCACTGCCAGGTCATCCTTTGGGCAATCGGCTTTGCTAAGTTTTGTGTGTGGAGGTAAAGGTACTCCAAGTGACTTAGCTTCAGCCATGTTAAACCTGTCAAGTACTTTAGCAATGTACTTTTCTTGAGATAAGA
This sequence comes from Adiantum capillus-veneris, assembly GCF_014529385.1. NCBI lineage: Eukaryota > Viridiplantae > Streptophyta > Polypodiopsida > Polypodiales > Pteridaceae > Adiantum > Adiantum capillus-veneris. Next base: position 157,731,963 of record NC_140934.1, on the reverse strand, counting down.
AGAGCAATTTCAGCTTTCTATCTCTCTTGATTCTCATGCCCAAGATGTGCTCAGCATCACCTAAATCCTTCATTGCAAAATCTGAATTCAGCTGACGTTTGAGAGCATCAATGGTAGACTTATGCTTCCCAGTAATCAACATATCATCTACATATAGCACAAGGATTATAGGACTTCCATCATTATCCTTCTTTGTATACAAACAATGGTTTGAATGGCTGCGTTTAAAGCCTTGAGACAGCATAAATGTATCAAACTTTTTGTACCACTGACTTGATGACTGCCTCAAACCATACAGTGCCCTTCTTAGTTTGCATACAAGTTCCTTTCTATCAGGAACTACAAAACCCTCAGGTTGCTTCATGTAGATATCTTCATCAATGTCACCATGAAGAAAAGCTGTTTTTACATCCATTTGATTCAATTCTAAGTCAAGCACTGCAGCGAGAGCAAAAAGGACACGCAATGTCGTAAGCTTTACAACAGGAGAAAAGATCTCTTGAAAGTCAATCCCCTCTTTCTGTGCATACCCTTTGGCAACTAACCTTGCTTTATACTTGGGCTTTCCATCAACACATTTGACCTTGTAAACCCATTTGTTAGGAAGAGCCTTTCTTCCTTTAGGCAATGGCACAAGATCCCAAGTATTGTTTGCATGCAAAGATTTGATTTCCTCTTGCATCGCAAGCTCCCACTTACTGCTTAACTCACATGATTTTGCCTCTTCATATGTAAGAGGCTCACCCTCATCTGTCAACATAACATGATGCAAAGAGGGGTCAAAGCGTTGTATCAACTTTCTGACACGAGTAGACCTGCGTACCCAATGATCTACATTCTCAGGCACAGGTTCTACATCAGGAGGCAACTCATTTTCAGCATGCTCATGCTGCTGAAAATCATTTTCAGCCATGACAGGTGGCTGTCCATCCTCATTTGGAGCATCTAAATCATGTCCTACCTCTTCTGGCTCAAGGTTAATCGGTTGATTATCAATTTCAGCTTGCGGTAATGCATCCTGAGGCTCTTTTTCAACATCAATAGGTGGCAAGAGAGACTGAAATTTGACCGATTTCTTGTCAATTTCATAAGATGTAGCAATTTAGCCTCATTGAACACTACATCTCGGCTCTGCGTACAACCCTCTTAAACTGAGGCAACCATATCCTGTAGCCCATTTCACCCTCTTCCCCATAACTTAGGAAGAGTCCTTGGATGGACTTGGCATCTAGCTTTGTCCTCAAGTCATTACGAACATGGACAAAAGCCTCGTAGCTAAACACTCTCAAATGATCATAAGAGGCAGGTTTGCCAGACCAAACCTCCTCTGGAATGTCATTTTTCAGCGTACTGTTAGGAGAGCGATTGCATACATGAACTGCAGTTTTCAAAGCCTCTCCCCAAAACCCATGAGGGAGATTAGCCATGGACAACATGCAACGCACTCTCTCACATAAAGTACGGTTATACCTCTCAGCCACACCATTAGAAGATGGATTATAAGGGGCTGTCAACTCCCTTTTAATCCCATATTCTTCGCAATAACGCTGAAATTCAGTAGACGTGTACTCTCCCCCATTGTCAAATCTCAGACATTTAAGCTTACTACCCTTTGCATGCTCACAAAAGCATGAAACCTCTTAAATGCATTAAATGTCTCACTCTTATTCTTTAACAAATATGCCCAGCCTTTCCTAGTGCAATCATCAATGAATGTAACAAAGTATAATGCACCACCAAAAGACTTAACAGGCATTGAACATACATCGGAGTGAATTAAATCAAGAGCATTAGCTTTGCGTGAGACACCATAATAATAAGAAGACTTCTTTTGTTTACCATACACACAGTCATTACAAAAATCTAACTTGGTGTCCTTTACATCAACCCTCTTCAAAGAGGAGAGCACATCAAGTCCCTTCTGGCTCATATGGCCAAGTCTTTTGTGCCACAACTCCAAATGAGAAGCAACTTCGGCCACTGCAAGAAACTTGCCAGGCAAAGCTTTGCCATGTAAATAGTACAATGTACCACTCTTGCATCCCTTGACAATGAGCATTGATCCCTTAAGCAACTTCCATGAACCCCCAGCAAAAATGGTTGTATAACCCTGTGCATCCATCTGGCCAAAAGACAATAGACTCTTCTTGATGCCTGGTACATACCTTATATCTTTAAGCATAAACTCTTGGCCATTGCTTAATGCCAAGCGCACAGTGCCCATTCCTTCAATGTCACAAGCATGGTTATCCCCAAGGTAAACCTTGCCATACTTGCCTGCATGATAAGAAGCAAAACACTCCACAGATGGAGTCACATGAAATGAGGCACTCGAGTCTACTATCCAAGACTGTGTAAGCCATCATTTGCACTTAGCAATGCATCAATGACATCTCTACGTGAGATAAGCATGTCTTTTGCATTTGCTACAACAAAATCTGAGGGGCATGAAGCTGCAACCAAGATCTCCTCACTGTCGGATAACTCTGTGATAACCACACTAGAGGATACATTGACAGTCTCCGAATCCTTGGAGGAGGTACCTGCTGATTTTTCCCCTTTCTTATTCTCTGTCTTCTTCTTCTCCTGTGATTCCTTCTTTCTTTTCTGCTCTTTCTTGAAATACCTGTAATCTGGCTTCTTATGGCCTTTTCTGCCACACTGGTAACAAGTCACATCCTTATCCCTAGACTTGCTTTTGCTTCTGTTTTGAGTCTTGGTACCTGTATTTTGCTTCTGACTTCTGCCTCTCGCATTGTAAGCAGAACTGCCACCTTCCCCACCACTAAACTTGCGTCTAATTTCCTCATTTAAGATGGAGCCTCGCACTCCATCATATGTGAGGTTGGGGCTATTACTCAAAGAAACCACAAGCATTTCCCAAGAGTCTGGCAAAGACATCAATAAAAATATGGCTTTCAACTTGTCATCAAAAGGTTGAAGCCCAGTATCCTGTAGCTGACTCATAACACTGGTGAAGGCACTTAAGTGCTCAGAAGCCGACTTGGCTTCGTCAAGCATTATGTTCACCAGTTTGCGCATCAAATGCACCTGATTCACAGGGGTGGCATTCTCATAAGTGGCCTTCAACTTATGCCAAAATGCATGTGCACTGTCCAAGCCCTTTATGTCCACTAGAATGTCATCGGTCACAGCCATTTTGATATAGGCCTTTGCCCTCTTGTTGAGCTTGGCCCAATCCTCATCCGGCATATCCTCAGGCTTTACAGCCAAAAGGGCGTCCTCACAATCCTTGAGGAACAAAATCCCCTGCATCCTGTCTTGCCATAGGTTGAAACGTGTAGCGTCAAATCGCTTGATTTCCATCAAGCTCTTGGCATCAGACGATGACGAAGTAGAGGCCATTTGCACGGATAAAAATGCAACAGAAGTGTCTACACAAAATCTGAAAATTTTCAGTGATCACAATGTACCGCACGTTGCATACAATGTGCTGAAAATTTCAGCAATTAACAAGTATCCCCAATGCGTACTTGCATAAACCCACAAAAGGCATACATAAACCTCAATTTGTGTACATAAAAACAATCCAATTTTGAATTTTCTGCAAATTTACTGTTTTGGCGCATCAATTTGCATCAAATGGACCTGTTTTGAGTGGGAAAAGCAAGGGGCATTCACGGGAATCGATTTAGAACACTTGCGTTTTGCTGTTTTGACATGTAATTTTCTGGTTTTTACATGTTTTGACCTAATTTCAGCCTGTTTTAGGCTGTTTTGGAAACCCTAATCACCCTAGGTGACACCGGAAGCAAGGGGCTTCGCGATGAAAGCGGAAATTTGACATGAGAGAAGCCTTTCGCCTAATGTCCCGCCACCTGCGCTTCTGAAACCCTAATCTGGCTCTGATACCAGTTGTTGAGCGCGTGGCGGTGTGTGCAAGTGAAAGAGCACGTGAGGAAGTGCAGTGTGTGTGCAGAGAGGGGTGGCGAAAGCCAGCAGGAGAGAAAGCGCTAGCAGAAGAAGAGGGAGAGAGAGAGGGCTCACGTTTTTGGGGGAAACTCAATAAGTGAGTTTTGGGTTTTCCCACTTTTATTATAAGTGACCTTTAAAAAATGTGTCCAGGTTGAATATTGTCCAGGTTCATATTGAACCTGGACAAAGTATAAAAATGTACAAAAAGGGGTTATTTAGGCCTTTAACCCAACATTTTCTACCAAGAATTTGTCCAAATCTTCATTCTTTTCTTCAGTTCCCGCGCCGTATTTCAACTTTTCTCTGCCTACCCACCAAGAAGTATCATCTCTGTGAGATTCTCCGCAAAGACCCATGCGTAATCTGTGGTTCTTTATGGCTTATGCCCTGTAAGACAGAGTGATGAAGACAGGAGCGCGCCCAATGCGCGATGTACGAAGGGTGGAGTGGCTAGTAAGTCCGGGGTCGACCCACGAACATTCTTTCACAAAAAAACTGCGTGTCCTGCAAAAAGGATCGGATCCTCCGTAGAAGAAGAATCTTTCTGAACTTTGATACCACTGTAATACCAAGCGAGAATGAATAGCAACACATGAACAGAAACTTCAAAATCACACACACACACAGAGAGAGAGAGAGAGAGAGAGAGAGAGAGAGAGAGAGAGAGAGAGAGAGGTGGCATGGCCTGGCAGAGTTCCGTGCCTAGAGGTATTGGCCCCAAAGTTTGGCGCCCCTTTCGGTATTTCTTTATCATTAATCATTGCAAAGCACAACTCCCCAGGGACCTGTGCTCTTAGACTCTACGTCGAGATGCTTTGCAGAGTGAGGCCCCAGGGGCTCTTTTAAATTTACAAGGGATGCCAAAAGTAGAGCCCCAAAAGCAATCAATTGAAAAGCTTCAAACTCAAAAGCTTTAGGCCCAAAAGCCAGCCAACGCAAATCGCGGAATTCTGTACGGCTGCCACGTCAGCATGGTCAATGCGTTTTGCGGAAACGCGTACGACAAGCCACATCATCACTTCAACGCAATTTGCGGCGTCCGTACAACCTGCCCGCAAGCCAGCCTTTTAAGTTCTAGTGTCCCTAGGGCCTTGTTGGCAGGTGCCTTATAAGTTGGGACAACTTATGGACATGCCACGTCATCAGTTTGTGACAGTAGGGAGATCGCGAAGTTTTTGGGGACAAAGTGCAAAGCCGATGAGACCTCTTGCCAATGCCCCAACGCCCCTTGTCTCGCATCATAGAGAATGAGAACTGGGCCGGATGGGGGTGCAAATCGCACTCAAGGGGATGAGATTGAGCATGTAAGGGTGGGTGCGGTTCCCTCGTTTGGAGAAGGAGATGGTTTTGTGGTCGGGTGTAAAGTATGAAGCGTGAACCTTTGGATTCTCCCAAGTTGTGATACATTGGCACTTAAAAAAGCCTCGTTCATGTGGTAGTCTATCGAGGCCTCATGAAGCAAGTGTAATGCATCCCATCTTCCAAAGCACTTCATGATGTCTTGCATCCACCCCGAACTTAATATTTTGCTTTTGTGCGTCCTTTGGACTTTTTAACTTGCTTCCCATGCAATTCTCGAAATGTGAAGGGTTTTTCTGCATCTTAACCATGTACTCCACGACTCTCTCCATACCAATAACCACAAAGGGAAGTGATCCAAACTCAAGAAGTAAGAGCATGTATGGTGCTTGTGTCTTGACTTGGAGAAAGTTTGTAAGGAAACGCTTTTGGACGTTCTCAAACCCTTTCCAAGTAGACTTAGAGATGATATCACCCCATACTTCAACTCCATAAAGATTTCTTGAGAACCCAACATTTAATCTATCTTGCATTGCACATTTTCTCAAATACATAGTAGGCTTCTTCCCGGCTTCCAAGAGTCATGTATCACAATCATTCCATTTATTATTGGATGGAACCTCAAGGCCAAGGTACTTAAGCTCTCCACCACTTCAAGGGGCTCTTTACTGTACACAATGCATCGCTTCTCCTTGTTGATATTTTTTACAAGCATAACCTTTGTTTTGGAGCCATTCAGAATGTCACAAACTATTAACGTGTCAAGCCATTGAGGAACGGAGCTTGCCTGTAGATCCTGGTCAAGGAGCCTAAACCCTAAGTGAAGAAGTAGGAGCAGAAGGAGGAGAAACAATGAAAGAAGTCTTAACAACTTGCAAAGTCTTGTCGAGTGGCCTACTTCTAAAGAGGATTTCCCACCAACTAATGGGACCTCGCCCGATAGGGCCCAAGGGACCTAAAGCATAAAATAAAGGCGAAATTGTTGATGACATGGCAACTGTATGGACGGCCGCGTTTTATACTGATGATGTGTCAAGATGTACGGACTTTCGCGAATTGCGCTGGCAGGTGCTGACGTGGAAGAGTTGTACGGAATTCCGCAAATTATGTTGGGTTGCTTTTTGGAGGCCTGATGCTTTTAGAACTTGTTGCTTTTCATCTGAACTTCTTTTAGAGGCCAAGGGCCTTTAAATATGAACCATGGGCTCTCCACTCTGGCAGTGTACTTGCGGGAGATGCAGAGCAGAGCCATGGGAGTTGTACCTAGTTGAAGCAATATAAAGAAATTCCAAAAGGAGCGCCAGCGTTTGGGGCCAGTGCTCTCTTGGGGTGGAACTCCGCCACTCCCCGTCTCATGTGTCGTACGCTTTTTATCTCCTTCAACTTAGTTGTTATTTGAAGTGCTTAAAGCTGTTCAGTCTGTTCTTTTGCGTTGGCACGTGGTGCCCGTCCCCGTGACAGTGGTATCAAAGCTTCAGGTGTGTGCTTTTCTGAAATCATACCGGTCCAAAGAGCAGACAGAGCAAGATGGCTCTTCCAAATTGTCAGAAATTTGTTTTTCAAAGAATCTTCGTGTCCCGACCCCGGACTTATTAGTGACTCCTACCCTTACTTCATCGCGCATCGGGCACGCTCCCGTCTTCATCGCTGTATCTTACAGGGCATAAGTCATAAAGATCACTTGCAAGAGAAGGATCGCATTTTGTTTTTTTCGAGCCACTGTTCTCTTTTCAGAGGCAGTGTCGTGTAGTGGTCGATGTCTATAGCTACCAAGCTGCACACTTCAAGGACTTGGCAAGCTTTCAATATAAAAATTTGGCCGAAGTTATATGCCTTTAGACATCTTTCTTCGGAGTGTAGCTTTTGGGCAGAGTGGGGTATATTGAAATGCTTGCCACGGAAACCCTAATAGATTACAACTTGAAATTTTTGGACATCTCGCAATAGGTGTCTCTTCTCGAGCTGATAACCTTGGAAGTCCAGTGTGATTGGTATATCTTGGGGCTAGGCCTGTTCCGATTGTTCAAGAGCTTATGGACCATGCTACGGTCGGCTACAACCTTATGGAAGAAATCTAACCCTAATTTTGGGGCAGGTTTCAGAACGGAAGGCTTGTCGACTTTTGAGCTCGATTGATGTCGAGAATGCTTTTTGAGTTTGATTTAGCAATTTTCTGAGTTGAGAACTTGTTTGGTGATCCTGTTTAGAATTTGTTTGAAATGGATGGTATCTGTTTTAAACTTGTCTTGGTACCGATTTGAATTGTTTGACGCTGGTTTTGATACTGGTTTCAACGCTTGGTGATTTTACTCTTAGGTGCAGTAGTGAGAAATGTTGTTTTGGTATTGTTTGAACCTCGGAACGACGCAAATGGGATGTTAGGGGAGCGTTCCATTTTATGTTGGACAACCTTTGAATGACACAAACAGGATGTTTGGGGAGCGTTTGGTTGTATCAGGCCTCTAAGCTCATGGCCCGGACCTTTTTAAGCTATTTGCGAGGGGAGTGACGAGGTAGTCGTTGAGTAGCTTCATACCGCAGACCGTTCTCGGGCAAGTGCTCAATGGCCCTGTTTGTTGTGTCTTGTAACATGTATATGTGAGCAGTATCTTCCTTCACTGTCTTCTTCACTCGTACAAAGTGAGCCTGCTTGTTGAATCTATCCACTATAGTCTAGATATCATCATGTCCACCCTGAGTCCTGTGAATATATTGCTATACACTGGCAGGGTTGATTTGGAATCGGTAAAGGTTGTAGGAGTTTTGTCGCTTTGTGCTTGTCATACGTCACTTTTGGACATACTATACACGTACGCATAAACTCACCCATGTTCTTCTTCAGCTGAGGCCAAAATAAGTAACGCCCAAAAACGCTTGAGTGTCGTCTCTATCCCCCTATGCCCAACAAAAGGAGGATTGTGACACCCCGTCAACACCTTTTATCTCAAACCATAGGTCCACATGTTACACACAACATAGTTTTTCATATCAAATAACCATCCTTGAGAGATTATGAAAAACTTGTCTCCCAACTATGTACCTTGTGGAAGATCTAACCAAAATGCAGGTTTGGACCATCCTGTTCTACCGTCTCAAATAACCATCTTTGAGAGATTATGAAAAACTTGTCTCCCAACTATGTACCTTGTGGAAGATCTAACCAAAATGCGGGTTTGGACCATTCTGTTCTACCGAATCTTTTGTAGATATTTGTGGCTTGCATCACAAAGCATCTGCAACCACGTTCTTCTTTCTCCTCAAGCACAGTATCTGAAAGTCAAACAGAGACGGGATGTTCACCCATCTCATCTGCTTCTTTGAAAACTTTGTCTAGGATAAGAAATACTTCAAACTTACATGACATGTACACTATGAAGTCTACGTTGAGCATGGAATGCTTCCACTAACTCAATGCATGCATCACTGCTAAGAGTTCTTTCTTATAAATCTGTGCAACCCTCGTAGTATTCGAAAGCATCCAGCTCTCATAAGCTACTACATAGCCATCTTGCATCAAGACTACACCCAAACTACTTCCACAAGCATCATAGTAGACCTCAAAGAATTTCTACAAGTTTGTCAAAATCAACACTGGCCAGTAATCGGCTTCTGCTTGAGCTCCTCAAATGCTGCAACTTGCGAAGGTCCCCAAGTGAATGGTACCCCTTTCTAAGTCTGGGTATGCAACAACAAAGCTATCTCCGCAAACTGTCTAATAAACCACCTAGAGTAGGAGCACAAGCCCAAGAAGCTCCTCACATCATGCAAGGCCAATTGTGAACAACCTCAACTTTCGTTGGATCAATGTGAATACCTTGGACGAAACAATGCGTCCTAAGAAGTGTATCTCTGACAAAAAGGACTTACTCTTCCTTTCGTTGATCACCAATCTATGTTCTTGCAGCTTTCTGAACACTAGTATCAAATGCTCTTTTTCAGGCTTGGAGAAACCAATGATATCATCAAAGAATGTGCCCACATAATGCCTGTGCTCTTGAAAGACTCTGTCCATCACCTTGTTAAACGTTGCTCGAGTCTTTGTGAGGCCAAATGGCATCAGCAAAAAGTCGTACAATCCAAAGGACTTCTTGACCATAGTCTTATATACATCTCTAGGAGCAATCCTGATCTAATAGCCACTTTTAAGATTGATTCGATTGAAACAAGAAGAACCTTGTGTTCTATCAAGTATGACATCGCCCCTTGGTATTGGAAACCTAGAGATGAAAAACGTCTCTTAAACCCCACCCAATTGCAAGATGCTTTTTCATGCAACAAAAGAGCAGACCACAAAGTCTGTGCATTCCCCTTCAAATGCGAAGCAGCCTATCTCACTTTGAAAGCTTCGATGAAGTTGCCTCCCAAGAAAGCTATATCAAATTGTTGAATAAAGAACAACACCTTATTCATATCCTTGAAGCTCAAAAACATATCAAACTTGACTTGTTGACCACCATCCTTGAATTTCTTAGCCGTTCTAGGCTCCAAGTCATCTTATTGTCGACCAAAGGATGTGGCTCCTTTTTTTGTCCAAAGTCAAACCCAAATTATAGAAATTTATCATCTTCTTCATCCCCATCCTCATTTTCATATTCATGGCGCCTTCCATGTCTACCTTGTCTTTGCTATGTCATCTCTTCCAAGGCGGCTCATCTTCTTGCTTTTTGGTAGTAGTTGGGTCGTCGTCGTCAAAGTGAACGGCACGTTCAGTGTTTCCTCCTAGAATCATGTGCTTTACCTCTAGATCCTTTCTCTGCCATATCGGAAAAAGTAGGCTTCCTACCCAAGTATCTTGGAAAAACTTGGACGCATGGAAATTCTGCCAGTAACTCAAAAGTCTGATGGTCTTTCTTGACGAGAGAGAGAGAGAGAGAGAGAGAGAGAGAGAGAGAGAGAGAGAGAGAGAGAGAGAGAGAGAGAGAGAGAGAGAGAGAGAGAGAGAGAGAGATGATGATGATGATGTTGTATTTACGTCCTCGGGGGGCCAATATGACCCATGGGACCACAAAAAAAAATCTACAAGAGGCTCCCCTCATGTGTGTAGAGGGGGTAGTGGGCTAGTAGCTTTCTTGTGTGTTAGTGTTGTGTGATGATCCAATACTTTGGCAAAGTAGATGCCTATAGCTACTGGGGAGGGGTGTGTCCGAGAGAGAAGCTCCTCAAAGGTGACATCCCCTTGCAATAGCAGTGGGAAATCAGCACAGATGTGTGCGTATGCTGGGCACTCGATGGTGACATGGGCCTCGCTTTCCACTTTGTTTAAATTGCATTGTGTGCATGTCCTTCTATTTTCCTTAATATTCAGTCACCCTCCCGTTTCAATCTTGAGCATGTGTGATCGCGTCCGCATCAAAGTAATGGCCCGTCTTGCCCGGTGGGACATAGGTGTCTTGATATGTATGTGGGTGTCCCCAGTCTTGTAGGTCTCCCAATATCGTGTATTGATGTGTTTGCCGTAGTATTCAAATTTGGACGTGTGTACTGCTGTACTCCATCTAGTGTGTAGGGCTTCAAGTATGCTTCTGTCAAAATTCAGCCCATGCTCATGTTCAGTGCCTTCCTCTATATGCATGTTCAGCCCATGCTCATGTTCAGTGCCTTCCTCTATGTGCATGTCCACATGGTCTCCCACATTCCATCTAGAGAACCTTTTGCATGTCTTCTACGAGACTGGATGTGAGAAATTTACTCTTGTAATTCTTTTGCGGTTTACATCCGGCTTGCCATGCCATGTGGGGTAGATGGCTCTCCGGCATCATCTTAACTTTCATGAGGTATCTGTGTACCCTCTGTAAGGCTTGCATTTCCAAGGGTCTCTTGCCTGTCTCCAAAAGCATCACTGAGTATGGGGTGGTAGTTTTGATCCCCATGTGTCTACATAGGAATTTTTTCTGTATCTTTTCAATGTCATTCCAAGTGCTAGCGGGGATACTCCCCCCCCCATACCTCTACACCGTAATTTGGACCACACATACATCAAATGCCAGAGACTTGATTTTCCATCGCTTTGTGACACTTTGCTTGCATAAGTTCTCAAATTCATAGTATTTCTCGTCCTGCATCAATTCTGTTTTGCGCGCAACTTCCCCATGCATGGTTTGAAGGTACATAGATGCCCAAGTACTTGAACATCTCAGCCCGTCATACGTGATGATGGGCTGATTCTCATTTCTACATGTGTGGCTTGGCATAACCTTTGTTTTGGCTACATTGACTGACAAGCCCGTTGCGTTGCAAAATGCATGTACTGCATCCAAAAGTTTCTGTAGAAAGAGGGCCTTGTAGGCAAAGAGAACCACATCATCGGCATATATGAGGAGAAGAAGCGTGAAAGTACCAATGCTAGGGTGATCTCCCCCCTCTCCCATAGCCTTGTTAATGAAATCATCAAGCTCATCTATGCATAGTCCAAAAAGTGTAGGTGACAAAGGGCATCCTTGTTTAACTCCCATAGTGCTCCTGAACTCTTGTGAGAAACCTTATTTTGTCTTGAGTTTACATCTGACCTCTTGGTAGAGGCGTCCCACTGCTGCCCTGAGATGCATAGGAACTCCCGGAGTTTCCATACGTGACCATAGCCCTTGACGGGGTACTGTGTCAAACGCTTTCTTGAAGTCCACAAAACAACAATACAGGGTTTTGCCTTTTAGCCTGGCTTCATCCATCAAGACCCGGAGTGTGATAAGGTGGTCTATCGTGCTGTGACGGGCTCTAAATCCTGCTTGTCCAATGGCACGTTTCCCGTTATTTTCAGCCCATGTGCTAAGATCTTTCTCAATAATGCTTCCAAAAAGTTTTGCCATACATGAGCTCACCATGATGGTGCGATAATTACTGAGCAAATTGCGGTCACCTCCTTTAAAGAGCGCTTTCACCCAGTTTTCTTGCCAATCTTGGGGTAAGTATTGGTTGATTGCTTGATTCATCATATGTTGTATCCATTTCTTAGCCTCAATATTTTACCATTTCAGCATTTCAGAGGTAAGATGTAATGTGTCAGCTGCTTTCCCATTCGCCAGGCTTTTGAGGCCTTTAATGACTGCGTGGAAGGTGATGGGCTTTGGATGTTCGGCCTGATCCCCTATGTATATCGCCTCTTGAGTCCCCGACGGGGCATACAAAGTTTGTACATAAGCATACATTTCATTTAGGCTGAAATCTCCCATCACATTCCCTTTCTTCCCTTGCATGTTACGCCAAGCCTTCTTTGGCTCTTTCCTGAACCTGCTCAAGTCTAGTTGTTCTTTTGAGAGTTCATACATGCGTCTCTTTTTCCTCTTGAGTGTATTGTATTCTCTAGCAGCCCATTCCCATTCATTTGAGTGTTGTGCTAAGCCTCTCATCTTACGTTTGGCCTCCTTGCATTCTGCATCAAACCAAGGATTATGAGGTAAACCCTTCCTAGTCTGTTTACCACTTTGATACTTGCCCATAATAATTTTTTCCGCTTCCTCCATTGCATGTCGGAAGATCTTCCACGTCTCTTCAATGTCACAAGGCATGTTCCGGTCAAACAGTAAGCTATCTAAGAGACTAGCATAGTCCTCTTTCTTCGTGAGTTGCATTTTGTATGACCAATTCGGTGTATTCATTGTGTTGACAATATGCATACTGGGCATGTGTAGGCATATATGGATTGGTGTATGGTCTGAGGTTGGTAGCCTGCTACCCACTTCAAAACTATGGACCAAGTCCAATGCATCGTATCTCACCAAGGCATAATCATTTGTACTCCTCCCATGATTTGCCGTGTAGCAAGTGTATGATCTAGAGTGTACGAACTTATCCGCACCATTCATGGCTACAAGCTGCATTGAGTTCATCCTACTTATCATGGCTGACCCCTCTGCATTCATGATGTTATCACTTGAACATCTATCCCACATAGAACCAAGTATAAGTTCCCCATTCTTATCCGCAGGGTGCAGTGAATGGTCTGTCAATTGTACCTGTGTGTTTCCAATCCGGTCATTCAAATCCCCAAGGACAACTGCTCCCTCTTGTGCATACATTGCAATGTCTGTACATAGGTCAGCAAAGGGGTCATTTTTGGATAGCTGGTTTGTGTCATAAAAAGGTGACTCTCGATGCGGGATATAGCATCCTGCAACAAAGATCAATCCTTTTGATGAGCAAACCTTAACCCATATATAGCGCTTGTGGTCATCGATCTTGCATACCTCAACCATCTTTTGAAGCTCTTCCTTATACATTACAGCTACACCTCCTTGTCCTCGCATTTTGGTACCATTCCACCATACGGAGTGCTTGATATATCCACTAATGTCCGGCAGCCTGCATGTGTTTTGTTCCCATGTTTCCAATAGGAAGAGTATGTCAGCTTGTGGTAGAATATCCACCAGCCCTTCTCCCTTATGCCATGGGAAACCTCTACAATTCCAACTTGTAACCTGTATGGTCGTGATCCCATGGGTTGCGTGCCCCTATGCATTTTTAGGCGGTGATGCTGGTTTTTTCTCCTTGAGACGTTCCTCATATGCTTTCCTTCTTGCTGCCTGTTGTGTCGGTGTTCTATCTTCACTTACATAGTACTGAGTGCCTTTCAAGTAGAAGCGTGCAATTTCCAAAATTATGGTCCTTTTGCGAGCATCCAACATTGTGCATACAACTGCCCTATGAGCATCAGTCTTCTTCTGACCCACTCTATGTGCCCCATATACCCCTGCATCTTGCATATCAAGATTTTCTGCTAACAGGGTGGTAACATCTACGTTCAATGACATGATTGTTTCCCCCTCAGGTTCTGGCATGCCTCGTATCACAATGTTTTGGGATCTTTTCTCCCTTTCCTTGTATTCGGTAGAATCCTCATGCGTATACATACTCTCATACGTATACATCTCTCTTGTCTTGTGTCCCATGGCCCTTTCTTGTTTCACTATCTGTGCCCAAGATGGAGGAGACCCCACGGGTGCATCGGTTACATTATTGGTGACCTGTGTTATGTGACTGCCTTGTTCCAACACTTGAGTTTGCAGTGTTTTCAGGGTGTCTTCTTGTTGCTGAAGCTTCAGAGCTTGCAGTGCAATGCTATGATCCAACTCTTGGTTGCGTAGTGTCAGGTTTTTGATGTCTTCATTTTGGCGTGAAATAACCTCATTCTGTTGTCGTACCTGTTCTTGGATAGACAGTAGCAGTCCACAGATGTCCTGTGTAGTACATGTGATCGTCATGTCCCTTGAATCCTTGGGGGGCGTGTCCTTCGGCATTGATTTGATAGGTGATGAGCTCATTGTTCGACCGCTTCTGGATACCCTTTGATTAATGTGTGCTGATTGCATAGGTGGGGAATCATGCAATACCACATTGTCGGCACTGTTGTTGTTGGGTTGTCACGGCAGTGAAGGGGGTACCTTGGCAGCCATGGTGTATAGGCGGGCAGGTGCGCAATTTAATGTGCCAGCTGATTGAGATGCGCAGGCAGGCGCAGGTGCAGGTGCGCAGGTTAGTGTGCCAGCAGGCAGGCGCAGGTGCAGTTAGCGCAGGTTACTGCACACAGAGAGAGAGAGAGAGAGAGAGAGAGAGAGAGAGAGAGAGAGAGAGAGAGAGAGCGGGGGGGGGGGGGGGGGGGGAGAGGGGGGAAACAAATAATAAGAGGGGATCTCCCGGCTACTTGGACCGCCTATGGAACAACCACCATCCCCTAGTTGTGACCAGTGTCCGAGGACGTAGGTGCACACATGTAAGACCAAGCCTCCCATACCACCCGGCCTCATTCCCGTGAGGTGACCTCGCGTACGCCTAGCCTCATGGGCTGATTCCTTACCACTGGCTGACACTCTGCCAATCGAGATTCTTGTCTACAAATGAGGCTTTGGTCGTGGGAGAACACCAGCATGCAGTTGCAATTCTCGTCCTCGTTCCACCCGTAGACAGATGGGAAAATTTGAGATAGCCAATTCAATGGTTTTGGATTTGTTGAAGTCTTATATTTCGGATCAGAAGACTTAGTGGGAAAAGTATTTTCCCTTGGTGGAGTTTGCCTACAACACACGGGGAAGGCGCCATTTGAAGTATTTGAGGGTGCTAAGAAGGTTTCTCAATTTCTAAGCCCAAAGACCAAATTTATTTGAAGCAGATCTTAAAAAAAGTCTAGAAGGCATGGAAGGCCATCTAGTAGTTCAGAGGACGAGAGCTTGTCCTCTTTTCACAGTGACCAAATCAACAAGAAACCAAGGAGTTCAAGGAAGGGAGTCAAGCCGTCAAGTTTGAGATGTTTTCACTACCAGGATGCCCATCGAGCCCTTGAGTTTGTACAACAGTTTGACGCTGCCTTCTGTGGAGGACAGTTCATAGAACACCCAAGGGTGCGAAGGGCGGCATCTTACTTGAAAGGAACTGCACAGACATGGTGGTCTACTCTGTTGTTCGGCAGAGAAGCAACTGCGATGTGATTAAAATTTCAAGACAATTTTCACGTCAACTTGGATATCAAATTAATGTGCAAGAGATGTCATCACGGCTTGGCATCACTTGAAAATGATTGAGAAAGATACATTTGATGACTACTGCCAGAGGTTTTGGGATACTTATTTGCTACTGTCTTCGCTTTGGAAGATTACTTCGAAAGACCAGATCGAGCGGTTTTGTTGTGGTTTGCTAAAAGAGATTTGAAACTATTGTCTAAACCAGAAGTCTGACTCTATTCAAAGACTTCTGCAACATGCTAAGGAACGATTTGGAACGCATGCAAGCTCATTGACTTATCCTACGGACAGAATAGTATCCACCTCAACTGGGCAAGAGTCTGCCAGCGAAAAGAATGAATCAGAGGAACCGATTGACAACTTGTCGCAGGATTCTGGAGAATCAGATGGTAGCACATCCGAATGTTCCGACAAACTGAGGGAACCACATGCAAGTTCATCAGAGGATTCTGGAGAAAGGGGATCAGATGATAGTGCGTGTGAGGGTTCCAATGATTGACACTGACGTGTCAATGGACAGGGGAAGCTAGCGAAGCTACCCACATGTCCCATGACACAAGGAAAGAAAGGAAACAGGGAATCAGCTGGTAGATCACAAAATTCCCCATACCCACGATAAGATTTCTGAAGCGGATCAGTATGATCTAGATCTGGATACTACTTTTGCCAAGGTGCACGAGGCTCTTGAGAAGTCTCAAGCACGGCATAAGAAGGTAGCCGACAAGATTCAACGCGACTTGTAGCTGAAGGAAGAAGATCGGGTACTCTTATGGTTTGAGAAGGCACGCCTAAGAAAACGACAAGGAAAGGATCAACTTTTTCCAAAGCTAAAAATGTGGTACTTTGGCCCTTTCCAGATTCAAGAAAAGATAAGTGATGTGTCCTTCAGACTGAAGTTGTCAGATACTTGGAAGATTTACAATGCTTTTCATGTGAATCTCTTGAAACCTTTCAAGGGTATAAGGTGCTAGTCGATAGGGAGCTGGACGAGCAAGCTGAAGTGGAAGAGAGAGAGGAGATACTTGTTTCGGAACAGATACTTGCTCACAAGGGAAGGAAAGTGAATGGCAGTTCTTAGTCAAGAACTATCCGGCATTGCATGCAAAGTGGATGGAGGAGAAGGACCTAGCAGATACTCGTCAGATTTGGAACTTTACCTTGAGGTTTTTGGTCTAGCTCCGACTATTCCGAGAGATCCCGTGGATCAGCAGGGTTGAATCTGGTGCAGACGGGACTGCACAAGAGGGGAGTCACTCCACTCCTTTGTCACATGTTACACAGATGGAATAAAGTCGCTGATTTTTCTTTGGATTTCAGGGATACTGGTGGACTGACAGTATTCTGCCAGATGACTTTATGAAAGAAGTACTTCGAAATGGGAATTCCTGAAAGCGAATCTGATTTTTGTGCTCACTTATGTGATTGTGTTTGAGTGCACAAATGAAAGACAAAATGACCGTAGCATTTCGGTCTTGAGAATCTATAGACATGATCGCAATAAGAACTAGCTAATCCGACATCAATGAGGTCCAGGATGGATCTAGATGCAATTGCTACATACGTTGGTAGGAATCATGGTCTTAGATCTGGAATCAATTTTTATGCGATTTATGATGTGATTGTGCAGTGACTGAGTCGTCTTTGTGCAAGTGCTAGATTTGTGTTTGTCTAGTGCGTCGGTACTTAGAGTCAATGTCTACGGAAGTGGTTTATGGCCTCTGTCTATTTTGCAGGCGTAATCGAGGGCGATTACAACTCTTTCAAGAGGGGGGTATATCACAAACTGATGACGTGGCATGTCTATAAGTTGTCCCGACTTATAGGGCTCGTGCCGACCGGGCCCTAGGGCACTAGAACTTAAAAGGTTGGATGGCGCATACGCTGTATGGACGCTGCAAATTGCGCTGAAGTGATGATGTGGCTGGCCGTACGGATTTCTACAAAATGCGCTGACCATGTTGACGTGGCAGCCGTATGGAATTCCGTGATTTATGTTGGCTGGTTTTTGGGCCTAAAGATTTTGAGTTTGAAGCTTTTGAATTGATTGCTTTTTGGGCTCTGCTTTTGGCATCCCTTGTAAGTTTGTAAGAGCCCCTTGGGCCTCACTCTGCAGAGCATCTAGACGCAGAGTTTGAGAGCAGAGGTCTGTCGGGAGTACCTTGTAATGATTAATGATAAAGAAATATTGAAAGGGGCGCTAGACTTTGGGGCCAATACCTCTGGGCACGGAACTCCGCCGGGCCGTGTCGACTCTCTCTCTCAAAGTCGAGTTTTGAAGTTTTTGTTCGTGTGTTGCTATGCATTCTCGCTTGGAGTGTCCAAGTGTCCAAGCCTGTTACACCTACTCACATTTCTCTCTCAACCAAAATGTGGACTGACGATTGCGACACTCATTTCCACAATTCTTGAGCATCGAGAGTTACTTATCAGCTCCGCACACCTCAATGGTTTGTTTCTTTTGGTCCTATAGGTCATACATGATGTTTGAAAACGATAGTGAAATCTCTCTCTCTCTCTCTCTCTCTCTCTCTCTCTCTCTCTCTCTCTCTCTCTCTCTCTCTCTCTCTCTCAAACCCTAGCCGCAGTAGACTCTCGTCATTGTCCCCTTCTCATTGGCCTCCCTAGGGTGAGGGGCAGCCCTGAGGGCATAGTTACCGAGAACGGGAACGGGGAACGGGAATGGGAGGGTCCGGAACAGGACGGGAACAGGCAGGAGGAGGGGGGGCCAGCGGAACGGGAACGGGGCTAGAACGGTCCACCTAGAGTAAGGATTGAATTACCTCCATTAAGCTTAGTCCCAAATAAACTCCTAAACAACCCCAAAACTACCCCCTAACCTACCCTCAAACTGCACCAAATATGTTCCCCGAACAACCCCAAATCTGCCCCCAAAAGCCGACTTTTTTCCCCCAAATGCCTACTTTTGCCCGTTCCGCCCCGCGTTTCGCCATTCCACCTCATGTTCCGCCCATTCCGGAACACCGTTCCGGTTACACCCCGTTCCGGAACGGCGTTCCGTTCCCATCTCCGTTTCGGGAACGGGACTCGTTCGGAACGTCGTTTCGGAACGTTTGGGCCGTGTTCCCCCCGTTCCTTGTTCCAATGCCTGAGGGAGAGCCCTCAACTCCAGCAGCTCCGCCCCCGCCTCCCTTCTCCCAAGCCGCACCCTCCCTCTGTGCTCTTGCTGCAGTGATGACCTTGAGCCCAACCTGACTCTTTGCTCCCACTGCTGTGGCGACCTCGAGCTGAGTCCTACTGCAGTGCTCCTACTACGACCTCGAGTTGGCTCTGCTCTCCTTTCCCACAACGAGCCTAGTAGGGATGGCGTTGTTCAATGTCGATACCCCAACCATCGACCTCGACCGCCGTGCCTTGTCAAACTTGACACCAAGGCGATAATAGGAAAATAAGAGGCTCTTCCCACGAGAAAGCCAAAGGTTTCAAGCATAGTTACCAGGAACGGGATTTCGGAACGGGGAACTGGGAACGGCAACGGGCATGAAACACCATTCCCTGTTATGGATACTCACATTTCAAACACGGAACGGGGATTCGGAACAGGAAGTTGGAATGGGAACGGGGAACGGGGAACGGAGACCTGAAATTGACCATTCCCTGTTTCTATGGTTTCAAGAACAGCCCACCCATCAAGGAAGCAAGTGGTGTCGGCTCTCTCGACCTACAAAGCACAAGGCATTCCTTGGGATTCTCCAAGTTGCGATGCAACGTGGCCACTCTCTCTCCCCGATTAAGCGGACACGACTTTTCGTGCCCACCCCAGGGATGGATCCAATGGATCGTCTTCACGCTCAAGGATGAGAATGCGGAACTCAAGGCACGTCTTGTAGCCCTTGAGACGCGTCTCTCCTGCTTGGAATCTCAAAAGCAAGCCCATAACGACCACCTCCTCGCCAAGGCAAAGGAAGTTGAGCACACCCTTACCACAAGCGTGGCCAACCTTGCCACTCAAGTTCATGAAGCAACCGTTGCCGTCTCCTCCGAGGTAGAAGAGTGCATGCCAGAACGTCGCCAACGGGAAGGACTAGCACTCTCCGTGCGCATCGGTGGCCTACCCTCTACTTGGTGGGGAGAGAACGACGATTACACCTTGACACTTTTCAAGTTCAACCAAGCCATTCACCCAACCGAGTTCGACCCCGACACAATTGAGAAGGTTCACCATGACAACCGCACCAACCAAGGCATCTTGGTCTTCAAGACTGAAGAGGCAGGTATAGCGCTTCTATAACAAGCACGACTTCTCAAGGGCACCAAAGTATGGATAATTGAAGCCTTGATCCCCGCCCAGTTCAAAGTCAAGAAGCAAGATCTCCAAAAGGTACAAGAAGCATGGGAAACTGGTAAATGGGCCATCTATCGAGGTGGTAAGGCCATCATTGAGGAATTTCGGGCTCCAAAAACTCCCAAACCACCTTCCCCTTTTCCCTCCCCTAAGTGACATATGTCACAATTTTGTTGTATCCACATTAGTCATGATTCCCCATGTACTCTTCTAGTAAGAGGTCCAACTATGTATGTCTTTTTGGTCACATAGGTCATATTTGACCTCCGAGGACGATAATGAAATCTATCCATCCATCCATCTCTCCCCCCCCCCCCCCCACCTCATGGGTTTGGACCTCTCTCTCTCCTACTATTTTTAGGGTTTCGCCACCACTTTTTACTGTTTTATTAGGGTTGTCACTGTTTTTTAGGGTTTCAAAACTGTTTTTTTACTGTTCTTAGGGTTCCTTCACTATTCTTTTGCTGTTTTCTAGGGTTTGGTCATTGTTTTTTGCTGTTATTTTAGGGCTTCATACTGATTTTCTTTGTTTTTTAGAGTTTCACAAGCGTTTCTTGCTATTTTTAGGGTTCTCTTGTGTTTTATTATTGTTTTAGAGTCTCTCTCTCTCTCTCTCTCTCTCTCTCTCTCTCTCTCTCTCTCTCTCTCTGTGGAAGCATCGGAGAAGTGCCAATGGCTTCCCCCATTGTAAGAATACGCATCCCTCGCCGGCCGCCCACAAAGTCTCCTTCATGCGTACAAGGAAGAGGATGTCGGCAATAGACAAGGAAATGAGAGAATGGAGAAATGAAGTGGAAGAGTGGAGGATGGAGCGGAGCACCATTCTTCAAAAATTGACCAAAGAAAGAGAGGGCATGCATAGGAGGATCTCTTCGCTCGAGGAGAAAGTGTTCATCCACGATTCCATCATCCGAAATCTATAAGGTCTGTCAAGGTGAGCTTCTTGAAGCCAAAAGTGGGCGTCTTGAAGAAGGGGAATTTATCTCCTAGGGGTCATCAATCACAGAAACTCTTGGATAGCCTTCAGGCGCCTTGTGCAACGGAAGAAGCGAGCATTCCTAGCTCAGATGGAGCGAGACTTATACTTGTTGTTCTTGAGTAGAGACTCAGGAGAGGCATGGCGTTTCTTTCATGAGCACTCCCCTCCCCCAATGATTACTTCTCCTGACGTGTGGGTCAGCATGCAACATCCTTATATACAGTCCTTGGATAGACACCCCTTCCAGATCCTCTTGAGCCATACCCATAGTATCTTCTTTACCACTAGATGGTAAAGACGGCCATTGATAGGATGAGGACCAGGAGGGCATATGATCATGATGGTCTAGTAGCAGAGCACTTTATACATGCTAGAGATATGCTGGCAGAGGTTCTTGCAGCTCTATTCAATCGTCTCATGTGTGAGGGTCTACCTGAGACTTGGAGACTATCTACTAATGTGCCTATCTTCAAGGTAGATGATCCTACGCAGCCTGGAAACTACCGTACCATACAGTCCTTGGGCAAACACCCCTTCGAGATCCTCTTGAGCCATAGTAGCTTCTTTACCGCTTAGATGGTAAAGATGGCCATTGACAGGATGAGCAGAGCACTTTATAAATGCTAGAGATATGCTGGCAGAGGTTCTTGCAGCTCTATTCAATCGTGTCATGTGTGAGGATCTACCTGAGACTTGGAGACTGTCTACTATTGTGCCTATCTTCAAGGCAGGTGATCCTATGCAGCCTGGAAACTACCGTACTATTATGATTGGACACACATTGGCACTGTTGTATGCATCTATCCTTGAGCAGGAGTTGAGCGGATGGGCAGAGAGTTGAGGGCGTACGAGCAACAGGACAGGCAGGTTTTAAGAGAGGCTTCTCCACTCTTGACCATATTTTGACCTTCTTTGGGTCAAGATGGGTGGAGAAGTATGGAGAGGCCCTTGGTATCTATGATCTCTCGGTAGATTAGAGCCAAGGCCTCCGTGCCACACGAGAACAGAGCAGAGTTAGCAGCCCCCTCTATGGTATGATCTCTCGGTTGACTAGAGCCAAGGCCTCCTTTGCCACACGAGATCATTAGAGCAAAATTAGCAGCCCCCTCTATGGAGATATAGGCACATACCAGATCAGTCTCCTCTATGCACAGCTTATGGGATATTGCCAGAGACAGATATGCCAGATTGGCCCTTGAGTCCTCCAGACAATTTTCTTTACAAGGGGACACATCATGCTGGTATGCACAGATGTACGCATGGTTCTAGATACACGGCTTCAGCATGGACAGCTTGCCTCCCTTCCAGTACTCCCTTCATGAGCCATCGTTGTCTCTTACATGGATGGAGATTACTAGACCCATTCGCAAGGACCTGACCCAACTGGACACGGGGAGGACATGGATAGAGCCGACACAAGAGTTGGGCACGAAAATGGCTTTCTATAGAGAGCATCTTCTCCAACTCATAGAGGATGGGTTTGTGATTCGACCCAGCTATATGGATACACATTTATCTCATGGGTTACAATGTGCCATTGGTCAGATACGTACATCTTCACACCAGCTTGAGATTGGGATTGGTCGATTCAGAGGGATACCAGCAACTAACAGGATATGCCACCTATGCCATACAGAACGTGAGACGGGGATGCATTATATATGTTAGTGCAGTGTATTACGAGATACGGGGTCGCTTCCAATGTCTATTCAAAGAAGGCTTTGGACCCTTCTCTAGAGTCATGAGCTATCAGGACCAGAGATATCTTGGATTGTATCTACTTGAGTTACACAGACACAGAGATAGTTTACTGAGGAGATGTAAAGAGAGAAAATCCCAGAGACAGATGACTAATTTCTTCACACGTGACACTGGACAGATAGAGGAGCAACCACCACCGCAAAGCTCAGCTCATACTCACATCGCGGTACTCTCATTGACTGAGCATTGGAGCTAGGGAGATTGAGATGCCCATGACTTAGGAGAGGAGCTTCATAGCATCGACGGAGACTACAACAGAGGATTCGAGCCATACTATCTCGACATCCGGAGTACAGACGAGGATGGATTCATCACTCATTGTATCTTTCTCTTGTATTTGGGCACCCATTGTATCAATCATCACACATACCCCACACAGTTCCAGCTAGTAGCACTTCTAGATTCAATTTAGTATCTCTCCTTTTGTACTCAGAAATGTTATCAGATTCACCAGTTTGTAACAGATTGGCCTCATAGGTCATTTTGGCCTTTTGAAGACGTCAATATATCATTTCATTGCTCTCTCTGTTTTTTAAAACAACCTACGGTGTACGCTGGTTGTGTTATTGGAGCTTACATAAAAAACGAAGGGGGGAGACAGCTTTTTGCTACCGCTTTCTTTCTAGAAGTCTACAAAGGCAGATTTATATGCTGTTGGGTGTGCTTGTTAGGAGAGGCCTGCCCTATTTGGGGCAGCCACTAGGCACTATGAAAGCACCATTAGGATCACTTGTGGGCACATTAGAGGAGCACGACTCCGAGTACGATTGTGTGAGCAGTGGACTTTGAGCCGGGAATAAAGACTCCGCTATCATACCGATTCCTTTTTGTCAAAAAACAGATACCCAACCGAGGCTGCTAACAGGGGCAGTTTAGGGCGACCAACTCTCTTGTACAGGAGCATCCCACTCCTCCCATCTTCTCGGTGTCTCGTCACTCTCCTGTCAGTTCAGTTGTTTCTAGTTATTTTGAAGTGTCAAAGTTGATACGAGAGTGCAGAGTCTTGGTGGTTCACAGTTCGGAAGTGTTTACCGCATTTACCATCCACATCCTCCGCATTTATGGACTCTGCAGCCTTCCTCTTATTTATGTCGGGAGTCGTGATTTATCATTCATGTTTATACCCTAGAATCCATAGTTTGATCTTGGTTTTCCTGGAGTTTCTTTTATGCCTCAAGTCATTACAGAGGCTTTTTTTGTCAGTTCGGTAAAATGAGTCATAACTCATGTTTCAAGTGTTAAAGAAGTTTGATGATGATGCAGGTTGACAGTGCTGCTAATGTACAACCTGAAAGTGTAGAGAGCATTTGGAATTTGAGGGGTGTGCTTAACAACTCTTGGCACAAGGTCCATGTGAACATAATCCCAAAACAGCTGCATTCAAATCTGTAATAGGCTATAACACCTATACACCTTAGGCATAATGTCTGTCCGTAAGTGCTCTAAATAGTCCTTTCTGTAGGCATGAGAGTTCTACATAACATGGCACAATGACTCTTGTTGCATAATGTTTCTTTGTTTATGCTTTTGTGGGTCAAGATTTGATGTATGCCACGTCATTGCACAAGATAATGTTTTGGATGCAAATATCAAAGAAAGCCCTTACAGTCTCTCTATTTGATCTGGGGAACAATATGAAAGTGACTCCTGCACTAAACTTCCTACAAGGCAATCTACCTCTCCAAAACCATGTTCAAGTTAGCCTATACCCACATCCCTATATAAAGCATCAGAGAGATTGTAACTTTGGATCGGAAGAGACTCTACTAGGGTCGAAACGTGTTGGGTAATCTATTCCCTTGCCACGTCCCCCCTCTCTCTCTCTCTCTTGTAAAGTCTCGCACGTTCAGCTAGTTTATTTTATTTACATGCCATGTTCAAATGTTGAAGCTCCATTCATTTCACCTTGCAACATGTGTGAATGGCATGGAAGGAATCTTTTATCAAATGGTGCTGAAGGAAAAGTAGCACGAGGTTTAAACTTACATGCTTATTGACATTTTAGCACACAATGCCCGTGTATAGGTCATGTTCTGATTTTCAATCCTCATTTATCATACAACATATATGAATGCCTTGTAAGGAATCATGAAGCAAACTATGCCTAAGCAAAAGCATCACGATGTCATTGTTTTTGTTTAAGCACCCAATGCATGTTTTATCCTAGTTTGGAATGTGAGTTTCAATTTTCAATGCATTGAAGGTGTCATGACACAAGTTACACCTAAGAAAAAGCGAAAGTATATGCTTATGGATGTTTAACCATCGCACATCACAAATGTAATTAGATATATTAAGTCTCTTCTATGGTAGGAAAGGTTCCTTTTTAATCTTTGTGGTATTTTTTCAACCATAGAATCTTTGCAATATTCTTCTTTGAAAAGTTAGTGACTGTTCTATGAAGGTCTATTAACCCACTATGCCTTGCGCCAAGACTAGGAAGCCTGGATTTTAATTCCATGAAACCCTATTTATAACCTTTAGCTTCCAATTTGTCTTCTTTTTTCATAGCCACCACTCTTTCTATATGCAATTTTGCCAAATGATGGTTATGCTCTCAAAGAAATTTATGAAATTGATTTGCTTTTGGCATTTGATAGTCTCAAAGTAGGGAGGAATTGCAAAACTCCATTTCTAACAATTGTCTACTGTTTTAATGTAGTGAAGATAAGTGAAACCATACTTAATGCCCATCCTTGCCTTTAGGCACATGCACCCATCTTCTTGTTTTTAGGGCATGGATGTGTGTAGCTATTTTTTGAGCTGGTCATATGTTGGGCGAACATATGGTACTCAGCATGCTATTAATTTGAACAACCTTCTAAAATTAATGAGCTTTAATTGCAATTGTGATCGTGAGTGATATTCATTGGCAATCAAGAATAAGAACGAGAGTAAAAATGTGGTTACATGTACATGATTGTTGCTCAAGGGTGGTATTTTGGTTGAAACTTCTCCAAGAAAGTGTAAGATATAACAAAATTTGTATAAAGTATGTGATGCCTTAACAAGATCTCTTTACTAACTCTTTCTAATTAATCACCAAGGGCAAGCAAAGAGAATGCAAAAGTCATTGGAGTTGAAGGGTATGATCCAGCATGGCATGAAGATATGAACCAACAAGCTAGTGTAGAAAATGCAAAAATGCAGCACTTATGTGTGAGGCTGGTGAAGGCATGGGGCGTGCCTTTGAACAATGTGACAAAAATCTTTGATCTTTATATTAAGCTCATCATTGGCACCAAAAGCCTCTCCTAAGATTTTGTGTTTCAAAGTGGATGTTTTCTAGACTTAAAATTTACACATGTGGGAGAAGTTTTGGGGTCCCAATATAAGTGTGAAGATTGGAAATGGCATATCAAATAATGGAGATTAGAGTAGCCAGAAGTAGGAACACATCTAGTCTATTTTTGCATGAGGATCTTCTATTTGTTGTTATTTAACCAACCAATGAGAAAATGTTGCTTAAATGCAAGAGAAACTAAATTCTAGTAAGGATGAAGTTCTTGGCCAGATTCAGATCGGCTTTATAACGGTGGAGACCACAAACTTATGGCATTGTTAGCAACATGCTAGCAAAGCAACCCAATTTTTAGCTTAATTTGCTAACTTCACTCATTTTTTAAATAAAAAGCTCGTCATGCTTAAAGCTATAATTTCAATTATTTTTACAAGAATGTAAAGTCGATAGTTGAGGCCAAGAGCTTCCAGCTTGTAATTACCCGTATATTATTTCCAGTCCCTACCTACCCATATTTGAGTCCGTTTCACATTTCTAAAACCTTAAGGTATAAAAGTAATTTTTTGTAAAAAAAACCCTTACAAAATCTTTGGATAATAAGCGCACGTATAGTCTCAGAGTTTTGGATAATAAGTGCACTTACATTCTTAGAGTTCTATGTACAGTCCTGCAATCTTCTCTTGCTTGTAACTCCCTCGTTTAATGGCCGTTTAGAGTGCCGTCTATTCCATTCTGTTCGCAGGTGAAAGCTCTATGCGACTAGTCTCTCGTGATGATTCTATGATTTTGTTGTAGTTAATTCTCTTCTTAGTCTGATCGTAACTCATGTTTTAAGCATCCAAATTACATTTTATGCATAGGGGAGGTATTAGGGTAGCATTCTTAAGCTATTGAGTGTATTTTATGCATAAGAGAGCTATTCGGGTAGCATTTTTAAGCTATTGAGTGCATTTCAATCCAAAACAGACTATGTCAAAACAACCTTGTAGATAATAAGCATTTTTTTAAATTGGTTGAAATGTGGATTTGAGACCTTAAGTATTTGTGTTTAGGCTCTATCTACCCAACCTATAAGTTTGGTAATGTATGGACTTCGTTTGTTTGGTGAATCATTGAGGTTTACTTGCAAATGTTTCATTTAATTTTTATTGTTTGACATGCAGTTGAGTATAGCTCTAATAAGAGAAGGATTGAGTGTGTTTTTCAAGAGCTTGACAGCCTCTTGTCGCCTCCATACACTAGTCATGTCGATTTCGTCCCACAGTATGACATTTATGTACGTGGTTCATGCTATCATTACAATAAAATAAAGTGAAGCTTAGTAACCCAAAACTTAAATTTGGCATCTTTTTCGGGGATGAGGTGACCTAAACTAGAAATAGTGCACACAGGTTCTAAAATGTCAATTCCTAGCTTTGGCGTGACAGAAGCCGTACTCAAGTTGAGTACTCAGTGCTCAAATATTATTGTCCAATACTTCCTTTAGGTCCACCTAAAGTAAAACACTATCTTTTAGAAACCGCATAGTTGAGGAGTGTGGTTTTTAGTTGTGTAGAGGAGTCTTGGAAGTAGATTGACACTCATTTCATAAGAAAAACAAGAAAAAACTCAACGTTTATGGACACTTTCCACTACCTTCTTGTTGATTTGACGAGTAGGGTAAGTAGATACCAAGGTGGATTTCCGACCTATCTCAACCTCTGATTGTCGTTGATGAGTTGCTTTGCTTTCACGTTCTAGACTCCAAAGGTAAGCTCAAGAGACCACAAAACCGCACTTTTAGTCAATGACAGGTCTTGGAAAAGCTATGAAAACTGATAAGTCAAAATCAGCTTTTGAGAAAAATTTAGAAGTTTGGTAAAAAAAGAGATTATTACTCTTCAATGATTTATGCATGAAAATTTGACTTTTTTTGGCCAAAAGTACTTGCAATATACTATGCAAGACCTGAATGGCATCAAAATTCCAAAAAAGTGTAGTTTTAGACCTGTAGATAATAATTCATTCTTTTAATTAAGGCTAGAAATTGGAATTTTAACTCAAGTTCATTTTGTATAGGTGAAGTATAAACACTTTTTTAAAGGCTCTAAGAGCTTTGAATTCATCATGTGCAAAATTCGAGCCAGATCAACTTTCACGTTTGACCAACACATAAGTGAAGGAAAGTATAGCCAAAATTGTTCAGAATTGGATGAAACCTCTTGAAAAGTTTTGAAATCCTTGTACTAATTGTGTGAGTTGCAAAAAGTTAAAAAAGTTACAAATCTGGACACCAAGATAATAAGTGTGTTCATTATCTTTTTCCACTCATTCGGCTATTGGGACCTCGCTCAAGTTTAAACATATTGACCTTCTTAAGATCACCAAGCATAGGGCTCATATTTATCTAGATGCTAATGAAGAGTATGTGGTTAGAGTCAATGACCATAAGGTTTACTTCGAAGAGGAGGTTAGAGCCAATAAACTGAAAACCTTCTAAATGGGCGAGAACGAAGTGCAATACTTAAAGATTGTAATTTGTAAATTTTGACATTGTAGACAAATGGGATTGAAAGTCGATATGTTTTTTCTAGACATGACCACCAAAGAGGGACTGCCAATGTTAGAAGGATATGCTTAGGTTGATGTCAAACCTCTAAAGCGTATACTGATCAATAACCTAAAAGTAGGATTTTATTGTTGGGAACATAATAATGTAACGGTTTTTCTTAGGACAGCTCACACAAAACCATGGAAATTGACATCCTTGAAAATCATGTATATTTTCAAAATCAGGAAAAAAGGTGCAGCAAAATTTCCCGTACACCTCTTTAGGAGTCGCTATAACAATAAATTTGTTATGATGACTCCAAAAGAGGTCGAACAAACCAAATATCAGGGCTACTTTTTCAGGGATATGATCATGGGAAGAGGACTTGATATAGACCAAAAATTTGGACCGATGAAAAGATCTTTGGCAACATGGCCAATCAACGGCGTGCAACCAAAGAAACCCATCTCAATGATGAGAATTGGATGAGAGGTGTGGAAACCACTAGAAACCAAGGAATATTGGGTGACACCAAGACTAGAAGAGGGCCAAATGAGTCACCACTACCAAGGAATTGGTTTGAAGGTTTAAACAGAGGACCACTAGCTAGAAGAGCAGGTGTCAAGCATAACCAGAGAGTCAAACCATCTGATTTTTAGAAATGAATCAAGAAATACAGTGGATGTGGGTATCCATATGAAAACTTAGCAAGTTTCAAGCAACTACTGAGAGCAAGAAAAACATCTGACTTTTATACTCAATTTGAAGGATTTGGAATGACCATAGAAGGTAAGGATTTGACTTGGTTTCAAACCATACCTCCTAGATCCAGCATAGATTTTCAAAATTAGCTAAAAGATTTGTTGTTTCTTGCTCGAAGTTGGGAGTCAAACATGGTAAAATAGCACAAATTAGGTCTTTAAGCAAAAACAAGGGGAGTCTATAAGAGACTATGTTAGTAGAATGAGACAATTCATTGATAGATGTCCACCAAAATTGAAAATTCCAACCCAAGAGAGACTTGTCTCATTGTTCCTTGAAGGCTTAACAAGGAGTTGAATGCTATATTGTATAGCAAGAAATACACTTCCTTGGAAGTATGCATCTTGGATGCTATAGATTTGGGGGACAACTACAAAATTTTTAGCGAAGAAAGCACTCTGAAGGATACACAAAGAGAACAAAGTGCCAGCACAAGTAGGACCCACTATGGTAGCTCCAATGAATTCCATATAGGATATTCTCAAACGAATGAATGACATGATGAGAAATATGTGAAGGGGGTCAGGGAGAGGGCTACGACAAGGTCCACCATAAGGAAAACCCATGGGACAAACGAGGTCGTCTAAGATGGTGTACAATCGAAGGAAAATGGACAAACCATGAGACCAATGAGTGCTATTATCGACCAAAGTACATTGAAAATGTCCAATACGTGCTTATGAGACAACAAGCATAACCTATGTAGAGGTATCAACCTAACGTGGGATAAATACAAAAGCTGCCCATGGCTATGGAGAGACCACAGCTAGTACTAGGTTAGCAACCACCCCTGATGGTAAGTAATGCAATACCATCATGTACATGCATCTTAAAGGACAAGTGGAGGAGCATGCCATAGTACCGATCACACCTCGTAATGATTCTAGTTTGTCAACGGTGGTAGAAGACGGGTATACTCAACCGTAATCTACCATAGTGGAACCACTCTATCAGTCACTTCTAGAGGCAACACATGTTTACTTCATTGAAAACAAGGGATCTAGGCCACCCATGATGAAACCAATGCCTAAACCAAGAGCATAGAATTGTCATAATTGTGGAGTTGATGATCATTGGAAAAATGATTGCCCACAACTTAATAAGAATGCTAAGTCAATTGAGGCTTACTGCATCCAATTTGGTAGAAAAGGTGGACAATGTCCTGAAGATTTTCCAAAGAATCCCACAAACAAGGAGAAAACAGCCATCAACATAGTACATGTCATGCCAGTTAGCTCCTCTGACAATGAACCTACAATTCCACTCAAGTTAGTGACAAGGGTGCATGCAAAGAAAACCAAACAAAACAGTGCTAGTGAGTTAGATAGTAGTAAAAAGTCTTTTAAAGACTCCAAAAAAGAGAGAAGACAATTCTATGGACTTAGAAGAAAGAAACAATGAACAAAAATTGAAGAGAAAGCTCAGAGATTGTTCAAGGAAAGAACGAGGTCAATGACAACTGAGTTCAAGGAATCAAATCCGAAATTGGGAGGCTCAATATTGGTAGATAAAAGTTATGTACCCACCAATGCAGCCTTAAAAGTTTTTCAAGTGGGATTAAAAGCGGGTCAAAGACAATAGAAACGAAATGGAAAATCTGCCCAACTCTTCATATGGAGGTTGTAAAACTAAAAGCTTATCAAAACTTAGTGAGAATCATGCAAAAGATACTTGAAACACAAAAACCAAAAATTGAAAAACATTGGGAATTCAGTAGAAGATTAAAAAAGAACAGATTTAGTGAATATAAAAGAAATTAAAGAACCAAGGGATTCTTTAGTTGAAAATGAAAAAAGGGAAATCATAGAAGCAGACAATGAGGATGGGCTAGAAGGAATCCCCTTAGTGGAGGAAGATTGGCAAATCGCTTGTGGAAAAAAGTTAGAGAGGTGAACGATGGAAACCTAACACTGAAATTAGCTCTAATTGAAGAAGTTTGACTAGACCACCCACCCATGGAAAGATTTTCAAAAGCTCAAACACTCAAAACCCTACCCTCATACTTGGGAGATAACAAACATCCTTGGTATGCAAGACCACAAAGCTAAACCAGACAGAGCAGACTTTAGATGTGGAAAACTTTCAGTCAATCGCGTCATTGGAAGGATTGTTGAAGATCAAACCATACCTATAGAAAGATCTGCAATACACTTTAGAAAAAGTGGGGATTATAGGACTAACAAAAGAAAAGGCCGAAGAGTTGTGATTGGAAGAATCTCGAAGTAAACTTGTCAAATCTGTTTCTATGAACAAAGTAGGAGATTACTGTGAGGGAAAGAAAGGAAACATAACTCTGTTAAGTATGGAGCCTGATTTACCTTGTAATCTTCTGTGGTAAAAGCGCACATTTGTAAGGCCCCCATTATGAGGAGAAGCCATCGTGCGTGAAGGAAAATCACTCGCCGGAAACCAAAATTTTCACGGCCAAAAATCAGGGGCAACTTTAGGGGCCTCGGGGGCGGAAGCCCCCGCCACTTTTTTTTTCCCTCGTCTGAATATTCCTTTTCGCCGAAATATTATGGCCGGACGGCAGCCGAAAAGTGGTCGAAAAACACTGTCGGTTGGCCGGTGGCCAGTAGTCAATGGCCGGTGGCCGAATTCAAAAGCGGACTTGTCTTCTCAAGGGCGGCCACACATGGGCGGATTCGAGGGTCCGATTTGGACTTATCTACACAAGGGCGGCTACACATGGCTGCCTCTCATGAGAGAGGGAAACCCTTTTGGCCCATAAAAGGAGGCCATTTCTACACACATTATATAGTGTGAAGTTGATGCAACAAGGTGAGTGTGAGGTGGTGAGAGTGAATCAAGGCGAGAGCTCCATTAAGGGTATAATCCCTTTGTAAACTACTTCTTGTTTTGAAGTACTAAAGCCATTGAGTGGCTGCTTTCCCGTGGACGTAGCCCACATTGGGTGAACCACGTATATTGTGTGTACTCTCTGTCTCTCTCTCTCTACTCTATAATCTCGTGTATGTAAATTTGTCTCTCTCCATTAAGTAATCTACTCAATTATCTATTTAGCTACGTCTTATTTCCTAACAAACTCTCCCTATGGAATATGACGATGTAAAAACCATGGTTGTATCGGACAGTGGGGCTGGCATTGTCATAGCCACAAAAGTAGTCTGAGAAGCCTAGGGTAGACCAACAATCAGGCAAACAAGAATGACATTTCAATTGGCAGATAGACACATCGAACGTCCAATGGGATCGCTAGATAATGTGATAGTCAACTATGTGGAATTGATTACCAACATACATTTGCCATTGTAGATTTTGGAAGAAAGTGGACTATGAGATAATTTTTGAATGACCTTTCATGAAATGGATACAATTAATCCAAGACTAGGGAAATGATTATCTATATTTGAAACAAGATGAATCGATTACACGAGTAAACTTGAAACATTAACAAAAATTAAATTACCATCATGGTTGAGCAAAGACACTCCTATCTAAATGGGTGGGGCTTTAAAGAATGGTAGTTTAAGACGGGAAGATTGTATCTTGGATCGGGAAGTTAACGATACCAATACACACCTGAACCTTTTTCTGAACACCTATTCAATCCATTTAAACGGACTCAAATATTGGCTACCATGGACGTTTGTGTGAATGACTCTACACCATCTTTATTTTGTGATAGAGAAGGCTACGACATTGCTCCAATCCAAATATAACTATTGTGCCATTGTGGATGACCAACAAGTTTTATCTGATCATTACTATGATGCCACTGATGAGCTAGAGGAGGAAATTCTCACCATTGTGGAATCCTACTTAGAAAAAGAGCATATAAGAGCAAAATCATTGTTGAGGTGAGGAGAGAAAAAGTTCTTTGAATTTTTCAATCAACATCAAAGGTGACAACAAAGATATGTTGGATTAGTTGATGGGGAAACATACTCCCTAATCATCAATGGCTAGCATAAGGCTATAGAGTGTGAAGCCTTCGCTTAACCATGATGTTAGGGTTAAGGTTGGAGAGATGGAGATTAGGGTTAGCTCACACCAATGGAAAGAGCATAAAGGGAGCGAATATAGAAACAATGATAGAGTTAAAAATGCAATTGATTCATTAGAAAGTAGCCTCTAATATAAGCTTGGTGTTGTACAATGATCATTGGCTAGAGAGGTTGCACCCTCTTGCTATTTGACCATCTCATCACTTATCTCTTTCTAGGTGGCTAGAGGGCTTTCCCACATGATGCCACAAGTTGGGCTTACTCTTACAATTTCCCCCTTGAGCCAAACTGAGTCTTTGCAAAGACTTCATGTGTTTTGGTTCATGTGTTCATGTCATGGTGTACTTCTAGGTTTAAAAAAATTCATCTACTTGATACACCATGACGGTTCAACTTGATTCATCACCATTGTTCAAAATGTCATTTTCATCTTCTTTATCTCCATTTTGTTGGCTTTATGTGTTGTCGTATTCATGTTGTTTTGTTGATGTCAGTTTTCACTAGTCCATTGTGTTGAGGGTACGTCAATCTTCTTGGCTAATGTCGTAAGTCACACATACGTTGCATTTTGTGTGCTTGTGTGTGCTTATCATGCATGTGCATCTTGTAGGGAAGGTCTTACCACAATTTGTGGTAGTGTCTAGGCTTGTACACATTATTCTTTTGTGCATTGCATACATATCAATTGAAGAATGGGAAGGATTGGATTTTCTTGAATCTTGAGCATTGCAAGTCATGAAAGATTCCTCTTCTTCTTGAAGTGCTTGGATTGAAAGGGCACCCGATTGTAATAGGGTCATTATAGAATTCCTTAATATCGTGCCAATAGGATGGGCCAAGAAGCAATGTTGTCAAAGTTGGCAACCTTTTGCTTGATTGATGGCTATGGAAAAGACCCTAGGAGAGTCTCAAGGCTTGTTGGCATTGTGGCGTGGGAACCAGGGCTACTATGAGATCCTTCAAACATGAAGGACATGAGAAGGGGGGCCCGTTAAGTGCAGACCCAAAAGCTCCTTTAAAAAGAGCTGAGCGTTGTGAGCTAAAGTCTTGCGGTCAGATAGCTTGGGACAGGAAGCACCATTTGTTTGGTCACGGTTTGTGCGTAGGGAGCTTCACCAAACGGGGTGGTGATTGGACGACAGCCGTTCGCAGACCCAAAAACCCAATGGAATGGATTTTGTGCCTCAAATGTGATGTCCGTCGAGCGAGTCTTCTTTGCAAAGCTAGATAATAAGCGCAATTATTATCTTCACACCCAAGAATGACCCAACTTTGTATTTTTTCCATCATCTGTGCCTTGTACATGCTACACTAGACCATTACCTACATCCACAAAAAGAAAAAATATCATTTTCACTTGTCACTAACTCCAAAACCACATTTGTCCTTCTAGATTCCAAAATGTAGCCTAAGGGGATACTTCCAACCCCAAGTTTCTTCAATATTGTATATTCAAGGCATTGATTCATGAGGATTAATCACCCCATAAAGTCAAAATGCAAAAACGTTGCAAAAAAATCATCATATGATGCTAGATTGAGCCCATTTTTGCCAAATCTTGTCACCATCATCTTTGGCATGGTATCACAAGCCTGCACCACAATTTTGTAAGAATTTAGACATCCTATGCATCCAAATTTTCCCAAAAACAAAATCCTACTTATTTTCAATGCCTACAACCCCTGTACACACAGTCAAAGTCCACAATTCATGTCAAAATCATGCCTTAGATAATAAGCACGCTTTTTATCCCAGATGTAAATCTTTTGTTAGATTTGATTTTTGATGATTGCATTTTGCTTTTATGGATTTGAGTAGTAATTTTTTGGCTTCAAACTTGAACTTGACTCATCTCATATCAAATGGGGCATCACGAGGATATTTCCACTTTGAAGTGTACCTAATGTGCAAAATCGTGTGTATTGACTCTAAGATCAATGCAAAGCTCGCCAATCCATGGCAAAGGAAAGACCATGAAGCAGGGAGGTATTTTTTGGCGAGCATTTTTCGACGAGGGTTTTCTTTGGAATTGGGCGAGCAGATTTCAAAAAAGATTCTCTCTTGCTCAACCCTTGAGAGTTGAGGATCTGCTCTTTTTTCTCTCTCTCCTCTCTCTCTCTCTCTCATAGAATTCTTTCCTTGGCGAGCACATAGATAGAAGGAACAAAACACACCCTAATCATTAAATAAGGATTTTTTAGCCAAAATAATCAAAACCAACTTCATTAGAGGCAATACATGGCGGAGAAAGGAGTCAATCATTGGGCTTTACTCTAAGTTTGGATATGTGTGTTCATGGCTAAGAGCATTGTAGATATAGCCAAAATAATCAAAACCAACTTCATTAGAGGCAATACATGGCGGAGAAAGGAGTCAATCATTGGGCTTTACTCTAAGTTTGGATATGTGCGTTCATGGCTAAGAGCATTGTAGACATCTACCTTGCCTAGCACAGGCTGATGCATGAACATGTTTTCATTTTAGCTCAATCCAAGCACTCTTAAGAAAATGAAGTACTAGTGCTTGCAAGCCAATAAGATTTTTGCTTGGTTTCCTTGTCAGTGAAATCGGGGCATGTTTAGTAGGGCTCATCCTTGATGTGCACCTCATACAACCCCACATGTCCGTCTCTTGCATGAGACTCCACCTTTAAGACTTCATTTATGTTTTCTAAGATGGATTTCTCTTCAATCACCTTAGCCTTCAAACCAAGAGGCAAACCAATTTTCTTTGTTGCCTCCTCTGAAATGAACTACAAAAATTGACTCTTATGCCATTGCTTAGTATTAAACCACTACTACCTACTTTTGTTGAAGCAAAAGAGGAATCACCTCCATCCTAGGAGGAGTCCCCATTGTAGTTGTACCCATTTGTTCTTTTCCAACCATCTACACTT
Source organism: Adiantum capillus-veneris (assembly GCF_014529385.1). Taxonomy (NCBI): domain Eukaryota; kingdom Viridiplantae; phylum Streptophyta; class Polypodiopsida; order Polypodiales; family Pteridaceae; genus Adiantum; species Adiantum capillus-veneris. Next base: position 157,695,840 of record NC_140934.1, on the reverse strand, counting down.
GAAATCCTCCTTCACACAATATCTCAACTTCATCATGTGTAAGATTTGTTCCTAGATCAGCCGGCCAAATTGTCGATGGAGGAGTTGGCCTTGGATCTATGTTATGATCCACCACATAACAATGAATAACATGGTTGGGAAAAAACCAAAACCATTTCCTAAGTATACCATTTGGATGTTTTCAATATCCCTCAAATGATGGTACAAGAGTCCCTTTACTACATGCCACTATATTTTGTTCACATCTGTTTCCACCATTGGGAGTGCCACTACATGTTACATGATTGCAAGAGGATTTCTTCTAATTACCCACATAGCTTCATTGAAATTTTGTTTCAAAACACAAACCTTTGCCTTGTCTTTGGAATTATCACTCCCATCTCCAGTCCCTGAGTCCTCCCTGAAATTGATCTTCCTTGGCCTTGCATGGGATGTAAGGTCACGTGTTTTTGCATTGTACTCTGGTCTATGCATGGAGTCATCCTCAACATCAATCACAATCAATGTCCCTTGCTTCTAATAAATGGTTTCTTTGTCTCCTTGAAGAGGTATACGAGCTTTATACATGGGTGTTTCAGATGTAGCCTCATTGACTACTCTTATCACTTGCACTGGACTAGGCAAAACTCTCTCCTTAAGTCTCTCTAATGAAGGACCCTTCCAATATGTTTACCTTGAGATTAAGAAACTTCCTTTGTGCTTTGTAGTATTGCATTAATCATATATGAAGTACATGCATCATATAATGAGATTTTTTTTTTGAATCCCTCACCTGCAAGCTAGCCCCCACACTTACTTGTAGTCAAGTTTGTTTTTTGAGTGTTTGCTCCATCATTACTTATCTCCACTGCTATCATGATGCTCCCCCAATGTGCAATACACACATCCCACCAAATCAACCAGGAGTCCATTGCGGGGATGTTCTTATCCATGTAATGTCCATTTTGCCACCATCCTTGAAGGAGACAAGCCTCTTATGTTGTTTCCTCTCTAGAGGGGGTTAAACACCACTTTTTGCACATTTCTTTGTGAGTTTCTTGAGATGAAGAAACAATTTACTTTGTTGTGTGAACCACCATGATTTGCTTCCAATGAAAAAGGCAAGATTTCTCTTGATGTTGTAGAACATTTTATTTCCTACCATTGAACATAGTACAAATTGCATTCCAATTGGCTTGAGCTTTGTCGGCCATGAATCCATGGAAATCTGCTTTCTCACATCCATGGCCCTCCATAACTTTATTTATGCACTTCCAAAAAAGGATTTGTGCTTCCATGTCCAAGCTCTTTTATCTAACAAGTTGCAACAGTGAGGAAGTCGTGCATGCTATAATGTAAGAAATTCATATTAGTATATATATTAATAGTTGTTTCTTGAGATATGTCAAACTTGAAAAATATAATGTTGAAAAATTGAACCTTGGGGACTGTACACATGGCATTCCATGGTCACCCAGTTTGCCACTCGGTGAGTGATCAAACTACACTCAAGTGTGTCGAAGATCTCTAGTTCCACTATGTCTCATCCGATTGACCAAATCCAATCCAAAGGCGGAGTCAATCGTAGACATTTTTAATACAAAGCACCGCTCTCCTTTTTTTCCTTGCCCAATAAATCTTCTTCTTTGAAAAATTCACATGTGCAATCTCTTTGTAGCTGCAATAGGGAATCTACACCAAAGCTCTCTTTGATGGGCCATTTCTTGTTTTGCTGACATGGACCTACAAAACCTATATCACAAAATTTAGTTACTTCAAATAATATGCACAAACAAGAGCAACAAAAAATCATCCTTGCAAGTTTTCCTTCACTAAAGTGCCCATTGCTTTAGCAACATTTAGAAATTCTTGCTCGCCAAGAACATGGCAAGAGCTCCCTTCTTGCATCAAAGTTGTTGTCACAATTTGCTTTGCCACACACATTCCTGCATTTTGTGCACCTGCATGTCTGTCTACACTAAGGACTTGTGAAACCATTTCTTTGGTTTTATTAGTGAGTCTTTTGGATGTACCATGCCTCATGCCATGTTGGTGATTCCCTTGATGTACTATCAATCTATTCATGCTTTCATCCCTTGGCATGACATAATATACAAAGCAATCACATGTACGTAGTGAAATGGGTGGTTGTCCACAATAGTGACAAGTAAACTTGCCCCCATGTCCATCACATAACGCACCCATACAAGGTAATTTGAGCATGCTACCATTGAAATATGTGGTGTTTGACTTTCCAAAATTAGCTAATTCTGGACAATTTTCATTGAGACATTTTAGTGCACATATACAATTACTTTTGGGACACACTAGGAAATGCAATGTTTGAGGTTTGTGGTTTGGTCCAGTGGTGTGGATTGTACTTATGTTCCATTGAATCCATTGGATGAACCTTCTCTAAGGTCAATAGACACTCAAATACCATGTTACCATTGTATATTTTTGGAATTTCTTGCACTTGTTTGGTTTACACCATCTTTGAAAAAAGTTTTGTTAATGTGTTTGGCTTCATCACTAAGCTAAAAAAAGATAAAATCCTATTTGTTCTCCTTTCAATGCTTGCTCCCCATAAAGTTGATCCTTAATTGGGCTAGTAAGGTCTATGTAGGGAGCGTCCATAGGAGGAGCAACCATCCCACTTGCATTTGATACTATGCCATCTTTTACCACCACCACGAACTTTGTAGAGAGAGATTCGTCCACAACCTAAAACTCCTCTCCCAAGTGATTGCTAGTTTTCTCTAGTGGCACTATCTTCACTCCCAACCATGACAATGGAATGTAAAGCACTCAATGTTTGTGCTGCAACATGTTCTTGTAGATATCTAACCTCAAAAATAATCTTCTCGTTGGTAAATTGAAAAGCATTTTCTAAGGAGGGGAAGACTATAGTGCATGACATGATAGAAAACTTCAAGAAATAAGTACTAGATTGGAAAAATGAGAGTGAAAGTGTATAATTTGTGTTTAGGAGAGTTATGGGTATATTATATTAACCCTAAAATTTATTAGTATTTGTAATAAGTTTTTGAAATACAAATCGAATGATTTTTTATTTGTATTTTTTAATCTGATAAGGTGGTTTTGGTTTCCTAATGTCATTGTTATCCAGCATTACAAAAAAGATATTTGCATTACGAACCCAAAAGAAATTGTCCGATCCACATTACAAAAAAGATATTGGTGTTACAAAGTAACAAGAAACCATTACAAACATAGACATTTGGGTATTATGAAATAAACTATCGAAAAATAGTATGCTATAGGTAATTAAAACTCGTTCCCAAACCAAGTATCCTTAGTTCACTTGGTTTAGAGACCTAATAGTTGACAAGTTTTGTGTCAATGTTGGCCAAGACCACAAAACTTGGCCCATAGTATGAAGTGGTATATTGACATCACCAAACTGATAATTCTGCTCCTTGTTAAACTGGTAAGGTATCCACCCTCAAGAAGCTTCCTTGCCACGTACTTGATCGCATTGCCTGCAACCAAAAGGTCACTTACTTGGTAGCATTGATCGTCATCAAGTTTGGACTCGAGCTCTCCCAGGTATGTAAGTCCATTATCTGTATAATTAATAAGGTGGGTAATTTTGTCCTTAGTCTTTTGTGGTGTCCTTGCAATGTGCATAGCCTCCTCGTTATCTGAGGTGGTTTTTGCATAATTGATTGCATTCTTGAATAGCAAAACATCGTTACGTGATGATGATGTCATTGTGAAAAAGATAGCGAGCCTTTACAAGGAGAGGGAGGGATTGAGATCAAGAACACGGAGAGTTAAAGAAAGAGAGTTGGTGTGTGAGCATGATAGAGAGAGAGAGAGAGAGAGGTAGTCTATGAGGGAAATCAAGGAAGAGGTGCTTGGCTTGAGAGAAAAGAATGGTTGTCAATCTTGTATTTATAGCTATTTTGTAAGAATCCACTTTTTGTTAAGCTAAAAGTATGTAATAAAATTACCTTCTCCTTGTAATTATATTGAAATTACATCTCTCTCTCTCTCTCTCTCTCTCTCTCTCTCTCTCTCTCTCTCTCTCTCTCTCTCTCTCTCTCTCTCTCTCTCTCTCTCTCTATTTCTCTCTACACACTCTCTATCTATCTATCTCTCTCTACACACACCCTCTCTCTCACTCACTCTCTCTGCCTTGCCTCTCCCTCTCACACACACACTACCCCTCTCTCTCTACACACATGCACCCTCTCTCCTTCTCTCTCTCTCTCTCTCTCTCTCTCTCTCTCTCTCTCTCTCTCTCTCTCTCTCTCTCTCTCTCTCTCTCTCTCTCTCTCTCTCTCTCTCCCTCCTTCTCCTTTCTATCTCTATCACATTTCTATCAAGTTATCTCTTCCTCCCTCTCTCCTCCATCTCTTCCTCCCTTACCTCTCCCTCCTTCTCTCTCTCTCTCTCTCTCTCTCTCTCTCTCTCTCTCTCTCTCTCTCTCTCTCTCTCTCTCTCTCTCTCTCTCTCTCTCTCTCTCTCTCTCTCTCTCTCTCTCTCTCTCTCTCTCTCTCTCTCTCTCTCTCTCTCCCCCCCCCTCTCCTTTCTATCTCTATCACATTTCTATCAAGTTATCTCTTCCTCCCTCTCTCCTCCATCTCTTCCTCCCTTACCTCTCCCTCCTCTCTCTCTCTCTCTCTCTCTCTCTCTCTCTCTCTCTCTCTCTCTCTCTCTCTCTCTCTCTCTCTCTCTCTCTCTCTCTCTCTCTCTCTCTCTCTCTCTCTCTCTCTCAGGTCCGAAATGGCCATGCTTGACACCGCTTGCACGCTTGCCTAGCAGCCCTTTGCGCTCGACAGCAGGTATGGAACAACATGCTCGACAAGTATTTACATGAGTGAGCAAGTCCAACCTCAAGCAATACTAGTTTTGCTGAGCAACAGGCCCAAAAATCTCGACATTGCCTGTGTGGCCTGCTCAGCAGGTCCCGACCTTAGGTGGTTATACTGGAGATTATGCCTGATCACGACGATCGAGTTGTATCAGTGGATGCCCATCTAATTAGTGGAACCCTTTAGAGAAAACACAGGCCTATGATAAGTAACCGTTCCGGGACGATGTCCACCCCAAGCGCGCCAGCTCTCCCTTCGCATAGGAGCATTCTTGCAGTGGCATCAACACCCAAGAAGGATCCTCTCGCCCTCCAAGAAGCAAGAATCTCAGCCGTTGAGGCTCAGATTCAGGAGCTCATTGGGGGAAATGTTTCTCTCAAGCAGCACCTATAGAAGCTTGATAATACAAAAGAAGCAGAGAGGCAAGCTCTCCTAGTGAAAGCACGAGAGGTCGAAACATCCCTCAACGAATCCATGTTCACGGTCCATAAGGAACTCCACAAAGTAACCCATGGCATCACGAAGATAATTGACATCGAGCTACAGGCAGCTCTTCAAGAATGCTAGCTACAAGAATCCCTTGGTCTCAAAGTTAGGATCGAGGGACTCCCATCACCATGTTGTAGCATCGAGGATACTCTCGAAGAAGAAATCTTCAAGCTCAATGACATACTTCAACCAGTCACCATCGACCCCAAAACATTCTCTTGGATCAACAACACAAACAAATGCTTGCCACTATAGCAATGCACCCTTACTCTCAAGGACAAAGAACAGCATTTGAGGTTGTTACGTCAATCTTGCCTCCTCAAGGGAACGAAGCTCTGGATTGCCGAGGAGTGATTAAGAGAAAGAGTTAGCCTTATTGTGAGAGTTAGAGAGAGAGACAGGTAGTTAGGGCAATAGTTAGAGTGGTTGGCAGTTACAGTATGACATTGAGTGGGAGTTACCACGAGATGAAGTTAGAGAAAGGTAGACACTGGGATAGTGAGTTATTTTTTGGGATATGAACATAGAAACCCTAAACATGGAGACAGGGTGGTAGAGTACACATACCAACTATGTGGATCACTACATTGGACAAGTGCCTAGCACTCCTGTGAGTCTCATTTGGCATTGTTATTCGCTAATTGATATATGGCAACCCATTCCCTATATAGAATGTTGTGTATTCTCTGACCTAGAATACGCTCTCTCCTAGCACTTCTTGGAGCGGGCAAAATATTTGGATGGGGATCAAACTGCACTTCTCTATCCACGGCATGCACACCATGCTCGGCCAAAAAACTATGAAGCACACAACATGCAATCACATAAGTTGGAGCTCGACTAAGGTCCACCGGCATATTTTGCAAAATTTGCCACCTGTTCTTCATGATGCCAAAAACATTTTCAATTACAACGCGTCCTCTGGAAATGTGACGGTTGAATTCATCCGAGGGTCCTTGACTAGGAGCGGTCTACACCAATACTGTGTAGGAGTTTCATGACGTTTCTCTCCTAGCCAACCTTATGTGAGTGCCATCTATCGCGCCACACACATTCAGTAACATAGTGATGGTCGAAAATTCAGCTATAATTTGATCTAGCCGCTCAGCGGACGGCACACTGATGTATTGAGGATGTAACCGTGTGGCAAGGATGTCCACCATGATGTTACAGTACTTATGCACAGTTGATTCTCTGACACCAAAGGTATCACTAATGTGAGTGGTGGAATCGATGTGGGCAAGCCTAAGGAGGGTAAAATTAAGAGCCAGTTCTAGGTCTATCGGAGGACGAACGAAATTATCTTTATCGATCGACGGAAGAAAAGGCACAATAGCTTGTAAAAGAATTTGAAAAACCGATTCAGGCATACGGTACCTTTTCATGAAAATATCATCTGTGTAATCCTCCTCGCGGATCCAGACTTGCCTTTGCACTCGGAACCAAAATGCGTGTTGGCCCGGGAATATCCACCACTCTCGAACTCTAGCAAGTACCTCGAGGTGTTGATCAAAAATGGATAGCGACGCCATGGATAGAAAGATTACTAGAGCAGTAAATAACATTTTTGATGTTGCACTTGGGGTAGGAGTGGAGCCGTGGATTTCCAGCTCTGCAATGATCCAATAGAATGCAAGCAATGAATTCATTGTTTGCAAATTCCGACAATGTAGAATTTTGGGCCGAACAGTGCATGCAACAATAGATAGTTTGGATTGTTGACGTGGCTTAAAGAGAGCTTAAAGGTAAAGGCGGTATCGGATAGCTGTTACAAAGTGCAATAATCGTCGAGCTTAATATTGCGCACCATTACTGTGTGAACTGTCCTCTGTAAACATTGAAAGAATTGCAATTGAATCTTGAATTGCTTGTGAATTATCGTATGTCGCCATGCAGGTGGTTGAAAAATGCAATCTCCAACAGCCACTCCTTGTGCTCCGAATCCACTATATGTAGTCAAACCTAGCTGCCATTATACAGTTCCTGGCTATGACGTGATATAGATCGCTCTCTCTCTCTCTCTCTCTCTCTCTCTCTCTCTCTCTCTCTCTCTCTCTCTCTCTCTCTCTCTCTCTCTCTCTCTCTCTCTCTCTCTCTCTCTCTCTCTCTCTCTCTCTCTCTCTCTCTCTCTCTCTCTCTCTCTGGGTTAATCGAATAGATTGCAGTAGGCTGCACATACTAGGCAAACTCGGTTATGTGTAGTGCACCGAGGACTTCCGTATTGCAGGTATCCAGCCTCCATCTCTAGGGTGGCGTCTACGCCAGGCAGCCACTGCTTATTGGCGCTGACATTGCGGCAGCCAATAATTGAAGAAATGATTTTTTGTTATTTCATGTGCACAAGAATACTCTGGCGGCCACGTCCGAAAAGGCCGGAGAAGGCAAATGATGGCTGTACAGGAGCTCATGTGCGGACCCTTTCACTGCCCTACTTTCGCGTGAAAAACACTACGGCTTTAAATTGACTGCCACGTCGGACGCTGGAGCCGCAACGACATGAAAATATGTTCATGTGCGCACCTCTTGAGAGCAGCCACTTTGGTTTTTGTAAGTAGTATCATGGTGTAGGGAATGATCCCTTGCAGACCATTCCCCTGACTCCATGCCACTGCATAGCGACCACGGCCTTCAAGAGTCAAGGGGAGGGTGGCAATGATAGATTATAGTTATTAACTTGTCGATAAGTGATTCGCTATGTACACATTCTGCTTGCTGATGTGTTGAGAACTCATCCACTATGTACACTTTCTGTTGTTGAGGGGTGTCTCCTCTAGCGCTTGTAGTATGCACAGTGTTGTTTTCATTCCAGGTGTGGTGGTGTGAGCTTGTTGATTCTTGGGGGTTTGGGTTTTCTTGACTATTGTTGAGGTGACATCAATCCGATGACCAAGCTTCACAAATCTGCATGAGAATAATTTCTAGATGGATGGCAAGGATGGGTTGCCCCTCAGCCCCCAACCTTGATAGGCTCCACAAAGATTTCATATTTATGAGCTAACATACTTCAAATTCACTTGAAAGGCTATGCCCTTATCTTATGGAAAGACAGTGCCTCTAATTGTAGAGTATTCGATCCTCTTTTATTCCTCGCTCTCAATAGAAGTTGGAGAATCCAATGGAATTCTCATCAATGGCCAATATAATTTTTCAACCATTTGGGCCTTTTCTTATTCAAATGACAAGCCACTTTCTCTAGTTGATCCTCCATCAAGCTGTTTGGACTATGAGAAAAGCAACTAGATTTGGCTTTGGAAATGACTTATGTTCTAGGTGTTAGTCCCAAGAAGAAAGCTTGGAAAACCTATTTTTCTCGTGTCTTGTAAATGCTCCTATTATAAACCTCATCTATCGAGAAATCCTTCCTTTACATCCACAACCACTAACTAGCACGGAGGTGCTTCTAGGGGAATGTCATAGATTGGATGTGTTACTTTGGAACTGTTTCATGAGACACATGCTTTGGACTATCCGTCTTCAAAGAAACGATGATGTTTTTTGGGAGTCCTCGTATGCATTGACTTCCCTATTCAAAACTCTTGTATTGCCTACTCTATATGATCTTCTCTCACTCACCGAAGGGGTTCCTTCTATTGCTAATTAGATTAAGCATTTACTATCCCAAGCCTCAGTGCCAAGGCCTCAAACACCTTCGAAGGTGGAGAGAGCTAGTAGGGAATGAGGGTAGGGAAGAGGAAGAAGAAACATTTATTAGGAGAAAGAATTAGTTCCTCACTTATCATCACTCTTCTTGCTAGCATACATAATAGCATAGTAACGAAGATGGAGAAGATGGAAAGCTTAAGCATTGAAGCATGGCTCTTGGTTGGATTTGCATTCCATAGCCATGAGTGTTGGTGTAGGCTCTCAACTTCTCTACTAGCTTGGAGAAGGAGATGGAGCTCTTGCACTTTGCACTTCACACAATGAGAGTGTGTGTGAGTGTGTGTGGGAGAGTATACCCCTCAAGAAACCCCCTAGCTTGCTTTGGTCGACCCCCCCTTGTAGCTCATGATGGAAGATCATTGGACCTCTCCATGCCTAGCTAATCACATGCAAGGGCATATCAAGCAACAAGGGTAGCCTTGGGACAAGAGTCCCCCTTTCCCCTTTGAGAGAGAGGACTTGATAAATGCTAAAACAATCTACTAATTATCAAGGAGCTTTGGACACTCCTTGAGGGTAACCTAGCTAGGGGCTTGACATGTGTCCCACTTGCCTCTTGACCAAGGGGTGCCCTTTGGGAGAGAGAGAGCGTGGTCAAGCAACCACCCCCCCTACTTGCATGGCTCGCCCCCTCTTTCTAGGGATATGATTTGACTTTTGTGACACCTCAAGCCCCTCAGCCTTGGGCCCAGTTCTCACCACAAGCTCAGCCCTTAAGCCCCTCAAGCTTGGGATGGGTTCCTGTCTCAAGTACAACCCTAGCATCTCAAGCATGACAAGCACCTCAAGCATCTCAATCATCAGACACGACAAGCACCTCAATATTGGACCGGGTTCCCACCTCAAGCACAGCCCTAGCTTACCTAAGGTCAAAGGACTTTTAACACTTAACTATTGGAGGTCTTTAATGAAGCTAACCCTAAGGTCTTTAAGCTCCATTGGTTAGCCTTGCTCTTTGACATACCATCTCTGGCCCCTTTACCATTGACCCGTGTTGAGATAGATCTGTAAGCACATGTCTATATCCTAACCCTTGTTCCCGTTTATTCTCCCACATTAAATGATGTGTTTAATATGAAAAAATCATTTGGGTTGGTTAGATATTAGATTTTATGAAACTCCATGACACAATAGGAGAAAAAACAAAGATTCCATCACAAGCACTAATTCCAAATATGAAATACTTGGCATGAGCAAAAAAGAAATTTATGTACATAATCTCAAGGAAGAGCTTGAAAGAGTGGAGCTCAAGGAGAGGGAGCTTAACTACTAGAGGTTCTTCGTGGTATCGATGGTAAGCGTACAAAATTTTTCAACAAATTAGTTTAGCATCGATATATGCGTCGATATGCACATCACAAACAACAACTCTAAAATTTATGCAGATATCAATGCTCTAGAAGGGCAAAAAAAATCGAACTAAGCGGAAAACACATTTTGAGGTATTCGCAGGGTTTCATCTTCTCCAACTGTGCTACAAGTAAACCTCACTTCTCTCTCTCTCTCTCTCTCTCTCTCTCTCTCTCTCTCTCTCACACACACACACACACACACACACACACACACACACACGTATTGGTGCGCATAAAGAAACACACGTAGTTACTTACACACCCACATACATAACGTAAAATTGCATACACTTAGTTCAACATAAGCACATATGCACACAAATTCAAGAAAAACTTAGAAAAGAATCGTTTTTTATTAATTTTTAAAATGATTGAAAATTTTAAATTTTTTTGCAAAGTATATAAGAATACTCTTAATGTTTTTGCATTCTTTGTTATTACATTAGGTATGGCACTTTTTTGTTAATTAATTTTGATTTTAAAACTATTTTAAATATAAACTTGAAATTTAAAATTTGATTTAAATTATAAGTTTAAGTTTAAATTGTAAATTGAATATTTAAGTTTAGGCTGCATGTTTCGATCTAGAGTTAAAGCTTAAATTTAAATTTAAAGTTACGATTTAAGTTTATGATTAAAGTTTGGTTTACATTGCAAGTATACCTAGACTTAGACAGTCTGGGTCTATTTGCATTTCATTAATTAATTTCTTCCAAAGATTCCTTTAGTTGCTTAGCTTTTAACACTATGCTCTTAGCTACAACCAGTGCACGCGCTCTGCCCCGTGCCTCCCCCCCCCCTCGATCGTTCAGCTGCCTGCAGAGCTACAGCACAAGGTTCTTCGTGCAATGGCAGCCCTCACTGGCATCCAATGTTGACCATAGCTTCTCATCAGACTCCCATATGTGCCTCTTGTGATGAAATCTCTCTCTCTCTCTCTCTCTCTCTCTCTCTCTCTCTCTCTCTCTCTCTCTCTCTCTCTCTCTCTCACACACACACACACACACACATGCACCCATTCAAGCGATGGCAACCCTCAGTGGCTGTTGGGAGAAGAGGGGGAGATCGATCGCTTAAATTATTCAACAAAAGCTCCCAAGCATTACCATCAACCTGTCCACCTCTTCTTCCAATTTCCAAGCACACACACTCACACCTAGACTATGACACACACACACACACACACACACAGTAAACATAAAATTGACATAGACATGCTTGTAAGAGAGTGTAAGAGATGTGTAAGAGATGGAGACTAGATTAGAGAGTACATAGCAAATAACCATAGCATAAGAGAGTAGAGAAGAGAATTTGTAAGAGAAAGGCCTAAATCTAACCCCAAACTCCACGGCACCTCTCTTGTGGAGTTTGTATTTAATATATTATTTTTGAGTTTAAGGTGCCAAAAATTGAGGCCTCTCTTTTTACAACCACTTCACTTTTGTAAATGAGTGAAGCTCATTAGTTCTTGCATGACCCATGAGGGGAGGTCCCACTACAACTAGTGGCTTATTGAAATGATGTTCTAAGATACTGTGCAAATATAAAATGGCCAAGAGTAATTGCCGTCGCATCTTCATCAACTCCCCGCATTCCACTCTACAAAATCATCATCAACTCAATTAGTAAAATAAATAGATAGCACATAATTAACCATTACACCAGCTATCCCAATTGCAGCTAACCACTACAACACGAGGGTGCCCAGTCTCGTAACATCCCTCCCACCAGGGATAGCAACTATCCTCAGTTGCTCAATAGAGAAATCAACTGGACCCCAAGTGATGGAAAGTGTGGATAAGGTCGGGAAAGTTGCGAAAAAACTTTTCAAGCATCCATTTGGCATCCTCTCTAGGGTGGCCTTTGAAAGTCAAAAGGTAACGGTTATAAACCATTCCAGTGCGTGTAGTGGTGGTCTCATGATCAACTATTTTATCAGGGATGAGTTGCTCTTCTTGGTCTACAAGTGAAGGTGGGTCTTCATAAATGTGGTGTGTTGGTAGGGGTCCTCGAATGGGCGTAAAAGACTAATGTGAAAGGCATTGTGAATGTGTCAATGTGCAAGTAGTTCTAAACGGAAAGAAACATCATTAATGACAGCTGAAATTTTGAAAAGTCGATTAAAACGAGGAGCAAGCTTAACAAAGACATTAGTATCAACACTTTTGATCCTTCGTTTTTCGATGCGAAGTAAAACATGATCACCTTCTTTGAATTGGTGTGCCTTGCGGTGCTTGTTAGCATGCTTGGTGTAAAGTTCTTGTGAGTGTTTAATGGTAGAATGCACACTTGCATGAATATCATGAAAGTCAGTAGTGAAAGCATCAGCGGCGGTAGCCACAACATTAGAAAGACGTGAAGCAAGAGTAGGAAGAGAGTGACCATATACAATTTCAAATGGAGACTTACCGGTGGCAGTGTGAGTGGTGTTGTTGTATGCAAATTGCAAAATATGTAGGTAATCATCCCATTTCTTAGGTTGAGAAGAAACATAAGCCTTTAGCAAGTCAATAATAGTGTGGTTGGTGACTTCGGTTTGACCATTGGATTCAGGATGAAATGCAGAAGTGAAGTCAAGTGTAGTGCCAAGATTTTAAAACACAGTAGTCCAAAAAGCACTACAAAATTTTGAATCCCGATCCGAAATAATCACTTTAGGCAAGCCACGATGTGGAAAAACAGTCTTAAGAAACAAAAGTGCAGCTTGATGTGATGTGAGTGTTTTCTTACAAGGAATGAAATATGCTTGTTTAGAGAAACGGTCAATAATAGTCCATATCATGTCATGTTTGTGCATTGTGAGTGGAAAACCAGTGACAAAATCCATTGAAATATGTTCCCAAGATCTTGCAGGAATGGGGAGTGGGTGTAAAAGTCCCAATTTTTTACCTGTAGCTGCTTTGATTTTTTTGACAAATCAAACAAGTTGAAACATACTGTTTAACATCCATTCTCATAGTAGGCGAATAGAAATCACGACATAAATTTTGAAAAGCTGCAGCAAATCCTCTATGTCCAGCATAAGGTGGTTTGTGCAATTCTTCAATAATTAATGTACGGAAAGGTTTAGTCACACACAATTTTTGTTTGAAATAAAGGAAGTTTTCTTGAATAGTGTATTCGAGAAATGTGTGTACAGAATTATCAAGCATGTGCAACCATGTCATTTTGAAGCCATCATCATGTGCATAAGTGTCAGGCATAGTGTCAAATGAAGTTCCCGTAATGGTTGATAGATGATTAAGTGAGGGTCTTCTACTCAAAGCATCAGCTATAACCTTTTCTTTACCAGGTTGGTATTGAATGTTGGGCTAAAAACTTTGAATAAAAGTGGCCCACTTAATATGTCTATCATCTATTAAGGGCTGAGAAAGTAAATATTTGATACTTTGTTGATCAGTTTTAATGATCAAGTCAGTACCCATTACAAAGTGTTTCCAAATTTTCAATGCATGTACCACAACAGTCAACTCTTTATCATAAGTACTGAACTTTGCTTCAGACGGTTTGAATTTACAACTTTCGAAAGCAATTGGATGGTTATCTTGCATAAGGACTGCACCGATACCTTTTTCACTAGCATCAATGACTACCACAAAGAAGGGTCTTTCAAAATCAGGCAATTGCAATACAGGTGCATTAGTCAAAGCATGTTTAAGTGCATTAAATGAGCTTTCTTGCAAATCAGTCCATTCATGAGGCGTGTTTTTCTTCAACAAGAGAGTCAAATAATGTGATTTGTAAGCAAAATTACGAATAAATTTCCTATGATAGCTACAAAGACCAATAAAAGATCGTAGCTCATGCAAGTTTTTGGGTCTAGGCCATGATTGAATGGCTTCAATTTTCTTTGGATCGACATGTATTACCTTACCCGATACAGTGTGTCCCAAATATTCAATTTCAGATTGGAAAAAATGAACTCTTTTCAGGATTCAAATACAGGTGATTTTGTGCAAGCAGATCAAATACACGTGTTAAATGTTGTTTATGCTCTTCTTCAGATTTACTGAATACCAAAATGTCATTAAAAAATACAATCACAAAAGCTTGATGGTCAATGAAAATTCTATTCATCATGCGTGTGAAGGTAGCTGGTGCATTTGTCAAACCAAATGGCATGACAAGGAATTCATAGTGTCCAGTTTGGGTTCTAAAAGCAGTTTTGTAAACATCATATTCAAACATTTTAACTTGATGGTATCCTGATTTGAGGTCAATTTTGATGAAGATGTTTTCCCCTTTCAGTTTGTCTAATAGATCATCCACTCTAGGAATAGGAAACCTATTCTTAATGGTGATCTTGTTTAAAGCCCTGTAGTCGATACACATACGAAAGGTTCCATTTTTCTTCTTGACAAGAAGTACTAGAGCTCTGTATGGTGAACTACTAGGTCGGATTAGGCCTCGATCAAGTAAATCAGTGATTTGAGTTTGTATTTCCCTGTGTGCGGTAGGATTTACACGATAAGGTGCTCTACAAGGAGGTTCACTACCCGGTATGATGGCAATTTTGTGGTCTTATGGGCATGATGGTGGAATTCTAGGTGGTAGATCATGCATGAAACAATCTTTAAATTGTGAGAGAAATTCATCGTGTGTGGAGTTATGTGAAGTTTCAGTTTCAGCAGAAATTTGATTTACCAATACTAGATATGTTTTCCCCTGTTTTCGAATTGCTCTTTTTGCTTGAGTGTGAGAGAGGAGTGGAAATTTTTGATGTGCCAGTGTTGCTTGAATGGAGAAATTTTTATTATTATGAGTGAGAGACATTGTACGTGTTTTATAATTAATCAACGGGTCAAATTCATGATGAAATGGCATTCCCAAAATCATATCAAGACCATGCAATGGTGCTACCAAAAATGTACGTGCTTGTGTGAATTCACCAATGCAAACTTCAACAGTGACTTGAGTTTTACAATTAAAACGTTGATTATTGAAAATAGTTTTGACCTTGTGAGGTGATGAGATTTCAGAGAGTGATAGTTGTTGTGCCAATCGTGTAGAAATGAAATCATGGCTACTACCATCATCTAACAGAATGGTGACATTTTCACCCTTAACAGTGCCTTACAAAGTGTGAGGAGATATAGGAGTACCTGAGGATGGGTTGTCATCGTTATCATAATCAGGATCATATCCCTCACCGTAGTTAGCTTCCACTTCATTGTCGTCGGGTGTAACATCTTTGATGAGGTTAAGAGTAGCTCCGTTGGGGCGGTTGTTGTTGAAGGGTTTTTGACTTTAATTTCTGTTGACTCCATTGGAATGGCCATTGGATTGACCATTGCCCTTAGCATGACCATTTGGGCACTTATCTGCATAGTGACCATACTAAAAGCATTTAAAACACTTCACCTTTTTGTTACCATTAGAATTTGGAGGAGAACGTTGGTTGAAAGAATTTTGGTTGCCTCGTTGCTGGGTGTTGTTGTTGTTTGTAGGAGGTTGAGCAGTTGTGGGGGAATTGTCGAATCTACGTCTTTTGAAAAAAGTACGATTTTGGTGTTTGTTTCTGTCAAAGTTAGTAGAGAAAGGAGGTCTCTTGTTGCGGTTAGTGTTAGCAAGCTAATCAGTGTGAGAGGATTGTCCACCTTTCTTCTTTTCTACGTTGAGAGCCAAATTAATAGCCTTTGACAGAGAATCTGGTTCGAACATATCTACCTCAACACTAATTTGTAGTGCCAAGCCTGATATGTCCTTTCGCTTCAATTTCCTACGACTAACATGTTCAATAGCTTGCAATTGAATTAAACAATTCCAAAAACGGTCAGTGTAACCCTGTACATCTTCATTTCGACCCTGTCGAATTAAATCCCATTGACGTCGTGCTTTAGCTTTGTACTATGTGGGCAAAAATTGGGGTAAAAACACTTTTTTAAATGCATTCCAGGTGCGTGGTCTTCTTCCATGTTGTTTGGTGGCGTTCCACCACAATGCAGCGCTGTTAGTGAGATGATTTGATGCACATTTTACCATTTCATGCTCGGGAAAGTCTTCATCATGAAAATAGTCATCTAGTTGACTAACCCATGCTAGAACCGTGCTAGCATCTTTAGTGCCATCAAAATCCTTGAAAGTGAAGGCTTTTCTGCTAATTTTGTTTTTCTTGGGTGCCAGTGCAGATTCGGTGCGTGCAGAATGCAATAATTTATCTTCAAGTTCTTGCCTTCGCATGCGTTCATATGTGAGTGATTGTTGCAAATTTTGAAGTTGTTCCGAAATCGTGGGTGCTTGAGGAAGGTGTGCCATGATTGCGTGCTTTTTATGTTTTTCTCTTTTTTTTTAAATATTTTTTTATTTTTAAATATATTTTTTAATAAATATTTAAATGGTAATGCTTAAAAAGGCTATTTGGTGATATTCACAGATGCAATATGAGGAATAAAAGAGTAAAATAAATAACAGAAATGTAATGTACTTAGCTGAGAAATAGCGGTGGCGTCCAGTCCGGAATGGCGATGGACTAGGAAATTGCCAGAGAAGTGGACGGTTCGACGGTGTGTCACCGAGCCAGTTGAATTTTGTAGCGTCCGGTCTCCCTTATCCTCCCGAAAGAAGCCAACAATGTCAGTTATAGAAGAGGAATCCGCACGTTATTCAAGTGAATTGAGGAAATCTCCCGTGCCAGTACTAATCCATTGACTTGTAAGAGGGAGAAAGTCGAGCTTCTTGATCTTACCCTCAATGATTTTCGATATCTCTTGGAAAACGGTGACCGAATGGGGAATACCCGATGGGTTGTTAAGTGGAGGTAGAGTGTGTAGCTCACTTGGTAAGGGACTTTGAGCAAACGGTGTGACTCGAAGTTAAGCAGGGTTTTTTTTTTAAAAAGCAAGGTGGATTTTGGGCGGCCGGCCAAAGGTTTTAAGCCACACCCTTTTTTTTAAGGTGTGTAAAGGCTTATCAAAGCCTTGCATGGCGTGCAGGCAGAACTGGCGACAGCGCGAGTAGAGAAAAGGACTCACAGAGCCGTGCAGGGTCACCTTCAGCCCGCGAGGAAGAACCGTTTATTGCCCAGCAGTCTAGGCGACCATGTTGGTGGTATCTGCAAGCATTTTCGTGCAGGTCGATCTCATGGTTTGGCAACCCTTCCCACGGCAGCTTTGAGTTGGATATGGCAGAATTTCACCAAATCCTTTTGCATGCAAAGGAGGCTTCCCGCAATCGGCAGTGGTAGCCCTCCAAACGAAATGAGTTCTTTTGTTTCTCGAATCATGGTTTGCAGGATTCGTTTGGTGGATTGCCGACGCAACTTCAAAAGCTCTCGCAAACTCTTCTTCTTTTAATCTTCTTCTTGATACTTAGTCTATTCCAAGCTTTAGCCGTCCAAACTTCCTTCTGATTCCTCCGATGTCGGATTCGGCTCTTGTTTTGTCTCTTGCTATTCCTTTCCAACAATCCACAAGAGTTAGCTAATAGACTGAATTTTTTAATCTTGCCATACCGAATTTGGATTGTCGGTAAGTGGAAATAACTAGCCGATTTGCCAATTAATCATCAGATAAGCCTTGATTTGCAAATCCGATGCTGCAAGTTTCAAAATTCCTCTTTAAAATTCGACAATCAGGTTGTCGGTTGCCACGAACTTCGCTCTGATACCATTGTTGGGAGAAGAGGGGGAGATCGATCGCTTAAACTATTCACCAAAAGCTCCCAAGCATCACCATCAACCTGTCCACCTCTTCTTCCAATTTCCAAGCACACACACTCACACCTAGACTATGACACACACACACACACACACACACAATAAACATAAAATTGACATAGACATGCTTGTAAGAGATGTGTAAGAGATGGAGACTAGATTAGAGAGTACACAACAAATAACCATAGCATAAGAGAGTAGAGAAGAGAATCTGCAAGAGAAAGGCCTAAATCTAGCCCCAAACTCCACGGCATCTCTCTTGTGGAGTTGGTATTTAATATATTATTTTTGAGTTTAAGGTGCCAAAAATTGAGGGCCCTCTTTTTACAACCACTTCACTTTTGTAAATGAGTGAAGCTCATTAGTTCTTGCATGACCCATAAGGGGAGTTCCCACTACAACTATTTACAGAGCCATAGTGGCTTATTAAAATGATGTTCTAAGATACTGTGCAAATATAAAATGGCCAAGAGTAATTGCCGTCGCCTCTTCATCAACTCCCCGCATTCCACTCTACAAAATCATCATCAACTCAATTAATAAAATAAATAGACAGCACATAATTAACCATTACGCCAGCTATCCCAATTGCAGCTAACCACTACAACAAGAGGGTGCCCAGTCTCGTAATAGTGGCGCACTGAATTGAAAGATGCAAAATCCTCCTGCAAACCAAGCCCTCGATCTTCTATCTCTTCTTGCGCAGTCCATCCGGCCACTTGCTGCGACCTGCGTAGGACAACTCCATTGCAGGTTGACCGAGAGCAACCCTTGAATTTTTTTTAAAAAAAGAACAGACATCCATGCCCTGTTGCATGAGCGCAACTTGCAGGTGCTTCCCTACTGCGGTCCATAGCCCTTCTAGTTGTCATCTGCTCTCATGCCACTTCGTTCCAATGCCACCTCACGAGCCAGCTGGTGCCTACATCTCCTCCTCGCCACAACAACCACATGGCAGCCTCCGTCCTTTCCTCTTTGACCTCCCTCCTTCCACCTACTCCAACCTCAGCTCTCCCCTCGTCCCGGGAGCTGAGTCATCACCGGAGCTGCTACACAAACAGACCGATGGGCAATGTCGCATGATGTCTCATGTCGGTCAGACAAAAGAACTTTCCTAGTCCTACCTCGCCCAAGGACACGCGTCCATTTCACCCCACTTATTGCTCTCCATGATCTTCATGCAACCTCCTCTTTTGCTTTCATTTTCCACATGGCATCTCCCAAGATACTCCTTAATTTGACATGCTTCGAAAATTAGAGGCACATATTAAGTTTAGTTTTACGTCTGCGTCCTAAAAAAGTGAGGAGAGCTTACTTTTAAAACAAGTGAAAGGGTCACGGTGGCTTTCTAAAACAATGGAAAAGTGATAAAATCTTTAGGTTGATTCTAAGTGGAATCAATGTTTGGGAAAGGATTGCCTCACCTTAGCTTTGAGCCGGTTGAATTCAAGACTAGCTAGTTGCAAAGCATAGTAAAGGAAAGAAAAACCGGTGATATATGTGAGAAAATAGTTCGAAAATTTTATAAATTTTAACATTTTTGCTAGTATTTCTGGTTTACTTCTTTTCGAGGAGAAAACTCAGTCGACGACCGCTTAATAAAAGAGACTTTCCCGAATATCGATTAGAATTAAGCTATAGAATGCAAGAAAAGTCAAGCCATGTGAGGCTGTGAGATGAAAGGTGAAGTAAAAAGAACTCATTAATACACACACACATATATACATATATATGTGTGTGTAAGTATAAATAAATAAATATGCGTATGTGTGTATATACAGAATTTACTAGAATTATGCAAGGTGAAGCTTTTAGCATTTTAAGAACGAAAGAAAAGTCAAGACATGTAAGGATGTGAAATATTGAAAGGTGAAATAAAAAGATCCATTTAATATATCAAAATCAAATTTAAGGTAAGTCTTGATCATCCTTGAAAACATTGAAAGTATGCCTAACTCAACTCTCCTCTAAGGCGTCTTTTAAAAAGCCAAAAAGTGAGGAAAGCTCACAAGGGTGTAGACTTTGGGTGGATGACTCACCACTACCCTTTGAGCCAGGCACCCTCCAACCCTACTACTATAATCCTTATGCAAATACCTATTATAACCGGAACTATACCGCGTCCACTATCAAACTCGTTACACACATGCGCTCCTCCCTATACACATAGTGCATGCACTTGCAATGTTTGTGTCTCCTACTACACCCATGGTTTTTACTAGCTTTCCACTTCTTCTCATGGCTCTAGTTGTTTCCTTTGTAAAGTTTAAAAACTCAATAACATCGATCTCACACTCACTTCTCTTGGCTCTCTTGCCCTCCTCATGTGAAGTTGAGTGTCGCTGTTTATCCAACTTGCATGCATTGATCAACCCACTAGCATCGCCCTAGTGGACGATCGTTGTTGTCAATATTGTGTGCTTGCAAGTTTACATTGGAAGTTTAATTCTAAGTTTATGATTTAGGTTTGGCTTGTAGGTTTGTGTTTTTCAAGATAGATTAAGACTACGGTTTAGGTTTAAAATTTTATTTATTTATGGATATGTGTCAAGGTTTAAATTGTAAATTTAATTTTAAGTTTAAATTGCATGTTTGGTTAAAGCTTAAGTTTAAGTTTCGAGTTCCGAATTAGATTTGAGTTCAAAGCTTAGGTTTACATTTTAGGTTTGGTTTTAAGTTATATTTTTAATTATGACTTATATTTTTTTAAGTTAAGTTTAGTTTGTGGTTTTAGTTTCGATCGTAAGTTTATGGTTTAAATTATAGGTTTATAATTGATTTGTAGGTTTAAGTTTAGGGTTATCATTTACGTTTAGGTTGTAGGTTTACGTATAGCTTAGGTTTGCGTTCGCGATTGCGTTTTTTAGTTTCGATTGGCATTTTTGAGTTTAAGTGTAGTTTACAATTTAGGTTTAAATTCAATTATTATAAATTTAGTTTAAAGTTTACCTTTAGGTTGCAAGTTTACGTTTAGGGTTTTGGAGCTAGTTTTGTATTTTTCAGTTATGGTTTATGATTTATGATTTAAGTTTACGCTTTACGTTGCAGGTTTAGATGAGTTACGGTTTACTTTTATGCTTATGTTTTGATTTGTGTTTTAAATTACGGTTTACATTTTTTAGTTAGAGTCTAAAGTTTTTGGTTTGTGTCTTATATTAAGTTTACGGTTTGTTTGCGAGAGTTAGGGTTCACAAGGCCGGCATAAGGTTGGGCATTCGCTCGACCTGCGAGAGTGCTCAGAGCAAGGAGGTTCAAGAAGCTTCTGTCGGTAGGGAGTTGACTTCACCTTGCGTTGCAACTTTGCTAGTGGCGCCGCTGCGGAGATGGCTTGGTTGGAGGATGAGGGGTTCGTCTCGGGGGGGGGGGGGGGAACCCTACTGCTCCTTCCTTGGTTTCGCCTGCCTTGCACCCCCCTCACAAATTTTGCACCCGGGAGAAACTATCCCACCCCCTCTCTTTGTGAGGAAAATTGGTGGCCAAGGTTCCTTGCAATGCTCCTCGGGTGCGTGTCAGCTCGTGGCAGGGGTGGCTCCTATAGTGGCAACGGGGAGGTTCTTTTGAAGGGGTGACGCCCCCCTCAAGGCCCAAGTCATGATCGGTTCTAGTTCGGCAAGTTTCCTTTGTTCTAGTGGCGCTTTCGGGTTGGTGGCGGCTTGTTATGCCTTCTACACTGTGGTCTGCTAGGCCGGTGATGGGAACGTCGGGCCTCGCCCATTTTCACCTTATGTTTGGTGCTCTTCGTTGGGGGAAGGATTCTCATGTGGCAAGTGAGGCTCTTTGTGTGGCAATCACTGATGGGTACATTGTGTTTACTTATGGTAATGCATACATTGTTTGCTATTCCTAGTGGGGTGGCTCCCCTTGTCAGCCGGGACTCTCTTTAGGTGATGTTGGAAATTCTTTTTGTAACCCTAGCTCGGTTTGTGAGCAGGGTTTGCCATGTAATTTTCTGGTTTGATTGATCCAGCAAGGCTTGCTTCGCTAAGTAGCCCTTAGTAGCCCATCATTGAGAGTTTTTGAATTAAGTAAAGCGTTTAGAGTTAACTTTATGTTTAAGGTTGTGAATACAAAGATTAACTTTATGTTTAGGTTTGTATCCACAAACATTTTGAGTAGCGATGACAATATGGGGCCATCCAATCGAGATGTCTATCTCTCGGCCATGGTAAATCGCTTCATTACTTTTAGACATAATTGTCTTTTTTTTTTCTTTTTTTTGCCAGATCATTTGTGACAAATTACATGCTAAGCACACAAAAACGGATCTCAACTTTTCAAAAAGAAATAAAGGTTAGAAAATCTCGAATAATCCAACCAAAATAGATAAAGGGTATTTTGGGTTTGGGAATTTCAAATTTGGGAATTTTTGAAATTCGAGGGTATTTTTGGAATTTTCACAAAAATTAGAAAATTAGAGGGGTATTTTGGTAATTTTCCCAATGGTTAAAACACGAAAACTGCCGCCTGGCTCGTCTGAACCCGCTGGGGAGGTTGACTCGTGCTGTGCTTCTTGGCGAGTGCATCTCCAAGCTCTCTCTCTCTCTCTCTCTCTCTCTCTCACAGTGCATTCATCCATTGGACATCTTGTTTTCATGGCGCACCACGCATTTATCATTTTCTTCGCCAGGCGATGGACATGGAGGCAGAAGGAGAGGAGGAGGTGAAAGTCTGATTCCGGGGGCTTCCGGAGGAGGTGGTGCTGGTTCATGTGGTCTCAAGATTCCCTGGTATGCCCGCCTGCCCACAGAATCGTCTCCAAACACTGGAGAGCCTTCATCAACACCCTCACTACTCGTCCATTTCTTGCAGCCAAAATACGTAAGCATCAGCTTCTGCTTCTCAAAGTCCTCTTTTTAATTTGCACAGCCAAAGATGCGCAGCTCTTCCTCACTTGAGACCATACAGAAGATGACAAGTGGGAGGCCACAGGTGTGATTCATAGGCACTGGCAAAAACTTCTACCCTTGCATGGCCTCCGTCTGATGTATGTCCTAGGGATACTGGCAAACTATGGTATTCTTTATTTGTGGTCCTACCGGGATTCCAATGTGGTGGTAAAGATGGACTTGGGTCACACAGATTGGACTTGGAGCATGCATCGGGTCCTTCATCCCTTCGATGAGTCGAATGCCATCTTCAAGGGCAAGACCTTTGTGCCTGTGGTTAATGCTACAAGAAAAGCGCTGCTCAGTTTCGACATGATCACAGGTCAATGCAACCGATGCATATTGAAGGGTAGCTTTCTCGATCTGAGGATGCTTCTTAAGACGGGCTCACAGTCCGCATCACATGTTGAAGAGGAACTTGTAGGGTGCAGTTCAAAGTTGACTCTTGGAGGACAAAAATAAAGAGATACCCGTTGATGAATGGAAATGGTCAGAGATATCGCAAGTCCACCTTTTGCAAGCCTGCTACAGAATCAATGTCAACATCACTTGGTGGGATTTCTTGGTTCAACCAATCCTTGCCATATAACTTGGGTCCATATGGAGGGTAGTTTTAAGCTCATTGGAATTGCATGGTTTTTTAAGCTTATACCGTGGATCGTTGTACTGGGCATACCTGGAGTTTGACAATTAATAGGATGAAAGTGATAAGAGGGAGGCAAGAGGATTGTGCAAGAGCAGCATCATGAATCATGAGATTTGCAAGGATGAAGAAGATCAATATTTTAGGCCAGATCTCTTCCGATCCCTTCGATTTTGGGACTCAAGTCCTGCAATCTGAGGCCTGCGATGTGTCAGAGCTATCGTGGCCCCCCTCATTATGAATCATTTGAACAACAGCAAGTAGAGAAACAACAATAGCAACCAAAGGTTAGTTCATTTTCAGAAAGACATAAAGAGAGAGTGTGTGTGTGTGTGTGTATGTATGCTCTAGTGTACACATAAAGAGAGTGTGTGTGTGTGTGTGTGTATGCTCTAGTGTACACATGGAGTAGTTTTTCCCACAAACGTGGCGCTTGTATGGCAATTTTGACCACGCAGCTGGTTGATTGTGCTTTTTGTTTGGTTTTTGATGGATGTGTTTTTTGATCGATGAGGTAGTGCTCCAGATTCTTGAAGTTTTTCTCACATGTTGCATAGTTCTTATAGTGCAAATTATGTATGATTGTGTGGATCATTCTAGAGAGTGGTTTTAGCATGGTTTTGTGCAGCTTATGCCATGTATGCATTTTGTGGATACAGCTTGAGCTAGGTATAGCTTGCAGGTACTAGGTTCATAGGTTTACATTGTTTTTGAACAGGTACATGTCCATAGAGCCGCTCGTTCAGGAGTGAGCTTGTTTGCAAATTTCTAGGGTTTTGGCATGCAAATTTTTTGCAAACAGTTTCTCTTGTGTGATTCATTTTGAGCTAGTTTTCTCACTACTTGCGTATATGGCTGTGCGCTTTATTCTCAGTTGATTTGTTTGTCCCAGATTGTATGCCTGCAATTTGCAAATTTTGGAGTTGTTCTATGCATATATGAGCATCAGTTTTTGATGCGTTTGATCATGGTTTCCATGATTGTGTAGTGGTCAAGTGATCTCCCAGTTTGTTGTCAGTTTTGGCATAGTTTATGGTAGAGAATGTACTTGAGGTTTTTCTCACTTTATAGAGGAGACTGCCAAATTTCTCCTAGGTTTTCTTGCCAAAGTTTCTTGACAGTCAGAGCTTTTGGCGGAGCTTCTGCTTGAATACCCTTGGTGGAGGACAAAGAGGAGACGACCCATGAAGGGAGAAGATCATCTCCCTCGTCGCCGGCAAACCCCCCCCCCCCCCCCCCCCCCCCCCCCTCCCCCTTTTTGGCGTTTCAAAACGTTGTTGCCCCCTCAGCCAATAGCGCTTCCCCGTCGTGTGGACCTTGGGCGACACCGCTGTCTTCCCCACTGCAACGTTTTAGAATGCTGGCCACAACCCCTTGACGACGCATTGGTAACTCCAACGGCACCCTCGCTACCCTCAGCAAATTAAAATGCTCCAGCCCCTGTCCTTGGTGGCACCACTATCTTCCCCACGCTTGCGTTTTGAAATGCCGGCAACACCTTGTGACCCCTCGACTTTTGGCGCTTTAAAACATTGCCCCCTAGCGGCACTCCTTGACAACGGCAACTTGACCCCTCCTTCTTTGCCAACGATAAAAGACCATTACACTACGACCCAACGTTGTGAGCCGGTAGTGTTGGGCGGCATTCGTCTACTGAGAGGGTTAAAATCGGCCACCTTCGAGATAAAGAGAGTGCAAGCCAACGTTTGTAAAGCCGTGAAAAAGCACCTCTTTTGTGGAGCATCTTGGGAGAATTCAAAGAGCGGAGCCCACTTCATGTGGAGCTCTCTACACAGAGGGTGTGGAGCGGCTTCGAAGAGGCGAGCAAATTGGAGCTCAAGAGAGGAACAACGGATTTTGCGGAGCCACTTGGCAATATAGCAGACAAGTGGACCGGCTTGGCAATTGGTACAATTTGGAGACTTTGCAGCTTGGTTAATGTGGCCATCTCTTGGAATGCGAGAAGGATTCCCAGATTTCTAAATCTTGCAACCTCAACATGGCCCCCCCTTACTTGAGCGCCAGTGACAAATTGAACAATAATTACTCTCCTTGGAATTTGAATATGCGACTCTGGTTCTCACGGAAAGGCTCGATGGCTTGGAGCCCCGTCCTACGAGAGATCCCAACATTAGGTACACCCGCCTTCAAGATGATGAATATTTCAAATCGTGTGTCGATTGGGATGTTGTTAATGTGAAGGCAATGTCGCCAACGTGATATCTCTTACAAAGGACATTTCTCCAACCATTCATACTTTGAAGACTGCGAACAATATTTGGTTCAAGCTCGTCGGAATATTTGATCAGGATTCTACGATGCGAGTAGTCACCCTTCTTGGACAGTTATTTGCCATCCAGTTTCCATGAGGAATTTCCATGCAATCATTTCTTATGAAGGCTAAAGTTATTCATGATCAACTATCGGTTATGAAAAGTGCACTGAAGAGTACTCAGTTAGCTTCTTTGGTTCTCACGAAGTTGCTTGAGATGTATGAAACGGTGTCTAGGACACTTCGACAACAAATCACGAAGGAAAAGCTGGAATTTGATGATCTTAGTTCTTTTCTCATTGAGGAGGAAGCCGTGTTTATAACTCATGGTAAAATTCAGATTTTCGAGAAAGGTGTGGAAGCACTTGCTGCTTTGGATTCCAGAAAAAAGACCAAGAACCTTTGTTACAATTGTGAAAAGCGTGGTCATTTGGCTAAATATTGCAGATCCAAAGGCAAAGATAGAGATTCTACAAAGGACAAAGGTAAAAGCAAGCATCATGAGGAAGGAGGTGATATTGACTCTAGGAAGGACAACAAAGAGGCTGTTGGTGTAGTGGAGTCAACACCGGCATGGACTCCCGCCTTCTAGTCACATGGAGATTGGTGCCGCCACTAGCCAGAGAGAGGCTTGTGCATGGCAAAGACGGGCAAACAGTGCTCTGTACAATTAATTTGGACCCTTGTGTTGGAGTTCAAGTTACTGGTGTTTGAACCTGTGGGTCGGAGTTCAAAGCACATGCATCTGGCAAGAACCAATCAGAAGTATCTAAAACACTATGGATGAGTGCACCAATCCATTGTTGTTGGTCAAATATAGACAGGATGTGTTCCATAGATCATTATCTTGAAAGTAATATGGATGTGATGTGTTCGCAGTTCATGAATGGGGATTCTTGGACGTAGTGTGGTCTACATTTCAAATTTTCCAAAAGGCAACCGATGTTGAAGATGGCGTTCTTCTAAGGTACAAAGTTGAGGGTAGCAAATCCGAGGTGTAACCAGTAAGGAGCTATTTGCTGGGGTGTCCATGGTAGCTTCTTCATCGACTTGGTCTCACTATTTATGTCCACTATGAGCTGCAAAGAGGGTGTTAGAGTTTTGGTATCTCAAGGAAACTGCCCAATACGAACCCATTATTTATGTTGGCTTTTAGGTATTTACTTCACTTATTTGTCAAAGTCTGGGTAGGGCAATTTACTAAGGTTGGTATACATGCAACCCCTTGGCTCCATTGTATTACACATTTAGTTATCCATTTCCAAGGTTGATTGGTTCAAGGGACTCTCTCTCTCTCTCTCTCTCTCTCTCTCTCTCTCTCTCTCTCTCTCTCTCTCTCTCTCGTGCTCACTCTCCTTGATCTCTATGCTTCCGCATCGTCGACTTTGGTAGGTATAAGCTATAGGCTTCACTCAATGACCCTTTCTTTAAGGTAAGGCTTATGTCTATCTACTCTTTACAAAAAAATATTTTCTTGTCCGATGGGAAACCTGACAACAAGCCCTCCAATAGTAAGAAGGTGATAGGTACAACAAGCTTTATCCAAACAAATCTTCTTTTTGAACATAGAGTAGCAAACAACAAGTTTTTCTAATAGAGAATAAGGAGCAATAATCAATGGTGATCAAAATAGCGGAAGAGAAATAACAAAAAAAAACTCTCTTGACAATAAGTGAATCCCAACAACACACACTAGTAGGCGATAAGAGTGACAATTGATGTTTTTACTAGGAGGTTCTAACCTCAATGTTTTTGTTCTATTCTTGGGGCAATGTTGAATCCAGCTACATAATAATAATAAATTCAAACATGATTGAAATAACCTTTTAACAGACATTTAAGACCACATTTTGATCAAGATGGATTTGATTCTCTACTTGAGTTGTTAGTGTATGTAAAAGATGTATTGCAAATACTTATCACTCGTTAATACAATTCAATGATTTTGTTTCTTGACTTGGAGCTATCTTTGTCTTCTAAATCTTTATGTGTTGTGTCCATTGTGTATTATGATGTTCCCTATCATTACACTATTATCATAGCTTGGAACGTATGTTGTGTGATATTTGTGGGATTATCAAATATTTTATGTTGCTTCAGGTATGGAATTGCATTGGTGCCTAATGAACATCCAACACTTGGCAATTCTGCTTGAGATCAATTTCCCTAGACTTATCCAAGAAGGGCACAATCCCTTGAATGGCTTAACACCAATTGCTAAGGGATGTTGGTGGGAACCAAGTCTTGGCCAATAGGCTTGAGGCCTTTTGGTCCTTAGAGAAAGAGAACCGCTTGTAAGAACCTGGTGTTGGCCAAATGGTTTGGGGCCTTTGGGACCTTTGAGCTTGCCCCAGCAAACCTAAAAGGTGTATAAATTGCATCTCATTGTGGAGATGATGTCTGGAAAAGTGTTTTTAAAAGGGTCACACGAGAGTGTCCTTTAGCACACACGCCTCTTGCATGAGCTTCATCTACCCATGTCGCTTCATTATACCAAATCATTTGCACAACTGAGAACCATACCCCCCAAACCTGCAGCTAATTTAAACAATAAAATAGGTTTTGAGCCCGTGACCACACCACACAATAAAAGATTTGCTATACTTAGCAAAAGCTAGCACAGTGCCCTCGCTTCTTAGCTTGTAGTGAGATTGAGAAGAATAGGTCTTAAACTTGACTTCTTTGGGGTTACATTAAGCCACATGATTAAGATTTCAATTACTTGAGTTAATGGTGTCCAAATTGCAAGCTTGTGGTCTCTACTAGAAGGTTAACGAGAGCTTTGGAATGAGGTGAGAAACGTACAAGGTTGTTGATGCCAAGAAAACTTAATTGAAGGTGAGGTGAGAAACATACAAGGTTGTTGATGCCAAGAAAACTTAATTGAAGGTGCAAAATTATAAAAAATGGTGCTAAATATGCTTAAAGGAGATACTCTAATGTTCCAAAGAAGTAATCAATCAATTAAATCATCCATTGGCCATCCCAACTGAAGTATTTGGAATCTATTGTTATTTAATCGATGACTTAGCCGATGGGATTATTGACAAATGGACAATGAAAAAACCCTACTTGATTATGTATACCTCTTAATCAAGCACTGATTATGTATACCTCTCAATCAAACACTAATTAGCAATGGAGGGTAATGGCTCATTTGGTTCTTTCAAGGGCATGCTCGCACATGACTACTCAAGTGCTTGGTTAGTGAGAATGACAACTAATTAGAATGCTACATGCATAAGAAGTTAACTACTTCTCATGGCTCTTATTCACATTGTAAGCATTAGGGTGGGTTGATAAGTGTAGCATTCATAATGACAATTTAACAATGATCAATGGCACAATACACAAGATGTAACAAAAAAAATTTAATTAAATTATTGACCTTATATAAACTCATACTAGAAGTGTGTATAGGATGGGCTACTCAAGTAAAAGTAGCTAGTATATTACAATGCAGGCATACCAATGAATCCTAGGAGGCACCAAGAGGCACCCCAAGTCAACCCTACAAAAGTGACAACAACCTATGAGCTAGGGAGGTGGTTTAGACTCATGTACAACTCATTTGGATGCTATTACATCTCATACACATCACATGCAAGTCACATGATGAAATGCCACATAGAATAATGATTTTAATTTTTTGAGATTGGGGAGACCTAATGACTAGGCTAGGAAAGTACACACCATATGTTGGTGCACATGCCAAAGGCCATATACCCAACATTTAAAAGACCTACCCTTGATCTCATTAACTTCTAATTGACTTCTTGATATATTCAACATATTAAGTGTCTCCCACATGGTTGCTTCTCTCACCCCAGATAGGTTGTGTGATCTTCAACAATTTACCTTGCTATTTTAGAGAGTATTTACCCCAAGATGATGTCAAGTTTATGGTAAGTTGTAGCACCAATCATTAAATAATTCTATTAATAATCATCCCTTAAGGACAACTCACTTCAATCTAGAAGCTCACTGGATTGACTCCCAATAATACTCCATGTCTAGGTCATTTTGGGCTACCTTCATGTAAATAGCCACTTTGTTCTGGACTATCTTGTAAAAGGCTATACGGATTGGCTCACAGTCAAGGAGACTGGGTATAAGCATTGGATGGTGCTTCTAATGTCATAGACAAGAGGAGAATCTAGTACCATTTTTTTTTCACATCTTGCTAACAAAGAATTGCTTGGTCTTCTATATCGAATGTTTTCCCCTCTCCATCCTCAACCTTTTACATGGAAAACTAAAATACTAGGAAAATCCCACACTTTAGATGTTCCTCTTTGTTACTCAAGTGAAGGACATGATTTTATGAGTTGATTAGATTCATACAATCTCTTATGGTTACGCAGATAGATCATTCATGTATAAAGGCAATTCCATATCGCCTCCAAAAAAAAAACGTGAACTTATCTTCATCCCCCTCCCAAAAAAATTTCACAATGGTGAGTAGATTATATTAGCAAAATCATAGAATTACAGGAAATGTGAAGTTATCCTACGCTTGAATTCAATAAGCTACGAACTTGAGCATGGAGATCTTGGGATGGAGATGTGCATAAGATTATGAAGGAGCTAAGATGGAAAAGCTATTGGCTTCATAAGCTCTCTAGATTTTACTTAGACAAAATTTTGATCTCTCATTTTGAACCTTCATTTTGAACCTTAAGACTAACTTGCACCAAAGTATTTGTGGATGACACCATCCATGCCTTTCTAAAAAATGACAACTCTCCCTTGGCTTCTGACCTAAGGCACCTTCGTGTCATTGATATATTTACCAACCACAGAGTAGCGACAAGTGGAACTTGTGCAAGATTTTTAAAATCAAACGTATGTTGCATGTCAATATTCGAATCCATGGCGTTTTGTGCTATGCTAGCAAGAGAAAAACTATACCTTAGAGAAAATTGCTTGGCGCTCTAAATTGGGCTCTCAAGGAAGAAAGTGAAGCGTGGGCATGGTGACTTAGTAGGCACAAAAGCAAAAACGGCCAGCAAAGAATTGCAAGGACAAGGGATCAAAAAAATTGCGATGAGGATAGGGGAAATTTTTGCTTCTCTCTCTCTCTCTCTCTCTCTCTCTCTCTCTCTCTCTCTCTCTCTCTCTCTCTCTCTCTCTCTCTCTCTCTCTTTGTGGTGCATTCTGCAACTCTCTTTCCCTCTCGGCCCGCGCTACCTGCCATCACCCCAGGTTATAGAGCTTGGATATTTCCCACTTGGGGGTGCCCAAAGTCACCCTTTAGGGGTTGAATTTCAAAAAATAATTAAGCAAGGGAGGGTGTCCATGGCTAGCATCCCCCCCCCCCCCCTACTTCTCTCCTCGGTTACTAATTTGGCAAGCTCCCAAGGAAAGGTAACCAAGGCAAGTTAAATCAAGTGCAACTATAGAATCTGTCTAAACTTAGAAAATTTCAAAGATTTTCTAGAATTTTAAAAGTGCAAATTGTTCAATATTATTGATTTAGTGACATTTTTTGCTTGGAAAAAACAGTGTCTACCATGAGATCCACTATATCAACCGGTCGATGCTAGTAGTACCTTGTTGTTATCTACGAGTGGACAATTGGTAGATTAGACACGGTTCTTTTCAACGGACATTCCAATATCGGCAAAGTTCGTGCTTGGGTTGAAATTTTTGTAGTTTGCGATCGCCATCGACGATTTTCTATGACTTTGCCGTATTGAATTACCAAGGCTAATTCACTTCATAGCTGGGTACGGTATGTTCTTGCCAATAAGCACCCTCAAACCGTTCAGATTGTCCCCGGCCTCTGGCCCTTGTCTGACATAAGAGGTATGTTGAAAATCTATATGAGTATGAATAGACAAAGGTGCATCCAATAAACTATCACACAAGGTTTGCACCAACCATCTTGGCATTTCTACAGCTTGTTTTTTTTTTAGCCCTGTCCTTATCAATTATCTTGTAGCTACATCAAAAAATGGCTGATCTGTGATGTCATTTGAAACCTACATAGGTTGCATATGTGCTTCATTAGGATTTCCATTTGTACTCCAACCATTAATTGAAAATAGTGAATAAAGTATCACATACAATCTATGCGCTCATACCTATCTCCTTGGCACATCTAAGGAGGGTTGAATTGCATCTTCCACAAAAAGAAAATCTCAACTAGCCTTGATACGCTTTGTTTTCAGATGATGCAACCTATAGCCTTTGATTTCAAAATGTATCCAATAGACTATAACCAACAAAAATACATTTCACAGCCTTATGATCTAGTTTTCTATAGTATTTCTCAAGCACCAAAGCATAATTCAAGCAACCAAACAAACACAAGTGACCAATGGATGGCTTTTGCCATGCCAAGCCTCATAAGTAATGATAGACTATAGTATATTAGTAATGGGACACTCTAGGACATACATAGCACACATGACAACTTCAAGCCACAATGCATATGGAAAAGCTTGGCTTCTGACCATACATCATGCCATCTCCATAACTTACCTATTTTTCCTCTTAGAAAAACCATTTTGTTGAGGGTTATATGGAATCGTATATTGGTGTTTCATTCCACAACTTGCCACCATAAGCAAAAAGAAAATTGAGACACATAAACACTTTGGAATTTTCGTGGATACACCCATGCACGCTTACAATAATCATCAATAAAAGTCATGAAGTACAAACGATTCCCAAAAGTGCAGTATGCATTGGAACAATATCCTTCACATATATGTTTCAATGGTGCCTCTTGGAGATTGCAATCCTTGGGGATTCACTCTTTGTAGAAAAAGGCATGTCACTTGTGAGTGGAGAGTCTTTAAAAACCCCTATTTACATTTAGTATAAGCTAATTATGACACCCCTTCTTGCACTTATAAGAGTTATAGTGAAAGAAACTAGTATACCACTAGCTTACATATAAGGTTTTATATGGTTCTTTGGAAACTCAATATGGCTAAATCTGTTGTGTATTAAAACTAATATGGCTAAATCTGTTGTGTATTAAAACTCTCTTTTGTGTTATATTCACCATGGCAAAATAAGATCTCGCCTTTTGAACACATAGCATTTTGGCTTTGCTTTGGCAATGGCGATTACTTAAGGAGGGCTAGAGTTGGTTGTGTGCTTCTCTCCATTACCCCGCTCAAGGCTTGCAGTTGTGGGGTTGCAATCCCAAATTTCTTGACCCTGGTGGGCCGCCTGCCTCTCAAAACTAGAAACCTAGCTATCTTCAGCGCGTCCTATTTTGGCGGTGCCCTGTACATTCAACCTTTTTCGGCGGTCCTATGTTCGGCGCTTTATCTCTCTTTGGAGTCTCTCCCTTTTCATTTATCTTTGTCGCAGGTTGCCTTTTAACTATCCTCTACTAGGCGCCGTGCACACCATGACATAAACCAGTTTGCTCCCCCCCCCCCACTCTTTAGGTTGCTCCATGGCGGTCTTTAGCATGGACTTCGAGATGCTACCCATAGAGGAGTACATCCGATAATTCTCCGAGATACTGGCATCGACAAAGCTATTGATGAAGGAAGGCATCAAGCTGATGGAAGAAGGGGTTGAGCATGCATACATATAGTGCATTAAATGTTATCATCATGAGAGAGGAATCAATGATTAAGGGTCCATCCATGGGGGTTTTGAAGAATGCTTGATGGAGGTGTCTCTCCCAAAAAAAGATGAGCGATCGACAACAACACTAAAGAGTGCAATTTTGAGGTAAAGACGCTAAAGACTGGGGAGCCCCAAGGAACAATTTGTACAAACCCCAACAAGGCGGTTGCCGGCTGTGGCTCTCTCAGACCAGGCATCTCTTTTGCGAGCATCTTGAAGGGTCCTAACCAGTGACACTGGTCTACAACATGCCACAATGTTGAGGGAACTAGAGTTGAAGACCGAGAGAAACTGAAGAATGTAAAGTCTCAGCTCGAGCAAGAACTTAAAGAAGTCAACAAACAAAATGGAGATTAGCCCTAGTGGTATCAAGAGACCTTGTTCACGGAAGGAAAGAGGGGGGCTACTCAAAGATGGGATGGTGGATCTGGCTTATAGTGCTATGAAGAAGTCTCTTTCGCAGCAGCAGGTGGAGGTGGCGAAGACCATCACGGTGGCTATTCCACCAATGCTTATTAAAAAGCAGCTTGTTATGCAAACTAAGCATAGTGTTTGGCTTCAGTGGGAGAGTCCTGAATAGATTCGAGTTGATACAATGGATTCAGGGACCTCAAATCCTTGGGCATGGAGAAGCAGTTGATAGCACATCATACCTCGCTAGGGATTTTGCTCAGTCACGTTCAAGGATGACTCAAACGTTGTGAAGATCCTTGAAAAAGGCTCCCTCTTGTTTAACAGGACAATGGTCTGTGTGGTACCATGGGTGCCCGTGTTTGATTTGGCAAAATCCCCCCATGGGTTACATCCGGTTTGGGTCCAGTTCGCGGGCCTACCAAGTTGGTTGTGGGATAATATCTAGATGTTGGCAAGTCAACTAGGCACCCCCTTGTTTGTTCCCAACAAAAGAGGACTTGGCAGAGCCTCTAATCGAGCGTGCATAGGCTGGAATGTGTCTAAGAAACCTCCTAAGAGCATGATCATCAATGTTGGAGCATAGCTTATCACGATCCCACTCAACTTTGGGACATACTTTGGGGCATGCTTTGAGTGCAACAAATTTGGGCACTATGCCAAGGAATTGTCCACAAAGGTCAAAGTAAATATTGACCCAAAATCACAAGAGTCCAGGATGGAAGCAACTATTGAAGTGAGTGAGAAACAGGTAAAGAATAGCAAGGAGTCAAGAGAAGGTGAAGAAAAAGAGGCTATGATCTACGTCAAAGATGTAACCAAACAGCGGGAGATGGTGGTAGAAAAGCATTGTGTTTCTTTGCAAATCCCTAAAGGACCAAGCAATGAGACTACAAAATCTTGGAAAGAGAGAAACTCTACCCTACCTCCAACCCAAATATAAGGGATTATGTCTATCGTCCCTCTTCACAATCCCTTTGCAATATTACAAGAAAAGAAAGGCCTTGATTTGGATCCCCCGAGAAAATTCATTTTAATAGTGGGGAATGGAAAAGGACCAATGAAGGAGGCACCAGGGAAGAGATATCAAAAGGAGAGTCTCGAGATGTGAAGGAATTTGTTCCCCTATCTCAGTAATGGAGGAGCTGATTATTCAAACATGGAATGTGAAGGGGCTCAAGAACAAGAAGAAGAACTTCCTATTTTGGGAGGAAGCTAGAAAAAGGAATGAAGTTAACTTTTGGGGTGTCCAAGAACATCACCTCCATGCCGCAAGTAAAAGAAAACAAGCAATGGGAAAGAAGCTTTTTTTTTAATGGGGAGGGCAGGGATGGGTACAATGGTGTAATGACGGTTGTGGATAGGGACCTATAACCTAAGGTGGTGCTAAATCATCCATCTGGGAGAGCTTTGGGAGTTAAGATCAAGTGGGGGGACAAACACATCACCATTTCCAACATCTATGGTCCTTGCATGGCAAAGGAAAGAGCTAGGCTCTAGGATAACTTGACAGACGTACACGTGGAAGGGGAATGGCTTATGATGGGAGACTTCAACATGGTAGAGAAGAGAAAGGATAAAACAGGCTCCTCGAGCATTCTTTTGGGTTCAGAGAGATCTAAATGGCAAAGACTATGTGAGAAGTGGGCTTTAACGGACTTGTGGGAGGTGGGTCCTTGGAATAGCATGCCAGGATTTACGTATACTAGCCTGCAATATGCTAGCACATCATCTTGACTAGATAGATGGTATTGCTCCTATCAAGGTAACTAGCTACCGCCATTGCTTGATTTGAAGGTGGTAACTTCACAATGCCTATCAGATCACCTTCCGCTAAGCTTGAAATTCCAAAAAACTAAAGAATAAGGCCACTGCCCCCAAGGTTCAAGGAAGCTTCTGACAATTGGTTCGCATCTCTTTAAAGACTCTCTATTCAGAAGCTTGATAATAAAGGCTATAAGGAAATTGTGTAAAGTTGTGGATGTGGAAAGCCCTAAGGCTTGGGATATCTTCACCAAGAATATACAAAAAGCAATCAAGACAGTGGAACCTAGAAGAAAAAAACACCGCGAGGAGAAATTAAAGCAACTCGCACACAAAGTAGAGATGTTAACCACCAAAAAGCAAGAAGGGTCGGCTTCTAAAGCCAAGCACAAAAGATGGCTTGAAGCAAAAGGCAACCTGATTGATCAACAACTTAGGAGGTGATGAAGGCCAAAATTTTGTCCAGAGAGCTTTTCTCTAGCCAAAGAAGGCTAATCAATCTCACTTTTTTAGGGCCCTCAAAGTCAGGAGAAATCGGAGCATCGTCCTCTCGTTGTCAGATGAGGAAGGGGTGGAGATCAAGGACCCAAATGTAATGGATCAGATGATTCTTAACCACTTGCAACAGCTTATTGGCTAGCCTAAGGCTAGTTCCTCGAAAGTGGACGGAGCCAGAGATGTTCTACTGAGAGCGTAAAAAAAACAATGTCACGGTCAGATGCCAACATATTGGAGAAGGCATTCTCGGAGGAGGAATGCACTCACGCATTGCAAGCTTTGGGTAAAGAGAAGTCTCCTGGGTGGGACGACTTGACTATAGAATTCTTCATAGAATTTTGGGAGGAGCTTAAGTCCCCGATCACGCGAATGGCTAACCAAGCTCTTGTCAACGGTGCTCTTGACTAGAGTGTCAAAAGGGACCTTATCAAACGAATTCCTAAACAAGTCTCCTGCTCCCAACTCAAGCACTGACGGCCAATAACTATGATGTCATTGGCCTACAAGATAATCACCAAAATTGTTACTCTCAGGCTCGCTCCTCTGCTTGAAAAGGTCATCACCCCCCACCAACATGGATTTATAAAAGGAAGGTCTATCTACAACAACATTCCGACAACTATGATCGGCATAGAGTTTGCATCCTTCACTAAGCAAAAGTGTATATTTCTTGAATTGGATTTAGATAAAGCGTATGATAGGATCACATGGTCTTTCATTGAAGAGGTAATGAAATTGCTAGGCTTCGGGCCGAGGATGTGTCGGTTGGTTTGCACATTGGGTGCTAGTATCCAATCTGATCTCTTATTTAATGAGCAGATTGTGGGGTAAAAGATCTATTAAGCAAGGTTTCACACTAACTCCCCTTTTGTTTGCCATTGGATATCATCCATTGGTGACAATGCTTGGAGACGGTGTTGCAAGAGGGGAGATTCAAGGGATTTCCCTTCCTAATAATGCTCCCCTTTTGTTTGCCATTGGATCTCATCCACTAGTGACAATGCTTGGAGAAAGTGTTGCAAGAGGGGAGATTCAAGGGCTTTCCCTTCCTAATAATGACCAACTTCTAGCAAAGCTGTTTGCGGATGATTCACTACTCTTCCTCAAAGCTTGTCCTCACGTGATCAAGAAGGCTCTATAGATTGTGCAAACGTATGCGATTGCGTCAGGGTCAAAGTGCATATTGAAAAATCTAGATTGATCTCCCTCTCAGAAGATGACTCATTCAACCCGGCAATGTGGTCTCAGGAGATTATGTCTAATGGGACGGTGTTTAGGCTCCTGGGAGCCCCTCTAGGGGTGGATATAACCCACAAGAAAATATTCCCATGGGTGATGGATAAGATAAGGAGCAAGTTACGAAGGTGGGAGTATGTGCTCCTCCCTTTCGAGAGCAGATTGAAAGTGATCAATTTGTTTATGCTCCCTTACTTAGCATTGAATGGCTTGGTGCTCAAGAATGGCTTGGTGCTCAAGATAGCCAAATGCAATTGGACGAAGACCTTAAAACCAGTGAAAAGAATCATATGGAAAAACAACAATAAAGACTCATTGCCTTGGCAATGGGAAAGTTGCGAGGCCATAGCGAGACCGGTGGGGCTAGGCGATCTTGGGATACTTAACCCTAGTGCTCACGCAAAGGCCCAGTGTGTCAAGTTTGTGGTTGCAATCACGAAGCAAGATCAAGCCTGGGCTGTTATGACTAAGGCCATGATGGACAATGCCAAACTATACTCACAAGGTGTCCAGTGGAAAGGGCTTGATCTACACGACAAGTTTCTTGCCCCTCAATTGTCTAACTTGAAGTTGGGGGTCTAATTGGCGAGCTGGCTCAAAAGTACAACATAACAGCGGAGGCCTTGGAATGGGGAGAGATAACTAGATACTTCCACAACTCAATGTCTCACTGGTCCCCTTGGCTGTCTAAAGCAGGAAGCACCTTGTTGAATCCTGCTTGGAGGGACGTAGCCAGAAAGATGAACAACAAAGGACTCCATCAATTGGGCCAATTTTGGGACTTCAATTGCAGTGATTGCAAAGGATCGGACCAACTAGCCTCCCAGTTCATTCTCAATGGGACTAAGAGATTGCTGGTAAATAGAGTGTTAGAATGGCTTAACAATTGCTACCTACCGACTTGCGAGTCTAGGTTTGATTGGAAAGCATGGTGGTGGCCTTTAGATAGACATTTCCTTAAATCACACACTAGGGAGGTGTACAACTTCCTCATGGCCTCGCTGGATTGGTTCTATCCTGAATAAACAATGGAGCAAGCAATGGCCGGAGGCAAGATGGGTGAAAATTATAAAGAACATCTGGTGCCCATGATGGCCGCTTAGGATAAAGGTCTTTATATGGAAAGTGCTATGGGGGCCTTGCCAACTGGGGTGAAGGTCTTAGCTAGAGGTATTGGTCCAGATAGATGCCCACAATGTAGATCAGCAAGTGAGAACCTCCCCCACCTATTCAAGGACTATCCGGGGTTATGTGGCATGGCAAGGAAGATATGGAAGTGGATTCAAAAGACATGGAAAATTGGGTTCTACAAGAAAGATCTCTTCATGGTGTGCAAATAGAAGCAATGGTACCCTTCACTTTGTCTAATTCTTCTTTGGCTAGCATCCATGGTGCTTTAGGAAGCACAATCTTTCCATTGGGGGCACGGCGTGGAGTAGGAGAGGCGAGGAGACATTTCAAAAGCCTCAAATCCTCCCTCGCACCCAAAGAGTCCTTCTTGCCAATAATGTGGTCCCATGGTGTTTGGGCTACATTCTTGAATATGTGCATGGGATCCAAGAGGTGTTGTATTTTCAAGTCCTCCAATATGGAAGCCTTAAAAATATGGAATACCTTGACATACCTTTTGGTGGAGGACAAGGAGCCGAATTGTTGTTGTGGTTCTCTTCCCAAATGGTTGCCCAATCTGCCATCGTGAGCTTTAGAGGGGCCTTCCCATTTGTTGGAGCCTTGTGCTTGCTATGCCCTTGGGGTAAGAAATGATGGTTGTTTGGATAGATTACCTTGCGCAAGGCATTGGGTTTCTCTATCACCAACGATGGCCGGCAAGTAGGACATGCATTGTGCCCCGATGTGGACAATCCTTCATACATATCATATCGTTAGAGAGATGAGTGAACTAAAGGGAGAGAGAGGAAAAGGGTGTTACCAAAAATCTCGCCAAGCCCAAGATAGTCGAGCATAGTCCACATAAGGATTCCCCTCACAATGGCTTCTCTCCCCCCCTTTACAAGTGAGACATCGACAACAGGAATGCCTCTCCATAACTCCTCGATGAGGGGCTTGAGGTAGATGTCAATATTTGACACTTTGCACTTCCCTGGCACAAGCAAGGAAAGAAGTATATTGCCCTTCTTGGTTGTCTCCCATGGTGGAATATTGTAGTTGACGATCACCGCAGGCCAAGTGCTCCATGAAGTAGACTTAGTGCCAAAGGGGTTGACACCATCACTTGCTAACCCAAGCCTCAAGTGTTGTGGCTCCAACCCAAACTCTGGCCATTGAGTTTTGATGTGCCTCCATGCAGGTGAATCGGCAGGAACACGCATCATTTCATCATCTGAGCGATGGGTTGGCGTGCCATGCAAGAAGCTCCACAGTAGACCTGTGTTAAACATGTATTTTGAATGCGAGAAATTCATGTAAAATGCCTCAATACCTTGCGAGATAGGTGCGCCCTACTCACTCCGGTCTTGTATCGTGCCTCCTCGCACACACGGGACATGAGGTAGCAAGTGCGTGCTCATTGAGGTATAGCATGCAATCATTGACGCACGCATGGATGCGCTCATACTCCATTCCAAGTGCAGTGACAAATGATCTAGCTCGTCACGATCTAGAGGCATGTGGTGATATTTTGGCAACATTTTGCCCATCAAACTACAACAAACCACATGTCAGTATAATTGCTAAGAGACAGCAAGGAATAACGAGTGAAGAGTAGATAATGTAAGATCCCCAAATTTTGGGTCTCTTTTAAAAATAAGAAAAATAACTTTCAATATCTATTTCGTCGAATTTTGGCAGTATTGGAAAGTCATAATTATGTTGGATGTTACGGTGTGGTGTAGTCTAGCTACGGTTTTCATTAGTTGGTTAGATATTGTTCGGATGGTCAAATTTAATGTAAAAATTGAATGGTAAGTGGGAGAGTTGACCACCAAAAAGCAAAGGCTTGTTTTTAGGAAAGAAAGAGTCTTTCTTTTTAGAAAAGAGAGGAGAAGCTTAGTTCAAAACTCTTTTCTTGGAAGCTAAGCTTCTTTTTAGAGTCTCTAAATTGCGCATCAAAATCCGTGTCCTAAAATAAAATTTCAAAAATCCAAAAAAATCCTTTTTTTTTTTTGAAAAGCTACGAACATGCGCGAACTTGTCTCTCCTTGCCTCACTCTATTCTTAGCTAGTGCTTTGACCTTGAGAACCTATTATAAAGACCTCTCTTCTTTCACTTTAAAACGGATAGATACACTCTCAGACGCGGAAGCTCTCTTGCTTTGACGTCAGAATTACTTATCTATTATACGGAGTGGTGCAAGCTCTTCATCACCATCTCCATAAACTCTTCTCTCTCGTGAAGAAGAAGAAGAAGGATACTCTCTCTCTAATTGCTTATTATCTTCTCTCTCGTCTCACGGTGTGTACGCACTCTCCGAAAGTTTTCATGGCGAATACCTCTACGTAGCTCTCATCATCGCTCTCTTGCGGCAAAGCAAGAAGCCTTTAGACAATCCCAAATCAGTCCGAAAGCACGGTGAGAAACCATAAACTTCATAGTCATTCTGTATGGATCCATCAAAGTTGGAGGTAATAAAAGCATGGCCTAATCCAAGGAATCTACATGAGCTAAGAAGCTTTATTGGTATGTGTGCATACTATAGACGCTTCATAGCAAATTTATCTCAAATAGCAGGACCATTACATGACTTAACAAAGAAAAACGTTAAGTATTCATGAATTGCTAAGGAGCAAAGTGCTTTTAACAAGTTCAAAGAGAAGCTTATCTCCCAACCAGTCCTTATGCTTCCGGATCTCTCAAAGCCATTTGAGGTCCAATGTGATGCTTGTGGGGATTGCCTTGGAGTAGTCTTACGTCAAGAAGGACATGCCATAGCATATGAGAGCCGAAGGCTCAACACGGGTGAACGTGTCTTAGGCATTTATGAGAAAGAGATGTTAGCTGTTCTACATGCCCTAAACACATAAAAGCACTATCTATTGGGGACTCCATTCATCTTACGAACGGACCATCAAAGTCTCAAGTACTTCATGATGCAAACAAAGCTTTCCGACAAACAAATGAGGTGGGCAAATTTTCTTTCACAACTTAATTTCCACATTGCTCACATTGCTGGTAAGCACAATAAGTGGCTGATGCACTTTCACGATGACCAAAAGTTAATGCTGTGCCAATAGAAACTCACAATGATCTATCTTCTATGATAGATGAGTATGCTACTGACCCTGACTTTAAAGACATAATGTCAGCCCTTGCTTTGGGGAAGAAAGAGGAACCATTCACCTTGCAAGATGGTTATCTTCTCCATGGAAATAGGCTATGTGTTACCCACTCCCTTCGTGAGAAAGTCATGTATGAATCCCATGCTCCTCCTTATGCGGGGCATAGAGGCATTCAACCTACTCTTCGAGGAGTAGAGATGTACTTTTATTGGCCTACCATGAAAGGGGACATACAAGAGTATGTTTCAAAATGTGTAGTATGCCAAAAGACGAAGTATGATAGTGGGAAGCAACCTGGATTACTCTAGGCATTGCCAATTCCTAATTCACCATAGGAGAGTATATCCATGGATTTTATCTTTGGATTACCAAAATCTATCCATGGGAATACGGGAATATAGACAATAGTCAACAAGTTTTGAAGGAGTACGAGCGGAAGTGCGACGCGAGAGAGAGTCCGAGAAGAAGAGCACAACGATATGGTGAACTCACTCTATTGTAATGTGTAGAGCATAGTGAGTTCTTATTAGGTTTTTACAAAAGAATATGTGTACATACCTGGCGGCCCGCCCACTTACCTGGGCGACCACATTGGGCTTTATACCCCAACAACCTCCCACTTAAAGTCCAATGTGGTACTTTAAGTGTGAGAGAAGCCACTATACAAGCTAATATACAAGAGATGTAGAGAAGTGATGTACTACCCTACACCTAACTGCTTGCAAAAATGCACAAAGCTCTCTGAGGGAAGTCCTTTTGTAAGTAGATCAGCAGGATTTTCTGTGGTGTGAACTTTGACAAGCTGAATTTGCTTATCCTCGAGCATTTCCCTGATGAAATGATACTTCACATCCACATGCTTTGTCTTTGAGTGATGAAATGGATTGTGAGCCAATTGTATAGCACTCTGACTATCACAATATAACACATGCATCTCTTCTTTGATACCCAAATCTGTTACTAGTCGATTAAGACAAATTGATTCTTTGCATGCCTCTGATGCTGCAACATATTCAACATCTGTGGTAGACTGAGTAACACAATCTTGTAATCTAGAACGCCATGATACTGCTCCACCAGCCAATGTAAAGACATACCCTGACGTAGACCTTCGGTTGTCTAAGTCACCTGCATAATCTGAGTCTGTAAAACCCTTTATACTTAGCTCCTGACTCCCATAGCATATACGCATACTCTTTGTACCTTTCAGGTATCTCAATATTCCTTTCACTGCCTCCCAATGTTTCTTGCCTGGGTTTGACATGTATCGACTTACTACTCCCACTGCAAATGCAATGTCTGGGTGAGTAGCAATCATTGCATACATCAAACTACCCACTGTAGACGCATATGGAATCTTATACATTTCAGCCCGTTCTTCCTCAGACACAGGACAATCTTGTTTGCTAAGTTTCACATATAGTGGCAATGGAACACTCAATGCCTTTCCCTTCTCCATATTGAAATGTTACAGAACCTTGTCAATATACTCTGTTTGAGATAACCAAATCAACTTCTTTGATCTGCCTCTCTCAATGCGCATACCAAGTATATGACTTGCCTCACCCATGTCTTTCATGTCAAACGATTTTGCCATTTTTGACTTCAAAGCTGAAATTTCTCCCAAGTGCTTGCCAGCAATCAACATGTCATCCACATACAAAATAAGGATCAGCCAACTGCCATCCTTAGCCTTCTTTGTATATAGACAGTGATCGAACTCACTACGTTTGTAGCCTTGAGAAAGCATAAACTTGTGGAACTTATGGTACCATGCCCTGGGTGATTGTTTTAAGCCATAAAGACTCTTTAACAAACTAGCATACCAAATCTTCCTTGCCTTTCTCAACAAACCCTTCTGGCTGCTGCATGTAAATTTCCACATCTAAATCACCATGCAAGAACATTGTCTTGACATCCATTTGGTGCAACACCAAATCTAATATGGCAAACAATGCAAGAAAGCATCTCAATGTAGTCATCTTGACCACCGGAGAGAAGACTTCATCAAAGTCAATGCCTTGTTCTTGCTTAAAGCCCTTGGCAACAAGCCTTGCTTTGTACTTTGGCTGACTATCATGAGCGGTGATCTTATACCTGTAAACCCATTTACAAGGTAGAGCCTTTTTGCCCTGTGGTAATGTAACTAGCTTCCATGTCTGGTTTTTATGCAGAGCTGTCATCTCTGACTGCATGGCCAATTGCCAATTCCCAGAGTCCTTCATTTGCACTGCTTCCTTGTAACATGAAGGCTCATTGCAATCAGTCAACATGACATAGTTCATA
The DNA here is from genome assembly GCF_014529385.1 of Adiantum capillus-veneris. Classification (NCBI taxonomy): domain Eukaryota; kingdom Viridiplantae; phylum Streptophyta; class Polypodiopsida; order Polypodiales; family Pteridaceae; genus Adiantum; species Adiantum capillus-veneris. Next base: position 157,652,034 of record NC_140934.1, on the reverse strand, counting down.
GATGGAACAAACCAATCAGGAGGTCGCGTGATACGTCCACATTTACACAAAATAGGTGGCTCAGGCTCAGCCACAACCTGTGGTTCCACTTTATCATGCCCTTGCTCCTCTTGAGCTCTGACATTTTGTCTTGCATGTGCAGGTCCATCTTCTTGGAAGACAACTCTTCTAATCTCCTCAACCCTCTCTGGTTTAGAATGATATTTGGCTTCATTAAAGTGAACATCATTGCTGCGGCGGATAACCTTTCTGGATTCGGGATCCCAAAGTCTGTACCCCATCTCACCAGAATTACCATAGCCTAGAAAGATGCACTTTCTATTCTTTGTCTCAAGTTTGTTCCTAAATTCCTTTGGAACGTGAGTATATGCCTCACTGCCAAAGACTCTGAGATGCTTGTATGAGGGAACCTTGCCTGACCATACCATCTCTGCCCCACTGAATCCTTCTGCAAAACCTTGCTAGGAGATCTATTTATAAGATGAACAGCTATTGATACAGCTTCAGCCCAAAACCCATTTGGCAGTTGTGCATTAGACAACATACTTCTGACCTTCTCTTGTATGGTCCTATTCATCCTCTCAGCAACACCATTTTGAGGAGGATTGTAAGGAGCAGTAAGTTCACGTTTTATACCTTTTGACTCACAAAGGTCCTGAAAGGCCTTTGAAACATACTCTCCACCATTGTTAGTGCGTAAGCATTTAAGCTTCTTGCCACTTTGATTCTCCACAAGTGTCACAAACGTTTTGAAAACACTAAACGCTTCATCCTTGTGCTTGAGAAAGTAAACCCATACTTTCCTCGAGTAATCATCTATAAATGTCATAAAGTAAGAAGCTCCCCCTAGAGATAGGTTAGGCATAGGTCCACACAAATCACTATGAACAAGTGCCAACTGTGTATCTCTTCTACTGCTTCTATGCTTATGTGGCTGCTGTGTTTGCTTACCATACAGACAATGTTCACAGAATTCAAAATCATTAAATGAAAAGCCAGGAAAATAACCAGAACGAGACAAGATTTCCATTCCCTTCTTGGACATATGTCCTAACCGGCTATGCCACAAAGTGACGTTCGGCTGCTCAGTTACATTGATTACATTTTTAGAGACATTTGATACATAAATCATGTAAAGTCCTCCAGACTTTACTCCATGTGCTACTGTCATAGAACCCTTGGATATCTTCCACATGTTCTGTCCAAAAGTGGTGACGTAGCCAGCATCATCAAGTAAACCTGTGCTGATCAAGCTCTTTGTAATTGCGGGAACATGTCTCACATTCTTCAGCGTGAAAGAAGAGCCATTCTGAAACTTCAATTGAACATCTCTAACACCTAAGATCTCACATGTCTTCCCATTGCCTAGCCGAACATGATCTTTAGTGGTCACATAAGAGGTAAACCACTCCTTGTTTGGAGACACATGAAGTGATGCCCCTGAGTCTATAATCCAGTCACTCAATGCATGTCCATCAAATGCTGTAAGAAGAGCTGAGTTCATTGTGTTCTTCAAGAAGTAGATGTCTCCTGACACTAGACTGTCATCCTCTGCAACAGTGTTTGTCACATTTATTTCTTGAATCTTCACTGAGGACTTGTTCTTCTCACCATGGTCTTCAGCTTTTTCTTTGCCTTTTTCTGCTTTCCATTCTCTGCAGTCTCTTTTCATGTGACCCTTCTTGCCACAATGGTAGCATTCTATCTCACTCTTGCCTTTAGCACTGCGGGACTGGCTACGAGACTGATTCCTCTTTCCACCTTTGTACTTTTCTTTGGTCCTTCCCCTGACAATCAAGGTTGTTCCTTTGCCTTTGTCCATTGTCTTTCTGTTGGTTTCTTCAGTAAGCAGACTACCTTCTACACCTTCTATGGTCAAACCATTTGGAGGTGCAGAATTACTCAAAGCTGTGCGAAAAGTGTCCCAACTTTCCGGCAATGTGATCAACAGGAACATAGCTCTAACGGGTTCATCAAACTTGACACCTTGAGCTGACAACTGACTGTAGATGGTGTTGAATTCATTCAGATGATTGGACATAGGTGTCCCTTTTTTCATCTTCAAGTCAACAAGCTTCTTAAGCCAGTATACCTGTGAAGCTGCACTCTGCTTCTCATAAAGATCACTCAGCTTTGTCCATGCTTCATAAGCCGACATCTCGTCTGCTACATTGAAGTAAACGCTTTCTGCCAAAGTCAGCATAATGGTAGAAAGTGCCAATTCATCCATTTTGCTCCATTCATCTTCGTCCATATCTTCTGGTTTTATCCCCTTGAGCTTTATGGGTTTTATCTGCTCCTTTTGTACCATCACGTGCCAAATCTGCTTCTTCCACAATGGGAAATTGGTTCCATCCAGCTTCTTGATATTGTAAAGAGCAGTGTCCTGTGATCTAGCCATAGCTACGCTTCACAGTAGTTTACTTTCCTGGGAAAAATTCGGCAGAGTTTCCCCTGTAAACTGACCTCTGAACCAATATCAAACTGTCAAATGAACCAAGAAAGCTTCAGATTCTGCAAAAATTTTGGCAGAGTCTCCTTTGTAAAATGGCTCTGGTGTACTAAAAAACAGACCAAAAAACAGATTAAAAAACCACTGTCTCTCTAACACTGTAAGATGTGGGTAAACCTGTCCTGCACCTGTGCTGTCTCTCACTGTCCTCTCACTGTCCTATAAGCATGGACTGCGACAATGCCTCAACGGCAGTAAAGCAAAGATGCAATCCCAACTGTCTAACTCACAGTCAATACATCCTAGCTGCCTATCTAAGGGTGCTCGAGGGATCGCTCCAAGACCTGTATCACCGAGAGGATCTCAACATTCGAGAATCCCCCAGCTCAATAAAACCTCACTTGACCCTCAACAAAGGCTGCAGTAAATTTGACAATACATAGACTTTCCACAAAGTTAAACATCCACAAATTTCCCACTGTATGTTGTAACTGCTGCGGCGGTTGTTTGTTGTGTGACTCACAGCCAGCAAACCCTCAACAAACATACATCATCTCTGACAATACATCCCATGTGGAAGTACGTGCAATGTCAGGATGAAATCTGGAATATCAAGCAGCAAACACAAGCTACCTGATGAACTAGTGGATGTCGCCTACAATCTGTGTGTAGATGCGCCCGTGTCGTATGTGACACGCCTCCAACAACTGTGAGCCGTCCTTCGATGTGTAGACAGCCACAAATCAGCACTCTGGGAGTGCCGATATCCTCAGCACCTGCAGTCGTAGGCCGAAATCCCAAATTTGCAGAGTCGGATCCGCACTCGCCTAGACCACGTAGTCAAAAATGGTCCGCGCAGAACTTTGTCGAAGCCGAACGGTGGCCGAGATGACCTCAGAATGAAATTCTGAGAACACCGAGCTCTTCGGGCCTCCCCACCGGATTTGGGGCAATGTCATCGTCTGTCGAATCTCACTTCAATTTGAGCAGGTGACTCTAGCTTCCTGCAATGCTGCCCCGAGCCTCGATCTGAGCTCTGATACCAGTTGAAGGAGTACGAGCGGAAGTGCGATGCGAGAGAGAGTGCGAGAAGAAGAGCACGACGATATAGTGAACTCGCTCTGTTGTAATGTGTAGAGCATAGTGAGTTCTTATTGGGTTTTTACAAAAGAATATGTGTACATACCTGGCGGCCCGCCCACTTACCTGGGCGACCACATTGGGCTTTATACCCCAACAGGTTTAGCAAGCAAGCACACTTTGTCCCTGTCAAGAAGACTATTAAGGCACACCAAATGGCAACTCTCTTCATATCACAGATTTTCAAACAATGTGTAGTATGCCAAAAGTATGATAGAGGGAAGCAACCTGGATTACTCTAGCCATTGCCAATTCCTAATTCACCATGGGAGAGTATATCCATGGATTTTATCTTTGGATTACCAAAATCTACCCATGGGAATACGGGAATATGGACAATAGTCGACAGGTGTAGCAAGCAAGCACACTTTATCCTGGTCAAGAAGACTATTAAGGCACACCAAATGGCAACTCTCTTCATATCACAGATTTTCAAACACCATGGATTGCCAACATTCATCATGTCAGATAGAGATCCTAGAATGACCAGTAATTTCTGGAAAGGTCTCTTCAAAAATCTAGGTACAAGATTGAATTTCTCTTCGGCCTATCACCCACAAACGGATGTCCAAAGTGAGATATATAGCCAATCTTACAATTCTTGATCTACTAAAGACCTATGTTGGAGAAGTAGATCAACGCCACGATGGAAAAAGTACTTACCTCTTGTAGAGTATGCGTATAATAATACTATCCATACTTCTACGGGAAAAACACCTTTTGAAATCATAGAGGGAAGACCGAAAAGTCCCTTGCTACTTAAAGTACATTCGCTGCCGATGAGTATAGCCGTGACCTGCAAGCATTTTTCAAAAGATTAAGAAGGCTATATCCATCTCCCAACTAAGGCAAAAAGCTGTTGTTGACAAGCACAGAAGAGACTTAACGTTCAAAGAAAATGAGTGGGTCTTACTTAAGTTTCCTAAGGCTCGATTGAAGCAAACGACGGGCAAAAATCCTACAAGCCATCAAAAGTATTATGCTAAACTAGCAAAAAGATACTATGGTCCTTTTCAAATTTGGAATCCAATCAATGAGGTGGCTTATCAACTCAAGTTGCTTAACCATTGGCTCATACATAATGCTTTTCATGTGAGCCTACTCGAGCCCTACAAAGGAGAGCCTCCAAATGAACCAATTATTGAAGACCCTCCCAAAATCGAAGATCAAGAAGAGGTACTACAACCCGAAGCTATCCTTTGGCATAAAGACAAGGTACTATGACATGGTAAGATTATCCGACGGTATCTTATTAAGTTCAAAAACTATTCTTTTGAAGATGCTAGATGAATGCAAAGAATCGAGCTTAAGGATAGTATGAACCTTGTCAACGGTTACAATGCTACAGTAGAGTAAGCAAATGTACTTGTTTCTTTTAATGATCAATGTTTTGTCTTATAAGACTAATTCTCTCTTTATTGTGCACAAATTTAAGTAATATGCATACTAAGAATCATGTTTGGACTGACGACGTCTCTCAGACACCATGTAGAATTTGTCACTCTACTTGGGAAGATGAATGGACTAAAGAGCAGACATGCTTGCGGCAGCTATATCTCCCCAGTAGCAAATGGATTAGTCATCCATCTTGGGATGATGTCGTAGGGTAAAAAGGGATCCTCTACCCGCTAAGACAAATTGACTAATAAATATGACTTTATCTCTTTTACCTCATAGTCGAGGATGACTATGATTTCAAGAGAGAGGTAATGTCATTAAATATATAATATCTAACCAACCCAAATGATTTTCTCATATTAAATTGATCATTTAATGTGGGATAATAAACAGGAACAAGGGTTAGAATATAGACATGTGCTTACGGATCTATCTCAACACATGGCCAATGGTAAAGGGATCCAAATGAGAGATGGTCTGTCAAAGAGCAATGTTAACTAATAGAGCTTAAAAGACCTTAGGGTTAGCTTCATTAAAGACCTCCAATGGTTAGTGTTAAAAGTCCTTTGGACTTAAGCAAGCTAGGGTTGATGGAAACCTAACCTAAACTTGTCTTTGACCTTAAGCAAGCTAGGGCTCTGCTTGAGGTGGGAACCCGACCTAAACTTACCTTTGACCTTAGGCAAGCTAGGGTTGAGCTTGAGGTGGGAACTCCATCTAAGGTGCTTGTCATGCTTGATGACTAAGGTACTTGAGGTACTTGTCATACTTAATGAGGAAGTTGCTTGAGAAGCTTCCTATGCATGGGGGGTAAGATGCTTGAGTCAAAAAGATACCCTACACACTTAATGAGGAAGTTGCTTGAGAAGCTTCCTATGCATGGGGGGTAAGATGCTTGAGTCAAAAAGAGACCGTACACACTTAATGAGGAAGTTGCTTCCTATGCATGGGGTTTAAGATGCTTGAGTCAAACAGAGACCCTAACACTTAATGAGGAAGTTTCTTGAGAAGATTCCTATGCATAAAAGTCCCAAAGTTAGGAGAATCTTTGACCTAACCTTCCACTCACCCAAGGGACACCCCTTTTCTAAAAGGACACATGGGACACATGTCAGACTCTCACTTAACTTAACCACATGGGGTGCTTGAATGCTATCGGTTGAGCTAAAGAGGGGTCCAATGAGCTTCTACTTCCATCCAACAAATATCTAGATATATCAAGCTCTCTCTCTCTCTCTCTCTCTCTCTCTCTCTCTCTCTCTCTCTCTCTCTCTCTCAGGGGTAAGGAGGACACTTGTCAAAAGACTACCCATGTACTTGACTGCATCCTGCATGTGATTGGCTAGGGGGAGAGGGGTCCAATGAGATTGAAGCATGTGGAAAAGCTACCACTCTCCCAAAGCAAGGAGGGGGGTGTGCTAGGGGAATATACTCCACACACACACACTCATTTAGAAGGGAATTCTCACTTGGTGAAAGTTGAGGAATACCACCTCCTTCTCCAAGTTTGTGAGAAGTGAGAGCCTACGTCAACACTCTTGGCTATGGAATGCAAATCCAACCAAGAGCCATGCTTCAATGCTTAAGCTTGCCATCTTCTCCATCTCCATTACTATGCTATTATGTATGCTAGCAAGAAGAGCAATGATAAGTGAAGAACTATTTCTTTATCCTATGGAATGTTTCTTCTTCCTCTTCCCAACCCTCATTCCCCGCTAGCTCTCTCCACCTTCGAAGGTGTTTGAGGCCTTGGGATAGTTAATGCTTTCTACAAGTTTATGTTATGCTTGTGATGCATGAAGCTTTCTTCATTGCATCACGTAGGTCACAAGGAACACAAAGATTGTATTGTACCAAGTCTCTCTTGATGGGAGAAACTATAATACAAATTCCTATTGGAGGGGGGACCGGCTCCATATGAATCTGGTCCTCAGCTATTGTCATGTTCTCTAAACTCTCTCTCTTGCAAAAGTATTGTTCATGCCGAGTTAACTAAGTTCCATGTTTATGTTGATACCATCAATTAAATTCACCCGCTATGCTCACAAAGTAATCTCTCAAAAATGCTTCACCTAATTTCCTAATTCCACATAGGCCATTTACATTACAATACACTTCTCATTGGCTCCCAATGGACACCAATTTTTCAAATAACAAAAGAATTTTAGGCTGGTAAAAATGCATTAAACACTATGTCTAAAACCCAATTTTCAATCCAAGCAACGAATGCATGCACTATCCATAGATCACAAGGCTTGACAATGAGCATAGTAGCCTTTGATCCAAGATCAATAAACTCACATAGATTAGTCTACACAGCTCTTTCCCGCATCAAAGATCCATCAAACCTCCACGTTCTCAATCCAATCCAACCAGCTCAAATCAAAGTCGACAAGATTGTGCTTGATGAGCTTGATTGCCTTAGGAATGAAGCCAAATGAGAATACTTGGCAAAATTTCCATTCACATACAAAGCTACACATCATATCAATCAATCGTTGAACATGGTCTCTAGTCACAAATACTCTGTCATATCAAAGAGGATTCAAATTTTGCAAGTTCTGACATTTTGTGCCTCCAAGAAACAAAGTAAAAAAATCTTTCCAAGGATCTTGCACCAGAGTTTAATAATGTCCATCACCAGAACAAAATTGGTGTTTCAATCTACAAGACTTACATAAAGTTGCACTTTGCAAACACACTACTGGCTCCAGGAATAGAAATCATTCAAGTTATTTTAGACATCCATGAACACCTTGACTGGGAAATCATATGCATCTACAAATCTTCAAAAAACTCTTCAGCTTCGTTGGTGTCACAACTCCGTGCCTTGCTGCAACAATCCCATCCTGGACAAATGAGTGTCACCATGGGAGACTTTAATGTAGACAATGAACCCACAAACAATCAATATCATTATCTGGAAGAAGAGCTCCAGTCACATGGCTACACACAACAAATTCATGATGTAACCACTGTGTACAACTCAAAACTCAATCATATTTAGATTAAAAATCCCCCTTGCATCATTCATAGTGGGCACGCGATTTTGCTTTTGGTCGGATCATTCATCCACACATCTTATGATTCCTATATGATTCTGATCACTCCCTCTATCCCTCTCCCCCCCATCCCTTCCTCCCTTCCCTCATCCTCTCCACAAAAAGAAACCATGATTCCATATATTGTGCTGCCTTTATTCTATCAAAATGGCACTAGTTTTTTGTTTCACTTTCATGTTCTTCATTTGTTTCATGTATAGGCATGCCTTTTGAATGTATCACTTGTTTATTGTCGCAACAGGTAGCGCTCAGGACTTTCAGAGTTTGGAATGTCATCTGTTCTCAGCAGATATGAAGCAAGGCCTCTCTCCAGATTCTTGAAGGCATGTGGTTCTACGTGATATGGCCACGAAATCTCACTATTACATTGTGAATTTTTAACAGGCAGCACTCACGACTTTCAAAGTTTGGATTTTCATCTGTTTTTACCAGATGCGAAGCGAGGGCCTCTCTCCAGATTAGTGAAGGCATGTGGCTCTACACTATTACATTGTCGTGTATTTTTAACAGGTTGCATGTGCTTTTTTATCATTGCAGGCAGATCGTAGGCAACGCTTATGACTTTCAATTTCGGACTGTCATCTGTTTTCAGCAAATGCGAGGCGAGGGCCTCTCTCCAAATTCTTGAAGGCAAGTGGCTCTACGCAAGATGCTGATATAGACACAAAATTCAATATTACATTGTTAGCCAGAGGCTGTTGAAAAAAGATATCATGCCCATATTAGTGTGCTTGGCATTGTCTTGGTCGATATGTATGCAAAGCGAGGGCTTCTCTCCGCATGCAATCACCTATGCACAGCATGTGGCTCTACGCAAGATGTTGATATAGGAAAAAAAATTTACTATTACATTGTTATTGAGAGGCTATCGTACCCATATAAGTGTGCTTGGCACTGTCTTAATCGATGTATATGCAAAGCAAGGGCCTCTCTCTAGATGCAATCACCTACGCATGTATCTTGAATGCATGTGGCTCTATGCAAGATGTTAATATGGGTACAAAATTTCACAATATAATTGTTAGTCAGAGATTGTTGAAAAACGATGTCATGCTTGGCACTGCCTTGGTCAATATGTATGCCAAATGTGGAGTGCTTGAGAAAGCACAAAAACTGCTTGAGGAGCTTCATGTTCGGAATGTCACCTCTTGGAATGGACTGATTGCAGGATGTGTGCAACAAGAGCAGCACAAAAATTCTATACATTGCTTACATCTTGAAGGCATGTGGCTCTATGCAAGTGCTCGAGGAGCTTCTTCTTTGGAGTGTGGACACTTGGAATGCACTGATTGCAATATTTTCCCCACAGGGGTAAGGCGAGAAAGCTCTAGTGTGTTTTTAGCAGATGCAAAGCGAGGGCCTCTCTCCAGATGCAATCACCTATGCATGCATCTTGAAGGCATGTGGCTCTACGCAAGATGCTGACACTTTCTCTTGATGTAACAACCTTTGCTTGCATCTTCATAGCTTGCAAAGGCTTAAGATCTCTACAGAAGGTCAAAACGTACATGCAGATATCATTCGCAGAGATTTTTTTGGGACAAACACCACTCTTGACAATGCACTCCTGGACATGTATGGAAAATGTGGTTTGCTTGCAAAGACACGTCAGTTATTTAATGAGTTTCCTGATAGAGATGTAGTGTGCTGGAATGCATTAATTGTAGGATACTGTGAACATGGGCACAATGACAAGGCCCAAGCAAATGCACATCAGTTATCCAATGAGTAGCAGGAATGCATTAATTGCAGGATATTGTGAACATTGGCACAATGAAAAGGCCCTTAGCTGTTTTGAAAAAATGAAATCGATTGGCCTACTTCTAAATTCGGTGACCTTTCTTTGTGCTTTGAAAGCATGTGCAAGCACAATGCAGCAGAGTAGGGAAGAAATATCCAAGAAGAGATTGCCAGTAATGGTTTTCAGGGAAAGAATAGCTTGTTATGCACAACTTTGATTGACATGTATGCCAAATGTCGTCTTCTTTTTAAGGCATGGATGGTATTTGATGAGCTTTGAGTCCTTGATATAGTCTCTTGGAGTACATTAATCATAGGATATTGTTGAAATGGTCGAGGTGAAGAAGCTTTCAAGTGTTACGACAAAATGAAACAAGAGGAGCTTACTCCTTATGCAAGCACATAAACGTGTATTTTAAAAGAATGTGGCAACATTGGAGCAACTGCAAAGAGTGAGCATATACATGAGGAGATTCATCAAAAGGGATTTTTGAGAGAAGACAATGTGCTTGCTACTTCTTTAGTGGATATGTATGTCAAGTGTGGCGCACTTAGTAAGGCAAAAAAGGTGTTTGATCGTATTTCAATTCAAGAGGTAGTTTCATGGAATGCACTTATTGTAGGGTATCGGCAGCATGGACATGGTGACGAGGCATTCAACTGTTTTGGAAGAACAAAATGAAATGGCCTTTCTCCAAACATAATGACTTTTTCTTCCCTTCTAAGTGTATGCGGCAGTATGGGAACAACAGAAAGGGGTAGAGAAATTCACACTGACATTACTAAAAACAGGTTGCAGGGTAAGAGCAGTGAGCTTGGAAATGCATTGGTAGGCATGTATGCCAAATCTGGTGCTCTTGAAAGGCGAAAGTATTTGACAAACTCTTAGTACAAGATGCAGTCTCTTGGACTACCCTCATTGCAGGTTATTGTGAACATGGCCATGGGGAGGAAGCACTAACTTTTTTTGAGAAAATGTTAGAGAAGGGCCCTCCCCAGATGTAGTTACCTTTGCTTGCATTTTTAAGGCATGTGAAAGCTTAGGAGCAATTGAGAAAGGACATGCATATTTAGACTTAATGGTGGAGCTTTTGAGTTGGACAGGACATTTTAACCAAGCAATAGCAGTGATTAACAAGATGCCATCCTCTGGATATCTTGAAGTATGGTATGCTTTGCTTGGTGCTTGTCAAACATGGGGAAATGTTAAGCTTGAACAGTTTGCCTTTGATAATGCAAGTCATTTGAATGATAAGGCAGCTGCCGTGTATGTGTGTATGAGCAAGCTTGAGGGCATGTGGCACTATGTAGAACGCCAATATGGAAAACATAATTCATCATGATATTGTTAGTCAAGGGTCGTTGAAACGAAACATTGTGCTTGGCATTTCCTTGGTTGACATGTATGCCAAATGCGGTGTACTTCAAAAAGCACAAAAATATCATAAAGAGCTCCCTATCTAGAATGTTATGCCTTGGATTGCACTGAATGCGGGATATGCTAAACAGGGGCGGAGCTAGAAAGCTTTGGGCTATTTTCATTTGATGCAAAGTGAGCGCATCTCCCCAAATGTGCAATCACCTATGCTTGCATGTTGAAAGTATGTGGCAATTTGGAAGATGCTAGGATGGACAAAAGAACTCATGATGATATTGTTAGTCAAGGGTTATTGGAAAAAATTGTAATGATTGGCACTACCTTGGTTGACATGTATGACAAATGTGGTAGGGCCAAGAAACTTCAACAGATGCAACGACATCTCTCTAGATGCAACCACCAATGCTTTTGTCTTGAAGGCATGTGACACTACACAAGACAGCGATATGGGCAACAAAATTCACAATGATATTGTTGGTCAGGGGCTATTGAAATAAGTTGTGCTTGGAATTGGCTGGAGTGCATTGATTGCGGGACATGCCCAACAGGGACAGGGCCAAAAAGCTCTAGGTTGCTTACAACAGATACAAAGAGATGGCATCTCTCCAAATGCAATCACTTACACTTGCATCTTGAAGGCATGTGGCATTACGCAAGACGTTGATATGGGCAAAAGAATTCATGATGATATTTGTAGTCAAGGGCTGTTGAAAGAAGGATTCACGCTTGTATGCTAAATAGGTTACATTCATTTTTCTGATAAAGGCTTGTACCAACATTGTTGCTTTGAAACATGGAGAATTGATTCATGCGCAGGTTATCGACAAGGGCCATGAATCACACAAAAAGGTCAGTTTTCTCACATGCATTTGTGCTTTACTGATTTGTCGGCTCTAGAACGACATGCAATGTTGCGGCTAAAATGATGCATGCTTTCTTTGTGGTTCCTTGCCAGCAGCTGTGATGGAAGTGGCGGAGAGTCATTTCCACTCCTTGACCCTGATAATAGCTTGGATCACCCATGGCTCCTTAATGAGCTTCATAGTTAGCTTCAGAGCTGTTTAGATGAGCGTAACCACTTAGCTAGAGAAGCACTTCAGAAGTTCATATTACGAAATGATATGGAAACAATTATTACATTGGAAAATTCCTTGATTTGCATCCATGCGTCCTTTGGGAATCTTGCCCAAGCTAATCAATTTTTTGAGAATTTTGGAGAAAACTTCTGCTTCTATCTACGGTGCCATTATTTCGGCCCATGACATGCTCGGTGAAAACGACCAAGCTATTGCAATTTATATGAGATGCTCAACTCAGGAGTATTGGCAGATGGTTTTATATGTAATAGTTCTTAAAGCATGCTCTACTATTAGAATCCCTTTAGAGACTAGCATGCAGGTGCATGCTCATATCGTCATGAATGGTTTCGAGTCATATGGTTCTGTATGCAGTACATTGATTGACATGTATGAGGGCCCAAAAGCTTGATGTTGCCCAAGTGACCTTTAGTAGATTTCCACACAAAAATGTTGTAACATGGACTACATTGATCATAGGGTATGCACATCATGGTCAAGCAGAGGAAGCACTTTGTTGTGCAAAGAAAATGAAGTGGGAGGGTTGTCAACTGAACAAAGTCACCCTTTTTTGGCTTCTCTTTATCATAACAGCTGAAGAGCACGGCAAATGGGTACACCAAGTTATTGGAAGGGGCCTAGATATCGACCCATTTATTGGCAGCTCCCTTGTTAGCATGTATGGCAAGTGTGGCAACATGGAGGAGGCTCGTGCAATATTTGATAGAGTGCCTTACAAAGATGGTCTTGGAGTGCCTTGATTGAGGGTTATGCACACAATAGATAGGGTGAGGAGGCTCTTTAGCTATTTGAAGGGATGGTGCAAAGAGGAATAGAGCTAGATAGGGTTACATTTGTTCCCTCATAAATGCTTGTACCAGCATTGTTGCTTCAAAACACAAAGAATCGATTCATGCACAAGTAATCGACATGAATATGATTTCCATATAGGCGACAGTTACAAATATGTATGCAAGTTGCGAGAGTCTAGAGGATGCTCACATGCTATTGCAGCGGTTGCTACCGATAAGAAATGTTGTTACCTAGAGTGAAATAATTGTTTGATGTGCTCTACAGAGAAACTTATCCTTAGGATCTGGTTATTTTCAAAGCATGCTACATTCACCACTCAAGCCGAATATGTGACTTTCATCAGTTTTGTTCTCCGCTTGCAGTCATGCAGACGAGATGAGGAGGCATGCTAACATTTCAAGTCCATACGGCAAGACCATAAATTAGAATCTACCCTACAACGTTATTTTTTGGGCATGCTACATTCACGACTCAAGCCAAATGATGTGACTTTCATCAGTTTGTTCTCCACTTGCAGTCATGCAGATGAGGTTGAGGAGGCATGCTGACATTTCAAGTCCATATGGCAAGACCATAATATAGAACCTACCCTACAACGATATAATTCTAAGATGGATATCCTTGGTGGAGCATGACCTTTAAAGGAGGCAGAGGATCTAATGGAAAGTATACCATTCTTTCTGGATATTTTCAGATAGACCTCCTTGCTTGGCTCTTATAACACGCATAACAATGTGACATTAGGAGAACGATGCTTTGATCGGGTGCTTGATAAAGGCGGTTGTGCAACTACTTATATATTAATATCTAGCATCTATGCCAATGCAGGTATTGAAAAGGATGCAGCAAGAATACAAGACATGAGAAGGGTTCTTAGGAGTATAACAAAAGCCAGCCAAGGCTTACACTGAGGTTGAGAATCACCTACATTCCTTCTTGGTTGGAGATGAAATCCATCCATGATCAGATGATGTCTAGCTATACTTCAATCCTTAAATGTAGCCAAGAGAGGGGTTGATTATCAGCCAATACCATAGTTGCAAAAGACAAAGGAGATTATAGCTGTGGGCATTCGAAGAATAGCCTTTGGGCTCATAAGCACTCCCCAAGGCACAACCATCCGGGTGGGCAAAACTCGAGGGTATCTCCTGATTGCCATATAGAAGCAAAGTTCATTTCCAAGAAGGAAATGCAAGAAATCATTATATCGAATTCCTACAAAGGGCACCAATTTAGGGATGGATTGTGTTGCTGTTGCAATGAAGTTTTGGGCTGGTTTAAGGAAACGTCTCTCTCCAAACACTTTTTCTAGTTCAGTCAACTCTTTGAAAGTATGTGGCCTTACACAATGCCTTCACACAAATGAAATCCAGGACAAGATTGCAAGATATACCAATAGGAGCAAGCAAACATCATGTCGGCAAACTCATTCATAAAGCTTTAGTCATCATCATCTTGTTCATTTACGAAAATCGACAAATGAATGTCAAAATAGAAGGGTACGTAAAATACTTTGAATTCTATACTTAGTATCTAACGACGCAGTGAAATGAACACATTGAAAATTGCACATACCGTGAGAATGGCACATTTCCTCGTATCATAAAAATTTGAGTGTAAATTCCCCCGTGCAAGGAGATTTGCATGTTTTCTTTTTTTCCGAACATAAAAAGGGAGCAACATCTAAAAGTGAACATATTTCAAATGATCCATATCATCACTTTATATAAATTTTAACCCTTCTTATGGTTCTTTTGCAAGGTACACGACTAAAAATTGAGGTATCATGATCATAACGTACTAGAGATGGTACCAATTAAGAAACAAGAAAAGTTGCTTTGTGGATAACAAAGCTGAAGATCTCTCTCTCTCTCTCTCTCTCTCTCTCTCTCTCTAGCTAACTCCAAACTTTTATATTCTAGGTTCTCGTTTCTCTTACCCTCGGACTTACTTCAATTCAATACAAATGCGGCTAACAAAGCACTCTAGTTTATCTTGCAATTATCTTGCAAACATCTCCCAAGACTTTATATTGCAGCTCTTCACTCCACAAGAGTCGAGAGCTTCTCTCATGTACATTTTCCACTCGAAAATGAGTAGCTAGTGTGCCCGTCAAAGAGGATGATTCACACTGTGCAGATGGGCATGTTGCACTTTTCCTTGCAATAGTGGACTGCACAGGTGTTGTTGCTTGCTGATTGGATGGAAAGGGAAAGTTCCTCCCATGGGCAACTTGTACTACCTGGAGAAACTTTGTGAAGAGTTTTTTGTGATTCGGCACGCCAACTCCAATGGCAAAGTGGTTGGAACACAACGGTGTGAATAGGGGCAAAAAGGGTGGACCCTTGCATTGGTCCACATATGAGAAAAAAAGTTGGGTGCAATAGTCTAAACCATACCTTAGTTCTCCCTCAACATATGATGATATTTAAATGGTATTGTGGGTTCTCAAGCTGAAATGGCTCATTAGGATTTAAAATGGTGCCCATTAGGATTGTTGTGGGCTCCCAAGCTGGCTCATTAGGATTTTAGATGGTAGTGTGGGTTCTCAAGCTAAAATGGCTCTTCATTGTTAGACATGTAGACCTCTATTTGTAAGCTCATTGGTATAATTTTTTATATAGGACACTTAAAGATAGATTTCAATTATCAATATAAATAAACTATGCAAAGGTTGGAGCAATCCATCCAAAATTGGTACGATAGTATTTTGGGGAAATTTTGAAATTTCACCCCCCCCCCCCCCCCCCCCCCCCCCCCCCCTCCCCTCTCTCTCTCTCTCTACACTAGAATAAGAGTGCCACCACCACACGATGAGTTTCAAAACTCACCCTCTCCAAAGAAGGAAGGATTGAGAGAATATAGCAGTGTGTGGTGCATTTGGGAAGCTTACAAAAATTAGTATGCATAATTTGCAAAAGTGAAAGGTATTCCCTAGCCCAAAATAGAACCTTGACTTTTTCCATCTAATTGTAGGCGGCGTGTGAAGGCACCTGTAGTTTCTTTTTGATGATTTTTTAAACCAACCATGAGAAAGCTTTGTAACATGTCTTCAACTTACGACTTGTTGGATGGGTCTTTGAGACCTCTTGGATCCCTCTCTCTCTCTCTCTCTCTCTCTCTCTCTCTCTCTCTCTCTCTCTCTCTCGCGCGCGCGCGCGCGCAAATCAATATAACTACAACAAATTTTTTAGTCCTTAGCTTTAGTTCTAGTTTTATCATTTTGTCATTTTGTCTGTTTCCTTGTTTGCTCTAGGATAGAAGAGAGGATATATATTTGTCTCATAGGCCGATTTTGACCTCCAAAGATGTTAATAAAATCTTTTCTTTCTTTCCCTCTCATTAGATCTCTTAAGTCTTTGTGGGACGCATGTCTAACCTCACCATCCTATCTTATTGCAGTATTAGCGACAACCACGATTAATTTGTCAAACCATGGGACGAAGCTGACTCAACTAGTGCATAAAGGATACAAGAGGTTGTCAATCTCTCGGAAAACAACTAACAACTCGCATTTAACTCAAGCTACACTCAAGTGACTGAAATCACCAAAAGCCAATCGCTCATTGGCAAGCAAATCACATCCATTACAACATCAAATGACATCCAAATGTAACGAAACTTCTAGGACAAGTTTATAAGACCTAAGCACACATGCCTATGGTCTCATACCCCACTTTAAGTCCAGTTACAAAATCACGATTATTAACAGCAGTGGATTTTTGACCTAATCGTTTTTGACTCAGAATGCATCTAAATGCTTAGCAATGATATCCCAATACCCCGCCTATGTTTAGTTTTCAATTTAAAAGTGTAAATTCCTAATTATGATGAAATTAAACAGCGGGTCGCGACGCCAAAAGATACGAAATACTGTGAATGGCTTACATCAATGCGTAGAGCTCTTACCTGCGGTTGCAATGCAACAAACGCAATCACAATGTGATAACCAGAGGGAGTAGGAAGCGCGAGAAGGAGAGGAGTGAGCGCTGTTAGCTCACGCTGTGTATTTCTTATCCAAAAACTTAATAAAATCTTTACAAAGCTAGCTTTTATACCTTAGCCAAGGTCTAAAATGTGTAAAGTCCGGTGCCCAAGACCTTTGAGGCTCCACACTTATTGTATCTGTATCCTATGCACAATAACTGACATGTTCTCTACAACTTGGAACTCCCATTGAGCCCGTAATGCATTAAACTATTACAATGGCTTGAAATAAATCGGGAATTTACAATACGTGACCATTTTGAAAAAACGTGTGATAAATGTGTAACTCCAATCTTTACTGCTTCTTCACTTTGATCTTTGATCGTACATCATTGGTCTTTAACAGCTTCTGTTAATTGATGTTGACTTAGTTAACATTCCCCCCTTCCTATTTTAGTGTCCGTCCTCGGGAACTGTTGAAAAGTGTCATTGGAGGCTGTGGAAGGTTTTTGATTGGTTGTTGATGGGTTGATCGTTTTCATTGATCATTGAATTTGTTGATGAGGTTCAATTTGTTGCAGTATCTTCATTGGTCTGAATATGTTTGGTGTGAGAGATGATGTTTCATTTGTCCGTTGTAATAGCATAATGAGGAGGTTGTCGTTTATTTATGAAAAGCATGTACAAGGGAAGTAGAATGATGAGGTTCTAAATTAGGGTCTAATACCTGGATGACCAAAGGTTAAAAACCCGGTAGGAAAGAAGTGCCTTTGGGATCGCGCATTATTAGAGTACTTATTAGCATGGAAAATATTAATAAAGTACTGAAGGGATTTTTTGCTGATAGATATGGAATTAAAAGGTAGCAAATATGAAAGGGTAGAATGATGGAACATTGGTTTTTCCTGTTGTAGTCCACTCAAGGTGCATAGGTGGAAGCAAATAAGAGTGTCTAATGCATATGTCCAATGATGGGACATCCTATTTATGCATACACAAAAATGCATGGGAAACAATATGATGTGCAAGAAAGATTTTGAGGGGTTCTTCAGAAAGAAGGTGTAGCTATAAAAGCATACGACATGGCTTTGCAAGCTGGCACCCCTTTAAGAATGGTTTTCGTTGACGAGGATATGTGCTCTCATCTTACTGTGCAATGTGCGTGAGTGTTGGACTCTACGACACGCCACCAATTATAAGTTAATAGACTTTGACTCTTATGCTCATCTCATCCAACATGAGCAACATGAATTCAGATATACTCAACTCTTCCAGCTTGAACGTAAGCCTAATAACTACAACTCTTAGCACAAAGTTTAATATGACTTGAAGCTTTGGGACTAATGCTTTGCTCATTTTATGGCTAAGCAGCCCGACTCTGACCATGCCAAAAAGTGTTTTTTGCACCATGGCAACTTGACTTTTTACATTCTTGAGCTTACTACAAACATGTCTTCTGGTATAAGTAAGCTTGAATCCTCAAAAAGAGGATTAGTGAAGGACCAAGTTGGCATTGAAGGTTTCTTTTGCCATACCTGTTTTAGCTTTTTCAAATCTGCATTCTCGTTGTTTGGTTTGTCCTTCTTTGACTGTGAAGACTCCATTCTCTGTTTGATTCTCCAATTGGGACTTGTGATAGGAGCCTTTGATGTTGTTGTAGGCCTCTCTTGACTGTCGGCATCTGGCTTTTGACTAGGAGCATTAGAAGACTTAGGAATCCAAATCTCTTGATGACCTTTGTATCTCCATTGTTGTCTTTGCTTTGCTCTAGGTCTTGTTGATTTCTTGAGATCTTCATGTAGGTTTGGTGTAGCTGCAGTTGGCTTGTGGTTGACTGGTAGCCAAATCTTTGTATAACCTGTGTAGAATCCTTGTCCAATAGGAAGATTCTTTGAGATCCATCTTTGATCTGTATCCTCTTGAGGTTGCGGTTGACTTTACCATCTTTCAATGTTGCTTTTTTGTATACCTGCTGCTTAGGTATCATAGGACATTGTCGAGGTTGATACCTTGTGGGCCTTCTTTCTTGGGAGGGAGTTTAAGTTACTTCATATGCCCTAACCTATCGTGTTGGTACCCATATCTGTCTGTTACCTCCATAGTACACTTGTTCTTTTAAGCTCCATTGTGATGCTATCCATCCCATGTGTTTGTCTTTCTGTGTTGATTTCTTGTCTTTAATCCAACCCGGATCATTGACTTTGACTAAATTGCTCTGAACGAACACTTGCTTAACTTTTCTTTGCTTTCTTGAGTACTTTGGCTGATATACCTTTGCTTTTCCAAGTGTCTCCATTGAGGTTTCAGTTGGGTCAGGAGTTGACTCGAAGTTTTGAAAGCCTGATTTTCTTGAAAAAGCATATGATTTCACACCTTCTTTGCCAGGCGGTGGAGGTTCCACTTTGGCCTTACCTTTTTCTGCAATGCTAGTCTTTGATCCTTGTGACTTTTTCAACTCTGAATCTGGCAGTTATGGTTCTATTGAAGATCTTTGTCTTGATTTTTCCATGGTCTCATCTTGATCTAGCTGTGTCTCTATGGAGGGTGGCTTGAGACTCTGTTTTCCAATTTGTCTTACATCAGCTGATTTAGCTGGCAACGAGTGATTGATCTTTTCCTATTGCTTCTTTGTTTTTTGCAACCCTGTTCTTTTTAACTTCTGGCTTTGATGGTATTCTTTGCTCAATAGCTATTGTGGTTGCCTTTTGCTCTGTTTGATTTGCACTTGCTATTGCCTGATTTGCTTTAAGCTCTTTTGAAGTTCTGTCTGATGGAGATGAATCATCTTCAATAAGCTTTGCTTTGGCATCGGTCTCCATTTTAACCGTGCTTGAGGACCTTGTGCTATCATCCGCGGGTGACCAGTCTTGGTCTTCATTCTTTGTTGCCTCTAAAGGCTGCATCTTCATTGAATTCTGTATCTCTAACATCTTTTGGGCCATTGGCATTCCCATTATGATGTCTTCTGGAATATCCTTTATTGTGATCACGTGGAATTGAGCTTTGATGATCTGTGAACTTACTTCAATGGTATTGGAGATGATTCCCCAGCATTCTGCTCGTTTGTCTCCTGATATGCTCACAAATTCAGGAGCATCTTCCAGTTGTGGTTGACCACATTTTTTCCAAGTGCAAAAGGACATGAGGTTCTTGTCTAACTGAAACTCTAGCTTTACTTTGCTTTAGAGTTTTTCTTCGTTTTCACCAACAATGTTGCACTTGATTAAACTTAGTTGAACTTTATCTGCATTTTCTTTTCTTTGACCACCTACTTTCGTGGATGTTGGCTCATTATGTTGTAATACTGCACATTTTTCTTGCAACTGTTGAGCATTGTGTTCCTGCATTCGAGTAACTTTTGATCTTAGAAGATCTATTGTATTGTCTGGCAAAATCTGTTTCTTCAGAGGAGATTTTGGTGGTGACCTTTGTGTATCCTTTTGGACTTTAGCTCTCATTGATTTTGACTTTTTTGTCACCTGTTCTGGCAGCTTGAGGCTTTGCATCATCTTCAAATAGTCCTTGACTTCAGGTTTAGCATCCGTAGGGCCTTGTACAAGGTCATGAACCTGCTGAGAGTCATTGCCATTTGCATCTCGATATGCATATGCGATCTTGGTCTCATGCAATTGCTTGAGCACTATGGGATTTGTCAGCTTTTGCCTTTGACTCGTGGAGATCAACTGAAACTTTTGTTCCTAATGATCTTCATAGAAGAATTTTTCTGCAGATTTTGATGGTTTCTGGGTCAATGGAAAACTTCCAAGAACCATATGGTCTTCCAATGGTTTTTGCTTTGAAGGGGTTTGTTGGCTAGAAGTTCTTGGGCTTCTAATTGGTGTAGCATTTTCTGTTACTAGAGCTGAGCTTGATGAATTTGCAGCTCCCCCCTTCCTAGGGTGATCACTATAGCCTGCTTCATTGTGAGAGCTCAAAACTGTTTTGGCTCTGGTTGAGTCTCACCTTTTGGGATTGTGAAGGTACACTTTGGGTAGCACTGTTGATGTTTGGCATCTGTAAACCTTCTATGTATAGTTTCATATGTATCTCCATGAAACATGACATATTATTCCCCAAGTCAAGCTGTAGATAGCTTTATCTTTGTCCTGATATTGTCTATCCCATGGGTCTCCTATGATATGAGCTTCTGTGGTTTCAAGACCCGAGGCATCATAGATGCTAGAATCTCGTCTATATCTACGACTGTTTTGGTCGAAGTATATGCTCGTTTGGTCACAACATCAAAGCTTGATTTTTGATGGAGGAGAGTTTGGCTCTGAACAAATTTCTGAGTTCACTTGGGTAATATCCTTCAGCTCTAGAGACAATGGGCTATAATAGATTCTTTTCTCTGAAATGACCATCCTTTGTGATCTATCACTGGACGCACTTCTATGAGCTGGTATGTGGGTCGTTCAAACGCTGGTTGATCCTTTTTGTACAGTTGCCCTTTTTGGTCCACATAGTGTGCATATGAATTATGTGTACCATATAATGCTAACATCATTCTGTTTGATATGTCCCTTAGACTTGTGAATGATTGCACACTTGTGTCAATGGATGCAAAATCATTTGCAAACCTAACAGTCTTTTCAACCTTTGGTGATATCTCAACACCTTTACCAAATTCATGCAAGAATTTGTTGTTTAAAGAATCGATTTTAAGCTTTTCAGGTGCCTGTATATCTTGATGCTGATTTTGTACGTGCAGTGTTTTTACTGGTACTTATAATGTAAATGCAGAATCATCTGATTGCATTAAAAGTGACAAGTTAGATGCACTTACATCGAGATTCGCATTTCCAATTTTTTATGTACCTTGCTTGGCAATTGATGTGTCCCTGTTGTCTGGATTTCTAGGACAATCTTCAGCAAAATGTCCACCTTTTCTTCCATAATCTGAGCAATATGCCATGACTGGTGGTATTTCAATTGGCTCTTTTATGTTAAGCTCATGCTGAGAAGTTTCTACTTCTATGCTTGCCAAATTGTCGGCGTCTTCTTTTAAAACACTGAGCATCAAGTTGTAGAATGCTCCATCTTGACCTTTGTACTATCTTTGGCTCGGTTCTCCAATTAGATTTTCTTCTATTATTTGATATGTTGGATCTTTCATTTCTGGTTCTCGATTATAGATCTGACCACTGTAGTCCATGTACAATGGCCCTGATTGCATATGCACTAACTGTATGTGTTGTTGGCTTGTGCAGATTTTTGGATAAACACTTGGGTTGACTTATTGAACTTCTATCTGCACTTTATCTTTGAGCTTGCAATACCTGGCTCCACTGAAGCCTGTGAACATCTGGGAGTTCTCTAAATCTGGCTTTACTCTGATCAATAGGATCTTGGCTCCTGTGCTGCTTTTTCTATTCATCAAGTATCTATGGCCTTTTGAATCTGTATACAAGACTTTGTCTCCATTGTAGCCATATAGCTGTAAAATTTGCTCTGTTGCAGTTGTGTATGTGTTGCCACTGCTACTAGCTTGCTCTGCTGTACTTTGACTCTCAGCTCGATTTGAGTCCATGTCAACTAGTTTTGTAAAAACTGTCTCCTAGCAGATTTTGGTATTGATTAGTAAAAAATTTTCTGCTCAGGTTTGATTAGACTGCTTTGCCAAAGTACTTTTGGCAATTGATTTCTCTTAAACTCACAAGAGTTGATTAACTCTAGCTCGAAAGTGTCAGAATTGATTGCAGCCTTTGAAATGATAAAAATCTAGGCTTTGGATAACCTAACCTGCAGATTAGATTGTTATCTGTTTTTTCCACTTTGACTTGTTTCAGCTCTTGTCAAGTTCCCAATTCTTTGCCTGCAACCTTGTTCTTCAATCTGAGCTAAGTGAGTCAGCAATTGAGATTTCCAAATTCTATCCTTGCAAGGAGCTAAAGGACTAATCTGCAACTTAAAACTGAGTTAATAGGTACCAATTTGGATCCGATGGAACCCAAAATCGACCAGTGGCCTTGTATTGTGTTGTTCTAGCACTGTACAAGCTCAAAAGTTCAAACTCTTGTTTCTGGAGCTCAAAAGTAAATAATCCCGATTATTTACTTTTCTTAGTTTTTACACTTTTTAGGCTTGTTTTGCCAAGTACTTACTTTGTTGTGGTCTCTCGACAAGTTTGGTTGAGTTTGATCAAGATTTGTCCAAGTTATGAATTGTTTAGTGTCTGCAGACTCTGATTCCAAGAATCTGGCTTAAGTCTCAATTTTGTGATCCAAATTTCACCAAATTTGACTTGTAGAGTCTACTTGATGTGCTTGACCTTGTGGTATACTCAATTGTGCAAAATTTCTCAATTCTGGAGCAAAAGTAAATAATCGCGATTATTTACTTCAATTTTTTTAGAACTTTTTTTTGAGATTTTTTTTCTCAAAAGTAAATAATTGCGATTATTTGCTTTTGGTAATTTTTAGTCAACTGAGCATATACACTTGTTTAACACATCAATATAAGCCTATGAGTCAAGTTTCATTGAATTTGAACAAGATTTACCAAGTCACACTCAAGTTCTCGATATTCAATACAGATTTGAGTTTTTATCAAGGTTTTGGTCTGTTTTGTGATCCAAACTTCATGAGCCTTCACAAAAGATGTTTGCAATCATGATTAGAGTCTATGGGATCAACCTTGGTCAGTTTTGAGCCAAAAGTTAATAATCGCGATTATTAACTTTTGACCTAAAATGAACAATTTTTTCAACTTTTTTCCTAAACAGTCTTTTTATGATCTATTTTGACCCTATAGGTCGAGTTAAAACTTACTTTGAACAAGATCAAGTCAGACACGATTTCTCGACAATGAGAACATATTTCAGTTTTTGTCAAGTTTTTGGCATGTTTTGTGATCCAAACTCGATGAGCCTTCACAAAAGATGTTTGTAATCATGCTTAGAGTCTATGGTATCAACCTTGATCAGTTTTAAGCCAAAAGTTAATAATCGCGATTATTAATTTTTGACCTAAAATGAACAATTTTTTCAACTTTTTTCCTAAACAGTCTTTTAATGATCTATTTTGACCCTATAAATCAAGTTAAAACTTACTTTGAACAAGATTCATTAAGTCAGACACAATTTCTCGACAATCAGTACAAATTTCAGTTTTTGTCAAGTTTTTGGCATGTTTTGTGATCCAAACTCAATGAGCCTTCACAAAAGATGTTTGTAGTCATGCTTTAGAGTCTATGGTATCAACCTTGATCAGTTTTGAGCCAAAAGTTAATAATCACGATTATTAACTTTTGACCTGAAATGACAAATTTTTCAACTTTTTCCCTAAACAGTCTTTTTATGATCTATTTTGAGCCTATGAATTAAGTCAAAACTTAATTTGAACAAGATTCATCAAGTTTATCAACTGTTTCGTGTCCGCAACTCTGATTTCAAGAATCTAGCTTAAGTCTCACTTTTGTGATCCAAATTTAACCAAAATGGATTTGTGAGGTCTACTTGATCTGCTTGACCTTGTGGTAAGCCCAAATATGCAAGATTGTCTATGTTTGGACCAGATGTAAATAATCGTGATTATTTACTTTTGCTAAATTTTTGCAAGTTTTTGTTCCAATATTGACACAGATCTGTTCAGCACCTCAAGTTAAGGTCTCTAGCCAAGTTTCATCAAGTTTGGACAACCTTTGGTCAAATGGTCATCAATTTTCTGTCCGCAGACCTGACTTTGCAAAATTGGTCACAATTTTCAATCCAATGATCCAAATCTTACCAAATTTGGTTTGTGGGCTTATTACAACATGGTAAAACTAGTGGTATGCCTACTTGGTCAAAAAAGTTGAAAATGGAACAGATGTAAATAATCACGATTATTTACAAAACTGATAAGTTTTTCATCTTTTTTATCAAGTGATCATGTACACTTGTTTATCACATCAATATAAGCCTATGAATCAAATTTCATCAAGTTTGGAATTTTTTATTCCCAATTTAGACTCAAGACTCAGAAAGTCAGTACAAACTTTAGTTTTTACCCAATTTTTTGCCAGTTTGGTGATCCAAATCTTTTGTGCCTTCACAAAAGTTTTTCCTACACATGCAATGAGTCAATGGTATGAACCTTGGTCAAATCTGAGCTGAAAGTTAATAATTGGGATTATTAACTTTTGGCTCAAAACTGACACTTTTTTGAACTTTTTCACTGGACAGTCTTTTCATGATCTATTTTGAGCCTATGAATCAAGTCAAAACTTAAATTTGTTACCATATACATGTGGTAGTGATGTGTGTGAACGCACTAGGACCATCGGGGCATTTTTTTCCTCTTTAGGAGGTTTTCTCCCCCGAGCATTGTCTATACGCCCATCACTCTAGGGCTATCTATCTTTCCATTGCACACTAAGTAACAGACTCTCTATTGTGTGCCTTGAGCTTCCTTCGTCTTCTCCAAGCCGTGTGCGTTTCTCTGCAACCCTAATTCCAACAATTGGTATCAGAGCAGGTTACGTCCTCCAGGGCTTAGTCGCCAGCTGCTCCAGCACACGCCTACTCACTTTCTCCGATTTTAGTGAGCTTTGGCAAGCGTTCGCAAGTCGACAAAATATTCGGGTAAACTCGTAGAGCTTAGTCTGCTCGATTTTTTATTCGGGCTCATTTCGGCCTCCGTTTCCACTACAGGCATGTCTGCATAGGCAATTCCGTCATTTTGTGCAGAATTTCTGTCATTGATGTTTTCTACATAATAGGTGCCTTACAGTCTTCTACGGTTTGTGCTATATAGCACGTGTTGTTCCCGCTCCATTTCTCCTGTTTTCGGGTAGTTTTCACATCAAGTGCAACATTTACCATGGCCGACAACAACAACACAGATGTGTTCAAGATGTTTGCTGCTAAGGACAGGTTGGATGGGGACAATTACCCTATGTGGGCTTATATGATGCAACACGTTCTTGTGTCAAAGGGCGTCTGGAATATTGTGCGGCATTGATGTACGTTCTGGTTCTGAGGATGTAGGCAATGTTGAGGATGTTGCGAGTCTTGCTGCAAGAATTGATGTTGTTAGAGTTGTTTTTCCTACGGCAGAACAAGCTCGTTGGGATGTTAAGGATGCGCAGGCTCATGCATTGATTGCGTTGTCTGTGAAGCGCACCATTTTTCCTCACATCCATTCAGCAAAATCTGCAAAACAGGCTTGGGATATATTGGTTGGTCTTTATGCAAGTCGCAATGAGGCTAAAATTGCCTTGCTGCGTAAAGAGATGGAGTCGAAGATTATGCATGAGGAAGATGATATGGACACTTTCCTTGCTAGTGTCAAGGATATCAATGAGCAACTTATTTCTGTAGGTGAAGTCATTTCAGACAGTTCCCTTGTGCAGATTGTCCTTGATGCCTTACCAGATTCTTACCAGACTTTTGCTAGTACTTGGAGACTTATGACCCAAGGAAATCCAAAAGTTGTCAAGTTTGATACATTATGCACATTGCTGTTACAAGAGTAACTTTACAGAAAAAACAGGACTAGACAGCGTGCAATTGAACATGCTTTTATTGCTTCTCAAAGAAAGGGTGGTAACAGCAATGCAGCCACTTCTTATGTTTCTGCTGCGAGTGGCAAAACTTCTGTTCCTGATGCTTCTGCTGGCAGCACTTTATCGGGCAATTCTGGTGACAAGGGCAAAAAGAAGATGCGTTGCCATTATTATAAAGCTAATGATCATTTGATCAAGCAGTGTCCTAGGTTGAAGGCAAAAGCGGCTAAGAAGAAAGAGGGTGGTTCCACTGCAAATGATGGTTCCACTACAAATGCAACCATTGTTGAGTCTTCTGTAAAAGGAGACTGTGTTGCTGATGTCGATGCAGAAAGGGCTTTTAGCACAGAGTGCACTCACAATCCTGTTGTCCATGATGTATGCTTGTCAACTACTACAGATTCACATGTGTGGTATTTCGACAGTAGTGCTACAAACCACATTACCTCACATCGTGAATTATTTACCTCTCTCAAGTCTGTCCCTCGTGGGAATTCAGTCACTTGTGCCAACAATGCCTCTTATCCGGTTCAGGGATTTGGAAAGATTGTGCTTACTACTGCAAATGGGAGTTCCTTCACACTTGTTGATGCACTTTATGTACCTGGGATCAAGAAGAATCTCTTGTCTATATCCGCACTTGCTAGACTTGGACTTGTAGTCAAATTTGTGGGTGACAGATGTACAGTTCATGATCTCAACTTTGGTGATGAAATTGTTGCATCTGGCCTTTTGTGCCGTGGGCTGTATAAGCTCACTTTGTATGACAAGTGCGGATAAAATTTTGCAAATGTTGTTGCAGATTCAAGGGCTATTTCAAATGCAAAACTTTGGCATGCACGTTTTGGTCATCTGAATTTTGCCAGTTTGCTGCGTTTGCAGAAATCTGATATGGTTTCTTCTTTGCCGCCTCTTGAAGCACCTGTCAAACATGTTTGTGAAGGCTCTATTTTGGGTAAGATGAAGCGTTCTAAGTTTCCAAAGGATGGTTCAGTTCGGGCCACTTGCAGGTTGCAGCTTGTGCATAGTGATGTTTGTGGGCCCATGCAAACTCCGTCCTTGGGCAATTATCTTTACTTCATGACTTTTATTGATGATTACTCCAAGCATGCATGGGTATTTCCGCTTAAAGCGAAGTCCAAAGTTTTTATGTGCTTCAAACAATTTTTGACTATGGCTGAAAATGTCTCAAAATGTACTATGGGCACCCTCCATTCCAATCGAGGGGGGGAGTATATGTCTCATGAATTCAATGCATTTCTGGATAGTTGTGGGATAAAACACCAATGTACAATGCCCTATACACCTCAGCAAAATGGTGTTGCTGAGAGGAAAAATAGGTCACTGATGGAAATGGCACGATGTATGGTCAAAAGTCAAGCTCTGCCACATTCTTTTTGGCTTGAGGCCATCATGTGTGCCACTTATGTACTTAACAGGTATCCTTCAAAAGCTTTGTAGTCTATTACTCCATATGAAGCATGGCTTGATAGAAAGCCTTCTATTGAGCACATGCGTGTTTTTGGCTGTTTGGCATATGCTTTGGTGCCACAAAAACAGTGCAGAAAATTGGATGATAAGGCTGTCAAATGTATTTTTGTTGGTTATAGTGCTGAAAGCAAAGGTTACATGTTATATCATCCGCAAACGAAGCATATTGTGGTTTCACAGGATGTAGTGGTTTTGGAAGATTCTGTTCAGCCCTTGCTGTCATGTACTAGAGACAGTAATGTAAGCTCACAGGACATTTATGACACTTTGTTGCCTCTTTTCAGTGGTGGAAATACGAATGTAAGTTCCAATGAGGCAAATGTACAGCCTATGGGGGTTTCTGAAAATGTTACAGATCAACCTATTTACTGATGCAGATGTACATGATGTACTTGATGAGGAAAGGGCTTAAAATGAGTAGGCTAGAGGTATGCCAAAATGGCTGATGCACACTTTGTGTGACAGTAAATTGGATGCACCTTTGTCTAGTCGTACTCGTTCAGGCTCTCGCCATGCATCTTATGCATCAGATTGTTGTGCTTTGGCTGTGTCTACCTTACATGATGTTGAGGAGCCTATGTCTTTTGATGAAGCACAGAATTCAAAAAATTGGATGGCTGCCATGCAATCAGAATATGATGCACTTATAGAAAATGACACATGGAATTTATGTGATTTGCCTCCTGGCAAAAAGGCCATTGGTACAAAGTGGGTTTACAAGTTGAAACGCAAGCCGGATGGTGAAATCGATCGCCATAAGGCTCGACTTGTTGCAAAGGGTTATGCACAGCAAAAAGGCACAGATTATGAAGAGACTTTTGTTCCCACTTGATGTATGACTACTGTGCGTTTTCTATGTGCATTGGTACCTCATTTTGGTTGGGATATACATCAATCAGACATTGTTACTGCTTCCTTGAATGGTGACATATTTGAGGAAGTTTATGTAACGCAGCCTCACGGTTTTTCATAAAAGGACAAGAGGACAAAGTGTGCAGATGTAAGCAGGCTTTGTATGGGTCGAAGCAATCTCCTCGTGCTTGGTATGAGAAAGCTAACACTCATTTGGTCAAACAAGGCTTTCGTAACAGTCCAATAGAAATCACATTGTATGTAAATCATGAGGATGATGTATTTCTCATTGTGGTTCTTTATGTCGATGATTTGTTGATCACTAGACCAAATGAGAGACATATTGCTAAATTTAAGGCTGATTTGAATGCTACTTTCAAGATGAAAGATTTGGGACTGTTGCATCATTACTTGGGTATACAGTTTAAGCCGTGTGATGGTGGTATTGCCTTGTATCAAAAAAGTTACATAGAGACATTGCTATGTAAGTTTGGACTTGAGGATTGCAAACCTATTGCCACTCCCATGGAAACAGGTTTGAAGTTGAGTCTACATGATGCTGGCAATCCTGCTGATGTCACTCTTTACCAAACTGCTATTGGCTGCCTCATTTATGTATGCAACACGAGCCTAGATATTCAGTTTGCAGTCTCACAGGTCTGCAGATTTATGCATAGCCCAAGGTCTAAGCATTGGTAGGATGTCAAGAGGATTTTCGGCTACCTTAGTGGCACTTTACATCTTGGCTTGTTTTATCCCAAGGGGGGGTTATTGCCGCCAGACTTACATGCATTTTCGGACTCAGATTGGGCTGGTTGTTTTGACACGCGAGTGTCCGCAAGTGGTTTTTGTTTCATGCTTGGCAGTTCATGTATATCATGGTTGAGCAAGAAGCAACCTACTGTGGCCACTTCGAGTTGTGAGGCTGAGTACAGGGCAGTCTTCACAGCTACGGTTGAGTGTGTATGGCTCAAACGCCTTATGGCTGATTTGGGTGTTGGACAGGACACTCCCAACACTATATACACTCACAGTCAGAGCACATTGGTAGTTGCGAGGAACCCAGTTTTTCATGCTCGCACAAAGCACATTGAGGTGCATTACCACTATGTCAAGGAGAGGCTCTCATCAGGAGAGATCAGCTTGGCTTATGTGCCAACACAGGACAACCTTGCAGACCTTTTCACAAAGGCATTGTCACGTGAGAAGCTTGAAGCTTTCCGCAAAGCTTTGGGATTACTCCCCTTTGTGGACTGATCATGTCCTCAGGGCATGGCACTTCCCTTTACTCATGTGCCAGCTCTTGTTCACCGCATCACTCCAGGGGGGATTTGTTACCATATACATGTGGTAGTGATGTGTGTGAACACACTAGGACCGTCGGGGCATTTTTTTCCTCTTTAGGAGGTTTTTTTTCCCCGAGCATTGTATATACGCCCATCACTCTAGGGCTATCGATCTTTCCATTGCACACTAAGTAACACACTCTCTATTGTGTGCCTTGAGCTTCCTTCATCTTCTCCAAGCTGTGGGTTTCTCTGCAACCCTAATTCCAAAAAATTTGACCTAAAATGTCAAGAAAAAGTAAATAATCTGAGTTTGGTCAACTCTTGGAAATTTTATCTCGAAGTGTCCTTGAGCTTACCCACTGGTTCATACAACTTTTAGGCTTACTCTCCAGTTGGATTGAGTGGTTTGGAGTCTTTTCGTGCTATTTTTCTCCGTAGACTTGAAACTCTGCAACTTCACATAACAACTCACACTTGATTCTTTCAGAGAGAGGAATGTTTTGAAATCCACCTCGGATCCTACTTACCCTACTCCTAGATTCTCATGCAATGGGGTTGTGGAAGTGTCCACAAACACTTGTTTTCTTGTTTTTTATTCTTTCTTGAGCACTGATCTTAAGACTTGTCTCGCCTTTCAATCATTCTTCAAATTCTAATCTAATCTACAATCCTACAATCCTAAAGGCACTCAACAAGTACGATAACTTCCAAGCTACCTTTACACAGCAAAAGACGACAATCTTAAGCTATGCAGTTTTAAAAAGAAAGTTTTTACTCTAGGTGAACCTAGAGGAAGTTAATGGACAATTACACAAAACGCTCGTGTTTTCTCTAGTTTTGTTCTATTCGTCCCCGGCAACGGCGCCAAATGTGGGACGCGTGTTTAACCTCACCATCCTATCTTATTGCAGTATTAGCGAGAATCACGATTAATTTGTCAAACCATGGGATGAAGCTAACTCGACTAGTGCATAGAGGATACAAGAGGTTGTCAATCTCTCAGAAAACAACTAACAACTCGCATCTAACTCAAGCTGCTCAAGTGACTGAAATCACCAAAAGCCAATCGCTCATCGGCAAGCAAATCACATCCGTTACAGCATCAAATGACATCCAAACGTAACGAAACTTCTAGGACAAGTTTATAAGACCTAAGCACACATGCCTATGGTTTTTTAGCCCACTTTAGGTCAAGTTCCAAAATCGCGATTATTAACAGCAGTGGATTTTTGACCTAGTCGTTTTTTACCCAGAATGCATCTAAATGCTTAGCAATGATGCCCCAATACCCCGCCTATGCTTAGTTTTCAATTTAAAAGTGTAAATTCCTAGTTATGATGAAATTAGGCCGCGGGTCAACGACGCCAAATGCTACGAAATACTGTGAATGGCTTACGTCAATGCGTAGAGCTCTTACATGCGATTGCAATGCAACAAACGCAAGCGCAATGTGACAACCGGAGAGGGAGTAGGAAGCGCGAGAAGGAGAGGAGTGAGCACTGTTAGCTCACACTGTGTATTTCTTATCCAAAAACTTAATAAAATCTTTACAAAGTTGGCTTTTATACCTTAGCCAAGGTCTAAAATGTGTAATGTCCGGTGCCCAAGACCTTTGAGGCTCCACACTTATTGTATCTGCACCCTAGGCACAATAATTGACATGTTCTCTACAACTTGGAACTCCCATTGAGCCCGTAACACATTAAAATATTACAATGGCTTGAAATAAATTCAGAATTTACAATACGTGACCATTTTGGGAAAACGTGTGATAAGTGTGTAACTTCAATCTTTACTGCTTCTTCACTTTGATCTTCGATGTGCATCCGTATATCTTTGGTCTTTAGGAGCTTCTGTTAACTGACATTGACTCAGTGAACAGTCTTTAAAATTTTTCCAAAAACATCTTTTCTCAGTTTGCTTCTTTCTTCTTTTTGTAATAAGTCCAAATTTCAAAAGTCATTGGACCAAACTTTAAGGTTTCTTGAGATTGTTCCCAATGTTTATAGTTCTTCTTCTCTCTCTCTCTCTCTCTCTCTCTCTCTCTCTCTCTCTCTCTCTCTCTCTCTCTCTCTCTCTCTCTCTCTCTCTCTCTCTCTACACACACACACACACACACACACACTAGAATAAGAGCGCTACCACACAATGAGTTTCAAAACTCACCCTCTCCAAGAAGGAAGGGTTGAGGGAATACAGCAGTGTGTGGTGCATTTGGGAAACTTACGCAAATTAGTAAAAGTTTGCATAGTCTGCAAAAGTAAAAGGTATTCCCTAGCCCAAAATAGGGAACTTGACTTTTTCCATCAGGCATGAGTAGTTTCTTTTGATGATTTTTGAGACCAACCATGAGAAACCTTGTAACATGTCTTTAGTCTACGACTTGTTGGATGGCTCTTTGAGGTCTCTCGGATTCTTCTCTCTCTCTCTCTCTCTCTCTCTCTCTCTCTCTCTCTCTCTCTCTCTCTCTCTCCCTCTCTCTCTCTCTCTCTCTCTCTCTCTCTCTCTCTCTCTTGCAAATCAATACAGCTACAATGACTCTTATAGTCCTTAGCTTTAGTCCTAGTTTTATTGTTTTGTCATTTTTTTAGTTTCCCTCTTTTGTTTGGGATAGAAGAGATAGCATAGTTGGATATATATTTGTCTCATACTCTGAGTTTTACCTCCAAAGATGCTTGTAGACGGTGGGAACAACCTCTAGATGAGAATTGAGATTGGCGGCTAAATTGGTAATTATTGAGCTCAGGTATTATGGTAACAAAAGAGTCAATCAGAGGCCCATTGTAGCGGCTATAAATAGGACCCAATATTCATTTTGCAGGGTACACTTACACCTCCACCATCACGGAGTCTAATGACTTGGAGCTCATTATGCTCTTGTACTCTTTTATCATTAAGCCCACAACAGACTTTGGCTCATACTATTGTACTCTAGTTATACTTATCTGAATACATATTCCAGCTCTAGTTTCCATTTCAGTTCTAGTTTTGTATTTCATGATTCTGCTTGTCTGATCTGAACTAACTTCAACTGACCAACCTAGAATAGTTGTCACAAGTGACCACCTCATTCCATTTTGGTGATCAAGGTGGCTTGAGCTAAGTTTCTCTTGACAAACAAACTAGCTCCCACTTGGTGTTAGAGCTAGTTAAAATTCACCATGCCGCCCAGAAGAGTTTCGCGGGGCATAAGGCCAGCGACGAGATTCATGGATGATCCTGATCGTGTCAACACTATCCAGGAGGAGTCAAAGCACGGCTATGATATTGAGAGAGAACTTGGCAATGAGATAGATGTTCCTCTAGACCCATGGGCAACCGATGAATCACGGGATTCTCAGCACTCAACTCATTCTAGGAGGAGACGTGCGGAGAGAGAAAACCGATAGATTTGATCCAGTGGAACTCATAGAAGCAGAAAACATATTGATGATAGTGAGGGTAGCAAGCAAAGTCATAGATCCACAAGAGAGAATCCAACAAATGTTTCAAGCCTTTGTGGTTGAAAGGAGGGAGCTTCCTCAATTAAAGTGCTTCAATTAATGGTGAAGAAGTTTGACCAATTTAATGTAAATATGTAAAATTTTATCTTTTGTGGGTATGTTAAGTAGATGGAGCTGCATCGAGTGCCCAAAACAGAGACAGTACAAAGTTTTGAGCTAGTTGTGGTTTGTGAGATCAAAGATCATGTAAGGGGAATTAGAAATGATCATGTGGGGAACTTGGGAGGCATTCAAAATAGCCTCGAAGGAATATTATTTCATGGAGGACTCCGAGAGGGTAACAAAGAGGAATTTTGTAGAGTGGTTAGTTTGGCCAAAAGAGGGGCTTTTGCCTACCTAACCGCTGAGGTAATTTGAACGCCACTATGATCAACTTTCAAGGACTAAAAAGGCTACCCTAAACTCGGAGAAGACAAAGCTCTTTTTGTAGACTACAGGTAAAGAGGTTCAAGAGAATTTAGAATTACTAGTCTAGGATAAGGATGCAAAACATGGCTTAAAGACCGATTGGAATGAGGTTGAAGATGCAATTTCAATAGACACTGTGATTGAGACTGATGACAATGACAATTGGAAAGCTGACACATATCATTACAGTAAGGACAAGATAAATCAAGGCAAATTGTTGTGAGTTAAGAGCTACGTTGAGAAGATCAAGGAATTGACCAAACAATTGCAGGAACCTTTGTCAAAAAAGAGAATGAGGACTTGGCTTAATGGTTTTACGAAGAAATTCAATGATTTGGTTCAGCAAGCTCTGAAACTGGAAAGAGATACTAGTGATAGTGAAACATCGAGAGAAGTGTCAGATTCGAGCACAACTTTTAGCTCATTTGATAATGACAAAAGAAAAAGGTAAAAGCAAGAAGAAAGGGTCATGGACCAGGAAGTTGGAAGAAATGTCAAAACAGATATATGAGATGGCCAAAACCAAATCTTTAGGAAAGATCGAGACCTGGTATTTGAAGTCAGGTCTAGAGACCACAGGTTAGATGAATGTTCCCAGTGCACGTATTGTAAAGCTTATACGCATGTGTGGAACAATTATGGGATAAGGATTTATCACTTCAAGAACGGAAAGGACTTATCTATGATTGCACTGACGAATCTAGAAGTAGTGAAAACAAATGGGACAAGTGGCTTCAAGGAGAATGAGACTAGCACAAGTGCTAGAGGTGGCATAGGTAGTACTAAGGGGATACTGGCCGGTGCAAAGGCATAGCTGACTTTGGAAAAATGAATTTAAATTGCTATACTTGTGGAAAATATGGCAATTTTGCCTGGAGGCCACCGAACTAGAAGGATCTGAGCAGAAAACACTTGAACTAGTGCCAGTAAGGGAAATGACTAGAAGCAGAGGTATAGTAATTGAGGAGATTTCAAAAGAACTTGAGATGAAGCCGACTCCTGAAACAAAGAAATGGGAGTAGTAGAGAGCCACATGGGAGGCAAAAGGCAACAGAAAGGTAATTGATAAATGGTAAAGAGAACGAAATCTGGCAGCCAAGATTACAGGAAATCTGACAAAGAAGATGCTAGAATAGCCAAAATGTTCAGACGCTAGGATGATCCAAAAACTATAGCCTTAGACTTTAGTGGCTGATGACAAGAATCAACTCATGCAATTGGGTGAGGAGCAAACAACAATGAATTAGAAGAGTCTATGATCGCTGCAGTTCAGAGTCTAGTTGAAGAGGTACGGCAAGTCAAATCATACTTAACCGAGCCTAGAGGTACCCACTCGGTGAA
This sequence comes from Adiantum capillus-veneris, assembly GCF_014529385.1. Taxonomy (NCBI): domain Eukaryota; kingdom Viridiplantae; phylum Streptophyta; class Polypodiopsida; order Polypodiales; family Pteridaceae; genus Adiantum; species Adiantum capillus-veneris. Next base: position 157,616,678 of record NC_140934.1, on the reverse strand, counting down.
GGATCAATCAGAGAATCCATCACAAGAGCAGCGAGCTACCAAACAAAAGGCTCAATGAAATTGTGAAGATAGCCACTTGGAGGAAAGGATTCCAGTTCAGATAGTAGTTCTGGTAATGAACAAGACAAGATATATGTTAAGGTATGTGAAAGAACCCAAAAAGCTGACAATAGAATTGGATGACATCAAATGAATATTATCAAAAGCTACAAATTCATCCGACAAAGAGGAAACCAGAAGCTGAAGCAAGAGTAGTGGATTTGGCAGCCATCAGTGATGATGAGGTGCCAATCGTTCAGGTAGATTACAAACTCAGAAAGCAATGGGAATCGTTGTCATGAGTAATATTAAAAGGTGGGACTCGAGTTAATATCCTTGCGAGCATCTGAGACAGAAATTGGGGATTCAAGACTTAAAACTTGCACCATTCATGGTACGGATGGCTAATCACAGGGTAGTTCAAGCCACAGGGTTAATTGAGAATCTACAAATCAGAGTGGGTAAAGAAAAACTCAAAACCAGCTTCTTAGTCTTGGATGTACAGGGAGCATATGGTATGCTTTTGGACAGACCATGGCTCAGAACTGTTGGTGTTATCCATGATTATGCTAATCAAACGTTAACCATTTAGGGGTCCAACATGAGAATTTAGATCAAGATAGACGATACAAGAAGTTGGAAAAGGCACTAAGACCATAGGAACTTTGTAAGAAATATGGCACTCAATAAATTGAAAGAATGTTAGCTTCAATGAATATCTTTCCACTTACAGAGATTGAGTGATGATTGATGGACAAGGAACAAGCTAAAAGGTAGAGAAGGTACTACCCAGATCAGTTCATTGAGTCAAACACTAGTGAAAGGATAGCCCAACTGGATGGGTGTACACAAGAATAGCTAAATCATGAGAAGTTTGATTTCAAATCAATTGCAGAGCCCAATTAGAGGAATACAAAGAGTTTAGATCAAGTTGTTGGAAGGAAAGAGATGGAGCGTGGGCTTGCAAATCTAGGTGATCCATTTAATGAATATGCAGCAGGTATTCACAGTGAGAAAGAGGCAAAATCAATGGCCAAACAAAAAGGAGGACGTCCAAACTAGTTACTTCCAGATGATCAGGAGGCCCCTCATAGTCTTTGTATGAAAACACATTGTCTTGCCTTAGAAGACATTCATGCTCAAGCTCTTCTAAGCGCTAAACTTGAGGCACTTAACATACGAGTTCAACTAGATTGCACCAAAGCTTACATCCAAGCACAATCTTTGCTCATTAAGAACCTTCAAAAAAGCTTTGATTACTACCACGATATTGTGGAAGAGAGGCTTCTAGAGCTCACTAAAAAGCTTGCACCCATCTCCTTCCTTAGGGTACTACCTTCGGCGTGGCACAACCAACTCCTTGTTTGGAAGCAATCTTCCCTCAATGAGTTTGATACACTCTTACAAAATGAAATTCTTCAAACTCACTTAGCCTCTTCCTTAAGCTTGGTGGCTCATGGTGCTAGGAAGAGATCACAAATCTCTCTCCTAGAAGAGGCGGAATCCCTACCTAAAGAGGAAACGGTGGGTGTATTGGTACAACACGAGGTCACCGCCCAAATGAAGAAACTCCTCTCACCTCCTCTCAAAACTTCACGTCCTCACCACACTACCCACCCCAAGCCCTCCTCCTTCCAAACCAAACCTTTTAAACCAATCCCTCCCTTGGCTAAAAAATCCCATGAAGAATGCACTCGACAACCATTTAAGAAGCCTAAAACCTCCCCTCCTACCTTTTACCCTCGCCACTCCTCCCCCCCTTGTAATCCCCCCATTTTTAACACTCCAAAGAGTCCCTCTCCCACCTCTAGCAAACTTTCCCTTATACCCGCTCTTCTCCAAACTCCTAACTACCCTCTCATTTCTCCTTCCCCCAAACCCTCCCGCTTACCCCATACCAAACCTCTACATCCCAAGTTTAGCCTACCCAAAGGCTCAAAAAACTTGCAATGGAGGAGGACAAACTAGGGCTAGAGCACCCTACCTCTTGGGTCCACTTGCTCTTCCCAAAACCCCCCCTTTTTCCTCACCTTTGGACCCTTCCTCCATGTACTTTCCCTCTCCTCCCTCATCCCTCCCACTCGGAAAAAAAGCGTCATAAATTTTGGCTTCCTCTAACTAATCCTCACCTCTTTAAAATTTTGGTTCTAAGCAATATTTCTACCTTCACACTTGAAAACAGGATTACTAACCTCTCTTCACACAACCTCTCTAGTCACCCTCTCTCTTCCTCCGAGCATAAACTCTTAGGGCTTGGGTTCAATTATATCCCTCCTTCTCCTCCACCCCCTCAAACTTCCATACTTAAAGCCTACTCTAATTTACAAAGGAACCTCCATCTTAAAATGTTCTTTAAAAACTCTTCTCCACCCTCCAATCTCTCTCTTTCTATTCCCAATCCCACTTGGAATCCACCTTCACCTTCCTCCTCTCTTAACTTTTCCTTCAATCATGTATTCACTCTCCTCAACTCTCTACTCTCCTTTACTCCTCCTTTCCGTACCCAACCTTCCCTCGTGAATGCTCTTTCTTCTTTAAAGAATAACCAAAGCATTGTTATCAAACCCCCATATAAAAACCTTGGACCCGTTGTCCTCGCCAAAGATTGGTATGATAAAGAAGCCCTTCGCCACCTCATGGACCCCGTTACCTACTCCAAAATCTCTTCCCCTCCTTTAGCCTTTGTTGCCTCCCTCCTCACCTCAATGATTTTAGGCTACCCCTTTCTCTCTAGCAATGAGAAGGATTTCATCCTCTCCTCTTCTCTTGCTAAACCTAAACCTTGCCCCTTTTTTCTCCTACCCAAAATCCATAAACCCTTCCTTGTAGGCCGCCCCATTTGTTCCTACGAAGGATATGTATTAGAAAATGCTTCCAAATGGCTCCACGCGCAACTCTACCCTATCCTCCTATCCAAAAAACAACACTTGAAAGACTCCCACTCCCTTATCTTGGACCTCATCTCCACCCATTTTCCTCCCCATATTATCCTCTTCTCCTTTGATATAGAGTCCCTCTATCCTAGCATCCCCATTATAGAAGGACTCTTAGCTCTCAAAAATTCCATCCTTGATGTTTTTCCCTCTCCAAAAGTACACTTCATTATGTCCCAGCCTCTCTCATCCTAAATCATCACTATCTCTCTTTCAAAGGAGAAGTTTGGCATCAAACCAAAGGCACAGCAATGGGTTCAAATTTTGTGGTAGTTTATGCTTGCCTTTTTCTTTGTTCCTCAGAAGAAGGCATGAAGCTACTCACCTCCCCTTCCCTTCTTTATTTCAAAAGATTCATCAACGATGCCTTTGGCATTTGGGATGGCCCTGCTTCCAGCATATCTAAACTATGGACATCCTCTCCATGAACATATCAAAATAACCTCCTCCATCTCCTCTCAAGAAGCTTTTATCTTGGATATCCACTTCTACAAAGGATCCTCTTTTGCCACCTATGGTTTGCTGGATTCACACTGTCACTAAAAAAGCCTCAACACGTACAACTACATACATTGGCAGTCGTGGCATCCTACACACCAAAAAATTGCTTTCATCCTTTCAGAACTCAATAGGTACATTATCTGGGAAAGCTCTCTTTCGGGCTTAATCAATATTCGCAACCTTTTTTATGCAAGGCTTAGTGCTAAGGGCTATCCCCCCTCCCTTCTGGAAGCTTGTTTCCTTTATGTTTCCTTATGAGGTTAGACCATCTCTACTTCGTAAAATGCATAAAACCAAGCTTTCACCAACCATTGTAAAAATTCCCTTCTCTCCCCTTACCCGCACCCTAAACCTCTCCCGCACCATCACCAAACCACTCACAAAGCTTCTCAAAAATGATCCCGAGCTCGCACATCTTCCTAAACCTATTGTATGTTGGCTCAATGCTCCAAACCTTGGCACCCTCCTCTCCCTCAAACCCAACCATACCAAACCCGACCCTTCCTAACCATGTTACCCTCTCCTCCATAAAACCCCTCCACCCCTTAATTTCCCCCCTATATATCCTTTTCTAAATCTTTTCTCATCTTCTCTCTTTGGCTTATTTAACTTTGTTGACTAGCCTCTCTTTCAAAGCTTTCAATAACTTTAAATTAGCCCCTTAGCACTTGTACTCTTATGTCCCTCACCTAAAAACTTTTCCCTCCTTTTTTACATGTACCCCCCACATTTAAAGAGGATAAACTCACCTTCCAAACTCGCCCCTCCTCCTTTACTATGGTACTTTATACAGATTTTTGAACCATGGCTCCCTACTTATACCCCCTCCTCCCTCCCTTTTTTGTATGCACCACTGATGAGCTAATATAGCGAAACGTGTTTGGTGTATGCTTATGAGTTTTTTCCTCTTCATTTCCCAACCCCCCCCCCCCCCCCCCCCCCCAACTTATCTTTAGCAAGTTTCGCTCGCCATGGATTAGTTTTACAAGTTTCTTTTCCCCTTTCTAACCATGTTCAATGATTCTGAAGGAGTTGGTTCCATCTAGCCACTAGAAACTGCCAAGTCATATCGACTGCAAGTCGTTGCCCTATTATAACAACCATCTCCCTCTCCATGTTGAGAGGAGATACTTTTTTTAGTGCCATGGGTCATATGTGACCTCTTGAGAACAATATACACACACACACACATTATATATATATATATATATATATGGAAAAAAGGGAGGGCATGGGTCTTCATATTACAATAGAAAAAAACATCAAAACCATAATGCATTGGAAAAATTATGTAGGCATTATAGATGGGTTGATAATGAAAACACCCTTGGCATATAACAAAATACAAACCATAGAAGAAAACGTACCATGGATGTAAGTTTCCAAAATAAGGAGATACAAACAAAAGTTGAGCACGTATGAGTGAAAGATGATTCTAGAGGATAGTAGCTACTATAGCTATAAGCTACCTAAAATGATGAAAGGTCAAAAAATCTATCTAAGGATCCCCAATGTCAAGCTTCATGCTCTCTACCAAAAGGCGCAATTCAGTAGCTGCATGTGTCAATATGGCCGTAGACAGAAGTGTCATGAATATTAATTTATAACCTTCTATAAGTATTTTCCAACTCTAATTGGCCACTTAAGTCTAGGGAAAATGAAAAGAGAACAAGTGAAATTGATTGAGTGCTACTGGACCAACCGGTTGGGACCAAAAGGGGGAAAGTCCATAAAAGAGCAAGGGTGATTATTGCTAGTTAATTATCTCAGTCAAAGGTACATGTCAAGGAAGGATAAATGTATTGCGGGCAGCCTTGATCAACGGTACAGAACAAAGGAAACGACCAAGAGAAATTATCGGAGTCTAAAAATAAAAAGTGATTGTGGTTTTCTCAAGTTATTAGAGTAACTCTTTAGACTCTAAGTATGAAGTATGGGAAGCTTTAGGATGAAATTCTAACTTTCCACAAATGTCTAAATTTAACAATCTAAATTTAGCAGGTTTTGGGAGCAGCTTGACGGCACCTTCAAAGCATTGTGCTAAGGTTTTGCACAAGAGGTCGAAGTTTTAAATCCCAAAGGGTGAGTTTTATTTTTGCCAAAGTTTATCCTAATTTAGTAGGTCCTAAATTAGCAGGTAGGTTATAGTCGCGGGTCAGCTTCATAAGCCTCCAAGGTTTGTGCAAAGGTCTTGCACCCAAGCTAACTAACTAATAAAAGGGTAAGTTTATGATTTTTATTAAATGAAAGGAAAAAGGTAAATACTAAGGTTGGATCAGCCCTTCCTCAATTAGTAAGTTGACTTTAGTCTTTGTTTACTAAGCTTGTTTAGGCCACATGTCCAAGGTAGCACATGCTTGCTTTGTGTGAACTTAAACAAGTGTGTGTGAGTGTCTGTGGTATCTCCACTTCCCAAGATGAGTCCCAAGAAGGGGCGGGGGGGGGGGGGAGGGGGGGTTCTAGCGTGCAAGGCAAGAGGAAATAGTGTTGGAAGATGGTTGAGTTGCATTAGAAGGCGTTCCCAACTCATTGGTCAAGTGTAAAGCATTCCAATTTAAGACTAGTTGCACTCTTGCATAGCTATATAAGAGAGGGCTCATTGCATTTTTTAGGCTCTTCCTTCTCTCACACACTCTCTCAAGTGCCCAAGGTTGACAAATCAAGAGCTCTCCCTCTCTCATGGGAGCTCTAGAGATGTACTTTATGCTCAAGCTCTTGGCTATGGATGCAAATCCAAGTCAATGAAAGTTTTCCATCTCTAATATTCTAATGCTAACCTACACTAAGGGCTTGTGCATGAACAAATGTACATGGAATATAAATTCTCTTGCTTGAAAAATATTTTTTTCCACTTTCATCTTCCTCTTTTCCCATAGTTCCTTTCTCCCCGCTGGGGTGTTTAGGGTTTGGGAAGGAGGGTGAAACCATGGAATCTTGAAGTCACGATATTCTTGACTCAAGCCAAGCTCTGCAAGATCACATACATGTATTGTAACAAATATCTCTTTTAAGAGGATTATAATACAAGTCCTTTTGGAGGGGGGATTGGCTCCAAGTGAATCCCATCCTCATCAAGTTGTCAATCTTTATTGGTTATTCTCTTTGAATTTTGTGCATGGTTATAGTGTTTGTAATGTGTACTTGTGTAAAGAAATCAGCCCGGCACAACCCATGTTCTCTTTGCTATCTCTGTCTTCAAGGAAAACTTTGTCCTTTCATCGTTAATTTTTGCTAAATCTAAAAGTAAGCATTAGATTCTCTAACAGAAGGCTAAAAGTGAAGCGAGCATCAAAAAATCCTTGGAAAGTAAACAAAAAGGACTCCGAAGAGCCTCTAAAAACTAAAAACCATGAACCAATTGATCTTTGTCATTGATAGTCACAAAAATGAGAGTGCATCCAGTGGGACACACCAAAATGTGCCATACTATTAAGGACAAGAATGGGAAAAAGAAGTATAGACGTGGTAATAGTAGCTCACAAGGGCACTTGTAAATATGTAACACACGAGTGTAATAGAAGGGAGATATTTCTATCACAAAAAAGGGTACCAATCAAGTGGAGAAACATGGATTGAGTAGGAAAAGGGTGTACTATATTCATGAATTAGGGTTTTCAAATTAGGCTTTGAACACACATTATATAAATAGTTCACATATAATGAACTCCTAAGGGTAGCAAAAGCACATCTAGACAAAGAAGACCAAGACTCACAAACTTCAAACATTCCTTGGAGGCAGTAGCTCAACAAGAGGTTTTACTCAAGGTAGTCCTTATGAAGCCATACATGACAAGGACCAAGATGATAAAGAATGCAAAAAAAGTATAACAACACGGTTTGCTCAAGGTAGGTCATATGAAGACATTTAGGATGAGGACCAAGATGAAAAACAATGCAAAGTAAGTACCCTTGTTGAGAGGAAAAATAACAAAGTAAAACGCGCTAAGGAGAGAACATTCCGGTTCCTAAAGAAAAACACAAAAAAACTCACACACAACTACAAGCCAAGCCTTTCACCACAATTGTTGCTTCTTGAAACAACAATAGGTCTAAGAAGTATGGCAATAAATGGAAGAAAGATAAACTCCCAGTATTGTAGGGTAAAATTATAATCTCATCAAGCAATGTTATAAGCTTAAGGCTAAAGAGGTTCAAAAGAAATAGTCAAAAGCGGCCATTGTAGATGCTTCTTTAAATGCAAATTCAACAAATGTTGTGTAGAGTGCACAGTCGGATTGTAGTTGGTAGGGGCAATATGACCCATTTTTTCACAATGCAGAATCAATTGATCATGTGTGGTACTTTAATAGTAGTGAAACTAAGCACATTATGTCTCATCGTGAACTCTCGAGACTGTCCCTAATGGAAACATTGTAATGTGTGCCATTAATGGTTCTTATCTCGTTAAGGGAGTTGGAAACCTAAATTTTCCACTTTTTGGTTTCCTTGTTGATGTTTGCTAGTCATTAGGGTCTATCTCTATTGACAAATAGTATAGGTCAAGAAGGAGGCCAAAATCACGATTCTTGGGATGCTTCTTGCCACTATCTTTTTATGACAGCAAACTCTACCTTGTGTATAGCTAGAATTATGACCACCATTATAGTTCCAAAAGAGTTATGTCAATTTTAGGGCCTTATTCAAACCATTGTATGTTTTACAGGCACCATTGTCACTTCAATATTTTACTAATTTGAGGGTTCACAACTCCTTAAGCATACAAAAAGCTTTAGCGCTACCTGGGCTTACTTCTTGTAAGATAAAAGTATCCTACTTTGGAGGAATCCAAGAATTGTGATTTTTGATGTACTTCACTACAACAAAATTTAATTGGACAAATCGATTGTGCTCTATGTTTACAAGCTTCTTGAAAGGTTTTTCCCAAATTTAAACTCAAATTTTCCATTCGATCAGAAATTTTGCTAGAATAGTCTAGAATTTCCATTTTGGCTCTATTTGAGTGAGCAACTATATTTTCATTCAATATTCACATCACCACCATAATATGGTAACAAATTTCCGTGGGGAGAATGATGAGATGAACATGAGTTGGCACTTCATGCATGTGGTAGTGCCAAAACCTATGTGCCCAGTCTCCACAAGGTAGTACGCCCAAAGCTTTGCGAGAAGCTTCCAACTTCTCATGAAGCAAAGCATTTGTGAAAAGATTAGTAGGGCACATCTTCATAGGCAAATAATCCAATATTACATCTCCTATAGAGAGCCTCTCCCTTACATAATGAGAATACACCTTGATATGTTTAATGTAAGTCCATGCAAGCCTGTAACACTGGGTTCCTCGTAACTGCTAAAGCACTCTAATTGTCAGTGAAGATAATGGTTGCATTCAACACCTAAGTTAGTCTTAAGGCAAATGAGCCGAATGTACTCAACAATAGAAGCTATGAAAGCTGCCTTGTAATCAGTCTCATGACTATAAGTGGCCACTTTAGGCTATTTCTTACTCTACCAAGTTACATATGAATTGTTGAGCATGAAACAAAAACAACTAGTGGACACTCATGTATGATAACAACTAATGCTATCTAAGTTTGAAAAGGCATGTAAATCCCATGGCGATGATTCCCCTTGGGAGAAAGCAACCCAAGATGTATAGTGCCACTCAAATAGGAAAAGATCCACTTAGCTACCTTCCAATGCATAGACCCTCGGATATGCATAAATTCTCTCACTTTCTAGAATGAACATCTGGCCTCGTAATGCATACATAAATCAGGCAACCTATAGCCCCTGCTAATAGAGAGCGACATTTGTATAGTCTCCGACATCGTTTTTACTAAGCTTCAAACTTGTCTCCTTAGGAGTAGCAATAGGCTTGCACTCTTCAAGGCCAAACCTATGGAACAATGTCTTAATATACTTTGTTGAAAACAATTCAATATCTCCATCGACCTACAAAAGCTTTATGCCCAAACTAGTATGCAAAAGCCCTAGGTTTAGCATTTCAAACAAGGTATTCATTAGCCTTAAACATCAATATTTCTTTCAAAGGTTCCGGTGAGCAACATGACATTGGCATAGAACACAATGATCATAAATAAATCATCAGCTTGCTTGATACAAAGAGCTCTTGGTTGGACTATTTTAAAAACCATGTGTAGCCAAATAAGCATATTTTTGTACCAAGCACTGGAGGTTGCTTCAAACCATGCAAAGACTTTTTAAGCTTGCAAACCTTGCTTTCCTACCCATTTGAACAAATCCATAAGGCTATGAACATACAAGAATGTAGGCTTTATGTCCAATTGGTGTACATTCCAACCACTATGAGCTGCAAATGCATGAATTCCTCTGAATGTAGTCATACAACAAGTAAGAGAAAATGTATCATCAAATCAATGCCCTTCTATTGGGCATACCCTTTTGCCACAAGTGGGTCATCCCATTGTCCTCCAACTTTATATGAACTTGGTACTCATGTTCTTCATCATGTTCAATTTTGTGTGCCAAGAATGCTTTCTTCAGCTTTCTTGTGAGAAAAAATATTTCCCTTTGTTGGAACATTCGTGACAAAACTCACAAACCACCGTATTCTTCTGTATGACCACCTTGTTCTTAATGACCACAATGTTCTTTGTGACTACCTTTGAATTAAAATTCTTCCTATTGAAGAGAGCCTTCTCATAATCTTAGCAACACTTAATCTTGGGCTTCTTTCTTTCCATCATCTTGTTTATTTCTTTTAGCAAGGATGCATGCACATCAACCAACTTGGTGATAGTAGACATGTTTGTGAGAGTGGTAACAACATGACCACAACTAGATGGTAATGGTATGAGCAATACAACAATGGAAAGGTCCTCATCCACTTTGAGGGAACTACCTATGAATTGAGTCATCTAACTAGGCATGTGATTAAGATGAGAAGCTATTGGTGTCCTAGGTGCCATCTCAAGCTAAAAAACTCTCTTAAAAATAGTTTTCCCCATATAAGAATTTGATGACAACATGTCCAAGCATGTGTCAGTGGATTTCACCGCATTCAATGATGTTGTATGGATTTCAACTCAAATCACTTGCCTAGTGGAATTTGCACCAAGAAAATCCATTAGGTTAAGAAATTTCTTCGTGAACATATTAAAATGCTACAAATTCTTGTTTTGATGTGCAACAAGCAAAAGACCATTATAAACTATATATGGGATTAAAGAGAAGACAAGTTACTTTAAAGGAAGGTAATCAAGTTTTCTATGACCTTTCGGGCATTCAAAAATCCTAAACACTAGAGAAGTACCCTACATTTATCTAATTATTATGGAATTTTTATAATAATGAGAATATAGATCATGTTGCCTACAAGCTATAATTACTTGCTAGCTTGAGTCCACCCAATGATTTGTGTGAAGTTGTTTAAGGTAATGATTTGGCAATGCATATGATTTTGTGGACATATCTGTGCTAGGAGATTTCATTGTACCTCCATTTCAACTTCATGAATGAGAAAAAATTTTGGAGTACAATGGAAAACATTAAAGCCTCATGTTAATTTTCTCAAGTCCCCAATTTTGTTTTCAAGGATGAGAGCTAGGGTCAAGACATGGGTGTTGTGTGAGAAAACTCTAGAGGAGATCTAGTTCAAAAGGGCTATATATATGGTCTATGCCTATATATAGGTAGTTTTGGTGATGATTCAACACTCTCAACCTCACCTAGGTGGTGATGAGGGTTCTAATTAAATCCATAAAAATTTGGCTAAGTGCAATTTTGATGAGTTGCACAATTATGGCATGATTTTAAGTGCTTTTGTGTCTACGTTGATCATCAGCTCTCTCTCTCTCTCTCTCTCTCTCTCTCTCTCTCTCTCTCTCTCTCTCTCTCTCTCTCTCTCTCTCTCTCTCAAATGGGCGTGCACATTCTCTTATCCCTCCTCTCCCACTTTCTCTTTTTGCAAAATTTGATGTCCACTGGCCCATGCCACTGACCCACACTCCACTTTACGCACACACTCTTCACCATTCGGCACTAATTGCATTATCAGAGGGCTCCCCCATAGGCATTTTAAAGGTGCATGTAGGGGCCCTCCAAATTTTTAAAAAAGTGCCCCATACTCTTACCTTCTGTTTGAAGGGCCCTCATCCTAATTATTGTTGTGACTGCTATCTTTTAGATGGGGGATGCTTCAACCACCCCCACAATAGAGAAACACCTTTACAACCTTCAATTTTAGGTAGCCAAGTTGCCTAGCATGATCAAAATGGGAATTCCACTTGTCAACCTTTTTGGGTAACCGAAAGATAGGAGGGGTAAGGGGATCTCGCTAAGTAGTTGGAGGACCCTTCAATGAAGAAAGGGCCCTTCAACAAAAAGCCCCTTTAAAGGGCCTATGGGGGAGCCCTCTCACACCCCACACAGTTTAAATTTCAGACCTAGGTCCCATTCATGGCGATGTTTTCATAGCGCTTTTTCACATCTGCTGAGAAAACTAATGAATCATTTAGGGGAAGATTGATGATTACATCATGTAAGGAATCCAAAACCCCCAGGGTTGTATTTTGCTATTGTAGCATAACAAAACCCTCTTCTTGATAAGATGAATGCATGTTTTAAGGATACATGGTAGTAACAAAGACAATTACAAAATTAGCATAAGTTATCCATCTATAAGCCTTTTTGTGGGCTTTATAAATAGCCATTAGGTAGAGAAGTGGTGATGTGTTTAAGATGTGAAAATTCTCACTTATGGAGTATATTCTTTCCAAGGCTTCTAATTGAGACACTTTATATGGGACAAAATCTGGTTTTGATAGCCTCCTTTTTGCTTGTTCCAACATATAACCCTTGCATACGAGGATAGGATTATTAAGGGCTTTACCCAGTATGACAAAAAAAAAGCCTCCTTCAACGTATCCACATCTGGATCTATGTCTTGGATGTTCTTACCGAACTTGTGTTTTGGTAAATCTACTCTGCAGAAATCCCAAGAAAGGTTCTTGACTTGATCCATAGGATAGTTTATGGAGACCATAGTTTCTGTGATTATAGTGAGTGTCAAATTCCATAATTCTTCACATACTTTGTGAATACATAAGGTTTGAGTAGGCATATGGTTTAACCCTTCATGTAAGACATTCTAAATGTATGGATCAAAAGCCGCTAAATCATATGTGAGTATCTGTTGGATTTCTTCAAAGAAGCCCATCATACCTTATTTGAATAGAAATTCATGTTGTGATTCATAACAGAAAATAGACTTGGCATTGCACACACTGTCCTTAATTGATCCCAAAAAAGTCCATCCAAAACAAATAATATCTAGCTTACATGAATTGTTGCCTCCTTGTCCATAGAAAAAAAGACTAATAAAACTTCTTACAAAGCTGATATCCAAACAAGAAGTAAGGTATTTCATGTGTGAGTATAAGTGTGTGTATGTGTGTGCGTACTCTGTTGTTCTCTTGCACCACCAATTGGTTGGAAATTCTATTTGTGTGTGTGTGTGTGTGTGTGTGTGTGTGTGTGTGTGTGTGTGTGTGTGTGTGTGTGTGTGTGTTTGTTTGTGTGTGTGTGTGTGTGTGTGTGTGTGTGTGTGTGAGAGAGAGAGAGAGAGAGAGAGAGAGAATGATTGGTTGTTCTGTGGGTGTATGTGAGTGAAGGTGTGGGGTGTGTTAAATGTGTCGGAGACTTGTAGTATGCATCAAATCAAGGCAATTTACAACATTTGCTAATTTAAGATTGTGTGTGGAGGTGTGTGGGTGTGTGAGTTGCCCATTTAGCACCACTTGTGTATGTGTGGGGCCAATGAGCATGAGAGAGAGAGAGAGAGAGAGAGAGAGAGAGAGAGAGAGAGAGATACTCAATGTGCCCAACCTTGTTTAACAGTCGACCACAATGCAACAACTTTTGAGAATGGAGTAGGGCAAAAGACAACATTCATTTGTATGCAGCTTGAAGTAGAGGATGCCAACATCAATAAAAAGCAGTTGGAAAGATGGAATATAGTCTTGATTCAGATCTTCAAGTACATTCTTAGAGGCATCAACCGCCCATCATGATGGGCTCATAAAGTCATATTATCATAGATAAATCCTATCCTTTCTTCAAACTCTTCATATATAAATGCGGTCCAAGACATCAAAAGGCTTGTACAAGACTTCTGTAGCAATGGATTTAAAAGGCTCAGGCTTGGAGACTGGTAAAAGGGTATCCGCATAATTAATGAGAGTTTCATAATATTCCAACTATATTATGCATGTGCAATGGCAGACACTAGGTCCCTCAAGGGGCCTAGTGCCCCCTCAAGTACCTCTTATATTATACCTAGTGCAAGAAGGATGGAGGGCAATTGTCACACACACAATAGCATGAGCTTTTTTTGTGGGATCCAACACCTGAAGTTTTTTAAGGGAACCGCTTGTAAGCCTTGATTTAAAACCAAAAAAGTCTCTCATCATGGGTAAATATGGATCGTGTTAAGTGGTACGAGCTCGCAAAACCACATGAGTGATCTACCCCCACTACTTGCATGGCGAAGTCTTCATCTATTTCACCGCCACCACCCCACTCTTGACAAGCAAAAAAATTTGTCATCTAAGTTGAAGCTTACAGGAGTTGGGCCCACCTCTCTTATGCTATGTAAAAGCATGTGCATGAAATCCACAGCGCTTAAGGCTAGAAGATATACTACTTGGCCCTTACATTGTTGACAAAAGCCCCCTAAATATGGCTAATCGGGTCCCTATAAAGCGATAGTCCATACTATGTTGACATCAGTAGCAAGTACATTGTTTCAATGACACTTGAAGTCCATAAATTGAAGACTAATTAAGTTATTTTGTTTATGATGGATGTAGGTAACAGGGACAATGCTTGCATAGAATGGCACTTGGTTAAATAAGAGGGGACACTACTATGGGGAGCATAGTTTATTGTACCATATGCCTTATAAATTTGGATCTTGTTAATTCCTATTTTTCTCTAATCGAGAAGATTTTCAACCCTCCCATTGAGAGAGGAGTGCAAATCTAAAGGGAACTGTGCCTCGTCTTGCATCAAGCCAGTCTTAAATTCTTCAAGCAAAATCTTGAGATGGCAAGTTTTGAAATTGAATAGATTTAAGTTAAAACAAACCTATCTTTTCTTGAGCACTAGCTCTCATCATTAAACAAAAAAAGGGGGGAAATTTTGAGCCAAAATAGCAAGGGTGCATCAAGAAAAGAGTGTAGAGTTGAAAGTGTGCCTCGATTGAGCTTCAAGTAAATCAATACCCAACGAGCACTAAGGGAATCCTCTCGAGCAATTAGAAAAAAAACCTCAAACAGCCAAACTACAACAAAACCAATTGGAATCCATTGAGCCCACTTCGAATGTCATTGTACTGAAACAAAACCCTGGAAAACATCCTCAAAGCCTATCAAAATGGTCAAGAACCCTTCACAGCCTATCAAAAACCTCTTTGAGTTCTAGCTTGGAGGTGTTGGGGAAAATCAGTCCAGAGTGTCTTTTTAATGTGTTTAAATTGTGAAATATGGGTTTATAATTTTGAACTCATCTTGGAGAAAACTGGTGAAGCTTTGCAAGTTTAGGGTAAATACCAACAAGAGGTTTCAATTTTGACCTTTTTTCTTTTGTAGGAAAACCTCAAGTTGGCCATTACTTCATGGGCTAAAAATTGAGGGTTTTAAGGGAAAATAGGCCACTTAACAACAAGTTGAGGTATCAAGGTAGTACCCTATTAAGAGGCATACTTTGTAGTGATTGAAAATTGGCTATTAAAGAGCCATTTACCCATCATTTGAGTTGAAGTCATCTCTAGCTTGCTTGAGTTAGAGTTACCCAACTCTCATAAGATCAGACGAACAAATTCAGCTGTAGAATTGCTTTTGCACGAGCAATTTTTTCCACCCGAGTATGAATTTGTTCCATCAAGAATAACAAAACACAACGGGATAAAAGCTTTACAAAGTGAGTACAACATGGAATCAAATCTAGTAGGGAGTTCAATTGCACTGAAGCCAGCTAGTAAAAACAACAACACAAGAGAAACTGTAGTAGAGCAGCCAAGATAACAGTTATTACAACTTTATGGCTATAATAACGACATGGTTTTCTATGCAAATTTGGAAGTCCACAAGTACCTAATGAGTGCCAAAAACTACAACGTAGGAGATTCTATCGGTAAGAGTGAAGCCCACCTGACCCATATAACCCCCAAATGTTTTTAAATTTTAGTAGAGCTAGGGACTGAAAACTCAAAGATGAAGTACATGTAGATGTCCCAAAAATCAATTCAAGTTGTTATTCGGGAATCTGTACAGTTCAAGAAACCATACAATTGATACACATGCAATCTGGTTTCTTGTACATGGACTACAATGGTCAAGTATATAGTTGAAAGCCACAAATGGTAAGCCCTCATATCAGCCAATCGAAGCAAACTTATTGGAGAACCGAGTCAAAGGGAATATAGAGATCAAGATGGAGCAATCTATAGCCTAATGTTGTGCAACTTTAAAGATGACACCAACAATTTTGCGAGCACAGAAGCTAGAACTTCTCAAAAGGAGCTTTCTATGGATAGGCAAATCAAAGTGCCAACCATTACAATATATTTCTCAAATTGTGGAAGACAAGCAGGACATTTTCTAGAGGATTGTCCCAAGAATTTGGAGAATGGGAACACAACAACAGTGAAGTAAATCACATAACAACTTGGAAATACAATTGACAATGTAAGTCCACTTAACTCTCTATTTTTAACATAGTCAAATGCTCATGCATTACCTCTAGGAACACCGCTAAAGGCACCACAAGTTCAATATCTGCATGAGGATTTAGGGGCACTTGAAGGGCTAAAACTGAAACCACATAACAATAACTTGTGCATGATCAAAGCACTCTACAATCACCAAAGGTCACAAAAAGTGCTAGATTTGCAAATGATCTTGCATCCATCATCGATATTGTGCATTCACATGCTAGGATGAGAGATACATTGAAGCAAATATTGTTAGCGTTATATGGGATACATAAATATTATTCACATTATGTGGACCAAAATGGATACTTGGATTAAAAGAACAAACCGATCTTTGAGAGGCCTACATACTAACTCATAGAAGTGTGCTTTATGCTAGATCAGGAAGGATGGTTTATCTCCGAGGAAAATAACACTTATTTCCTCACTAGATTTGAATCACGTTACCTGAGTGAATCCCAAATTGTGTCCAAAATCAAATTATCACCCATCGAAAGCCAAGCTTCAATGTTATTCCATGACCAACACATATCATGACTTTTGCAAACGTAGATATAGACGTGAGTCTACATTCTATGATGATATGGGTCTTAATTTCACAATAGCTCAACTCATAATAGACCCATGACATAGAAAATCTTAGGGAAAAGATAATAAAATTTACAACCTAATCTTGGAAAAAGTATTTCATGTCTTAAGAGATACATAGAATCATATGAAGAAGGTTTGCAGATGTCAAACATCCACAAAGCAACACAAAACATATGTAAACCCCAAAAAATCAATTCAAGTCAGAGCCAAACATTCTTGAACCTTTCTCATGGAGAAAATATTAGTGATCACCCTAGGTCCATGAGAAGGGGTGAGTCATATCATCTGTCAACATTCAAACACCCCCTACGAGATCAATAGAGGTCTACAACCGAAGTCAAAGTTAGAAGTCTACAAATGTTATCGGATGCCAAGGTAGCTACAATTTCAGTTAGAAAACACCCTAGGAAGGGGGGAACCACAACAACTTTGTCATCAAATGCTATATCAAGAATTCACCGCGTCAATTAGAAGTCCTAGATCTTTGAGCCATAACATTTTGAATCACATGCCATTACTAGAATATATGGTTGTTGGAAGCTTCTAGTTAACATTGATTCTGTCAGAATCTGTGTCAATTGGTAGATTTTTGCACAGATTTTGTCAAAATCTATTGACGTATGCTTGTAGGAAGATAGTCAAGGAGTGGAGTTTCATTTGATTTCCTCATGTCAAAATCAAAAGGCGATCGACCCAATAATGTTCAAGCATTTGTATGTAGCAAGCTTACATATGCATATAGAGATGAAGATGGAAATGAATATGAGCAAGTTCATGGTCTTACACAAGCCCCATATGGATGACAAGTTTGAAGTCAGAGATTGTCCCAAGTTGATGCAAAATCTCAAGTTGTCAAAAAAGGGTGCAAAAAGCTAAAAATTGGTAGTAGTTAAAGCTATAGAAAATCAACACAATGTCACTCTTCATTGGATACATTTTTCTCAAAAAGCTACACAAAGGTACTAGCAAAGTCCCTCCCAAGAGACAAACTTTGCTAGAAAGTACGATGGATCTTTTAACATCAAAAGCTACTTAGATGTAGGCAAATGATGCACAACATTGCAAGCAAAACGTGTAGTATCACAACCAACATCTCATGTGGAGAGTATTAGAGCAAGGGAGTTGTAGAAAAAGTTCATCCACAGGAAACAACCACAACAAGAGCAGTGAGGATAGAAGGAGTTTTTGAGAAGATCAAGTGCAACATAATTTGTCAAAGCAGAGACAAGTTGTCAAGGGAAGCAAGGCTAGATTTGAGATAGACAAGAACCTCATATCTTTTTACACATAGCTAAAATGTGGCAAACCACAACTAGTTGATGCTCCAAATTCGTTAGCATGTCTGGAAACAAACAAGGAGAATACTAGGTAATAATTTATCTTGCCCCTCAGATAGATTTCATATCCTAGAAACACAATTTCATGTGATGACAGTAAGAGATATACAAGACAATGTAGTTATGGGAAAGTCACTAGCCAAGACAGTTCTCTAGAGATATAGTGTTCGCAAGAGATGCAGTCTATGAAGACAACCATGATTAAAGAGCACCAAAAATTATCATTGACAAAAGAGAACAAAATTTCCTTGAGTGAAGTACAATTGGAGACCAATACAAAGGTACAACCTCCTATAGATGTTTCAATTCCACCCAACAAAACTCCAGATGAGATTGAATCAAATCAGGTAAAAGCATGTGTTGTCAACACACAAAAAGTGACAACGCTTGATGGAATATAATTTCTTGAATGACCTTCCGCAGAGACCTAGGTAGATCATGATCAAATCTCAACAGAAGAAGAGCAAGTATCCTCAATAGGGCCACCAACAAGGATTCCTACAGTACTCAGTAGTGCAAATAGAGCAAGCGTTCAATGCATTGTTTTGTTGGATAAAGAAGTAAAGTGAAATATGGTTTCGCACGATATTCAAAGATTACTGGAGATTACTCAATGTGAGCATGATAGCACAACAATTGAAGGTAAGGTTGCAAGTCAATTGGAAATGCTGGTTGCTACTCTCAACATCCAAGAGCATGAAAAGTAGGTGAAACTGCAAGTGACACTTTCAAAGGAATTGAATGGTTGCAGATGACATCCTTGGTTGTTAGTGGTTAGACCAACACAAGAGCTACAAAGGAGAAGCAGTGTTGTTACTCTCCTTTCCAAGTAGTAGTATGCAATTTTTATAATTACCACCAATGTGAGATTCAAAATTGCAAAGTTCTTAGGAAGTGCTAAAAATTATTACAATTATGCACAAAGGAAAAGATTCAATGGACCTTTCAACAAGAACCATGGAAGATGTGACAACATATGCCTCTACATCAAACAAGCTTAGTGGATCCTGTCCCTCAATAAATCCAAGTTTCCTAGTGTCTCAATTCATGGGTGACTCAAACAAAATATACCCATCGGAAAAAAACAAACTAACAAAGGTATACCAGCCCAAGTACTCATTAAAATGAAAACGAGTCAAAAACATGTTTGTCTTGAGCAGTCAAATAACATTCAATAATCTCATGTGGATTAAAGATGACAAAACAACACAAAAAGAGAAGCACATGAGATGGGTAGCCTCACAATGTAGCTCAGAAGAACATGAGTACTAGAAAGGTAATAGACATGTATGTGTACCAAAGCCGAAGATTACAACATATGAAGTGAAGTCAAGACCCTTATGAGATTTTGGGGGTCATTTGGAGGGCCTTCTAAAAAATTCTATTACTCTCTCTAGAAAATTTTCTTAAAATGCACTTGCACTTATTGAGTACATCCAAAATAACAACTACACACTCTGAAAAGCGAACCTAACTTTTTGATCATCTTTGAAAACGGTCACCTTGTCATTAAATGCGAGTGTCCTTTTCATGAGGTAGATGTTGCTCATTTAATATGGCTTTCGTTCATCATTGAAATGAAAAAAATCATAAGATTATTAACTAGTATTAGGATTTGAAGTTTTTGACACCACCAATGCGTCCGAAACAACCAAAAACCTAAAAAATGCATGTTTATTTGTCTAGTTCTGATACTTGGAGAGGGAGAAAATGAGAAAAAACCAAAAGGGATTTTTGTCGAAAACGACACAACAGGGGCATTCCAATTTTATTTGAAATGTCTTTGCATGCTGTTCAATTTGTTTTTGTCAAATAGCATGCAAAAGCCATTCCAATTTTTTTTTGAAATGGCCTCTCTACGCCATTCAACAAAAATCCCTTTTCGGGGGTTCTTTGGCTTTTTCTCTCTCTCTCTCTCTAGGTGTCACAATGAGGCAAGTAGACATACATTTTTTAGGTTTTTGGGTGTTCCAAATGCAATGGAAGTGTCAAAAGCTTCAATTCCTACCATTAATTGAATGAGCAAAACCCACCTCATGAAAAAGACACTCGCATTGAATAAAAAGGTGATCGTTTTCAAGGACCATTGGATCATTGAATGAGTGGGGAACACTTTTTTCATATTTTTGTTGATATTAGCCTATTTTCTACCTAATGTTGGCCCTTCTCTCGTTGAAGGAGCTCTTTTTTCTCTCTCTTTTAAAAGGCCCTCCAAAAGACCTCCAAAATTTCCTAATACCTCTCAACAAGGAAGTCCGAACGAGTATCTGGTAGTGATGTGTGTGAACACACTAGGACCGCCGGGGCATTTTTTCCCTCTTTAGGAGGTTTTTGCCCCCGAGCATTGTATATACGCCCATCACTCTAGGGCTATCTATCTTTCCATTGCACACTAAGTAACATATTCTCTATTGTGTGCCTTGAGCTTCCTTTGTCTTCTCCAAGCTGTGTGCGTTGTGCCTTGAGCTTCCTTTGTCTTATCCAAGCTGTGTGCATTTCTCTGCAACCCTAATTCCAACAATTGGTATCAAAGCAAGTTGCGTCCTGCCGGGCTTAGTCGCCAGCTGCCCCAGCACACGCCTGCTCACTTTCTCCAATTATAGTGAGGTTTGACAAGCGTTCGCAGGTCGACAAATATTTCAGGAAATCTCATAGAGCTTGGACTGCTTAGATTTCTGATTCGGGGTCATTTTGGCCTCCGTTTCAACTACATGCAGATCTGCACAGGCAATTTTGTCATTTTGTGCAGAATTTCTGTTAGTGTCGTTTTCTACATAACAGGTGCCTTATAGTCTTCTATGGTTTGTGCTATATAGCACGTGTTGTTCCCGCTCCGTTTCTCCTATTTTTGGGCAGTTTTCACATCAGGTGTAGCATTTACCATGGCTGACAACAACAACACCGATGTGTTCAAGATGTTTGCTACTGAGGATAGGTTGGATGGGGACAATTACCCTATGTGGGCTTATATGATGCAACACGTTCTTGTGTCAAAGGGCGTCTAGAATATTGTGCAAGGCATTGATGTACGTCCTAGTTCTGAGGATGTAGGCGATGTTGAGGATGTTGCAGGTCTTGCTGCAAGGACTGCAGCTATTAGAGTTGTTTTGCCTATGACAGAACAAATCTCGTTGGGATGTAAAGGATGCACAGGCTCATGCATTGATTGTGTTGTCTTTGAAGCGCACCATTGTTCCTCACACCCGTTCAGCAAAATTTGCAAAACAGGCTTGGGATATTTTTGTTGGTCTTTATGCAAGTCGCAATGAGGCTAAAATTGCTTTGCTGCGTAAAGAGCTGGAGTCGAAGATTATGCATGACGAAGATGATATGGACACTTTCCTTGCTACTGTCAAGGATATCAATGAGCAACTTATTTCTGCAGGTGAAGTCATTTCAGACAGTTCCCTTGTGCAGCCAGTTCTTGATGCCTTACCAGATTCTTACCAGACTTTTGCTAGTACTTGGAGACTTATGACCCAAGGAAATCCAGAAGTTGTCAAGTTTGATGCATTATGCACATTGCTGTTGCAAGAGTCCCTAACAGGCCTAGATAGTGTGCAGTTGAATAGGCTTTTATTGCTCCTCAAAGAAAGGGTAGTAACAGCAATGCAGCCACTTCTTATGGTTCTGCTACGAGTGGCAAAACTTCTGTTCCTAGTGTTTCTGCTGGCAGTTCTTTATTTGGCAATTCTGGTGATAAGGGCAAAAAGAAGATGCGTTGTCATTATTGTAAAGCTAATGATCACTTGATCAAGCAGTGTCCTAAGTTGAAGACCAAAGAGGCTAAGAAGAAAGAGGGTGGTTCCACTACAAATGTTGGTTCCACTACAAATGTAGCTATTGTTGAGTCTTCTGTGAAAGGAGACTGTGATGCTGATATCGATTCAGAATGGGCTTTTAGCACAAAGTGCACATACAATCCTATTGTCCATGATGCATGCTTGTCAGTTGCTGCAGATTCACATGTGTGGTATTTCGACAGCGGTTCTACAAAACACATTACCTCACATCGTGAATTGTTTACCTCTCTCGAGTTTGTCCCAAATGGGAATTCAGTCACTTGTGCCAACAATGCCTCTTATCCGGTTCAGGGAGTTGGAAAGATGGTGCTTACTGCTGCAAATGGCAGTTCCTTCACACTTGTTGATGCACTTTATGTACCTGGGATCAAGAAGAATCTCTTCTCTGTATCCGCACTTGCTAGACTTCGACACCTAGTCAAATTTATGGATGACAGATGTACAGTTCATGATCTCAGTTTTGGTGATGAAATTGTTGCATCTGGCCCTTTGTGCCGTGGGCTATATAAGCTTACTTTGTATGACAAGTGTGGACAAAATTTTGCAAATGCTGTTGCAGATTCAAGGGCTATTTCAGATGCAAAACTTTGGCATGCACGTTTTGGTCATCTCAATTTTGCCAATTTGTTGCGTTTGCAGAAATCTGATATGGTTGCTTCTTTGCCGCCTCTTGAAGCACCTGTTAAACATATTTGTGAAGGCTGTATTTTGGGTAAGACGCAATGTTCTAAGTTTCCAAAGGATGGTTCATTTCGGGCCACATGCAGGTTGCAACTTGTGCATAGTGATGTTTGTGGGCCCATGCAAACTCCGTCCTTGGGCAATTACCTTTACTTCGTGACTTTGATTGATGATTACTCCAGGCATGCATCGGTAATTCCGCTTAAAGTGAAGTCCGAAGTTTTTATGTGCTTCAAACAATTTCTGGCTATGGATGAAAATGTCTCGAAATGTACTATAGGCACCCTCCGTTCCGATCGAGGGGGGGAGTATATGTCTCATGAGTTTAATGCATTTCTGGCTAGTCGTGGGATAAAACACCAATGTACAGTTCCTTATACACCTCAGCAAAATGGTGTTGCTGAGAGGAAAAACAGGTCATTGACGGAAATGGCATGATGTATGGTCAAAAGTCAAGCTTTGCCGCATTCTTTTTGGCTCAAGGCCATCATGTGTGCCACTTATGTACTTAACAGGTGTCCTATGGAAGCTTTGCAGTATATTACTCCATATGAAGCATGTCATGATAGAAAGCCTTCTATTAAGAACATGTGTGTTTTTGGCTGTTTGGCATATGCTTTGGTGCTTTGGTTTCACGGGATGTAGTGTTTGTGGAAGATTCTATTCAGCCCTTGCTGTCATGTACTAGAGACAGTAATGTAAGCTCACATGACATTCATGACACTTTGTTGCCGCTTTTCAGTGGTGGAAATGCGAATGTAAGTTCCAATGAGGCAAATGTACAGCCTGTGGGGGTTTCTGAAAATGTTATAGATCAGCTTATTACTGATGCAGATGTACATGATGTACTTGATGAGGAAAGGGCTGAAAATGAGCAGGCTAGAGGTATGCACAATGGCTGGTGCACACTTTGCGTGACAGTAAATTGGATGCACCTTTGTCTAGTCGTACTTGTTCAGGTTCTCGCCATGCATCTTATGCATCAGATTGTTTGGCTATGTCTAGCTTACATGATGTTGAGGAGCCGCTGTCTTTTGATGAAGCACAGAATTCAAAAAATTGGATGGCTGCCATGGAATCAGAGTATGATGCACTTATAGAAAATGACACATGGACTTTATGTGATTTGCCTCCTGGCAAAAAAGGCCATTGGTACGAAGTGGGTTTACAAGTTGAAACGCAAGCCGGATGGTGAGATCGATCGCCATAAGGCTCGACTTGTTGCAAAGGGTTATGCACAGCAAAAAGGCATAGATTATGAAGAGACCTTTTCTCCCACTTGTCGTATGACTACTGTGGGTTTTCTATGTGCATTGGCAGCCATTGTTACTGCTTTCTTGTTGGGATGTACATCAATCAGACATTGTTACTGCTTTCTTGAATGGTGACATATTTGAGGAAGTTTATGTCACGCAGCCTCACGGTTTTGTCATAAAAGGACAAGAGGACAAAGTGTGCAGATGTAAGAAGGTTTTGTATGGGTTGAAGCAATCTCCTCGTGCTTGGTATGAGAAAGCTGACACTCATTTGGTTAAACGAGGCTTTTGTAATGTCAAGACACCAGCAAGGCCAGACTAATAAGGCAGGGCCGGGCTAGGCGGTTTGGAACGGGGAGTCCATCTAGGGCAAAGGGCCAAGGGCATGCCTATATAAGGGTGGTTGGGTGGAGGACTCCTAGGCTCTAGTCACCCCTGTCTTACATTGGTATAAGAGCTAAGTCTATTTTGGGCAAGAGGGCGTGGAGCTTTTATGCATGCTCCTCTCTTTGAGGGCGTGAAGAGCCGCCTGCTAAGGGGGACGACGAGGTCCTACTGTGTGAGAAGCGCCGCTTGTGCCGACGGGAGGGAGGCAAACTCTACCTCCGGCAACCGCTGCGTGGCTTGGCCCGGCGGATGCGCGTTGCCTTGGGGAGTGTTTCACGTCACTGGGGCAACGCCTAGAACACAACGCGCGGGGAGGTATCTCTCTCCCTCGCCCTCGCGGCACTGCCAAGGTCACCATAGCCTACTCAAGCCTTTATTTTCACATACAATCCGCCCAAAGGCTTTGGCCTTGGGCAATTCATTCAAAAAAACCTCAACATAGGGGGCGTGCCCACCCGGGTACACACCCCATACCCAAGCCAGGGTATTCGAGGGGAAGGCAAGGCCGGAATCCAACATAATCATAGTCCAAGGGCCATCAAATTCGAGGTAAACTGTCCGAAGGACAGAAATTACAGAAGTTGATCGAAGTTCAAACTTGACAGGTTGAAGTTTCGGAAGACTGTTTATTACAATTTCTTCCTCCGAAAGGATTCAGGCTTCAACAATGTTTCGAGCAGTACAAATTTTTGGCGACATCATTAAGCATAGTTGATTCAACTATAAAGAGCTTACAGAGTGTCATATACGGCGGACTACCACCGATTTAGACAGAGTTAGCACAACTACCCTACTTGGCGAGTGCTCCCAATATCAGGTATATTTTTTGAGTACTTCTTTCACCGCACTGTGTAACCATGGATTCGGATATCAATATGACATTCGATTTTGAGAAAAGTACTCCTGATCCTACCAATAATGGCCTGCGACCGGATCCTCTCAAGGAGAGTAACCGTGACGCTATGGCAGGAGAAGATACTTATGAATTGCTCGATATTCAAGAATTTCGTGCACTTCAGACACACATGACCGGCATGGATGAAAATTTTAAAGCTTTAAATGAAAATTTTACTAAACTTCCCACATTAGTAATTCAATTAATGCATCAGCAGTTTAAGAGTCCTGCTGACACCCATATGCATGAGCACGTAGACACACAAGGGCAAGGCCCAATTCAGGATACGTTGCATACTCTCACTGCCAAAGAGGTGGATGACTTGTTAAAGAACTTTAAACCACCAGTCTTTAAGGGCGAAGACCAAGACCGTAATAAGGATGCAGTGAACATCTTTCTCAGCAAATGGGATGGAATTCACGCCTTAAGGCGTACTCCAGATGTTGTTAGAGCTCTGCAGACGAGCTTAACTCTGGAAGGCAAGGCCTACAAATGGTGGATGTCTCTCAAGGAGAAGAACATCATACCACAAAGTTGGGCAGCCTTTGAAGCAATGTTTAGCAAGGAATTTTTGCCTCTCGAGTCTTCCTCGAAATTCTCCACAGTGGAAGTAACACACACTAAGATGGTGCATGAATGTTGTCTCACAACTTCCATGTGGCAACAAACCTTTGGACCACATGAGTTAGTACGTATGCATGGATATCTGCAAGGGCACAAGGTGCGCATCTTGGTAGATGACGGGGCTACTCACAATTTCATCAATTATGGATTGGTGAAAAGGTGAAAAGGCTCAAACTGCCTCAAACTCCAAGTACCCACCGCTACAAGGTAGCAATGATGAATGGACATGATAGCGAAGTATGGGATACCCAATGCCGAAATGTTCCATTAGAGGTACAAGGGTACTCTTGTTTGGATTTTCAGGTTATAAACATGGAAAGGGTTGATGTAGTTCTTGGTAGGGAATGGTTGCATAGCTTAGGACCATCATTGAAGCGTAGCTATGAGCACAACAGCTTGATGTTTGAAACCCATGGCGCACATGTGTTGTTGTTAGGAGAAAAGAATATACCTTCATTACCACTAATTTGTACCACCAAGCTTATGCAGCTCGTTTCTGATAATGAAATAGATCAAGTTTTCTTGTGTTACTCACTGTCTCATTTTCTTTTCTAACATTGAGTCAGTTGAACATTCCTCAACGCCGCATGCTTCTCTCTCCTCTATTCCACCAATTGCTAATTCTAAGCAAAGTTTCTAGTCAATTACAACAATTATTAAAGGAATTCCAAGATGTATTTCCTAATGATTTGCCACCAGGATTACCGTCGACACGATCACTGCAACATAGCATTGACGTGGCTACAGGCTGGAAACCTGTTAGTAAACCACCTTATCATATGAGTTACTCAGAGGCTGCTGAGGTGGAACGTCAGCTTGCTGACTACCTTAGCAGAGGATTTATCCAACCCAGTTCTTCACCATGGGCTTCACCTATCCTGTTAATGAAGAAAAAGGACGACAGTATGCGCATGTGCGTAGACTACCGGGGCTTAAATGCGGTTACAGTTAAGAACAAATACCCATCGCCAAGAGTAGATGAGTTATTTGATAAGCTAACTCATGCTCGCATTTTTACAAAAATTGACTTACAGCCAGGATATCACCAAGTCCGTATTCGGCTTGCCGATATACCTAAGACTACCTTCCGAACACGGTTTGGAAACTACGAGTTTTTGGTGATGCCCTTTGGGTTAACAATGTGCCCGCAACGTTCATGACATTTATGGATAGTATCTTGTAGCCATATTTGGGCAAATTTTTTATTGTTTTCCGCGATGACATCCTAGTCTATTGTGCTTCTGAAGAAGAGCACTTACAACATCTCATACAGGTGTTTGAGTTGATAGAATAAGTAGACCTAAAGTATTATAGGAAAGAAAGATAAAAAAGCAAAGCATGGATGGGGTTTTAACAACATAATTGATACTTTGATTTTGGCCTATGTAGCTACGTTTCCCCTATCCCATAAATTTAACCAAAACTTTGAGCATCTCATCCTTGTTGGTCCTAAGAAGATATGCTTGAAATCTTAGTTGTCTCTAAAACCAAAATTTGAATTTGAATCTATCGTTTGTAGACCTTACCTTAGAAGCAAGTATAAGTTTCTATTTTAATTGAATAATAGCCCTTACCTATAGTCATGTGAGTCATTCCCATCATATGTTGTACCATAGTCATAAATTGGAGGGTAGAAGATAGAAACCACTAAGTAATTTATGGATGATTTGAGGACAAGTGTCCATATAACAATGCATCCATTCCATAATGATGGAAGAGGGTGAAAAAAGAAGGCCCTTGGCCATGCTAATATCCAAGAATACAAGCCTTAGGTCTTCAATTGAAAAAATGGAAATAGTGAAAGCTAAGAGATGCAAGTCGATAACTCATCACACATGTCTCATCTATGCCATCGGACATGGGGAACATAGCAACAACCAGATCATCAAGTCTGTAGTCACACGTTGTGCCAGTAACGATATGAGTTGTTTGTGCAGTACAAACATCTGTAATATCGCAACATCTATGTTAGACATGCACACACGAGCATATAATTGTTATGGAATTATTATTGTGTTTCCAAGAACATGCCTTGCGTATAGGGACGTCATATCAAAACAAATTAGAGCTCCTGCATGCCTTGGATTCTTTAGAATTGAGTCTCCTTAATGTAAAAAGAAAGCTCGTAGCTAGTACTTGCTTGCATTATAGAGGTGATTAAATTGCATTAAAATACTAGCAGTAAAAGCTCACTAACTTAAAGTCATGGCCTGCATGTTGTGGAAACTTTTGGGCCATAAAACTGATACAAAGACATGCTCACATGAATGCTATATGTGAGACTCATAAATTGAATAAATTTGCATTAGAAAAAGAAGTTGTGTATCCTTTGGATGTAATTAGCACCACTTGCACACCCTTTTTTATGATTTAAATTTTGTTGCATACTCTTACATCCTATACTTGTAAGCAATTAGATGCATAGTGGGCACCTTCAATGGCCATTTTATCACTTAACACAGTATAGAAAATATGTTAAGGGATGTGAAGGAAACATGAAATATCTAGAGCCTTCTCTTGGTTACTACTTTTGTAGTTATGCCTAACTTTGTCATATAAATGAACAGCTTATGTGATGAAACCTCTATAAAGAAGTCATCAATTTGTCATAGTAAGATGAGTGTACCTACATTGCTCGTCTCATAGCTCATGCTTATCTCGAGCTTTTACTTGCAAGTTTGAGCACTTTGATAACTCAAAAGAAAATCTACCATGAATGTAGCACCACCGTAGGACCCTTGTTCATAGGTTGAACAACCTTAACCGCTTAGAATTCTTTGTCATGAACTAGAATCATTGTGATAGTCGAGGATTCTTGTCTAAAGCGTAAATCATAATGTATGTCCTAACATGTGGACGTTTGGGATGTCCTTGCATCGATCATTTAGTGGGATACATGCCATGTCTGTAGCATAGAGCACAACAACAAAATGCTTGACTGTGAAATGATAGAGAATTGGAAAAAATAAATGCCACCTGACTATGGTTCATAACCACGCTTCTTGATAAGAAAGAGAAATCCTCTGTTGCATCCATATAAGAATGAGGAGACTCAATCATAAACAAGCCATTTTTTGTCCATAGAAGCAAGATAAATGCCTAGAAGAAGATATTCATGTCCAAAGCATAATAAAAAATGTGTATAGGAAAAAATAAATCGCCAATAAAAAAAATAATCTTGTAAAATGCGTGTTTGAGGACATGCCATGCATGCAACATATGTGCACCTTCATGCACAAATTCATACCAAAGGTCTTGGAGGTGTGTGTAATAGGTATGCATGGGCACCTAAAGACACATGTGCACCTATGTACCCTTGTGAATTCCTTGACTATCTTAATCGGCTACTTATGATGTCATGAAGTGTAAAACATATGCACACTTTTGTGCATAACCATATAGACTCTTGATCGTCTATCATGTGCTTCCTAAAGAGGTTGTAAGGCTGATTTGTTGAGCACAATTTAAAAATGCCAAATCGTTAAAGAATGCAATATGTTTGCTGATAGCTATAGAGGCACTTTGCCATCAAGAAAAAAAAATGCAATTGGTAAAGACCATAGGATCATATACCCAATCATGACTTTGAGCATGTGTACACCTATAACAAGGTAGTTACTTGTTGCAATGCTCACTTGTAGAAATATTTCTTCACAAATCATTATTGTACAATAGAGTTTTTATCTCTTGTGACTTGTAGTTACTGGACCATGTCCCACAACATCTTAGAGATAATATGCTTATTCTCTGGAAACTCTATATCCACATCGAAGATGTGTCCTTAGAGTACTTCACAACTCATTGTCATACAATAGAGTTTTGATCTCTTGTGACTTGTACTCATTGGACCATGCCCCATAACATTGCAAAAGTAATATGCTTATTCTCTTGAAACTCTATCTCCACATCAAAGATGTGTTCTTAGAGTACTTAGACTCAAAGCTCCATCATCATAGCTTAATCTAGTAGATGATGTCCTTGATAGAGTGTTGTAAAGACTTCTTGTGGGTAGTTTCACATCCACTATAATTTTATGAGTAAAGCCACCAAAACATAGCAAAATTAACTTTCACCAAAGTATTAATCTTGATAGGTTCAAAGGCAGTATCATGGCTTAGGGACATTGTTTCCATATTCTCAAGTAAACTTATTCATTTACACCACAAAGGACACATTCTTGCTCAAGAATGGCAACAAAATCACTATTTGCACATTTGTAATAGGAAATAGCCAAAGTCCAAAGTTAAAGTGCTTAGAAGATTGATACAAATACATGCTCTTAGACAAAGACATGCTAGAAGAATAGATGTGGATGTTATGTAATGCTAATGTCTCCCAATAAATGAGAAAATTTGTTGGCCTCTAATCCAACGCATTCTCAACTTTTGTAGTAGACAGAGACGTTAATTTTTGCAAATGAGAGACACGTGAGACTGCATCACCAATGAATGTAAAACATAGCTTGATGTAGACCTAATGTTGTACACTTTTCCTTGCATAACTTGCATCTACATAACCATTGACATTTTCATTGCTCATGGCACCCTTAACTACCTCCCTATGCTTCTTGCTAGGACCAACCATACATATTTTCGTATGCTCATTGCAAATGTAATATCCAAGTATCAATCATGGTGTACATCTAAGTTATAGTAGATGCATCAAGAATCTTATGTCAGAGTGTATAGTGGAAGAGAGAGAGACAATACGAGAGAACATGAAAGAGACAGTTGGCAAAGTTGGCAATTCAATAAATCTAGATGAAATTGTAGTGGATAACCAGAGAATGGACCCTTGAAACACCTATAACGTGTGCCAGTGTTAGGTTGGGCAAAACCTCTAAAAATATCCAACCACCACCTAAATATCCATAACTAGACATACATGAGAAAATGGACAAAATGCATGGTGCATACCCTATATGTGCCTAGAATCCCTACTACCAAGAGGGAGAAACCAAGAGGGAGAAAGGGTTGGCCAACCCACAACTAAGGTGTGAGGACAAGGGTCTAGGGAAAGGGGCAATAAGCCCTTATGGCATACATAATGGCAAGGGGACCTAATAGCAAGGGTTATATAAGTAATGGATGGGTGGAGACTCTTATGCCAAAACCCACCATCCTAAACAACATTGCTTCACTAAAAGCCATATGCCACACTACATCTAGACAAGCATGGCTCCATATTAAGGCGTATGCCAATTCTTAATGTGAAATGAGTGTGAAATCTTGCATGGTTGTTATGGCATGGAGGAGTGGCATGTGGGATTAAGTGACTTCAATGCAAGTTAAATTTTATCTATGTTAGAGATAAGGTTGGTTGCTTGTTTCCATGTTGGTCCACCTTAGCTTTTTTTGTTCTTTCGACCTATCGCAATGAAAAAAATTCACCATGTTCTTTCAATGGACGCTAGGCATGAGATCTCTCAATCTTTGATGGTTTTAGGGGCTGAAAGCCCTACTACCGGACCAACAAATTTCCAAGTTTTCCTCACAACAAAGGTGTCTTGCCTTCAAACTAGAAGTTCCCAATTTGATTAGATTTTTGTTGAAGCCAAAAATTCTCCACACGATGTCTTCCTTTCTCATGCTTTTGCACGTGCGTTGTTTGTGAAGCACCCCGTTGGGATTGGACTTGGGGATTTTATTCGTAAAGATCCCAAGCACGACTAACCAACTCAAATCACACAAAAATAAGTTCACTCACCAGCGTTATGAGGAGCGCACCAAAGCGAGAGACGAAGTTTCTCCTGTACATTTTGGAACAAGCTATGAGGAATGAGTCTCTTTGCGATGAGGCTTCTTTAACAGTGGCAGAACAAAGGAGGAGATGAACTCGCTAGTTCTTGATCTGGGTCATCTCCCCAGTACTGGCCTTGTGCAGGGCCGCAAGCAGACCAAGGTCTCGGCTAAAGACAGGGAGCGCTCTTGCCTTCGCTTGCAGCGGTTGATTATCGGTCGCCGCATTGGAACCTTTCTTGCCTTCTTCATCTCTGCTATCTCCCTGCTAATGCTCTTCAACATTACCAGCAGGGTCACTGCTCCAAAGTCAGCCTCAGGTACTGTGTTTTTTGATCTTCATTCAACTACTGTCATTTCTCAATCTAGGTTTCCATCTTGATGTTAAGATTTGCACTCTCAACTCTCATGCATCGTGGAGGATGGATTTCGCTACTGTCATTTCTCATCTAGGTTTCCATTTTAATGTTAAGATCTGCACTCTCAACTCGTATGCATCGTGGAGGATGGATTTTGCAGACAGGGTCAGTTTGAATAGTAACAATTGACATGTTGTCATCTTGATGGCATATATTTTGCCAGAAAGCAGACATACATACTTTCCATAAGGTGGCCTGCAAGGAATGTTTTGATAAGTTTCAACTTTACCATGAAACTTGATTGATTGCTGTCTCTCAAATGAGACTTACAAATGAGACTTACCTAACAACCAATGAAATTATCTAAAGGCTTGAAAAATTGCGGAGTGCATTTGTGCTTGGTTTGTGGTATCTATTTACTATGTTGTGGTTATCGTAGTTTGCAAGGGAGATCTCGATGGAGTTAATTATTGCCAACAACAATATGGTTATATGAGGACACAGCCCCCAAGAGTTATGCTAGTGATACTGAGTGTGAGTGAATGAGCCTTGGGTCTGATTGTAGCATCACAAAATCTTCAGATACATATAGGGAAGAGCGTAATTGCCTTGGAGGGAGGATTTACCAATGCTTGTTGAGTAAAGATTCAGTTCTTTTTTGGAGGTAGGTCCACGCTGGGGCATGCTACCTTAGTCAGAAAGAAGCTTTTAAGTTGCATATTGTTTGAATAGATACCTTTTACTGATGGCAACTTTCAGTTTTTCATTGCAAACCAATGCATTTTGACAAAATCCATAGAGATTGTCTAAGTTCGTCCCAAGATTGGTGACTTGTGAGGTAGATGTGAATTTATATCTTTGGATAGATAATCATTTTGGCAATTTGTGCTCTGTGTGCCAAGTATACATGAGCTGCTCCAAAGTCTCAACTCCCCGAATATGAAAATAATCTTGTAATGCGAAACACAAAGTGTATCAACCACACTCTCTGCAATTACTGGCAAGAATTTGGATGTAAATGAGCCAATGTGGCACAAATTGATTGTTAAAAATAGCTGAAAATCAGCCATTGGAAAACGGTGAATATCATCGCCAAAAAGCACACATCATGTGCATCCACATGGCAATACAAACAAGCATCAAGTATGCACCAAATGTGTATCAAATGAGCATCCGAATCAGCCGAAAATTCAGCTCACAATCATTCCAAAAATGCTTGCAAAACTCTCTGCAAATCCGTGCACCACTCTCCGAAATCTTCTCAATCGCACAAGTCAATGCACATAACTTGTGATGAATCCACTCTTGAATTTTGAGATTCCTCAAGGGTGCATACATTCTTAAAATTTTTTCAATGTATGTGCATAAATTTGGTGAAATTCTCAGCCCACACTCTCTTCACTGAGAGCAAACCATATATGCACAAAATAAGAGAACGATCAAGCTCAATCTGAGCTCTCCGGATGTAGCAAATCAACTTGGAAAGCACTCTAGATCTCTACAATATGCATACATCATCTACATATCAATCTGCAAGTGTGTGTATGCGTATGTGTACATATAACACACGCCAAAAAACTCGTGCATTGCGAAGGACCTATAAGCAGAAGAAGCTGCAAAAGTAGACCACCTTGTTATGTGAAGTAGATTTCTCTCAAACCGTGCGGAATTTGTAGAAAATTCTTGTTGCAAAGTTGTAGAGCACGCGAAAACGTTTAGGAATCATGGGAATCAACTTGAAACGCCGATTCAAACCCGAAGAAATCTGATCTGCAAAATCTGCAGCCTGTCCTACACGACCATTCAGTCTGAGTGACGTATCTCAAAAGTGTAAAGATTTTGAGAAAACTTTCTTTTGCAAAGTTGAAGAGCACGAAATCGGCTAGGAATTTCGGAAATTGGCATGGACGGAAATTTGTGACAGACCAAAACAGATCTGCAAAAACGTGCTGAAGTTTTTGTTGCTTCACCGTGTGCTTCCCTGCCAAGCTGCAATGGTGCTCTCCAATCCTCAAGCTCTGATATTAGTTGAAGTGCGCGAGCAGGAGATGTGTGTGTGCAACAATGGAGAAGAGAGAAGAAGAGGAGACTTGTGTTTGCAGGGGCTGAAACTCACTATGAATATGTAAGTCTCCTTATTCTATTATGTACATAATAAGTGTATGGGCGTGGCCTGGCCTAATTGGCCACATGGGGCTTTATCCCAACAACAAAGATCTACAAGGAACTCAAGAAAAGATGTGGATTCATTTCAAGGCTGAGTTTTATTTCTCTACACTTTGAGAAGGTGTTATAGGCTTGGACACTCCAAGCAAGAAATCAATAGCAACACATGAACAAAAACTACGAAATCATTGAACTTAGAGAGAGAGAGAGAGAGAGAGAGAGAGAGAGAGAGAGAGAGAGAGAGAGAGAGAGAGAGAGAGAGAGAGAGAGAGAGAGAGAGACGACACGGCATGACGGAGTTCCGCGCCCAGAAGCACTGGCCCCAAAGACTGGCTTCCCTCTCGGTATTTCTTTATTATTGCTCACAGCAAAGTACAACTTCCGAGGGTCTTCTGCTCTCAGAATTTGCGTCCAGATGCTTTGCAGAATAAGAAGCCCAAGGGCTCTTTTAAACTTACAAGGGTTGCCCAAAAGCAGAACCCCAAAAGCATCAGATTCAAAAGCACTTTCCCCCAAAAGCATCTGCTCCCTTTCCTTTCTTTCCTTGTGCCCTTGGACCCATGGGTAGCCTTGCTAGCCTCCCCTGTCCATTGGCACGTCAGTCTCAATCGTCGGAACTTTGAGATGCACTGTCATTTGATCCCTGTTCTTCTCCGGAATCCTTTGATGAACTTGCATCTGCTTCCCTAAGTTCGTCGGAACCCTCGGATGTGTTACCATCTGATTCTCTTATTGCTTTGGAATGCTATGATGAGGTGTCGTCTGGTTCCCCTGATTCATTTCTTTCACTTGAAGACTCTTGCCATGTTGAGGTGGATACTATCCTGTCTGTAGGATAAGTCAATGAGCCGGCATGCATTTTAAATCCTTGTTTAGCATGTCCCATAAGTCTCTGAATAAAGTCCGACTTTTGTTCTAGACAATACTCTCGAATCTCTTTTGGCAATCCACAACAAAACCGCTCAATCTGATCCCTCAAAGTAATCTTCCGAAACGAAGACACTGACAAATAAGTATCCAAAACCTCTGGCAATAGTCATCCAATGTATCTTTTTTAGTCATTCTCAAATGACGCCAAGCGGTGATGACATTTCTTTCATATTCGTCTGATATCCAAGTCGTCGTGATTTTTTTTGAATTTTACCCACGTCGCAGGTGCTTCTTTGCGTAACAACAGAGTAGATCACCATGTTTGTGCAATTAAGATGCCGCCCTTCGCACCTTGGAGTGTTTCGTGAACCAACCTCTAGAGAAGGCGACGTCAAACTATTGTACAAACTCAAGTACTCGATGGGTGTCTTGACAGCGTGACCTCCTTTTTGAACTCCTTGGTCTTCTTGCTCATCCGTTCGGTGTCAGGAGAGGACGAGCTCTCCTCCCTTGAACTGCCAGCTGGCCTCCCATGCCTCTGTCACGTGCACATCTAACCCTATGTGCATGTGGACAAGCTGTACCTACTGCTAGGGTTTAGGTAGCCTTTGAAGTGTTTTGGCACTTTTGTGAGCTTGTACGCAGGACGTGCATGTCCAGGCACTTAGAGTAGCTGCATACCCTCTGATTGTACAACCCTTTAGCATTAGCATCAGTACCTAGCCCCAAGCATGAGCATTTTTCACCGCAAGTGACCGTTTTGGAAACTGCGCGTGAACCACCTCTTACAAGGCATTTTATTAATAAAGTAACTTCAAATTTGGCCGTGGGGCTGTTGGGGAGCTTGCTCAACCCAGCATGGAACAGGTATATATGCAACCCCTTGGGCGCTAGAGGTCAGCAGAAGAAGCCAAGGAGTAGAAGCACCAAGCAGCAGACACTCAATACCCCATCATTTGTGGCGTTTTCTCAACAGTACCAGCATTTTGGCATCAGCGTTTTCAGCCAGCAGCAGCACTTTGTTTTCCTTGGCGTACTGCTGGAGTACCCTAGCAGATCAGCCATACCCTCATCGTGGTCGCCTTTTCCATCGCAATAAAGACAACGTTTTCAGCTTTCAGCCCTCAGTTCAGCCAGTGTTTTCAGTTTTTCAGCCGTCGTGATTGCCGACGACGACCTATCAGCCCATAGCCTCTGCTACATAGCCCCTCTCCGCACTAGCAGATTCCCATCAGCATTCCTAGCGATTTCAGATTTCAGCCACAAGCATCAAGAGTATTTCAGATTTCAGCCCTTAGCCTCGACATCGTCGTCGACATCATCATCATCGTCAAACATCATAGCATTTAGAACCATTGTACCAAACTCCGTGCAATCTAAAGCAAATACCTCTCTAATAGAGAGGGGGGCCCTTGGAGGGGAGTTTGGGACCCCATCTGCGTCGTATCTTCTCTCTCTCTCTCTCTCTCTCTCTCTCTCTCTCACACACACACACACACACACCACTCAGAACACTTTCTCTCACAGTTTTCCACTCTCTTGTTTTGGTCATTGCACATTCTCTCATTAAGTTAAGGAAGGCTCTCCCTTCCTTGAAGTTAAAGGAACCTTGAGGACTCACTAATCACTCATTCTGAGCATATACCATCATTCTCTCTCGCTACACATTACAACCTCCTAGACTTTTTCACAAATCTTCTTTTCATGCTTTCTCTCCGCTTCTTCCTCCTTTTCTTATCCTCTCTAGAACTAGAGGACGACGAACTGTCGGAATTCTGTGAAGACGAAGAAGAATGTGAGTCATCCTTGAAACGAACACGCTTCTTGGATCTGTTGGCACCTCGAAACTCGACTTCCGGCCCAAAATAACCGGGGAAATCCATCGATTTTCTCTCCTTTCGAGAGTGCTTCAAGCCTTTTATTATGTGGTTCATCTTCTTGTCAAGAGCTCTGTCCCAACCCTTTTTTTTGCCAAGAAAGAGATCCTTCTATTAGTTAATAAAACTGCCCATAGGGCTACAACCACCTCTACTAGAGAGGGCTACGTCAACCATGGGGAGAGACTTTCCGAATGAAAAACAGCATATGTACAATGAAGGCTAAATCAAGATATGGGAGGAGGGAAAAGCTACACAGGTGGGCGATAGTGCTATGTGGGCTCGCCCCGGACCATGGTGAAGAAAGGCCTAGGGCGCCAGAGTCGAAGGAACTCTTCTCTGCGCTCCCGATTGCGGTCGGAGCTGCCCTGAAGTCTCTCGAACTGTCCCTTGAGAGTATTGATCAACTCCAACCAAAAATCTCGAACAGTCTCCGCTGGTGGCACAAGGTGAGCCTCGAAGATGCGGAAGCAGCGGGTCCGCCAAATGAACCAAAGTGTCAGGCCACATATGAGCTCCCAACACCTCTCTCTTACTGCACCACTCCTGTGGGGTAAGCTTTGTAGCAGGTTGGAGTGTAGGTCTGCCCCCTTGTATGACTATCATCTTGCTGGTGGAGGATAGCTCAAACTATAGTGCAGGGCCCGTGAGAGTGGACCAAGTAGCTGCCCCCCAAGTGTACTGTCGTGTTGTTGAAAGAGTTGGCATTAGTCGAAGGACTCGAAGCCAAACCTACTGTGCTTTAGGACAGTCCCAAAGACAGTGACGCTGACTCTCCAAAGGCCCTGCAGTTCGATGCTTGTAACTCCTATGGCAAACCTGAGAACTGAAGGCTATAACCTAGAGTGCATGCTGGACCCTCCGCCACGGGACCCCAAGAAACTTGAGGCCTACTACCAACCAAGTGGCCTTTCTGAGTGCTCACTAGGGGGTTCCAAACAAGGGGCTGTCTCAAGCGCTCCTCCGTGTAGGTGGGTTGGTGGTGCTTGAGGCCTCTCTGCATCTGCTTCCAAGAGCGAAGTTGGCTCACAGCAAAACGATCCTCCAACCTCTTGCTCAGACCAACTCTGTGCATCTCTGTAAAGATCCATCTGATGGAAGGTCTCCAAGGGTCTCCTGCTTGAGGCACTTGAGCTCTATGCCGCTGAAGCCTTCTAGGGCTCCTTTCTTAGAAGCAGTCCTCTGACAACAAACTTCCCAAGAAGGGCTTTGCTCTGCTGTGCAGGGTCTATGATCCCCAACCCCCCTGAGAACAAGGTAGAGTGATGACTTACTTTGGCCGGGGCGATGTGAGTGTCGCGCCTTGACCAAAGAAAGTTCGTGATTAGCCTCTCTACTTGGCTGATGCAAGAGCTTGAAAAGATCCAACAAGATGTAGTGTACCACATAGTAGCCAACAACACCTGATTGGCCACTAGAAAAAGCATCAACTAAACCATCATTCTTGTGAACAATCACAGCATTATCCTGCAAATCATCATGCTCGTGAATAATCACAGCTTGATCATGCAAATCATCATGCTTATCATTATCATGCTAATCATGTGCGTCATGCTTTGGAAAAGAAGAGACTGAGAGAGTCTCCTTCTCCCGATTCTTTTCAATCTTCGCCTGCACATTAGAAATGAGGGATGAAGAATGAACAACTTGCTCTCCACGAATGACAATGGGAGAGTCACCTTTGGCATTGAAAATGAACGTTTTTTCTGCCCAATCAATGAGAGGTTTATGCTCACGAAACCATCGAATGCCCAAAAGCATATCACATCCTGAAAGAGGAGAGACTACAAATTTTTTGCGGAAGGACACTTGTTGAACCATGAACAAAACATCAAGGCACTCTTGCGTGATGAGAGAGTCCATACCGGGAGAGAAGCCTGCCACCTCGAAAGGAGATGTCTTGCTAACCTCCAAGCGGGCTCTTTCGACAAGAGAGTCACTTATCAAATCATGCATACTGCCTGGGTCAAACAATATGATAAAACACTGACCCTTCACATGACCATAATACTTAATGAGAGACTCATCAATGGGAGGATCATGAGAGATTTGGGTCACACTCGTGTTCTCATTTATTGCATTGACAGAGGAAGTGGGTTCTGTGGGTTCTTTAGAGTCATTAGATTCAAGCTTAGGACATGGTTCTTTTTATGTGACCCTTGATGTGACAATGAAAACAACGACCTTCCTTAGAATAAATGCTTTGTTCTTCCAACGTGATGTATCCTCCTAAAATGCCTTGTTCTGTCTTTTCATCTGGAGTGAGCTTAGGTTTAGTAATTGTGTTAGCTTTACCCTTAGGTTCATTTGGAGAGTTCTTTTCTAAGAGACTATTGGAAGAGTGGTTAGAAGAGTTACCGTTCTTACCGTTTTTACCGTTCTGAGGAGTCTGAGTGGTACTTGGAGAAGTCTTGTTTTCCTTAGGCTTTCCCTTATTGTGCTTCATTTCTTGTGCAAGAGCAATCGCTACTGCCTTGTTGAGGTCGATTGGATCGAGCACCTTGACATCATACTTGATATACTCGTCCAATCCATAAAGGACACCTCCTTGCGTTCAGCATCCGATTTGCATAATTGGGTGCCGAGCTGCAAAACATGATTAGAGAAAGACATAACGCGCATATACCATTTTGCTTGAGTCTGCACTAATCGTCTTTCAAGCGTGCTAGGTCTGTGGTGGCATAAACCGTGCCTTGAGCTTGTCTTGGAAGTCGGCCCAATTGAAGGAAAGGGGCGTGTCTTTCTCCGCTTCCTCTAGATGCGCGGTCAACTGGGCCTCTTGCCATGCGTGGTACCAATTAATGGCATCACCGGCAAGGTACATAGCTGCCGTCAAAACCTTGCTATTTGCTGTCTTCTTAGTTGTCGCAAAATAAGCATTAAATTGATGCAACCAAGAATGAATAATCGTAGCATCCATCTTACCACCATACCTACTGAACTGGATCTTCTCTGCGACGGGATTGTTGGAGTCGGAATCTCGGCTTGCGCCACTTGGCGAACTGTGCACGTGTTTGGCCGGCTCGAACTTCGAGGTGAGAACCTGTCGGACCAACTCTTGCATGCGTAGGTCTGTCTGTATCTCACGCTCGGCCTCCAAGGCCGCTCGTCTTTCTTCGGCTGCCTCCTTTCTTGCTTCGGCCGCCAAGCGCTCGCGCTCACGCTCGCGCTCACGCTCGCGCTCACGCTCGCGCTCACGCTCAATAGCTGCCCGTCTTTCTTCGGCCGCCCTTTGTCTTGCTTCTGCCGCCAAGCGCGCTTGCTCACGCTCAATGGCTGCCTGTCTTTTTGTGGCCGCCTCTTTTCTTTCTGCTTTTCTTTCTTTTTGTTCCTCGACCGCCAAGTGCGCTTGCTTACGCTCGCGATCCAAGGAGTCTTGTCTTTTTTGGCGTCATGCTTCATGCTGTAGCATCATGTCCATCATCGATTTGACCAAAGCCTCCATAGGATTTGGTGCAATCCTTGGCGTAGATGAAGAGGGTCAGAAAAACCTCATGGTGGGGAAAATTCTTCTTCGTCACTGCCATGCTCATCACCTCCATGTGAAGTATCCATTCCGCTTCGGGTAATGACCATACACTTGAAGTCTTGGGTTTTGAAGTTCACGAGGACTTTGGTTCTTGTGGTTCTTGAGGGTCTTGAGGGTCTTGAGTCTCGAGGTTCTTGAGGGTCTTGAGTCTTGAGGTTCTTCTTTAGCTTGCAATCTGTGTTAGAGAAGGATCTTCTCTTTACCCGAGCTCTTCTCTTTCCCGCGGGCGCACCCCTTGGCGGCCTTGCGCTCACACCAAGGTTGCTTTTTCCCACCGCACATCGATTGGCCGATCGCTAAGTGCACGGTCCGCTGTCAATGAGTGAAAAGAGGCACAAGGGGTGTCACGTGACACATCCAACACTATGTGTCTGTGGACAAGCTACAGCATGACCAGGGTTCAGTTCAATCAAGTCACTCTAGAATAGGAAGTGATCTTGCACTTTTGCAAGTCTGTTCGCAGACTGTGCATGTCCAGGCACTTAGAGTAGATGCATATCCTTTGGTTGCACACAACATGATCATCAGATTTCCATCAGAACCCATCAAGAGCATTTTTACAGTGCATAGACCTATTTTCCCTATTTTTGACATTTTTCACTTATTATTTTTAAGTGACTTTTGTTGGGAACTAGGTAGGGCAAATTTACTAAGTTTGTATATATAGAAACCTAGCACTAGCACTTTCTGGCAGAAGAGGCAGCAGGAGCATTGCTCAACAGGCATCTTCTTCCTAAAAAACCTGGCATTTCCCCCTCAAGGGAACTCCAACGTTTTTCAGTCCTAAAGGCCAGCGTTTTCAACCTAGTTAACCTGGCGTTTTTCAGTCCTAAGGCATCAACGATTTCAGCCGTCAGGCCTGCGTTTTGCAGCAGCGTTTGCATGCCTTGAACCAACGTTTTTCATCCCTGCAGATCAGCTTTTTCAGCCTTACGAAAGAGCAGCAAACCAGCGGTTAGAAGAGCAGCATGTCAGCGTTTTTGAAAGACAGCCTTCAACGTTTTACTTCAGCAGTACTCGTCATCGTCGGCACCACCGTCGGCCTCGACATAGCATCACATAGATTTGCATCGGCATCTTGTATCAGATTGTGCAATCAATGGTAGACCACTCTCGCCATCGAGAGTGGGGCCCTGGAGGGTTTGACAATTTTCCGGTGTCGTATTCTCTTCTCTCTCGATCTCTCAGTCTCATGCACCTTCATTCATAGTGTCCATTCACTTTGTTTGTGTCCATTGCATTCTCTCACTAAAGGAATGGAAGGCTCTCCCTTCCGTAAGTAAAAGGAACCCTTGAGCACAGTTCGGAGCTGTCACGAGGACGTGGCAACTGCTAACCTTAGTTGTTGGTTTCTTTCCAATGATTTTTGTTTAATTTTTGAGACCCTCTTTTTGAAGTTGCAAGTGGTTGGACATTGTATGACCAATGTGAACGGTAGTTTCACCCGCAGACGGGAAGTGGTCGGCACTGGAATTCGTACAATAAAAGGATGTCTAGGCTTAGAGCAAGATCATGTAGGTCCCCCCGTCGCACTTAGCAAGTTGGTGGATACTAGGAAGTGAACTCAATAAAGGCATAAAGTGAGGGTGGGATCACCAACAGAAAGTATTTGACAGTTGGGCCACATTGCATTTTTGGATGCGGTCCCAATGGGGTTAGATGGTCAGATGATCAGTGGGAGCCCAACAAAAGCATCTCCTAAAATTTAGGGAACTGCTATTTTGGGCCATGAAATCTGTTCGCGTCGTTAGCTTCAGAATGAGAAGGGGAACATTAATATTACTCTGTTGCAAAGTCAACCAATGCACCAGTTGAGAGATTTTTAAGCAGGAAGCCCAATGCGGGGAAATTGCATGTATGAGTGCCAAGTGGCACTTTTTGGTCAATTTACCAAGTTTGGGAGAACAGAACTCGTAACTGACTTTTTGGAGCAGTTATGGAGGCTCTGATTTTCAGCCATTTCTCTCCATTTTTGAGCTTCCCATGACTTTGCCTAGGTCCAAGGAGCTCATTTTCAACATTGGAAGGCATCAGATGCGTGTTTGCAGGGCTGTTTTGCTGCGATTTCAGCGATACGCAGATTTTGGCAGCCATGGAAATCTTCCCCTTTTTGCATCTATTTGTTCACAGATGCATTACAGGTCAAGGGCAGAAGAGGGGGCGCTCGATTTATGCTGGGGGGATGCTTCATTGAGAACCTCTCACAGGTTAAGAGCTATGGAGTGCTTTCTTTCCCTCTCATGTACATTGTGGTGCTAGGAGTGATGCCTTGCACACTACACACTGCTCTCTCTCCCCTACGTGCAGTTATGTGATGCTCCACAAGAGGGCTCTTCATTTGATTGATGTACAGCTGTGTGGGTTCATTCTTGTGTGTTGAGGCAAGAGCCTCCTTGAGCAGGAACAGGGGTAGCTAATTGCTACTCCAAAGCAGGTGCGGGTCATAACCTCACCGTACAAGTGCGTTTTCAGTGTTGTGTATGCGTTGTAAATTGACTGTTTTTCAGCCATACGGACGCCAGAACCATTGGGAATAGTGTCCCATTGGCAGTGGATAGTTAGGGGACTGTTTGGGGCTGAAAACATGGCAAAAACCAATAAATACAGCGTGCTGAATTTACTGTTTTTTTGGGTAGGAATCAGAGGGTCTACGCCAATGCAAGTGAGATCCAGTAGGGGAATTGATTTCTCGCAAGTTTTGGGGTTGCTATGTTGCCGAAATTTGGCCAAATCAGGTAGTATCTAGTGTGATACAGGTAAAGGATTCCCAGAACCTTACTTTGTAATTTACCCTCTCAAAGAATAAAGAAATAGCGAAAGGGGTGCCAATTTTGGGGCCTACAGGTTACCCTCTCAAAGAATAAAGAAGTATCGAAAGGGCCGCCAATTTTGGGGCCTACAGGTTGTCGGCGTCTGCTCGGGGCATTCTAGCTTCCGAGCTGTGTGTGTATTCAAGTGTTAATTCCCGTTGCAGGTTCTTTTTGCAAAGTGCTCCGTGTGTGTGTCTAAAGTAAAGAATTTCGGGTGAAAGCCAACGCCTACCGTCCCACCACGGGCCAGTTTCAAGAGCACTCATCTTGAGCAAAGTTCAACATTCACTTCCGTTGCATCTAAGAAGGGGAGGCTGGACAAGCCCTTCTTTCTTGGGTTTCCTGTCACTCTTCATGACATGCCCAAGCGGACTTGGGTTACGGGCGACCTCAACAAGCAAAAACAAATTTCCTGTGGTTCTTTTCTTGAGTGATACAAAACACTGCCAAAGCTCTGATACCAATGTAAGGTGCAGCGGAAGTGAATGTTGAACTTTGCTCAAGATGAGTGCTTCGAACTGTGCTCAAGGTTCCTTTTATTTACGGAAGGGAGAGCCTTCCCTCTCCCTTCCGTTCCTTTAGTGAGAGTGCAAGTGATCACAAACAAAGTGGATAAACACTTGTGAATGAAGGTACTGAGACTGAGAGATAGAGAGAGAAGAGAATACGACACCAGGAGAGTTGTCAAACCCTCCTCTGAAGGCTCCACTCTCTATGGCAAGAGCGGTCTACTATTGATTGCACAAATCTCTACAATGCTTTGGACTTGCCGACGACGATGAGGACGACGACAAGACGGGCTGAAATCTGAAAACGCTAATGAGTGAAATATGCAAATCTTTATCTACTGAATTCTGACTCTTATGTCGGTGACGACGGCGATGACGACGATGCGACGATGACGCGCTGAAAACTCAGATGCTGAAATCTGCGTTTTCCGGGATGAATCTGCAAACTGTGGCCGATCTGACCGTCCGGCGAGGATTTGCTATAGGAAGGTGAGATCTGCGAGGTTTGGGGGCTGCGGTACGGTGTCTGAATGCTGAAAACTGAAAACGTTGAGGCTATTGGCTGATCTAACACGATGAATTTGCAAAATGCCGAGGCTGATCTGCAAACCAAAAAAACGCTAGGGCTGAATTTGGGGCTGCTGCAAAAACGCTAGGCTTCTACTGCCCTGCTGTCGTCGGGTTGGCCTGCAATTGCAAAACGCAGGGCTGGTTTTGCACTTGAAGAAAAACGATGGCTGTTCTTGGCTGAAAACGCAGTCTTTTCTTGCCAGGGGGGTCTTGCTTGAGAAGGTGCACTGCTGGATGTCAGGTCCCTGCTGTCTCTTCTTCCAAAAAGTGCTAGTGCTAGGTTTACATATATACTTGGCTATCAAAATTGGCCTACCTAGTTCCCAACAAAAGTCACTTAAAAATAATAAGTGAAAATTGGCTAAAATAGGGAAATCAGGTCTATGCACTGTAAAAATGCTCCTAAGGGGTTCTGACTGAAATCTGATGGTCATGCTGTGTGAGGTTGCCATGCGAGGTGTCTCCAGGACAGTCCCAATATTTGAGCCTATCCTGGAAAGGAGCGGAAGGTACTC
This sequence comes from Adiantum capillus-veneris, assembly GCF_014529385.1. Lineage (NCBI taxonomy): Eukaryota > Viridiplantae > Streptophyta > Polypodiopsida > Polypodiales > Pteridaceae > Adiantum > Adiantum capillus-veneris. The sequence goes on along the minus strand of NC_140934.1, from coordinate 157,571,973 downwards.
TCTCCTTAGGCCGGGGAAGCAGACTGAGATGAGAAGATCTGCCTCCTCGACAAGAACGTCATACTTACTGAAGGTCAACTTCTCAGTGACTGGGTCGTTGGAATCTGCATCTCTACTTGTGCTACCTGATGAACTGCCAACGACCTTGATTTGCTCAAATTTCGAGGTGAGTACTTGTAGGACCAACTCTTGCATGCGTTGGTCTCTCTGCGCCCTACGCTCTTAACTCCATAGCCGCTCGCCTTTCTTCAACCGCCATGTAAGGTGCAGCGGAATGAATGTTGTATTTTCTCAAGATTAGTGATCTTTATTGCTCAAGGTTCCTTTTAGTTCTTATAGAGAGTGTTGTGATCACGAACAAAGTGAGTGGATCTTGTGCGTGCAAGTGAATGAGACTGAGAGAAGGAGAGAGAAGAGATACGACACCAAGAGGTTGTAAAACCCTCCTCCGAAGGCCCCACTCTCGTCGGCGAGAGTGGTCTACTTTGATTGCACAAAGGTGTACAATGCGAATGCAATGGACTGATGCAATGGGACTATGCCGACGACGACGACGACGACGACGACGGCGACTTAGGCTGAAATCTGGGATCTTCTAACTGCTGATTTTCGGGACTGTTTCGGTGGTTGAAAGTGACTGTTTTGGCTGCGTTTTCTTTGGCTAATGATGGGGGAACTTCTGCAACCAATCTAGGTCGGTTCTGCTGCGATTCATCTGTTGAAAACTTGCGTTTTCAAGGCTGAATTTGCTGATAAAAAACCCTGAGATGGCTGGTCAAAAAACGCTGAACTGTGGCACCTTTTTGGCTGCGTTTTTAGGTTGTCTGTACCTGCTGAAAACGCTGATATCTGCAGCTTCCTTAATGCTGAAAAACGCTGCAAAAACGCTAAGCTGGCTGATTTGCTAACGATCTCAAAACGCAAGTGATGGGGGCTGCCTGTGGGGGACACAACCACCAGGACAAGGAGGTTGTGGGCGACGGCTTTCTGTAAGGGAAAACGCCAAGGGAAGTGGGAGGGTGGCGAGGGTATCTGTTGTGGGTGCTGAGGGGGGGTACTGCTGAGAAGTTGCCTGTTGAGTGGGAAGCTCCTGTTGCCTCTTCTGTCAGAAAGTGCTAACTTGGGTTTGCTTATATATTAACTTAGCAAAATTGCCCTACCTACTTTTGTTGGAAAGTCACTTAAAAATAATAAGTGAAAATAACCAAAAATAGGAAAATAGGCTAAATGCACTGGAAAATTCCCTTGACTGAATCTGATGGATTCTGAAGGGAATATTGATGATCATGCTGTGTGCAACCGGAGGATATGCATCTATGCTAAGTGACTGGGCATGCACGGTCTATGAATAGACTCACAAAAGTGCCAGATCACTGCTAATCTAGACTTGAATGAACCTTGCTGTGGTGTAGCTTGTCCATGGACACATAGGGTTGGGATGTGTCACGTGACACGCCAAGCGTGCTTTCTCACACTCACGCTCCATGGTTGCCGGTCTTTCTTCTAAGGCGGCACGTTGCACCTCCTGTTGTAGCATCATCTCCATCATCGACTTGACCAAAGCCTCCATAGGATTTGGTGCAATCCGTGGCGTAGATGGGGAATGGGGAGGATCGGGGAACAATCCTCTTGGTGTAGAAACTTCTTCTCCAACTCAACTCTCATCACCTTCACACAAAATATCCATTCCGCTACGGATGATGACCATACACTGAGATCTTGGGTACTTGGGTTCTTGGAAGACTTGAGTCCTTAGCTTGCAATTGGTGTTTGAGAAGGCTTTTCTCTTACTTGAGCTCGACTCTTCTTTACAGGCGCACCCCTTGGCGGCCTTGCGCTCACACCAAAGTTGCTTTTTCCCACCTCACGTCGATTGGCCGGCCGCTAAGTGCACGGTCCGCTCTCAATGAGTGAAAAGAGGTTGGACAAGCCCTTCTTTCTTGGGTTACATGTCACTCTTCAAAAACATGACTAGGAATCGACATGCCCAAGTGGACTTGGGTTACGTGCGACCACAACAAGCAAAATTTTTTCTGTGGTTCTTTCCTTGAGTTATACAGAACACTGCCAAAGAGCTTTGATACCAATGTAAGGTGCAACGGAAGTGAATGTTGATAGTGCTCAGGATGAGTGCTCCGAACTATGCTCAAGGGTTCCTTTTTCTTACGGAAGGGAGAGCCGTCTGTTCTTAAAGAGAGAGTGCAATGCAATGATCACAAACAAAGTGAATGCTACTGTGAATGGAAGTGTTGAGAGAGAGAGAGAGAGAGAGAGAGAGAGAGAGAGAGAGAGAGAAAAGAATACGACACGAGATGGTTCTCAACCCCCCTCCAAGGGCCCCCCTCTCTATGGCGAGAGAGGTCTATGCTATAGATTGCAGAAATCTGGTACAATGGTCTAGATGCAATGGACTTGCTGACGATGTCGATGACGATGATGGCGACGACGAGGACGGGCTGAAAACTGAAAACGCTGATATGCTGCTGAATACTGACGCTGTGTCGGAGAGTACGGTGATGACGATGACTCGAGGAAGGTGTGTTGAAAATGCAGATGCTGAAATCTGAAATCTGTGGGCTGAATTTGAAAACGCTGGTTGAACTGATGGGGTGATGAGGATTTGCTACGGGAGATGAGAACTGCGAGGCTAAGGGCTGAAATCTGGAAATGCTAACCTGATCTGATGGTGTCAATGCTTAAGACTGAAAACGCTAGGTGGATCTGGAACGGAAAACGCTAGATGGATGTGGAACTGAAAACGCTGGCTGATTTGGGAGATGCCAAAAAGCTAGGGTTCTTGTTGGGTGAAAACGTTGGGCTCGGTGCTGGTCTGAGGAGAAGCACTGGAAGCTGGAATTTGGATAACTTCTTCTGCTACCTCTTCTGCTGGAAATGAGCGCCCCCTCTTCTCCTTATATAGTGCATCCAAGCTGGGTCGAGCATGCTCCCCTACGGCCCCACAACCTTGCAAATTGGCAATAATTAAATAAATAGTTATAAAATGCTTGCAACTGAACTATCCCAAAATGCCATGGAAATTTGGGTGAACTGTCCCAAAATGCCATGGAAATTTGGGTGGACTGACTTGGAAAATGCAAATGCTGGGTGCTACTTGGTTGTGCAATCAGAGGTATGTAACTACTCTAAGTTCCTGGACATGCACGGCCTATGTACAGGCTCACAAGGGTGCCAAAACACTTCCTAGGCTAACTTGAACCCTAGAACTGGGATAGCTTGTCCACATGCACATAGGGTTAGATGTGCAGGTGACAACATTAAGTGAGGGGGCATGTTTTTGATCAAAGTTACATCTTTGGGAAAATCGTGAAGTGCATTTTACTTATTTGCTCTTTCGCACGATGTATGGATATGTCTGACTAGGATCTCTCTCTCTCTCTCTCTCTCTCTCTCTCTCTCTCTCTCTCTCTCTCTCTCTCGTGTTTATGAGAGTAGAGACGAGTTGGAACATTGTTTATGTGATGAACTGGTTTGATCAACCATCCGAAAGTTCTACGATTGATCTGGCATCTGGTAGTTCTCCAACAGTTTATCTACTATTGTGGGTAGGACATTACGAGGGAACCATTCCGGGATTTCAAGCGGAGAAAGCTTTCACTAAGCTCGAGGCCTCTCTACGCCCCCATCTCCTACCCATTGTTGGGATGTGTGCGGTCGAGCTGGGAAGGTGCGGAACCTCTAACTGTGAGAGTTTGTGATAAGAATCACAACACTTTGTGAAAAAGTGTTTATGGAAAATCACCAACCCTCTTCCTAAAGATGGTTTAAAATCTAAGAGTGTTCGTGAGAGAAGAGTCAGAAACTCTCTTTCCTATCGTGCTTGGAATTGCTTGTTTTCGTAGTCGAGATTGTGATGAAAGATCACCAAATCACATTCAATTTTACTTAAAAAGATCAATAAAAAACGCTAAAGTTTCAACCATGAAACCTCAATGCTCGTACAAGCACAAATCCCAATCAAAACCCAAACCTCTTTCATGGAATCATATATCCTCGCCCCCAACTACATAGTCATAACTTCAAATAGTTGAAAGGAATACACGAGCTTCCACCTTCACGGAAACCCTTCACTACCTCACAAGCTCAGATACAAGATTGCGAAGAGACGGGATTGCACTACACATAGATTGAGCAACCATGGAAGGAATTGCACAATAGCTGGAAATTGTAGATTTTTTCACTTAGAAGCGGCCCTCTCTCTCTTCCCCATGGTATTTTCAACTGACGTGTCAATTTTTGGGCCATTTTGCCACTGTGGACCAAAACTAGGCCATTTTTAATTTATTTTTATGTGAAAAATCCCTAACCGAGTCAAAAAAATCCCTAAATTTGTGGGATCACTCGCATGAGCATAAAGAGCATAGATATGCACGAGTTTTCACCAATATTCCATTTTGGGTCACTTTCCATGCAATTTTGCAACGATGCCCGTTAGTTGCTATTTTTGACAGTTTTATCTTTGTAGGCAAGATGAGTATGCCACCATGAAACACTTGGAATATGTACATCATAAAACCAAATTAGGCATCTTAGCAAGTGGGAAAAACACGCAATAGCACCACATCCAGGGCCATGACTCCTTGAATAGGTATGTACATGATAGAGACCGTAGTAGCCGCTTGAGCATATATCACAATATGTACATTATTGTTTTTATTCCCATGCATCAAGAAGTGTCAAAAGTGAGGTGAATATTTTTTATTTCACATTATGTACATGCCACGACATGACATCGTTAAGGGAGGATATGGTAGTGCTTTTCGCACAAGTGAATGGACACTCTCTTTATGAGGGAAGGAGCAAGAGAAGGCTACACCCTGTGCTCAAAGAATTTCAAGATTGAAATCCTAGTTTACTTTGATGAGCGGGTTTGCTATGGGATCGAGTCAAGGGATCATCCAACTGAGCATGTTTGTTGTCAAGGTGAGTTGACTACCAGTCGAATGTTTTTCTGCCAAACAGAATGAGATGAGCCAACTTCCTTTTCAGGAAGTTGATTGGCATGTTTAAGAAGGGAGGGAAATCTCCCGAGTTCACAAAAGCTTTAACACAGTGGATAATGCATGAAGATGCAGACCTTGTGTCAAGGTGAGTTGATTACCAGCCGATTTTTTTTCGGATTTAATGCTTCTTTTAGTGCTAGGCTTCATTATGGCTGAGTCTACCCTTCGTTTCAGGAGTCATGACAGAAACTCAGTATGTTGAACTTTGTGTTGATGTTTGTTCGTGTGTGTGTGTGTTGTGTTGTGTTTGGAAGCATATTTAAGTACCTAGTATTACACCCACCATTGGGCGTTGACGACGTTAGTGGCGATGTCGTGGTATTCAGTCAATACTATGCATGATGGAGCTGATGGTTATATTGTCTTGTGGGTGACTACCATGGATCTATACCTTGCACTTTCCTTTATGGGTGAATCTAGGCTTATCCTGGATTCATCTAGGTAGGTATATATGTTTTTTCTGCCAAACAGAATGAGATGAGTCAACTTCCTTTTCAGGAGGTTGATTGGCATGTGAGATACCTCTTTTGAGCGTCTTTTTACGAGCAATGATATTTCGACACGATAATCTATATTTGAGATGTGTTCGGTAGCTCTGAGTTCTCTACTGAGAAGGGGTCTTCTGATGGTTGTAGATCATTGAGTATGCTATGAGGTTTGACTACTGAAGTAGCAAGTTATGATTGCAACATACACTTCTCCACAAGCAAGTAGAGTACTATTAGCATACCACTAGACTGAGCATGAACTATTATGTTCGTCTGTGAATGGTCGGCCAATCGTTCCAAGATAGAAAGACTAAGACTACCTTCACCATGTATGGGAGAAAATTTTGCAAGCCCGCATTGATGCTTGTAGGGTGACTATTCTTGATGACCTCCGCAAGGAATAGACGCCGATGGGCGTCAGGAAAACACTGTCGGTGGTAACAACACGGGAAGAGGTGCCGCAGTGCGCAAGGGATTTTTTGGATCAGAACAGTCGGCCTACCTTGAGCAAAGGCTCAGAACAAGAACTTTTTCTCTTGAGATGACAATCTCTGTTTGCTAAAGGAACATGTCCTCACATAAGATAAATGCTTTATGATTTGGATATGCCCTATGCGGTGGACACAAGAGGCTTAATATCCTCAAGACTACCAACGCCAGATTGTGCGCAATGGAGATATGTAGATTGATTTCTAGGAAGATTATTCTTCTTGAGTTTGTGAAGGCAGAACTAAGTTAACAGCTTCTCGAATAAGGAAACTTTCGATCTATTGGAAAGACGTGAATAACGAGTTGCCTACGTGGGGACTTTAATACAGTCCAATGAAAGATATCCTCGAGGAATTAGAGGACAGACATGAATTTCTCCTAATGGAGTTGAGTATCCCATCTACTTTTGAATCGGTAAAGTATAGAACGATAGAATTTTTGTTTAATTGAATTTTTAAGTTCTCTCTTGAGAAAGGACTATCTCCTCACCATTGAGCAAGCTTTGGAATTTTCCCTGTTTCTCCCCGGGTAGTTCAGTTGACCACTACAGTTGAGGACAACTGTTTACAAGTGAGAGAAATGTTGCTAATTGGCTCTATCTGCAGGAAATGTAATTCTAAATGAATTATTGGATTTATAAGTGAGAGGGTTCTCTTGCTTGAGACACCAAGAAAAATAATTCTAAATGAATTTCTCGAATTGTAAGTGAGGGTTTTTCTCGCTTGAGACATGCGACTGCAGATATTTCTAGTGCGTCATTTAGAGTAATTAGAGCAATGTAAATAAGAATATATGTAGGGCCACCATGCGTCACATCAGATGGGTGATCGAGAGCATTGGGAAGAAGTATTCGGCCATCCAGGAACGGACATCTCTGATGCTTTTTAGGATGGGTGACATAGAGTATCGTGAAGGAGATTGTAACGCAAGTTCGGTGAGAAAGGATTAGGTGATAGGTATTCCTGATGCGTCACATTGTGGGTGACGAAAGCATCGGAAAGAAAATATTCCATAGCCATGAGGAAATTCCGAACTGGGTTAGAATTGTACATAAGAAATTAGCAAGCACTTGAATGAATATGGGTTTAGAGGAAACTTTGAGGAAATACAGATGCTTTCTGAGAAAGCGGGTTTGGAAAGGAGATGTCACAAACTGCTTACGTGTCAAGCCACTGAAGGTCTTAGCCAACCTGCAGGTCCCGGCCGATGGGGCCTAAAACCTAGAAGCAACAAAAGGTTGTTCTCACCAACTTACAGATCCTCGCTGAGTGGGCCAGTTATTAAATATCTTCCAACTTATGGGATCGCGTCCGATGGGGCCTAGTTTCCTAAGAATAAAGCAAGACCCACACACTCACAAAAACTATGGCGTAAAATGATGACGTGGCAGCAATATAGACTTCATAATTTAGTTTTACATGTTGACGTGGCACTTTGCGGATGTGGCAGATTGAACAGACAGGTCCACGTTTTGCGCTGTTGGTTGTTGATGTGGTAGATTTTACGAACAACCCTATGAGCGCTAGCTTTTGGGAGATCAGATGCTTTTAGACTGTATGCTTTTAGATTGTATGCTTTTTATGCTCTACTTTTGGATGGGCCTAGGGCCTTTAAATACAAAGGCTAGGCTCTATTCTCATGGGAGCTATTGCAGAGCAGAGCCATCGACCTTGTTATGAGTTGAAGCAATATAAAGAAATACCGAAAGGGACGCTAGGATTTGGGGCCAGTGCTCTCTTGGGGTGGAACTCTGTCACTCCGCGTCTCATGTGTCATGCATCTCTTTCAGATCAGTTGTTATTGAAGTGTTGAAAAGTTGCTCCGTCTGTTCTTCAAGGGTGGCACGTGGTGCCCTCTCGTTACATCGATATGAGAGCTCCAGTCGTGTGCTTTTCTAAAAGCATACCGATCTTACCAAAGAACGTATAGAGCACAATGGCGTTTATGGACTCGGCAGAGTACCTACAGTTTCTTCTCGACGAGCTTCGCGTCATACTTTCGCGGCATCCTCAGTAGAATCTCGTCATGCTGCAAAGTTTCCAACAGTTTCTGAACTACAAGTTAACCCCTTTGATGCCCGAGGTGGTATCCCCTCCTCCGGCACCAAGGGGAGTTTTTAGGAACATGGTGAAGTCATTTGACCTTGGTCTTGTGAAACCCCCTCTGCCACCACCACCGCCACTTGGGTACAATGGTTGGAGCTCGTATGGATATCCTTTTTATCCATATCTGGGGTTTGCGCCTAACCAATCAAAGGATTTCAAGGATGGTGGTGCGACAACAAATTTTTTAACCTTTTTTGGAGTGAAAGATGGAAGAAAGCTGTAACATTCAATGGCCTAAAAACTTGTGTGTAGCGGAAATTAGCATGAACATAGTGGGCATTTCATTAGAATAGATTCCTAATGAGAATTACAAGAGTGCTTGGGTGGAGAGAGCAACAAAAAGCATAACACCTAGTTAGATATCATCAACAATACTTTCAAAAGAGAGAGAAATTAAGCTATTGACAATAGTTGAGGACCGGATTTGCATGGAGCCGGTCCCCCCTCCAAAAGGCTTTGTATTATGGTTTCTCCCATCAAGAGAGACATTGTACAATACAATTCTTTGTGTTCCTTCAAGACTAGCTAGTGCAATGAAGATGAAAGCTTCATGCACTTAGCAAAACACTTAGCAAACACAACTTTAGTTATCCCCGTTCTCAGACCCAAGACCTCACACACCTTCGAAGATGGTGAGAGCTAGCAGGGTATGAGAGTAGATTGAGAGGAAGAAAGAGTATCTTACGAGAAAGATGTACATCTCCTCACATAATCACTCATATTAGCATAGCTTAGCTTAGTAATTAGCTTGGTAGAGGAGATGAGCATGCATTGAAGCTTGGCTCTTGGTTGGATTTGCATCCACATGCCAAGAGTGTGTTTATGTAGGCTTCTATCTCACAAGCTTGGAGTAGGTGATGAGCTCTCCATTAAAGCTTGGGAAGAGATAGTCTTCTCTTTCTTCACACATGAGATTGTGTGAGTGTGTGTGTGATAATGCCTTGCAAAAATCAGCCCCCTCTCTCTCTTGGGCGAGCCCTCTTGCTAATTGCTCTTGCAGGCTCCCCATTGGACCTCCCCAAGTCAAGCCAATGGCTATTAAGCAACATAAGTGATAGCCTTCTGACATGTGTCCCCCTTTCCCCTTTTGTGAGAGCTTTAGGTAATTTAATAATTAAACTAAACTCTCATTGGACCCCTTTGCCTCCTGGCCAATAGGAATCAGGCAAGCCATTGGGCTCCTGAATGCTCATTGGACCCCTTGGGAGATTGTCCAATAGTCTTCTAGGAGACTTAATTCTCATTGGTTCTTTTATTAAGTGTTTTTAAATTAATTAAACTAGATTTACTCTAGCCTAATTCTCATTGGTCCACCTCCAAGGCCATCCAATAGGAATTGGGCACACCTTGTGGGCATCTGGGCTAGGTAGCTGACATGTGTCCCTAATTCCCTTTGTGTAAAGGGAGCCTGTGTGTGTGTGTGACTTTCTCTCTCATCCCCTAGAAGAAGGGCTCGCCCCCTCCCATGTAGGGATATGCAAAGACTTTTTAGTTACACACAAAGCATCCAATTTCCCCTAGGGTTGACCTTTGAACACAACCTTTGAATTTTGGAACCTTAGCATTTTGGAAGTCTTAATTGGCTGAACCTTAGGGTCTTTTTAGCCCATTGTTGCACATGGCTCTTTTGCAGATGGCCCCCCCCTTTGGATCCCTACTGTGGCCGGTCTGCTAGCTCAACCAATATTCTAGCTTTTTCTCCCCTGGCACTTCCCCACATTAAATGATCAGTTTAATATGAGAAAATCATTTAGGAGAATTAGATATTGATTATTATGACATTACCTCTCTTTTGAAATCATGGTCGTCCTCGACTATGGTGTAGAGAAGATAAAGCATATTGATGAGTCCTTTTCTTAGCGGGTAGAGGATCCCTATGTTACCCTACGACATCATTCCACAATGGATGACTAGTCCATTTGGCGCTTGAGAGCCTGAGGCTGCCGCAAGCATGTTTGCACATTAGTCCTATCAGTCTTCCATAGTAGAGTGACAAGCTCTACTTGGTGTTTGGGAGACGTCGTCTCCGCAAACTTGATCTAAGCATGCATACTACTTCATTTTTGTGCACAATAAAGAAAAAGAGAGTCTTATAAGACAAGAAAACTTTGTTCAGTTTTAACATTTTGTACATTTGCTTACTCTTGGAAAGCATTGTAAGCATTGACAAGGTTTAGGTTATCCTTTAATTGTATGCCTTGCATCCATCTAGCATCTTCAAAAGGATAATTCTTAAACTTAATAAGATATCGTCGGATAGTCTTACCGCCTCTTAGTACCTTGTCTTCATGTCGGAGAATGGACTCGGGCTGCAGCACCTCCTCTTGGTCCTCGATCTCCGGTGGGTCTTCAATAGTTGGTTCTTGAGGTGGCTCTCCTTTGTAAGGCTTTAATAGGCTCACATGGAAAGCATTGTGTATGAGCCAATGATTGGGCAACTTGAGTTGATAGGCCATCTCATTGATTGGCCTAAGAATCTGGAAGGGACCATAGTACCTTTTTGCTAGTTTAGCATAGTACTTTTGGTGGCCCGTAGGATTCTTGCCCGTCGTGTGCCTTAATCGAGCCTTGGGAAACTTTAACAAGACCCAATCGTTTTCTTTAAAGGCTTGGGCTCTTCTGTGCTTGTCAGCAGCAGCCTTTTGCCTTTGCTGTGAGATAGAGATAGCATCCTTAATCTTTTGAAAAGATTCTTGTAGGTCTCGGCTATACTCATCTGCAGCGAAGATCTTCCCATGTACTTTAAGTAGCAAGGGACTTTTTGATCTTCCCTCAATTACCTCGAAAGGTGCTTTTCCTGTGGAAGTATGTACAGTGTTATTGTAAGCATACTCCACTAAGGGTAAGTACTTCTCCTATTGGGATCTTTGATCTACTTCCGTTACATAGGCTTTTAGTAGATCGAGAATAGTTAGGTTAGCTATTTCACTTTGGCCATCCGTTTGTGGATGATAGGTCGAAGAGAAGTTTAGCCTTGTCCCTAAATTCTCAAAGAGACCCTTCCAGAAATTACTGGTTATTCTAGGATCTCTATCCGACACTATGGACATTGGCAAGCCATGGTACTTGAAAATTTGTGAAATGAAGAGGGTTGCCATTTGATGGGCTTTGATATTCTTTTTGACAGGTATAAAATGAGCTTGTTTACTGAACCTGTCTACTATCGTCCATATTCCCGTATTCCCATGGATAGACTTAGGCAATCCAAAGATAAAATCCATGGATATGCTCTCCCATGGTGAATGAGGGATTGACAAGGATTGAAGCAATCCAAGTTGCTTCCCTCTATCAAATTTTGTCTTTTGGCATACCACACATTTAGAAACATACTCTTGTATGTTTACTTTCATGGTAGGCCAATAGAAATATGTTTCAATTCCCTTTAAGGTAGACTGAATCCCCCTATGCCCTGCATAAGGTGGAGCATGAGATTCATACATTACTTTCTCACGTAGTGAGTTAGTAACACATAGTCTATTGCCATAGAGAAGATAACCATCTTGTAAAGTAAATGGTTCTTCTTTCTTCCCTAATGCAAGGGCTGAAATCACATCTCTATAATCGGGATCAATAGCGTACTCATCTATCATTGAAGATAGATCATTGTGAGTGGCTATGGAAACCGCATTCACTCTCGGTCGTCTTGAGAGTGCATCAGCTACTTGATTATGCTTGCCAGCAATGTGAGCAATATGAAAATGAAATTGCGAAAGAAAATTTGTCCACCTCATTTGTTTGTCGGAGAGCTTGGTCTGCGTCATGAAGTACTTAAGACTTTGGTGATCCGTTCGCAGAATGAAAGGAGTCCCCAATAAATAGTGCTTCCATGAGTTTAAGGCATGTAGAACTGCAAGGAGTTCCTTTTCGTATATGCCTAGAGCTTGCTCAACAGGGTCGAGCCTTCGACTCTCATAGCCTATGGCGTGCCCTTCTTGGAGCAAAACAGCTGCAAGGCAATCACCACAAGCATCACATTGGACCTCAAATGGTTTTGAGAGATCCGGTAGTGTAAGCACAGGTTGAGAGAGAAGCTTTTCGAAAGCGTTGTTCTCCTTAGCAGACCATGTATACCTAACGCTTTTCTTTGTTAGGTCATGTAATGGTCCCGCAATTTGTGAGAACTTTTCTATGAAGCGTCTATAGTATGCACACATACCTGTAAAGATTCTTAGTTCATGAAGATTCCTTGGTTTAGGCCATCCTTTTATTACCTCTAACTTTGATGGATCCATTTGGATGCCATCTTGAGAGATAATGTGACCTAAATACTGAATCTCTTGCAAGAAAAATTCACTTTTCTTTCGATTAACATAAAGTTTATTCTCTCTCAAAACTTGAAATATTACCTGGAGGTGTTGCTTGTGTTCGTCTAATGAATTAGAGTAGATGATAATATCATCAAAGAACACTCCAGTGAAGGTTAGATGAGGCTTGAACAGCTTCTCCATCAAGCGGTTGAATGTGGCTGGTGCATTGGTCAAGCCAAAAGGCATGACAATGTATTCGTAAAGACCAAAAATGCGGTCTTTACAATGTCTTGATCAACTATCCTTATTTGATGATAGCCACTTTTTAGGTCAATCCTACTGAAGTAGGTCGATCCTTGTAGCTTATCAAATAGGTCTTCTACCCGTGGAGCGGGAAACCTATTTTTGATAGTGATCCTATTTAGTGCTCTATAGTCGACACACATACGATATGTGCCGTCTTTCTTTTGCACTAATAGCACAGGTGAGCAAAATGGAGATGAGCTAGGCCTAACCATGTCCTTCTCAACTAACTTATGCACTTGCCGCATAATCTCCTCTTGTTGAGCTTGAGGAACTCTATAAGGAGGTTTGTTAGGCGGTGAACTTCCTGGAAGAAGTTCAATTGCATGGTCATCATTACCTCGTTTAGGAGGTAGCTCACAAGGGATGTCGTCAATAAAAACATCTTGAAACCATAGTAGCAGGGAATGGCCATTTTCAGGTCCCTGTTCCCCATTCCCATCCCAATTTCCTGTTCCGAATCCTCGTTCCGTGTTTCAAACGTGAGTATCCGAAACAGGGAATGGCATATCATGCATGTTGCCGTTCCCCGTTCCTCGTTCCGATTTCCTGTTCCGGGTAACTATGCTTGAAACCCCTTGAGAAAATTGGATAACTCTAATTCCTTTTGGTTGCTTTTATTTTCTTTTGCTAAAGCATTAGGTTCATTTTGAGAATCTTTAACAAAAATCAGGTACACGGAAATAGAGCTCTTTATTGACTTGTTGAAAGCTGGTGTATGTACAATGGGAATAGTGTTGCCCATTTCCTTAGCATCTATATACATGTCTTTTTCCCTGAACTTAAAGGAGATTCTCCTTTCAGGAAATTTAACATCGGCAGCCAGGCGGTCAAACTATGGTGCCCCTAGGATTACATCCTCATGCTTGAGAGGAGAGATAAAGAAGTCCTCTTTGTCCACATAGCCTTGGACACGAAGCCTCAATTTCCCGATTAAGGGAGTGACTGAAGCTTCTTGCCCCTTGAAGGCACTGTCTGCAGGTAGGACATCTCCCATCTCGTAGGATTGTATGCCTAGCTTGGTGGCCAACTCTATAGATATAAAATTGTGAGTAGAACCAGGGTCAAAGAGAATAAAAGCATCATGTTCTCTTACCTTTCCCCAAGCATGGCATAGAGGAGATCCTTTGTGATGAGTTTGGTGAGCCTCCTCCTCTTGGATTTCAACCAAGGAAGCTCTAGGAGGATCTTGGCGGTTGTTCTCTTGGGGACAAGCACGGTACGCATGCCCTTGTTCGCTGCACTTGAAACACCGGTTATCCTTGCGATAACGCTCAAGCTCTTCAGGAGAGAGTTTGTTCTTACCTTTGTAAACTCCCTTCTCTTTAGCTTTGTTGGAATTGCCCTTAGGAGACTTTTGGACATTGTCCTTCTCCTTAGGCTCATTGGAACCCTTGTTTTATGGGGGCTTATTATTTCTTTTAGCCCCCGTTTGGAAATTGATTCGCGAGGCCACCATAGTATGGTGTATTACCACCGATATGGTACGTGGCCTTTAGGAGTTGACATACTCCGCCATTTCTTCGGTTAAGCCCGCACAAAATTGTTGCTTTTGCTCTCCAAAATCCAACTTTTTGAAGACAGTGGCTTTGAGTTGTAGGTCCCAAAAGTTGTCTACATATTTGTGGATGGATTCATTGGGAGAGAGCTTTAAGCTTCGCCATTCGGTGAGTACTTTGTCTTTGGCATCAGTGGCCAAAAACTGCTTCATAATGGAAGCTCTTAAAGCTTTCCATGTTCGTGGAGCTTCACCGTTGGCTCGTAGGCTAGACCACCATTGCCTGGCGGACTTTTGAAAGTGCATAGCTACATGGCGTAGCTTAGAGGACTCCGTGAAGCCCTCATCTCCAAACGCCGCATCAAATTGCGGATAAAGGCCAAGACTTTGTCCGTAGCACCAAAGGTGCCATCGTAGGTAAGGAAAGAGATGCTCTTCCCTCCCTCTTTGAACTTCTTCAGCTTGGACGACCTGTTCCATGCGGCATAGGATTTCCTATGGCCTCTTCTTTTTGATGGTTTAAAGGTTGCACCATCACTTTCTTCAGAAGGTGAAGAATTTGAAGAAGGTGGAGAAGAGGGTGACCTCTTTCTCGCCTTTTTCTTGTCTTGATCTTCGTTGTCTTCATCATCACTTTCATAAGAGGAGGAGGATGAAGAAGATAGAGAAGAGGGTTCTCACCTTTTTCTTCTCTTGCTTTTTATCATCCCTCTTTGAATTATGGCGTGGAGAAGAGTGCGATGGTCTTCTCCGCTTTGGTGGTGATGGAGAGCGTTTAGCCCGCCGTCTTCGTGGAGCCATCTCCGTCGAGGTGGCGGGAGACTCACTTCTTTCTCATTCCTTCGGTGGAGGCTCTTGAGTTCTCCTTTGGGAAGGAGATGCATCATCAAGAAGTAAATTCTTGAGCCCTTCGTACGGATTCTCTTCTTCTTCCCGAATCGGAGAGAGACCTCTTTTGGTAGTCTCACAAGGAGGCTTTCTAGGTGTTCTCTCGTCATGGTGATGAGCTTGGAGAATCCCGTGAGCACGGAGTTGCCGTTGCACTTCGCTTTAAAGAGATGGATTGCCCATGGCTTGTTCAAGCCTAGAAACAAGGTAGTTAACAAGCATTGAAGCATCATTAGTAGCTTGCTCATGAGCAAAATCAAAGTTATCAACATTAATTTCACTCTCTTTACTATTGTCAGCCATTCTAACAACTTTTAGGTGTAAACTTTTTAGGCGTACTTTGGCACTTCAAGCCCTAGTTGCTACTCCTCTTTACCTCTTTAGAAAAAGCACTCAAGCTACTGTACCCGCAGCTTGAATACCATTAATTGCAAGGAATAGAAGAGAGGGTCGTTCAAAACCAAAACAGCACCGGCTCCTGTCAAGCTTCTAATAGCTCAATAGTGGTTAAGCCGTAGGCAAGCCCCGTAGGACTCCACTATTAAGACCATAGCTCTTGACGGTGATGCCCCGTTAACTGCACAAAGCAGGCGCACTGCAAGGCTGAAAAATCCCTATTCTACTTACTCACAGGCAATTAATAATACCAACCATTTATAGCTAGCTTGAGGACCTCCCTTCTTGAGCAAGAAAAGAGAAACCTTGTGCTCTGATACTAATGTAACATTTAATGGCCTAAAAACTTGTGTGTAGCGGAAATTAGCATGAACATAGTGGGCATTTCATTAGAATAGATTCCTAATGAGAATTACAAGAGTGCTTGGGTGGAGAGAGAAACAAAAAGCATAACACCTAGTTAGATATCATCAACAATACTTTCAAAAGAGAGAAATTAAGCTATTGACAACAGTTGAGGACCGGATTTGCATGGAGCTGGTCCCCCCTCTAAAAGGCTTTGTATTATGGTTTCTCCCATCAAGAGAGACATTGTACAATACAATCCTTTGTGTTTCTTCAAGACTAGCTTTGTGTGTGACTTTCTCTCTCATCCCCTAGAAGAAGGGCTCGCCCCCTCCCATGTAGGGATATGCAAAGACTTTTTAGTTACACACAAAGCATCCAATTTCCCCTAGGGTTGACCTTTGAACACAACCTTTGAATTTTGGAACCTTAGCATTTTGGAAGTCTTAATTGGCTGAACCTTAGGGTCTTTTTAGCCCATTGTTGCGCATGGCTCTTTTGCAGATGGCCCCCCCTTTGGATCCCTATTTTCCCTCCTTTGGATCCCTACTGTGGCCGGTCTGCTAGCTTTACCAATATTCTAGCTTTTTCTCCCTTGGCACTTCCCCACATTAAATGATTAGTTTAATATGAGAAAATCATTTAGGAGAATTAGATATTGATTATTATGACAAAAGCCTTGCAGTTTCTCTAACAACTCGACAACATCTATGCTTTGTGGAACTATACAAAAGAATCAAAGATTACTCGAGCTGCGACATTTCTCAAGGATGATGCTATGTAGTGGTGGAGTTCAAGATGTTCTTTAGCTGCGACATGTCCCAAAGATGATGCTATGCAGTGGTGGAGTTCAATCGCGACCCAACCGCATGTTCCAAGGACTTGGCAAGCTTTCGAGACAATTTTTGCACGAAGTTATATTACCTCCCTGTTTGAAGTCTAGATTTTGTCAGAACGGGGCAACTTGCACATGCTTGCCGTGGAGACCATGGAAGACTACAACCAAAGGTTTATCGGCGTCTACCTTCCGGTGTCGTTCCCCTTGGAGGACCAATGCGAGCAATATACCATCGGACCATAGTGACATAAAGTTGCATTTCGGCCCCCCGAAACGGATGAAACGTTTTGGCGAAACGAGCGAAAAGAATTGTTTTTTTTTTTGGCCCCTTTTTGACCAGTTGACCTCAAACTACCGGATCTTTTAAGCCATGTACAAAGGCCACCTCAAAAAATTGATAGTTTTTTTTTACCCGTACGCACATCTAGATTAAGTATATTCAATGTCTTGATAGGTGAATTTGTATGTATATTCAATGTATAATGATAGGTACATACATGTAAAACGAAATGTGTGTTTCGCTTTCTTTGAGCTCGGAAATGGAATGTTTCAGCAATCTCGAAACGCTGAAACACATAAAACCCCGAAACGTTTCATATCACACTGCATTGGATTGCCATCACCTTTACAAGAATATTGTTTGTCTAGACAAGTATCGACAATGCAAGAGCTTATGGACCATGCCGCGGTCGGCTACAAGCTTATGAAAGGGAAGCTAGAAACTCCGACAAACAAGAAGGCTGTTGCTTTGAACGCTTTTAAACAGGGCATACTTTCAGTTCATATAAAGAGCCTAGACATCCTCAGAGCAACTTCTAGGTCTGACAGCAGAAAAACCAGCAGGACCACCTTCGGCTAAGAGAGCTAGACCTGCCATTGGGCTTGTACCTGATATTTATGGCATTCATCTTGAAAGTTCAAATGAATTGTGTAGAGCTTATGGTAAAGTCAATGGCTTGAAAGCCTTGATCTTCTTTGACCTAGGAGCTACCGAGAATTTAATCCATCCCAAATTCCTCAAGCAGATGGATTTTGACTATGATTCACAGGGTGGAGAACTTGAAGCCGAGCTGGCCACGGGGCAAACTGAGAAAGTGGTAGCGCTCATTGGTTTTCTTCAAGTGACCATCCAAGGATACCAAGGAAAAGCCTATTTCCACATCAAGAGGTTGGGCAATTGCGATGCTCTCTTGGGCATGCCTTGGCATGACAAGAATGATGCAACATTTCAGTTTTGAAACCGTACGATCACTTTGATGTAGAAGGACAAGCCAATCGTCCTCAATTGTCCGACCAAAAACCCGAGTGAATTCTCTAATTGCTTTGTATTTAGATACTTTTGAACTTTGTTTGAGAAAGTAGTGTTTGAAATTTATTTAAAATGGATTGTATCTGTTTTAAACTTGTCTTCGACTCTGATTTTAATACTGGTTTCAATGATTTGTGAGTTACTCCCAGGAGTGCTGCCAAAGAGAATTGATGTTTGATAATGTATGAAACCTCAGAATGGCGCAGATCGGCTGTGTGGGAGCCACTTGAAAGAAACCTGAGACAACCTGGAGTAAAAATTGTTTCCTGAATAGCAAGACCCGAATCTCAAAGAATTCAAGACCCAAAGAGAATTACGCCATCAGTAAACTCGAATTGCTAAGAAGCGGAAGACCTGAAAGGTCGTCACTTGAGCAACCTCCGAATAGGCCTTCTGATGAAAGGTTACCAGATCAAAGCCAGAGACTCGGTTACAGTAGTTGGACTGATACAAGGATTGTCCAGCAAGAGGCACTTCAGAGCCTGAGGTGCCCTAGATGTGTGCAGTTCAATAGTTTGTTGATTCTTTGTAGATCCAATCATAGGTATCTATCAAAGTAGGCATTAGTTTGAGGCATCAGGATATCGAGTCTCCTCGTTTAATAGAGTTTGATTATCCATTATCCATGCGATTTCCGGGTCACTATGCTCTGGCCCGGGGACATTTCCTAATACACCCTTGAGGGATGGGCCATTATGTGTGAATATTTTCATCTTGTAGTTTTCCTCAAGGGAGGCCCGACATTTTTAGGTCCAGGGAGAGCACCTATGATCAGATACAAGCTGTAGACCCTGCATGAGCTCCCCTTGACAGAGACTACTGTCTATGATACTTTACAAGACCAAGGTCCTAAACTTCTTTTTGTGTGTGTGATACATTTCCAATCATCAAAAATATAAATGATGTTTCTATGCAATTAAGTTGATTTCGACGGTCCTCTCTCTCGCCTGCATGTTCCCTTGTCACCACACCTTCCGCTGCACTTAGACAGCCTCCACCAGTGTCCTCTCCCTTAAACCTCTCCCTTATTAAACAAGCCATCCTGGCTGTTTTCGTTATTCAGCTTTACGCTTTCCTGGTGGTTTGGCCTGTGGTTAGCCAGGAATTCAGCAGGCCTGGTCTTCTTCAGAGTGCTGCATTGCTTGGGAGACATTTTTAGGTAGTTTATGTGGTTCCCCTCGTAGATCTTGGAGTCCTTGTTACATTTTAGTCCCCGTTTACATGTACTTGTTTTTATAATCCTCAGGTTTTTACCCACAGTTCGTACCAAAATCAATTGTGTTTTATCTTGAGCTGTTTAGTCTAGAATAAACAAGATGAGTTGCGTGTCTATTCTGCAGTTTCAAGAAACCGAAAATTTCTTCTTTGTCTGTTTTCAGACTATGACACTCCACCAGACATGATTTTTAACAATCAACATCAGAACTTAAGCATGAAGGATATTCAATTTTCTGTGTCTAGTAGCCTGCACCCAGAACATGAGACAATGGGGGTGCGTCCTACCTCCTTATCAAGTATTCCTCCACCGAGGGAGAGTTTGCCAAAGTTTCAAAAGGCAGGCACTCCCATGCAAAGGATAGACAGCTATCAGCATGGGCCTTGGCCTTGGTTTAGTTCAGATCATCCCTTACCTCTGGGTCATCCTTGTCAAGGTTTCGCTCTGCCTTCTCCCCCAGCTGACAAAAAGCGAACTGGTCCTCGCCGTGAGTATTGAACTCAAGCCTTATTTCTGGTAATTGCTCTATTTTAAGGCTTGTAAGGATGTGAGAACGTTTTGGATGTCAGGGGTTTACTGATCACTCGCATATTTAGCTGATTTTTGCAGCCTGTCCAGTTTGCTACCTTCCAATCAAAAGGGCGGTTGATGCCATGCCCACTTTTAGTGCGATGGAGTCATCTCCCATTAATCAGATTTCTTATATTGAGGAGTCATCTACATTCCTCCAGGGAAAGGGGCGTGTAAGCACAAATTTTGGAGGCCATCCCTCATGGGAAGACCGCACAAAGTCGTATCAAGTACAAGGAAACATGAGCATACATTGTGGGTAGGCCCCCTGTTTTGGCAATTGCTTCTTAAACGAAGACCTTGGGAATTGAATTTTGTTTGGTGTTTGTCCTTCTAGAGCTTTTGCTATTGATGCAGTGTAATGCCCTTTCTCTTTGATATTTAGATTTGCCCAAGGAGTCAAGCCCGGTGCTGGATCAGGATTTGATATTGATGCCGCTGATCAGATAGAGATGGATAAGTGCATTGGTGTTGTGGTTGCGTCAGCTATATTTGGTATGAGTTGAAATTAAGCCTTCCTGTTTAATGTCTATATCAGCTTTACCGAGCCTTGTTTTTAAACATGACTTCATACAGGGAACTATGATCAGTTGCAGCAGCCTATCAATGTAAGCAAAGAGGCACGAAAGAGCATCTGCTTCTTTATGTTTGTAGATGCAGAGACACAACACCACTTGGATACACATGGAGGTGAGAGTGGAGTGTGGAGAGTGGTAGTGGTCCGCAATCTACCTTACTCAGATGCTCGAAGAAATGGCAAGGTAACATGTAAACAACACGCCAGTGTTTTATTATCTTCTTCTTTGACCTATGTAGATAGAAAGACTTTGGTGGTAGAAACTTTTCAAGTTGTGGTTGTCTTGCACTTGAATGTTGAAGCAATGTGTAAACACTTGTTTCCTAATGGTTGCCATGATATAAAGGCATCATAAAGTACGAAGAGTTGCTCTTGCTTTGCAACTACTGTTTTATTGTGTCTTTTACTTGTATTTTGTAAACTTTTTTGGTTCTATCAAGACACTGAAATTGTTCTATGTCTAATGCAATTCACTTCAGCGAACAACTCTCTCAATGTGAGATTAATCATCGAACTTTTTTGAATTATTATCCATTTTATTTGCTGTATCCACGCAATACAAATCATATTTTCCATTTTGTGAGCTCCTGCTTTGTCACGCATCAGAGCTTAGCTTATGAATGAATGTTAAAGCAAACATCTGTAATCTGCATGTGCCTCACTCCTTTCTGGTTTCCCTGAATGATTTATTTAATACTTTCTGTTCTTTGCATACCAACATGAACACTTTTCTGTCCATAGCAGTTGTGAGCCATATGTCTCATCCATTGCAAGTAACGCAATTGTGTCTTTTATCTGAAACAATTGATGATTTCTTGGTTTAGTGCTCTGAATGGCTGGAAAGTTTAGATGGGATTTTTATGATTTACTGTGTTGTCCTCTCATAAGAAGTCCATCCATTGTTACATTGCAGATACCAAAGTTACTCCTCCATCGTCTCTTTCCTAATTCCAGATTTTCTTTGTGGATCGATGGGAAGCTCAAGCTTGTAGTTGATCCTTACCAAATTCTTGAGAGGTATGTGTGTGTGTGTGTGTTGCATTCTTGCTTATTTGCATTTGATATTATAAAGTACCAAAACTATTCAACAGAGGGCGCCCTCTTGAATTTTTTTTGAGTGATGATTGCATGTGTTTCCAAACAAAGATTGAATAAGTTGTAATTGATGGTTATAAAGGAATCAAGCTATTGAGCATGGTTGTCATATTGCTGGGAAATTAGTGGAATTGAGCACATTCACAACAGGGAGAGAGTTTGGTGGTTACTCTCTGAAGCTTTTGCTCAAGCCTGTGCACAGTTATGAAACATAATCTCATTGGCCAACTGTCGAAACCATAGTTACTCAAAACCCCCTGAAATTCCATTTTTGTCTCGTTTCCGTTTCCATTTCCTTTTCCACTCACCCATCACTCCCTATAGCTACTGGAAACTCCCGGATACTCCAAATTTTTGCCGTTTCTGTTTCTGTTCTTGTTCTAGATTCCCCGTTATCCATAACTATGGTTGAAAACTTGTCCGATCAAGTTCTAAACTTAGGACACTCCATCCTCCTGTGAGAGAATGCTGTAAAACAGTGGCCTGTTAGTGCATGAAGACCAAATCAAAGGTGAGTATATGGATGTCTGTCAATGACTTAACTTGTAAAATATTGGCTTGTTACTCCATGTAGAACAAATTAAAGGTGAGTATATGGATGTCTGTCAATACTTCACTTATTTTTTCTTAGTGAAGTGGAACAAGTGATAGCTCTAACTCATTATCTGGATATTGATATAAGCTAGGAGCTGTCAATGACTTCACTTATCCATTTGTAGCGAATGCTGTGAAATTGTCTTAGTCCAAGTTACCTAAAGCAAAAGTGAATTTCTGGATGTTGTCGACTGATCCATTCTTTGGTAGGGGGAGCGATTGATAGAGGTTTTGCTAAGAATTAGTTATCTGGAATATCGACGTTAAATAGGAACTTACATTTGAGAGTTGTAGTCTGAACAAAGGCTTGATGCAGGTCAGATTATTCATTATTGATGCAGAACCAAGTTCCAACCCAATCAAAACGTTGTCCATATATAGATTGTAGGCAAGTGGTTTGTTGGTTGTAAGAGTACATTAGTCTAATGATGATATGTTGGTTATTAGAGTAGTTTGTGGCGATTTTACCTTCATTTCTTGCTTGTAATGTGGGGTGTTAGAGTAGTATCTTGCTTCAATGATTTGCAGATTATTTGTTCCTCTAAATTTGAAAAAGATTGCTTGCAATGGATTACATAACCTCTTTAACTCGTAAATTCTACTCTATAAACTTGGTTTTGAAACATAGAATTTAGGCTCCAGGTCTCCGGAGGATGATATTAGTAGATGCATCTCTCTGGATAAGCGTGATGGATTGAGGTCTATATGTTTCTAAATTACTTTTGAACATTTCTTAATGTGTTCTGTAATGGACAATTTTTTACATTGCCACGTATTTTGACCGACCTTATAATCAAACCATACAATACTACGTTCCTTATGTACCAAATGCATATTGTACACTACGTATGGCTCCACCTTGGGTGATATGTAAGTGTGGGAGCAGGGCATTTGTTACTTGGGGCGCCTAATCAACCAAAGGATTTTAAAGATGGCGGCAGGACAGTAAAATTTTTCACCTTTTCTGGGGTGGAAGATGGGAAGAAAGCACTACAGTTCCTATAGCAATTCGACTTGGGGAACTATATAGAAGAATCCAAGATTTCTCGAGTAGCGGGATTTCTAAAAGAAAATGCTATGCAGTGGTGGAGTTCAATCGCGACACAGCCGCATGCTCCAAGGACGTGGCAAGCTTTCAAGACAATATTTGCACGCAGTCATGTTTATCTCTTTGACGTCCAGATCTTGTCAGAATGGGGTAACTTGAAAATGCTTGCCACAGAGACCATGGACGACTACAACCAAAGGTTTCTTGATGTCTTACCTTCCGGTATCCTACTTTAAGTTCATTCCCTTGGAGGACTAGTGCGAGTGATACACCATTGGACTACCATCACCATTGCAGGAATATTGTTTGTCGAAGCAAGTCTCAACCATGTAAGAACTTATGGACCATGCCACAGTCGCCTACAAACTGATGAAAGGAAAGTTGGAGTTTGCCACAAAAGCAACTCTGGTAACTAACTAGAATTCATGGCAACAACGAACAAATCCTTGGGAGTCTCGTGAAACCCAACCTCAAAGGCCTTGTTTTACACGTCGTCAATGAGAAAGAGAAACCATGTTACAAGGAGGCCAATGCTTCGAATGTTTTCAAACAGGGCACACATTCAATACATGTCCTCAGCAAGCGTTGACATCTTTAGAGAAACCTTCCACTCCGACGGTAGACAGATCCCCAAGGCCACCTCTGGCTAAGAGAGTTAGACCCGCTATTGGACTAGTACCTGATATTTATGGCATAAACCTCAAGAGTACAAATGATTATGTAGAGCTTATGGCAAAGTCAACGGCTTAAGAGTCTCAATCTTCTTTGACCTCAGAGCCACAGAGTTCATCCATCTATCCAAAATTCTTGAAGCTGATTGACTTTGATTATAATACAGAGGGACGAGAAGTTGAAGCTGAGTTAGCCACCTGTCAGACCCAGAAGGTGGTACCTCTCATTGGTGTCTTCCTGTGACCATACAAGGATACCATGGAAAAGCCGATTTCCACATCGTGAAGCTAGAAAATTGCGACGTTCTTTTGGGCATGCTTTGACATGACAAGAATGACGCGACAATCTAGATCTAGAACTATACCATTACCCTGATGCAGAAGGACAAGTGAGTCGTCCTTAAAGTTCAGCTGTCCGAACAAAAACGTTAACCAGTTTTCTAGATGTTTTGTAGTTAGATACTTTTGAACTCTGTTTGAGAAAGTACTGTTTGCAATCTGTTTGAAATGGATAGTAAACCTGTCTTGGTGCCGATTTGAATTGTTTGACTTTGATTTTAATACTGGTTTCAATGCTTGGTGATTTGCTCCTGGGTGGAGTAGTGAGAAATGTTGTTTTGGTATTATCTGAAACTCGGATCGAGGCATATGGGATGTTTGGGGATCGTTTTGTTGTATGCTTGAAAACCTCGAAACGACGCAGACAGGATGTTTGGGGAGCAATTCGTTGTATGCTTGAAAACCTCGGAACGAGGCAGATAGAAGGTCTGGGGAGCGATTTGTTGTACGCTGGAAAACCTACAATCAATGCAGACGGGATGTCTCGGGAGCGTTTGGTTGTATGCTTGAAACCTCCAAACGACGCAGGCTGTGGTCTGGGGAGCGTTTGGTTGTAGCAGTCCTTTGAGCTCATGGCCCGGACCTTTTAGGTTATTTGTGGGGGGAGTGATGAGGTAGTCGTTGAGTAGCTTCATACCGCAATCCGTCTGCCTCGAGGAAGTGCTTAGCAGCGTTGTTTTTTGTGTCTTGTAACATGCATATGTGAGCATTTGGCCAACCACTGAATATTCCTAATTGGGTAAGATTTGGGTATGTAATTATTAGTGCATCAAGACATCTGTTACAGATTAGCACGATCTGGGTGTGATGCCTAATTTTGCTACGTCGGAATATCAAGAGTTCCGATCTCCTTCCATTAGTTAATGAAATTGCCCATTGGGCTACAAACCACCTCTACTAGAGATGGCTACATCAAAAGCATGGGGAGACTCTCCCAGTGAGTAAACAAAATATGTACAATGGGCTAAATCACAAAATGGGAGGAGGAAAGAGCCACGGGTGGCCGGTAGTGCCATCTGGGAGCACCCTGGACCATGGTGAAGAAAGGTCCTGGGCGCTAGAGTCGGAGGAAAGCCTCTCTGTGCTCCCGCATGCGGTGGGACTGGGCGAGCCTTGAAGATGCGGAAGCAACGGCCCCCCAAATGAATCAGAGTGTCGGGCCACAGACGAGCTCCCAACACACCTTTCTCACTGCACCACTCCTTGGAAGGTTGAAGTGTAGGTTGACCCCCCTAGATCACTATCATCCTGTTGGTGGAGGCTAGCTCAAAATGGAGCGCAGGGCCCGTGAGGGTTGACCAGGCTACAACACCCCAAGTGTACTGTCAAGTTGTGGAAAGAAGTGGCATCAGTTGAAGTACTCGAAGCTAAACCTGTTGTGCCATGGGGCAGTCCCACAGACAGTGACGTTGACTCTGCAAAGGATGGTCACAAGTTGCACAGGCTGTTGACAAGCCACTATGTACTAGCTAGCTTCCCACTGCCGTAGCTCTGCGTGCAACTAGCCATTGGAACAAAGTGACTCGCGTCGGCTATCTGGAGTCCCACAACCGCTCCCAAAAACCTGACAAGAACTGAACTGTGAGACCCTCCTCTTGCCAATGAAGTGCTGCAGCAGGATGCGCCTCTCTACGTGCTGCTAATATGTGGCGTCCCAATCGAACAGTGTACTGATAGAAGGGGATCCCAGGGTGATCAACATGTCAAAGGTGGCAATAGAAGATGCAATGAGGACAAGACCTGGCTCGTGATCCAGTGGGTACCTCGACTCCGATCTAGAACACTTGCAATGCCAAACACATAAACAAGGCACACCTGTGGAGAAGAGAGATCACATAGGTAGAATGAGGCAGGACATCTGAGAATGTGTGTGTGTGAGAGAGAGAGAGAGAGAGAGAGAGAGAGAGAGAGAGAGAGAGAGAGAGAGAGAGAGAGAGAGAGAGAGAGAGATCTGGGAAAGGCTCTCCATTCTGATAATAATGTGCTGATACAAGTGACCAAGGGTGGTCTGGCATAGAACTGACATACCAATGGATAGACCGGAGGACACACACAATTGCAACTGCTACTGACTCTGCCAACTGCTCGTGCGTAGAGACCACTGTCACTGTCTCCACATGGGCTGTACCGAGTTGCATCTCCTCTCGGCAACAGGATGGATCTGGAGAGAGAGGAATCAAGGCTCAAGGCTGCCGTCGTATGGCTGCCCTCTAGAGGGAGAAGGAATCCTCTGCTCTCCTAGGCCAGCGTTAGAGATGCATTGCCTCTGCATGAGATCGTCCACCATAGGGATGCCCTAAGGAGAAAACGCTAGGAACTAATACCTACTGTCCATGATGTGCTGCCCAAGGAAAACGCTGGGGCTGAACTGATGTGCGGGAAAGCGCCGGGCAGATCCAAGCCAAAAATGCTGGCTGATGATCAGCCTAGCGTTTTTGCAACTTGCAGATCACCTAGCGTTTTGCAGATTCCCGACGACAAAACATCCATTTGCATCAGCGTTTTGCATTTTCAGCAGTTAGATTCCGCACTCGCAGCCCCCAAACCTCGCAGATCTCACCTTTCCGCAGCAGATCCTCACCCCGCATAGTCAGATCAGCAAGCGTTTGCAGATTCAACCTGCTATTCGCAGATTTTAGCATCTGCGTTTTCAGCGCATCGTCATCGCATCGTCGTCATCACCGTTGTCACTGACATAGAGTCGGAATTCAGCAGATACCAGATTTGCAGATTTGAGCCCCTAGCGTTTTCAGCCCGCGTCACGTCGACATCGTCGGCAAGACCATTGCATCAGACCATTGTAGAGATTTGTGCAATCAATAGTAGACCACTCTCGCCATAGAGAGGGGGGGGCTTCGGAGGAGGGTTTGACAATTTTTATGGTGTCTTCTCTCTCTATCTTTGAGTCTCAGCAACTCATTCACAGTGTTTACCACTTGGTTGTGATCATTTGCACCATCTCACTAAAGGAACGGAAGGCTCTCCCTTCCGCAAGTAAAAGGAACCCTTGAGCACAGTTCAGAGCACTCATCGTGAACAAAGTTCAACATTCACGTCCGCTGCACCTTACACTCCTCGAGCCCCACGACCTTGGTAAATGGGGGAAAATAGGGAATAGGTGTGAAGAGGGCATTGGATGCACATAGGCTCAGGGGGGCGAAAAATATGCCAGGGTTGGGGAATGGTATTCCCAGCCTGCAGGACAACTAGAGACCATGGAACCAAGCCAAAACCCGAGCTAAACATGGCTAGACATGACCCAACATGAGAGAACAACCTCACATTGGCCGGGCACAGCCACAAAACAACCCTCACTCCCTGATCTGCTCGTGGGAGATACCGGAGCTACCATCGGACAGGAATATGAACTCTAACACAGCTAAGGGGAAGGGGTCTTTCCGAAACCACTCTCTAGGGTCCCATTCAACTTGTGCCAGAGGGCAGCTCTCCCAAGCCAAAAGCCGTCAGTGGCCTGTCTCAAGATTTGTTGGGTCAGGATAAATGGCACAAGTCCTCCCACAAATGCCAACTACATGTATCCTCTGAAATCAGCACTCTGCTACCTGTGGAGCCTCTACTAAGACTCTCTATAGGCGACCCTCTCCCTGGATCTCAAAGAACATGGGGGGTACGGACTCTGAGCAAGCACGGTTTGCGATGAGGACCTCCAGTTGCGTGAAGGCCCCTATCCATCTGAGCCACTCAATTGGTAAAGCCTTTGTAACAGTGTAATGTCCTAGCACATGCTCTGCACCCCTCTCATGTCTCGTAGGCTGTAGCTGGATGTTTGTGCCTTCTCAAGAAACCGTGAAAACTGAAGCCACTCACCGAGAGTGTGGGTTGGGCCCTCTGCCATGGGACCCCAAGAAACATGAGGCCTACTACCAACCAGGTGGCCTCTCTGAGTGCGAACCATGGGGTTCCAAACAAGGGGCTGTCTCAAGTGCTCCTCTGTGCAGGTGGGCTTGTGTTGCACCAAGCCACTCCTCAGCTGCTCCCAAGACCAAAGCAGGCATGTAGCAAACCGATCCTCCAACCTCTTGGTACCTGCTCAGACCAACTCTGCGCATCTCTATGAAGATCCACCCGATGGAAGGGCTCCAAGGGCCTCTTGCATGAGGGACTTGAGCTCGAAGTAGGTGAAGCAACAACTCCTTCCAGGGCTCCTCCCCTGGAAGCAATCCTTTGACAACAAACTTCCCCAGAAGAGCTTTGCTTTGTTGTGCTAGGTTTATGATCCCCAGCCCCCCCTGAGAACATGGTAAGGTGATGACCTGTGAAACCGGCCCATAGGGCAGTAGACTTTAGCTTTCACCCCATTCTTTACTTGATAAACTTTACTTGACTTTACGACATAGAGGAAAACTTCACGAATAAACCCGTGACTGGAATTAACAATTCAAACAAAGCACGGCTTGGCAGCTTGAGTGCTACCAAGCAGACAACGACACCTTGTAGGCCCCAAAGACTGACGCCCCTTTCGGTATTTCTTTATTATTATAAAACTTGGGAGAAAACCTGCAAGTTCCTACGAGCTGTCCCGCTTTTACCGGGATGAAAATGGCTTACTCTTGCCCGATTTTGGCAGCATAACTGTAGTAGGAGGACAAAATCCCCATGCCAAAGGTGACTTTCCCGGCGCATACAGACACTTCCCCCAACCTGGCTAGAATCTGCAGCACGCTGAATTCTCTGTTTTCTGCCCCGAAAATGCACCAGATCACCTTTACAAAGATCCATTGCTTCCTCGAAGCTCATAGGGCTATTAGGGATTAATTGGGTGAAAACCCTAAACCTGCAAAAATACATAGAAGGCTGTATCTTTCTGTCTTGGGCTCTGTTTCATGTGCCGGTCGCATCCGTAGCACTCCCGCACCTGTAGGGCTTCTCGCCCTTTGAATTGGACGAGATTTCTCATGTGAAATCTCTCCGAATTCACCTGTACGTGCGGGGGATTAGCAATTAGCTAATCTAGTAGCTGGACAAGAGGCTCTTGCCTCGGCATACGAGCATGAACCCACACAACTGTACATACAGATGGAAGCCCTCAACTGGGGCATTACAATTCTGTATTCAAATGGGGGGAGAGGTGTGCGAGAGCGGAATCATCGCGCTACATAAGACAAGGGAGAATGGAAGCTTTCCTTTAAAGCTGTGATCACCTGCACCCACTACTCACACACATTGTAGTTCATTTATGAAGTCAAATCAGCTCCTCTCAATTTGGATGCTCCCTCTTCATGCTAGAGTGGGAAAATTGCATCTGCACCACCAAGTGTCCACTTTGCCTCTTTTGAGTTGATTCCTAGTACCCACCAATTTATTAAGTGTAGCGAGGGGCCTAAATGACTTTGAACTGAGCCTAGACACCCTTTTACTACTCGGATTCCAGTGCCGACTGGCTTGACCATCTCGTGGCGATCTGCCCTTCCGGATTGTAGGTGAAACTCTCGGTCGTCGGCTGTTTCGCACTGGCCACACAATGTCCAACCATTTGTGACTTGAAAAAGAGGGTCCCAAAAATTAAATAAAAATGAAGGGGAAAAAGCCAACAACTAAGGTTAGTCGTTGCCACAGCCTCATGACATACCCCCCTCTTGAAAACGCAAATGTCCTCCATTGCATGCTAGATATACATGCCATAGATGCTTTAGTGTGATCGGCACCCTTTCATTATCACATGTATCTGCAATAGAGCAGTGTCCATTCTATTGCACTGAATCCATATGTAGATTTGATGTGCTTGCTCCATCATTACCCCTCTTTCAAACACGTTGGGTTGGGGCATACAGAGGCTATAACCCAAAGGCCTCAAGGTAAAGCTGCAATACATTGAGTGACTCCAAAAGTTCACACTCTTCCATCCATTTTGCATCCATAGGTGGATAGTTCTTGAACTTCACCAAATAGCGTCTTGCAACCCGTCCCTTAACGTTTCTTTCCTTATGTGCCAAAATCTGCCAGGTACCAAGGTCTATAAAGTTCCTCAACTTCTGGCTGATCTT
The DNA here is from genome assembly GCF_014529385.1 of Adiantum capillus-veneris. NCBI lineage: Eukaryota > Viridiplantae > Streptophyta > Polypodiopsida > Polypodiales > Pteridaceae > Adiantum > Adiantum capillus-veneris. The sequence continues at coordinate 157,541,931 of NC_140934.1, read as the reverse complement.
CATTTTTGACATATCTTCTGGCACATCACCCACGAAGGGTCTTAGAAGACTCACGTGAAACGCATTATGAATCGTGCAAGTATCATGCAATTTCAGCCTATATGCAACATCGTTGATCTTATCAAGTACTTGAAAAGCCCATAGTAACGCATGTTGAGCTTCGGAAACAACCTTTCCTTGCCCTTCATCTTCTTTAACCTTGCCTTTTCAAATTGTAAAAGTACCCAATCACCAGGTGAAAACAACAGTTCACGATGGTGACGATCCGCAGCCCTTTTTTGCTTTGCTTGAGTCTTCTCCAAGGCAAGCTTGATCTCCTTATACATTTCATCCATGTTCTCTATATATCGATCTGCCTCAAAAATCTTGTCCTTTGTGTGCAAAATGGGAGGAACCTTTTTGCCACCCTCAACAATCTCAAAAGATGCTTTGCCAGTTGACGAATGCACCGTATTGTTGTACGCATACGCGTCTAGTTGCCCAGTCATATACCCTTGACCTTGTGGAGCATTCAAATCAACAAAAAGGTACAGACAAGGGTGGCCGTGAACTCTCGCCAACCTCGAACACTAGAGGAATAGCCTGTCTGTCTTGTGTAGAGGAACCCTCTTCCTTGGCGTCATTCGTCTTGTTAGCCATAGTGTAATTTCAAGTTCCCGCGCTCTGTCTTTGGCGCAAATCAACCAAGGGTCACTCTTTAACGAAAAAATGATTCTGTCTTGGCGACGGAACCATGAAACCGGCCCGTAGGGCGGTAGACTTTAGCTTTCACCTGATTCTTTACTCGATAAACTTTACTTGTCTTTACGACATAGAGGAAAACTTCATGAATAAACCTGTGACTGGAATTGACACTTCAAACAAAGCACAGCTTGGCAGCTAGAGTGCTACCAAGCAGACAACGACACCTTATAGGCCCCAAAGACTGGCACCCCTTTCGGTATTTCTTTATTATTATAAAACTTGGGAGAAAACCTGCAAGTTCCTACGAGCTGTCCCGCTTTTACCGGGCTGAAAATGGCATACTCTAGCCCGATTTCGGCAGCATAACCGTAGTAGGAGGCTTCACAAACAAAATCCCCATGGCAAAGGTGTCTTTCCCGGTGCATACAAACACTTTCCCAAACTTGGCGAGAATCTGCAACACGCTGAGTTCTCTGGTTTCTGCCCCGAAAATGCTCCAGATCACTTGTACAAAGATCCCATCGCTTCCCCAAAGCTCCTGGGGTATTAGGGATCAATTAGGGTCAAAACTCTAAACTTGCAAAAATAAACATAAGGCTGTATTTTATTGTTTATGGCTACTCGCCCTTTGAATCAGACGAGATTTCTCGCGTGAAATCTCTCCGAATTCACCTATACGTACGGGGGACTAGCAAATAGCTAATCCAGTACCTGGACAAGAGGCTCTTGCCTCGGCATACGGCATGAGCCCACACAACTGCACATATGGATGGAAACCCTCAAGCGGGCCATTGCGATTCTATATTTAAAGGGGGAGAGAGGTGCGCGAGAGCGGAATCATCGCGCTACATAAGACAAGGGAGAATGCAAGCTTTTCTTTAAAGCTGTGATCACTTGCACCCACTACTCACACACACTGTAGTTCACTTATGAAGTCAAATCAGCCCTTCTCTCAATTTGGGCTCTCCCTCTTCATGCTGAACTCGGAAAATTGCATCTGCAACCACCAAGTGTCCACTTAGCCTCTTTTTTGTTAATTCCTAGTACCCACCGACTTATTTTGTGTAGCGAGGGGCCTAAATGACTTTGAATTGAGCCTAGACACCCTTTTACTGCTTGGATTCCAGTGTCGATCGGCCCGACCATCTTGTGGCGACCTGCCCTTCCCTATTGCAGGTGAAACTCTCGGTCGTCAGCCGTGTCACACTTGCCACACAGTGTTCGACCATTTGTGACTTCCAAAAGAGGGTCCCAAAAATTAAATAAAAATAAAGGGAAAGAAACCAACAACTAAGGTTAGTGGTTGCCACCGCCTGGTGACAACCTGCCGAGCTACTTTGGCCCGGGCTAACTAGGTGTCGCGCCTTGACCAAAGAAAGTTCCTGATCGGCCTCTCTAGTTGGCTGATACAGGAGCTCGAGAAGATCCAGCAAGACGTGATGTACCACATATTATCCAACAACACCTGGTTGGCCACTACAACTCTGCCTTCCAAAGAGGCATGCCGAACTCCAATGCAACAACGTTCTCCGAATAGATAGGAGGAGGGGAGCAATCTACTGCTCAGGAGACAAGTCCAGGCCAACTTGACAACCCAAGTAACGAACTACAGTCCCTGTGAAATCCATCTAAACCCTTACCTGGCGACCAATTAGGCGTAGGAGCACTACCAACCCAGAAGGCTACTGTCTTCCTCCAATTGATGAGTGCTCTAGATGCACACAGAACACCTCAAGAGCCTGCTCACAACTGTGCAGATTGGCCTCCTGGCCCTCCAAGTACAAGGCTGAGTCATCGACAAACTCAGCATCAAGGAGCTCATTTGCCCTACTGAGAAGTCAAAAATCTGCTCATCGCCTCAGCATAGAACAAAAAAAGGAAGGGGGCTAGAGGGAAACCGTGTCTTACCGAATGTGTGAGCATGAAGCGTTCCCCTCTTCCCCTTGTCAAGAGCACCTGACCGTGTGCACGTCTGTAGAGAGCTGACACGTCTCTGATCCAAGCATCTGTGAAACCCATCCGGCGTACAGTGCCCTTCAAGAAGTCCCAGTCAACGCCTTATCAAAATCCAGGAGTATCACCAGATCCTCTCCTCGGAGACGCGCGAGGGTAGACGCCTCCCAAAAGGTGAAGATGCTATCAAGGATACTACGCTCCTCAACATAACCCGTTTGGGTCCCATGTATAATGTTGTCTAGTAGTGGTTGAATCCTCAAGCTCAGTCTATGCCAGAATTTTGTAGGATGAGTTGAGGATAGTGATGGGTCGGCATTGTCGAATCTCATCCAAGGAGCCTCCCTCCTTGGAAATAAGGTAGATCAAGCCCTCACCCATGCTATCAAGCATCTGGCTAGTGTGCAAAACGTACCGGAATGCACTGCAAAGATCTGAACCAAGCAAGTCCCAATTTCCGAGGAAACCTTGGACAATTACCTCGAGGGAGTGCTTTGAGGGCCTCATGGAGCTCCTCTAGCTGGAGAGGAAGCTCAAGTCTCTGTCACGTCTCCTTAGTAATAAGGCAAGGTATCTTTGCCCAAACCTGCTCTTTGCATGCATCCTGATGCTTTGATTGAGGCTCAGCTGACAACAAATCACGTTAAAAGTCAGTAGCAACTGCATGCATATCCTCAAGCTCTGAAGCAATTGACCCGTTGGGTCTCCTCAACTGGGTGATGGCGTGGCCTCACCGTCCCAAAAAACTCCCTAGTAACTCTGTCACTCACCCGGGTCCATTGAGATGCTTGCCGATGAAAGGCTAACTCATGACGCCGCTCCTCAATGCTAGCCAGCTCCTGTCTAGCCTGCAGCATTTGCTCCTCCAACCAAGGACTGTCTGGATGTTGCTCCTGCATCCTCGGCAAGGAAACAATGCCCCATCGGAGACGCTTCTCCTCCTCCCTCGCTACAGACTCATGGAGAAAGAAGCGACTAAGCTCAGCTAGTCCAGAGGCCATTCTACCAGCAGGGGTGTCCTGCGTGTCCAAGCTCTCTGTCCAAAGTGCCTCCACTTGCTCTCTGAGCTCTAAATCTAGCAAGATTTTCTGAGCTCTAAATCTTGCTCTCTGTCCGCTATGCCCATCCGTTTCGACGTGGTCTACAACTTTGCAGAAGAAACTTTTTACAAATTCCTCACCGTTTTGCTGATATTCAGCTCAGACTGACTGTATACAGAAATTCCAGATTTTCTGTTGTCGCATTGTGTGCGAGTTTGATGCACTTTTGGAAGCACGGGAGATGCTTGAAGTTGAGTGCATAAATTCTGAGTTGAAGATGCAATTGCAGCTTGTGTTAAGCTTGTGGTTTGAGGGTTTTTTGGTAGACTTGGGCAACGAAGTACGGAGGCGTTTACACACCATCGAGGCGGTCTAAAATCAAGATCAACCGATAAAACTCAAAATACACAAGTCACCTTGAATTCACCAAACCGTATTGCACAAATGGAAGGACGAAGATTTGAACGTCGAATCACGCCTTTGATGCACCAAACCTCAATTTATTGATGATGGAGCATGTACAATAGTGGTTTTGAGATTTGTGGAACTCACGCTCTCTCACTTGCAATGTGTAGCTTGAAGGCTTCTCTCACACCAAGAGTGAAGCTCACAAGTGGTTGCTACACCTAAGTCTCTCCTCACGCATAGAGTGTTGGGGTGCTATGTGAGATGTTGGAGGTTGTTTTACAAGAAGGAGAGGGGCCTATTTATAGGCCGGTGAGCTCTCTTGAGAGCATTGTTTTCGCATTGAATAAGTTTCCGGATTGCAAATCTTTTGGCGCTTGCTTATGCGCGGTCACTCCGTTGATGTATGTTGAGTGCGGATTGCCATTGTATGTGAAATGTGGAGCCATTTTGGCATTTCTACTCATTGGCATTGAGTAGTGTTATGGTTTATGGTAGAGATTGTACTTGAGTTTTTTGCTCAGTTTTTAGGGGAAATTCTGTCGGATTTTTCCCAGATTCTCGCCATAGTTTGTGATCGAGTGTTTACTCTCACTTTGACAGGTTTTGTCAGTTTGGACACAGTTTTGTGTTTTTGTATCCACTCTCGCAAGAGTGAGGAGTTGTGTATCTTTCTTTGCTTGAGACAGTGGTTTGCTCTCGGGTGGGAGAGTCTTGTGATCTCGAGCATTCTTTGCCATAGTTTTGCAGAGCTTATGCATGTATGTTGAGTGTAGTTTGATACGCATTGATTGCTCATTGTATTGCGCTTGCAGGACAATGGTTATTTTGTGTTGATAGCCATTGTGCATCGAAACTCTGGCGAAATTTTCCCAGGAGTTTTATGCGTATCATTTATGCGATTTAGGTAGAGATTGCAGGTTGCACTCAGCATTTGCGTGCGGTGTTCTCTGCAGGTGGGAGATTTGTGCGTGTGTATGCATCGATACCGCACAGTGTGGGCTTGGTGATTAGCTCACAGATTGCAGTGTGATACTAGAGCATGCGAAGCTTGTATTGACATTGCGGGAGCTCTATTTTGGAGTGTGTCTCACAGGTTTTACATTGTGTTTCTGGCCATATTGGTAGACAGTTTCCAGGTGTTTTTGGTGAGGTGGTTTTGCTTTCTAGTTTGCTACCTTGTGCTCATGGCAGAGACAGGTGATCGATCAGATTGTGACCTCTCACAGATGCGCGTGTTTGATGGGTCAGACTTTGCGGCATGGACAGAGTGTATGCTTGATGCATTGACACAGCGAGGGTTGCATCGACCATTGAGTGGTGATGTAGGTAGACCTTCAAACATGTCTGACGATCAGTGGCAGGAGCTAGAGGAGATGGCACTATCTACGCTCTCTTTGCACCTTGCGGAATCTGTATATGCTCTTGTTATGTATGAGACTACTTCGAGAGCACTTTGGCGCAGATTACATGATATGTATGATAGATCTAAGTCATCACGGACTCGTGTGAGACATGTACATTCACGAGCACGCCGACAGGTGACATGTTGGTATTGTGGTCATTCTGGACACGTTAGACGGCGTTGTTTTCGTCGTATGCGACATCGTAGGAGACATGGCAGTCTCAGAGATGTATGTAGTGATGCCATGGACTCAGTTGCTTTGACAGTTGAGGCACATGTAGTGTCGGAGTATACTAGTGACGGGGATGTCACTTTTACCTCGAGTTATGCACGAGATGCTATACATGTGGATAGTGCACTCCCTTCGCAGTGGTTGCTAGACGCAGATGCTATGTTTCATGTCACGCGGCATCGTGCATGGTTTTGTAGCTATTCTAGCGGGATGCTTGGCAGTGTACGTTTGACTGATGGATCGGTGCATGCGATAGCAGGTGCAGGAGATGTGAGACTGTCATTACCGAGTAGTGCATCTTACTTGTTACGACATGTGCGCTATGTACCAGATTTGACAATGAGTTTGATCTCGATTGGTCAGCTTAGAGATTGTGGATGTCAGATTTCGCTACGAGAGCGAGATTTTGTGATGCATTTGGGTTCGCTAGTGATTGCGAGAGGTGCCAGGAGTGGTACAGGTTACCCATTGCATGTGGATCACGAGAGAGACGGTGTTGTCTCTGTGATCATGCAGCAAGGTAGAGATCGAGAGAGCAGGCGAGTCTCTTTTGCTCATGGGTTGCAGGGTACTTTGCATGGAGTGCAGAGTAGTGAGCTCGTTGTGCACACAGTTGGGGCACGACTTGAGCAGTCACACAGAGAGGTGACAGAGTCAGACATGCATGCTTTGCTAGTGACTGAGCAAAGCAGAGAGTCAGTTGTGCGAGATACTTCTATGCAGGATAGACAGGTAGAGCGGTCTTGCTCTAGTGAGTCACGACAGGAGGACGTTGTGCAAGATTCTATGCATACGGAGTTAGAGCATGAGAGCTCTAGTGAGTCACAGCAGATTGAGTGGTCATGTTTGCAGTGGATGGTTGCAGGGGAGGCTGAGACGTCAGCGATTATGCAATCATTCCTTTCTATGCTCGAAAGTGAGCATGGGGATATAGTTGTGCAGGATATGTCTTCCAGCAGACACCTAGAGCAGCTGGTTTGCTCTGAGGTTGCACGACAGGGTGATGCGTCTTTTGCGGATAGTCAGGAGATGCATGTGGCTGACACGCCTTGTCAGTCAGAGATGCCTATTGCCAGGGATATATATGTTGATGCATGCTCCGTAGAGCTAGCAGGGCCCGCTAGCATTGCATCGGCATTCGGTGGTCTCATGTATGAGATGTTGATCTTGAGACCGGATATCGCAGCTGCAGTGGGAGCATTTGCAGTTGGGGTTGTCAGTCGTTTGTTGACTGATGATGGCATAGTGCACGAGGGAGATATGCAGGTATTGCGTACATACTTGCAGTACGTGTGCGGTACGTCTGGTGGTGTATGGACTTACACGGGAGCAGGACAACCGGATGCACACGATCACAGCCAACCAGTGGGTATGGGTTGAGAGCGGTTTTCTCTCACCTTTTGTAGTCTTTAGACTAGGTTCCCTTGCTTAAAGGCACAGTCGCCTTTAAGTGGGAGGTTGTTGGGGTATAGGCGTCTGTGCCTTGCCCGGCCGCCCAAAGTCTGGGCGCCCACTGACTTGTATACCTTATACATAGCATAAGTGTAGAGGGGGCTGCTCACTCTTTAGAGTCTCCCCACCCACATCGTCGTGTCTCCTTTTCTCTCTCTCACTCTCCGTCTGTGGTGCTCCCCGATCCCCTTCAGGGAGAGCCTTCCGTTCCTTTAGAGAGAGTGCAATGATCACAAACAAAGTGAATGCTACTGTGAATGAAAGTGCTGAGACTGAGAGAAAGAGAGAAGAATACGACACCTGCCGGTTCTCAAACCCTCCTCCAAGGGCCCCCCTCTCTATGGCCAGAGAGGTCTATGCGATAGATTGCACAAATCTGGTACAATGGTCTAGATGCAATGGACTTGCCAACGATGTCGACGGCAATGATAACGAGGACGAGGACGGGCTGCAATGCTGAAATTTGTAAAACGCTGACTTTTTGCTGATCTCTGACACTATGTAGGCGAGGATGGCAATGACGACTTGACGACGATGCGCTAAAAACGCAGATGCTGAAATCTGAAAATAGCACGTGACACTCCTACTTTGCGGTGAGAGCGAGAGAAGGACAAGCTGCGTGGGGGCCTCACAAAGCATGAGTGCTGCCAAACATCAGAAACGCTCAAAGTCATACATAGACGCTCCCAAGATGCCAATTCGCCTCGTGCACAGTAGCATGGCCACCTCCAACATGTTGAAGTCTCCCCCAACACACCACTGCTCTACATGTGGCAAAGACTCTACAATATGAGACCAAAACTCTACTTGTGCATTTGCCACATTGGGCACATATATGTTCAGGAAACCCTGGACTTGCATAGTACCACTGAGCCCTGCTTGGCACAATAGTACCTCTGTCCACAATGGCTTGCTCCCATGAGTCCGCAATAGTCATACATACCCCTCCCTGGATACCTCCAAGTCCAAAGGCAGCTAACCAAAATGTCTCATAGCGACCACAGAAAATCTGACCACATTGTCTAATGCGGCTCTCACAGAGGTGATGCTCTTGTAGCATAAGAATATCAATCTCACCACCCACAAGGCATCGCTGAAGCTCCTGACGCAACCAACTTCTCTGACGTTGAAACTGGGGCCTTCCTAATCCTCATGGAGTCAATGAGAAAAAACAGATGCTGCAGTAGGAGCCAACCTCGCTATCTTTGAGGCTTGCTTGGATGGCAGTAATCCGCATGCGAGCAACCTCTAGACAAACACATCTGAAGTGACTGTCCCACCCTGGCCCAAGCCAAGCGTGCAGTCCGTAGGGCTACATCCTTTGTCCAAGAATCCTCATGTACAAATACATAGCAAGGGGGGCTTTGAGTGTTAGCAAACAAGTGCACCACAATGTGCCTGCAACCTGCTGCATCAGGCAGCATCACACTGAACGTGGCTAAAGGCCAAGTGTGTATACCAGATCTGTTATCCCCAGGTCCCCTGTGTGGTGTGAGAACTCAATAGCCTTGAATCCAGTCAAGAACTGTGTGCAAGGATGATCCTTGCCGCACAACGGAAAGGAGAAACCTACCGATGTATCCAGAGCATCCCTGCCTTCGGTTGCTAGAAAGTGGATGTGAACTCAAAAGCAAGCTTCCTCCAGATCGGGAGAAGGGTCACCAAGGAAGCATGCGAAGCTATAGTCGAATCATTTGCGAATGTCAAAGCTGGTCAAACCCCGAGGGACTGTTGCAAAAGGAGAGGTCTGAACCAGAAGTGGTGTCCTCAGGTGGGGCTATCCCTCTCGAGCCATGCGACTGGTAGCAAAAGCACTACCAAGAGATCGTCTCCTTGTGGATGTGCGTCCAGTCCCGTGCATCTAAGGAGTGTGGGATGGGTCGGGTCATGAGGCTGAGGTCCCCATCGGGGAGAGAGGTGGAGGTGGAGGTGGAGGTGGGGGAGGAGGTGGCCGCGGAACGGAGGAGACTGAAGGTGGATGGGGGGGAGGCGGTGGAGGCCGGGCACCTACTTCCAGCCTTCAGCTGACTGATCGTTGGCGTCTGTCGCGGTACTTGTCTGTGTGTCCTGGGTACCTGTCTGTTGGGCATGCTTAGCCTTGGGAGGCTGCACATGCGCTGTGGGTCGAGATCTCCTGTGAGGAGAGGCCTTCGCTAAGTGGCCCATGTGCGTGCAAATGAAGCACTGGTTCGGGAGTCCTGAATACTCCACCCTCGTGTGTAACCATCCCCCACTCACCTTAGGTAAAAAGACCACCTTCGGGAGATTATGAGTGTCACGAAGCAAAACGTGTACTGAGGGCACAGCGATAGCCTTGGTTGCAACCGAAGCGGTAAGTACTCCCTCCGCAGGCCAGGGAAGCAGATAGAAACAGGCAAGTCTGCCTCCTCGACAAGAACGCCCGATGGTGGATCAAACCCATGGCGCCACTGTCGAAAATGAGCTCTGACCGCACGGATGGCGAACGGGCTCATTGAGATGACCTTGGCAGCCATCTTGGGAGTCTCAAAACTCTATCTGATAGTATCCTCGCCTGAGAAGCTGGATGTCAATGATCTTCCCCACCTCTGCTAAAGGGCGGGCTTGCAGAAGGTCGCGTACCTCTCCTCGACTAGGAAGACTGCTAATAATCTTGCAGACAACATAGGTGGCTTGAAGACGCTCCACCTCTACTGCGAGGCTCGCTTGCTCAGATCAATAGTATGGTCCTTAGGATGAGATGGGGGTAACTCGCATGGCAGGCCTTCTGAGAAACGTTCCGCATGTGTGTGCAGTAGTTCTTGTCGTCCTTTGTCCAATTTAGACATGTTCGTTCATTGTTCATCATTCAATTCTTTCAAATAGATCGAGCAAACAAAAAGATTGGATTTCATTAATTTTGAAATGGCCGAAGCCGATAGAATAGAGACGGACTTACCCTTCAATTTCACATCAAGTACGATTTTCATGCCCTTCTCATTTGTCAAGGTTGCTTCCTTAGCCCGTCGACCACGGTGTTGTTCTTATGGTACCAAGGGATTCCTAGGAGGACAGCACACCCTTCGGCATGATGTAAAAGTCCTCATGCCCTAAATACCCCTGACAATGCAAACGATGTTTGCCAATGACAAGTGTAATGGCTACATCCAATCCGGGGGCCGCTAGAACTGCCTCTGCCGGTGGCCCCATCATGTCGGGCGTAATCTCGAGCCGCGCCGCCAATTCAGGTGAAATGAAGTTGGCCTTGGCTCCTCCATCAAAAAAGATAAGGGCTTCCTAATCTTTCACTTTGTCCCATGCGCGGCAAAGTTCCGTACTTTCATCCATCTGGCTTGGGTCGGTTCCCATGCAGTCCTGCTTTGATCTTGCCTTTTCTGCCACGTTCTGCCGTTGCTCTAGAACTCTTTGGCCTGTCTTGAATCTGTCCTTGTTGTGCTTTTTTGGGGTACTTTGCGGAGATGTGACCTAGTTCCCCGCAACCAAAACACTTCCCCTCTTTGAGATAGTCAGCTCTCTCTTCTGTAGTCAATCGGGGTCGTGCATCTTTCTTTTTCTGGGGATTCTTCTTCTTTCTATTTTCATTGGTCGAGGTCTGTCTGGTCTTCTGAGTCAAAACTTCATCAGTGGGGTAGTTCAAATTCCCCGAATGTATCGAGAATCCCCGTTTCGCATGTCCTATTAGTTGTTGTATAGACTCGGACTTTTGTTCAAGGCAGTAATCTCGGATCTCTGCAGGGAGTCCGCATCAAAACCGCTCAATTTGTTCTTTAAAAGTGACCTTCTTAAACAAAGAGGTTGGTAGAAAAGATTCCCAAAACCTCTTGCAATATGCGTCCAAAGTGTCAACCTTGGTCATCCGAAGATGGTTCCAAGCGGTTCTCACATCTCGTTCGTACTCCTGGGTCAACCAAGAAGAAACAAAGAGCCGTTTGAACTTCAGCATGTTCGGGCATTTCCGTTTAAAAACGATGCTGCCCTCCTGATCTTGGAGTGCTTTGAGTAATGCCCGCTTGAGAAGGCTATGTCAAACTACTGAATGGAAGGCAAAGCCCTTGGAGTGTCTCGGAATCCAGAAAAGGATTCAAATTTTATGGACTGTCCTTTGTCTTCTTGCTCTTATCTTCGAGGAAATCATACTAGTTGGCTCTGTACAAGTGTTTCTTCTTTGCATAAAACATGTGATCGTTGGAGTCCGAACTGTCAAAGGATGACTCCTCCGTAAAACTATCAGAAACTGGTCGGAATCTGATTTTCTTTGCCTTTTTCTTGTTTTTTCCAAAGCTTTGTTTCTTGCTTCGCTTCTTGTCGTTGCTATCCTCCTGGCTCGAGTCGGAAGAGGAAGAAGCTAGAGGAATTATCGGAAGAAGAGGAAGAAGAACTGGGTAGTCCTTCAAAACACACACGCTTCTCGGTGGATTTCTGCCACTGGGTATGCACTTCAGCCATGGACTGCCGGGTCAAAAATTTTGCAAACTGGGTATCTTTGGCAAACTGAAGCATCTGCTTTGTGCACTCGATTTGCATATTTATGAATTCATATTGTGTGGGCCGGGTTGGCCCGTACTCATCTTCTGCTAGGTCGCTTGAATTTTCTGTATTGCCTCCTTCCGTCTCAGTGGTGGCACAAGAGGTCGACTGATTCTTTTAGGAATCCTTAAGTGCCTCGAGAAGAAGGATCAGATTTCCTGGTAGAAGAGAAATTGGTCGTGCTCTGAAATCACTGTAACAAACTTGGACACCCAAATTCACTTCAAAACACTTCACAATTCAAGAGTCGACATGGCCCGGCATAGTTCCGTGCCAAGAGAGAGTGGCCCCAAAGAACTGGTGCCCCTTTCAATATTTCTTTTATATTAATCTTTGAGCAAAGTACAACTCCTGTGAGTGCTCGCTCTCAGACTCTACGTCGAGATGCTCTGAGAAGTGAGACCCCTTGGGATTTATTTATTGTTACAAGGGATGCCAAAAGCAGAGCCGCAAAAGCATGTAAACCCAAAAGCATCATGATCCAAAAGCTGCCAGTAATAGCCAGCAACGCCAAAATCGGAAATTCCGTACAGTTTTCATACAGACCTGCCATGTTAGCAGTCAGCGCGTTTTGTGGTTGTCCGTACAGCAGTCAACGCAAATCGTGGCCGTCCGTACATCAGCCACGTCAGCAGGTTCTCATGCTTTTTTTTAAAAGCCTAGGTGTCCCCTCGGCCCCTCGGCAGTTGTCCATAAGTTGGAACAACTTATTGGTCATGCCACGTCATCAGTTTGTGACACTAAGTCAACGAATATCCAAGATGCCTCACAATTTGATCAGGCTTCACAATCTCACTTGGCCATAATACAGAGTGCCAATCCATTTGATGCAACGGCAACAATTTACATTTTCGAAAATTCACTTGCATGCGTGCCGCCAACCCATAATACATCGAACATCCTCAGGTTGATTTCTAGGCCAAAACATGGAGTCATCTGCATACGCTTGCGCCGCAAAATGATCACGAGATGGCAGTTCCAATCCATGTAAATGGCCAGATGTTGTTAAGGAGTCTAGATACAACAACAGAGGATGTGTAGCAATAGCATACGGCATAGCACTCAAAGGGCATCCTTGCCTGACCGATCGACCAAGATCCCATAATTGAGTCAGCTCACCATCAAGAATTCCAGCAGATCAGCAGATCGACTATGTTCATAAAGAAAATAGACCACGCGACGCTTTTTGAACTCAAAGCCCAGAGCCGTCATGATCTTAAAGTCCCAATGAAAAATGTCAAATCACACATACATGCTCGCGCACGTGCGCGCGCACGCACACACACACACAGATGAAATGAAATGAAATGTTATATTAACGTCTTCAAAAGGCCAAAGTGACCTATGAGACCAGAAAGTTACAATGCGGTGTATCTGATACAAAGTCAAATTAACAAAATAAATTAAACTAGGATAACAAAATATAAATACTGCGGGATCCTAAACTAAGCAGTACAATGTGAAGACAATATAGGAGGGGAGTAGAGATCCATCTTCATCTGCACTCTGGACGACGAAAGAGTATGGCTTGAATCCTTTACCGTAGCCTCCTTCGAAACTGTGTAGCTCCTCTTCTCCATCGGGGTCGTCTAGATCTCCCTAGCTCCAATGCTCGGTCTATGAGAATGCCAGTAGTGCGGGTAGATCTCTCCACCGTTCGCTGCTCCTCTGTCTGTTCTTCTGGGTGTACAATATCTAGTGTCAAGAAATATGTGATCTATCTTTGGGGATGCCTCTCTTCAGCTCTCCTCAGTAAAGTTTCTCTATGCCTGTGTAACTCAAGTAGATATAGCCCAAGACATCTTTGATCCTCATAACTCATGACCCTAGATAGAGGCCCAAAACCTTCTCTGAATAGACAGTGAAAACGGCCTCGTATCTCATAGTACACTGTGCAATGACATATGTAATGTACTTCTGTCTCTGGCTCTAGATGGCATAAGCGGCATATCCTGCTATTTGCTGGTGTCCCTCTGAATCTGCCAGTCTCAATCTCGAGCTGATGTGAGGATGTGCGTATCTCGCTAATGGCACAACACAAACCATGCGAAAGATGCGTGTCCATATAGCTAGGTTGAATCATAAACCCATCCCCTGTGAGGTGGAGAAGATGCTCTTTATAGAAAGCCATCTTTGTGCCCAACTCCTGTAACGGCTCTATCCATGTCCTCCTCGTGTCCAGCTGGATCAGATCCTGACGGATGAGTCTATTAATCTCTACATGTGTCAGAGACCTCAAGGGTGCGTGTAGAGAGTATTGAAAAGGAGGCAACCTGTCCATGGTGAAACCATGTGTCTGAAACCATGATGCCATCTGTGCATACCAGCATGATGTATCCCCATTAAGAGCTAATTGTCTGGAGGACTCTCGAGCCACCCTGGCATATCTGTCTCTGGTAGTATCCCACACACTGTGTACAAAGGAGACTGATCTGGTAAGCGCCTCAATTTCCATAGGGGGGGGCAGCTTATTCCGCTCGAATGATATCATGCGGGACGGAAACCTTGGCTCTAATAAGCGGAGAGATCATAGAGACCAGGGGCTTCTCCATACACCTCCAACCATCCTAGCCTATAGAATGTCCCCAAACCTGCACCCCATATAACATAGTAGAGGCAACCAAAGTATCAAAGAGCCATAACTGAACCTGCGAACACATCCTCTCCATTCCTCCCAGAGCCGCACCGGCTCTAGTTAGTCTAGTCTCTGCTTCTCTTCTCAAAGAAAATCTCAGCTCAGTAAAGACTACCCCCAAGTAAGTGTATGCATTTGTATACTCCACAATCTCCTGACCATATTTGAAAGTAGGTATTGATCTCCTGACCCATTGCGGTGTGGTGTTAAACACCATAACCTTGGTTTTACCTAGGTTTACACACAGTCCACTATCCTCTGCAAAACTGCGTAGTGCATCCAAATGTCGTTGCATACCTTCTGGTGAGTCAGATATCAGCACAATATCATCAGCATATAGCAACAATGGGATCCACGTCCCTACCAACTGGGCACCCTTGTCACCCTTTGTGTCAATGTAATCAGACACTTCATCAACATATATACCAAATAGAGTAGGAGACAATGGGCAGCCCTGTTTCACTCCAATAGTAGAGTGAACTAAATCAGATACCCCTTCCGGAGTGCGTACATGTCCCACCACTTATCTGTACAAAGCCATAATCCCCCAAATCACCTCTATGGGCACCCCCATCTCCTGCAATCTGCGCATCAATCGAGCTCTTGGTACCATGTCAAATGCTTTGGAAAATCCACAAAGCTACAATAGATCCGTCTCCCATGTGCTCTGTCCTCCTCAATGATGGCCCTGAGTGTCAGAATATGATCAAGAGTGGAGAAACCCCTCCTGAAGCCGGCCTGACCCTTTGCTCGTACACCCTCTCCCTCTGCACAATTACTCAAGTGTTGCTCCAGAATAGATGCATACAACCGTGCCAATGTGTGTCCAACCATAATAGTGCGGTAATTCCCAGGCTCTGTAGGGTCACCAGCCTTGAAGATGGGCACAATATTAGACAACCTCCCAAGTCTCAGGTAATCCCTCACACATGGCACGATTTAACAACACTGCGAGAACCTCCATCAGCATATCCTTGGCATGTATAAAGTGGTTCGCTACTAGACCGTCATGATCATATGCCTTCCCGGTCCTCATCCTGTCGATGGCCCTTTGTACCATCTCAGGTGTAAAGAAAGTGCTCGTAGCTGGGCAAGGCTTGGTAGGGTCTGGAAGGGGTTCCTGTCCAGGAACCGTATATGATGATGTCGCATATTGGCCCCACACATCAGGTGAAGTAATCACTGGGGGAGGGGAGTGCTCATGGAAGAGTCGCCATGCCTCTCTTGAGTCCCTACTCAAGAACATCTGATATAAGTCTCGCTCCATCTGAGCTAGGTAAGCTCGCTTCTTGCGTCGCACAAGGCGTCGGAAAGCAATCCGAGACTGTCTGTAAGTGATGACTCCTAAAAGAAGATCCCTCTGAAGCTGGGCTCTCATCTCTCTGCACTCCTCATCATACCAACTATTCTGGGGCATGCTCCCAGAATGCCGTCTCTTACTCGGCTGAGTGTGTGGGTATGCCACTGATGCAGCCCCATGCAGTGTCTCAGTCAGTAGAGTGGTGCACTCCTCCACTGAGAGGCCTGTACCATTTGTGCCAACTGTGCCTTCCAATAGACGGTCTTAGATCTCCATTGTATAAACGAAATCTGTCTCTGGTGTAAATGTATAGCGGGTGTGTGACGTGCCTCCTGATGTCTTGGTTGTACTATACTGAAATTTAACGAACAGTGTCAAGAGAGCATGATCTACTGCTATGCCCACTGGCCTGGCCCCCACTGTGAAATCCTGAATGCAAGGGACAAAGCTCGGTTGTGTCATAACATAATCCACTGTACTGGCCCTATGTTTGTGTGGAAAGCATGTGAAATCGGCTGCTTTGGGAAATCGCTGTAAGCCATTAAGTATGGCTAATCCATGTGTAGTCGTCATTATTATGAGGTATCTCCCATACTCAGTGTGCTCTCTGTCATCTGAGCATTTGTCCAGTCCCAACTCACCCACATCCAACTCTCTAAGCATCTCATTTGAAGTGTCGTAGAAGACTGTCTACGAGTTGCCCGTTCGGGCATTGAAGTCCCCTAGGAGAATGATATCAGCATCCCTAGAAAACTCCCATATGTCATCATCTAGAATAGAGAAAGGTGACTGCCCTCTGGATGCAGCATACACGGATGTACTGGGAGGAAAGTAACATATGGCAATATATAGGAATCGACCTGTGTCAGCTCTCAGTCTCACCCACATATATCTAGCATGATCATCTCTTCGTACAATATGCAGTAATGGTTGTAGTTCCTCTCTGAATAGCACTGCTACTCCTCCTGAACCTCTACTCCCATGCTCAGATCTCGCATTTGTCCTGTGAGCTGTCTCCCATCTATATCTGTCTCCCATCTATATCCCATCACATGTGGTATTACCTGTCCAGGGGCTTGATGAGTCTGTGAGAAGAATACAATATCCTTGTCTTTGAAACTGTCCTCAAATGCACCCTCGTCCAACCTCATAGACCCATTACAATTCCAGGTAGCCATCTTTAGTGTGGTCCCATAGGTCTCGCACTGTCATGCAGTGCGTCGCTCTAAAATCACCACCCGTCCATCTCTGTAAAAGGCTATCTTTCCCTTCTCCCTTGCCGTTGTAATCTCTGGCATTACCTCTCTCATATGTGCGAGCTGTGAGAGAGTCAAGTCATCCCCGAGGAAAATACCTGTCTTTTTGAGAGTAGGCCTCTTCCTCAAGAATTCCTTCTTCTCTTCCAGTGAGTGGAAGCGTAGTATGAGAGCTCTCCCCTTTGAAGACTCTCTCGTGCCATCGCTTTTCTTACCTACCCTCCATGCCTTTGTGTGCAAAGGCTTCTCCATCCCCATCATGGATGTAAGGCTTGTGACCTCTTTCTCCACATTGTTTGTCCTTGAGACCGGTCACTCTCACATGCAGTGCTTGCATCCTCCTCCTTTGTTCCTCTTCGAGGGTCATGTTGATAAGCGTCGGTGTACAAGGAATTTCTTGACCTTTCCCTTTCTTGGCGACCTCAATCCATTTTTCGGCCTCGTCCGTCTTTTTTTGTGTCCTTGTTATCATCTCCGCCCATGAAGATATCTTTGTCACACTCAGTTTCTCTTCCTCTGTGATCATCCTTACCTGGTCCTTGATTTCCTTGATTTCATCTATTACCGAGGGCTGAAATTTGCCTCCCTCTAGTCCACTGCTTACTCTATCAGCAAGCTCCTGTTTAAGGGCTGAGACTTCTTTTTTGAGTGTCCGTATCTTGGCGTTTGGGTTCTCCTGTTTGAGGGCTAAGACTTCTACTTTGAGTGTCTGTATTTTTGCGTTAAGGCTCTCTTTCTCCTTCTTCCGCTGTGCGCCTTCATTGAAGACCATCTGGAGGAGGTTGGCCTTCTCCTTCCACCATCCTTCCATCTCTGTTTTCCACTCCTTCATTTCCCTCTTCATCTGCGCCATCCGCTTGTTCGTGAGCATGAAGGTTGCCTTTGCTCGCGACTTGCAAACAGGTG
This sequence comes from Adiantum capillus-veneris, assembly GCF_014529385.1. Classification (NCBI taxonomy): domain Eukaryota; kingdom Viridiplantae; phylum Streptophyta; class Polypodiopsida; order Polypodiales; family Pteridaceae; genus Adiantum; species Adiantum capillus-veneris. The sequence goes on along the minus strand of NC_140934.1, from coordinate 157,524,157 downwards.
AGACATTGACGGCTGCCGTGTCCTGTGCAGGGTCTTGTGCAAGGGAGATTGCTTCCATGTTTTTGTCGTTCAAGAGATGTATCGGGCTCACTTACCATTTCGCACGCCGAATTTTCCGCTGAATCCTACGCGTATGATTTCCCGTATGATGCCCAGCTGAGCTACGCGTATGATGACCCTCCTACACCTAATGAGTAAAAGCGCCTACCTGAGTGAATGATGTTGCCGCCTACGCATATGATGATGCTGCCCGTGCGCTCTTGCCGCCGTCTACGCGTATGATTTCTCTGTTTGCATTGTTTCCGCCTGCGTATTTGACCGCCAGCTTCTGCTGTCCAGCTAGGGGGCATGGGGCAGCATCGCGAAGGTGGGCAACATCAGGGGGCAGGAGGCTGCAGCGTGCAGGGGGCGACGCGAGCAGGCAGGGGCAGGGCAGACAGGGCGGGAGCAGGCAGGTAGGGGCGGGGCAGACAGGGCGCGAGCAGGGGGTCAGGGCGTGAGCAAGGGTTGACGCGAGCAGGCAGGGGCGGGCACAGGCAGGGACTCCTGTCTAAGGCGCATGCATTAGGGTTCGCGTCACCTGCTGCCTGTGCGCGCGTTGCCCAACTCTGCGACCTGCTGCCTGTGCACGTCTTAAGGTTCTCGACCTGCTGCCTGTGCACGCCCTGAGAGAGAGAGAGAGAGAGAGGGTTCACTACGCGAGAACTTTTTCTTGATTTTCTTATGTCCATAGCTTAAATGTCAGACTCCAAAGTTCTTGAGCATCTTATTCTTTGCTTTCGAGTGTTCCAAATCTTGAGACTCTATTCCCTAGGAGTGATGTTTTTAGATAAATGCAATGTGGATTATGAATCATTTTATCCAAAAGCATTGATTACCACGTGGCGTTCTCCTTATGGTTTTCTGGATATAACACAGCTCATACAGGCGAGTACTCACAAAGTCGTGGCAATTGCCTGTGGCGGCACGCTGTTTTAGGCAGCTTAACTTTTTAGTTGTATTAAGGTAGATCAGTGTAGTGGGGTTCATTGAGCTCTTTTTTCTGTTGTATTATAGTTACATCTCATATTTCTTGTCATGCAGATTTCTATGGAGGCGCAATGTAACTTTTGCCGTTTCCAGACATTACAAGCGTTTTGATGTTCTTGAAGAAGCTGAAGCCAATAAGGCTGCAGGGAAGTATGATAATGCCTCTATCAATGCTCAGGTTGATTTCTATCGAAGTGAAGGGCTTGTACCATATGACAGATCAAAATCCGTTTTCCCCAGTGGTTGGTATTATTTACCTTTCACACTCTGTGGAGCAGCGAGTTCCTTTAAGACTCTTTGATTCCTCTTTCTTAAATGCAGATGTTCCGGAGGGATGTGTCATTATACGGGAGCATACACCAATCACAAACCTGTTCACATGCCTTTGGTTCAATGAAGTAGATCGATTTACGTCAAGGGATCAGCTGAGCTTTGCTGTTGTTCGTGATAAGCTGATGGGGAGGGTTCCATTTCGGCTGAGCATGTTTCTAGATTGTGAGCGCAGGAATTTTGTGGTGCAGGTCAGCTTATTTTCTTGAAATCTTGTGCTATCTTCTCTTTCTCAACTTGACATTAGCAGTAATTTTTTCTCCGGTCTGCAAGCAGGAGTATCATAGAGATGTACTTGAGCAAAGGAAGTCTACGCTGAGGGCTCCCTCCATACTTTCTAATAGTCAGATGAGCAAGCGAGCTTCTGACTTTCGTCCCACCCCCTCAGGGACAATCCCAACGCGTGCTACATCAAAGAAGCATAAAAGAGCATCAAGTAGGCGGAAGATGGGATCAAGAGTAACAGCCAAAGCTGAGTGAGCAACATACTTTTGCCTTTTCAAGGAAGTTTTGGTGGTAACAGGTGGTAACAGGTGGTGGGCACAGAACACATTATAATGGTGTTGGCCAGTTTTGTTTATGTAACTGGTAACAACTTAACGGGCCCATGACGCTCTTGATAGTGCTGTCTATAATTTCTTTTCACTGTACATGCAATGAGATGAGAACTTGGGCTCAATTAATGTGCACGGTAGCCCCTAAACCTCATGTTATGTGGCCTCCTTATACGTGAAAGACACCTTCTTTATTAAGAAGGTTGATGACTCCCCCCAAGAGGTGAAGTGCTTCAATGGTGAAAGATGGAGCCTAGGAGTACCATTGTTGCTTGTTAACTTTTGAGCAGGGAATGTCAAGGGAGCCCGTAGTGGAATTTTCTGAACAGATAATGGGTACTGAAAGATCAGAATTACTATTAATGTATGTGAAAGAATGGCAAATTATTTTCGAAACAATTACTGTCAAGCTCTGCAGAGGGTGCACATTATTCAAGCGACGATCGCCGGACACAGTGCCTGTTGGTTTGTGCATCTTATTTTCCACGTCAATTGAGATTGACACGTGCTACACTCTTTAACTGTATTGTCTTCTGATTAGAAGGAAGGGTTGCTGTTCTTAAAGTGGTGTAAGCACTATATGACATCTGTTAGAGCTGGCCAAATTAAGGGGGTGTTGAAGTGGAGGGGAAAGGGCTTGTGCCTTATAGTTGCCGTGTGCTTATATATACATATATATACAATGGGATGTGCAATTTGTTAATTGCTCAAATAAATTTAATGTCCTTTTGTAGAGTCCATTGTCACCTACCAAACCGTGAGTGAAAGGAAAGTTGATTCATTTTGCAATCATATAAATGTAATCTACCATACATTAGAAGTTAGAAGAATTTATACATGTGGATAGAAGATAAATTAGGATTCGATGGATTGTAATGTGGCAAGAACACCTCTAATATTCTAGCAAGAATAGTAATTAAAGGTACGGAAATAAATATTCGAATTTTTAGCCATGGCAAAAAAGGCTAGGCAACAAAATCACTATTCATGTAGGTTTATTTTAGATTGCCAAAAAAGTTGCCAATGTGCATTATTGACTAGCATGCACAATGCAAACTTCGGCCTCTATCAAAGGCTTCTACCATACTCTTTACCTCTCTTGCTTTTATAGGCCTCCTACTTTGCAATTAGCCATGGGATTGAAGCCGTGGGGGTTACTTCATTCTCTTATTACGAATCCTTCATTCATTGGCTCTATGTCTTGCATGTTGCTCGTCTTCTTTGGCCTAATCTTGAGCCTCTCTCCACATCTTGTACTTTTAGTAAAGTAGCATTGGTGCTCATTGTTCCCATGGCCCTTGGGTGTTGTAATGTGTGGGAGCATACATGTCATGGTACTATTGCCCCTTTTGTTGACTATTGCTAGTGAGTTTAGATAGCAAGGAGCCCTCCTTTAGTGCCTTGTTAGCCTTCTCTTGTAGCCCTTGTTTGGCATCTACAAATATTTTGGCTCCCTCTTGCCATCTGCTTATGGAAACTATTGTTGGAAATTAGGGTTGCATGGAAACACACACAACTTGGAGAAGACGAAGGAAGCTCAAGGCACACAACAAAGAGTATATTACTTTGTGTGCAATGAAAATATTAAGATAGCTCTAGAGTGATGGGCGTATATACAATGCATAGGGAAAAAAATCTCCTATTGAGGTAAAAAATGCCCCGACAGTTCTAAGTGTGTTCACACGCATCACTACCACATGTATATGGTATCAAATCCCCCTAGGAGTGATGCGGTGAACGAGAGCTGGCACATAAAGTATAGGGAAGTGCCATGCCATGAGGAAATGATCAATCCACAAAGGGGGAAAGCGCAAAGCTTTGCGAAAAGCTTCGAACTTCTCATGAGACAATGCCTTTGTGAAAAGGTCTGCGAGGTTGCCCTGTGGTGTCACATAAGCCAAGTTGATCTCTCTTGCTGAGAGTCTCTCTTTGACGTAGTGATAATGCACCTCAATGTGCTTTGTGCGAGCATGGAAAACTTGGCTCCTCACAATTGCAAATGCGCTCTATCGATGACGTTGGCAGTGCAAATTAGCCATAAGGGGTCTGAGTCATACACAATCAACCATAGTTGTGAAGACTACCCTATACTCAGCCTCACAACTAGAAGTGGCCACAGTAGGTTGCTTCTTGCTCATCCATGACATGCATGAACTGCCGAGCATGAAATAAAAACCACTCGTGGACCTCGCGTATCAAAACAACGAGCCCAATCTAAGTCCAAAAAAGCATGTAAATCCGGTGGCAATGATCCCTTCTTGGGATAAAACAACCCAAGATGTAAAGTTCCACTCAAGTAGCGAAAGATCCGCTTGACAGGTTCCCAATGCTTAGACCCTGGGCTATGCGTAAATCTACTAACGTATGAGACTGCAAACTGAATATCCGGCCTCCTATTACATACATCAATAAGGCATCCAGCAACAATTTGGTAAAGCGTGACATTGGTAGGATCACCAGCATGATGAAGACTCAATTTTAAACTTGTTTCCATGGGAGTGGCAATAGGTTTGCAATCCTCAAGTCCAAACTTACATAGCATTGGCTCTATGTAACTTGTCTGACACAAGGCAATACCACCATCACACTGCTTAAGTTGTATGTCCAAGTAATGATGCAACAACCCCAAATATTTCATCTTGAAAGTAGCATTCAAATTAGCCTTAAATTTAGCAATATGTGCCTCATTCGGACCAGTGATCAACAAATCATCCACATAGAGTACAACAATGAGAAGTACATCACCCTCATGCTTCACATACAAAGTGCTTTCTCATACCAAGCCTGAGGAGACTGCTTCAACCCATACAAATCTTTCTTACATTTGCACACTTTATCCTCTTGTCCTTTCTTGACAAAACTGTTGTATTACATAAAATTCCTTAAATATGTCACCATTTAAGAAAGCAATAACAATGTTTGATTGATGTACATCCCAACCAATATGAGCTATCAATGCACAAAGAAAACGCACACTAGTCATATGACAAGTGGGAGCAAAAATCTCTTCATAATCTATGCTTTTTTTGTTGTGCATAGCCTTTCACAACAAGTCGAGCCTTATAGCGAGATAAATCTCATCATCCTTTTTGCCAGGGGGCAAATCACATAAAGTCCATGTGTCATTTTCTATAAGTGCATCATATTTTGATTGCATGGCAGCCATCCAATTTTTTGAATTCGGTGCTTCATCAAAAGACAGAAGTTCCTCAACATCATTGGAAACAACCCAAGTGTAGAAATTTGATGCATAAGATGCATGGTGAAAACTTGAACAAGTATGACTAGACAAAGGTGCATACAATTTACTATCACACAAAGTATATACCAGCCATTTTGGCATACCTCTAGATTGCTCATTCTGAGCCCTTTCCACATCAAGTGCATCATGTACATCTGCATTAAAAATTGGATGACCTGTAACATTTTCAGAAACCCCCATAGGTTGTACATTTGCCTCATTGGAATTTACATGCAAACTTCCACCACTGAAAAGAGGCAATAAACTATCATATACGTCCTGTGATATTACATTACTGTCTCTAGTACATGACAGCAAGGACTGAAGAGAATCTAACACAAATACAACATCCCGTGAAATCAAGATACACTTTGTTTGCGAATGGTACAACCTATAACCTTTGATTTCAACACTATAATCAATAAAAATGCACTTGATAGCCTTATCATCCAATTTTCTACGTTGCGTTTGTGGCACCAAAGCATAATCCAAACACCCAAAACACGCATGTGATCAATAGATGACTGAATTCCCATGCAAGACATCCTTGAGAGAAGTAAACAAGTCACGATGAGAAATAATGTGCTTTATAGCACCACTGTGAAAGTACCACACATGAGATCTGCAGCAACTGACGTACATGCATCATGGACAGAAGGATCATAAGTGCACTCTGCACTAAATGTCCATTCTGCATCTACATCAACATCACGATCTCCTTTCACAAAAAACTCTACAATAGCTACACTTATAGTGGAACCAGTCTCTTTCTTCTTAGCCTCTTTTGCCTTCAACTTAGGACACTGCTTGATCAAGTGATCATTAGCTATACAAAAATGGCAACGCATCTTCTTTTTTCCCTTTTCACCAGAATATCTAGACAAAGTGTTGCTAGTAGAAGCATTAGGAACATGTGATTTACCACTCGCAGAAGAACAATGAGAAGTGGCAACATTACTGTTACCACTTTTCCTCTTAGCAGCAATAAAGGCCTATTCAATTGGACGATGTTTAGTCATGTTTTTTCTTGAAAGTGACTCTTGCGACAACAATGTGCATAATGCATCAAACTTGATAACTTCTGGATTTCCTTAGGTCATAAGTCTTCCAGTACTAGCAAAAGTCTAGTAAGAATCTGGCAAAGCATCAAGAACAGTCTGCACAAGGGAACTGTCAGAAATGACTTGGCCTATATAACTAAGTTGCTCATTAATATCCTTGACACTAGCAAGAAAAGTGTCCATCTCATCTTCCCATGCATAATCTTGGACTCCAGATCTTTACGCAATAGTGCAAGTTTAGCCTCATTGCGACTTGCATAAAGAGCAATAAGAATATCCCAAGCCTGTTTTATAGATTTTGTTGAACGAATGTGAGGAGTAATAGTGCGCTTCACAGACAACACAATCAATGCATGAGCTTGCGCATCTCTTACATCCCAATGAGCTTGTTCAGCTGTAGGAAAAAAAACTCTAGTTGCAGCAATCTTGCCACCAAAACCTACAACATCCGCAACATTGTTTACATCCTGAGAAGAAGGATGTACATCAATGCCCTGCACAATATTTCAAATTCTCTTTGACACAAGGACATGTTGCATCATATAAGTACACATAGGGTAATTGTCCCCTTCCAATCTATCCTCAAGAGCTGCAAACATCTTGAACACATCTATGTGAAGGAGTACGAGCGGAAGTGCGACGCGAGAGAGAGTGTGAGAAGAAGAGCACGACGATATGGTGAACTCGCTCTACTGTAATGTGTAGAGCATAGTGAGTTCTTATTAGGTTTTTACAAAAGAATATGTGTACATACCTGGCAGCCCGCCCACTTACCTGGGCGACCACATTGGGCTTTATACCCCAACAACCTCCCACTTAAAATCCAATGTGGTACTTTAAGTGTGAGAAGCTACTATACAAGCTAATATACAAGAGATGTAGAGAAGTGATGTACTACCCTACACCTAACTGCTTGCGAAAATGCGCAAAGCTCTCTGAGGGAAGTCCTTTTGTAAGTAGATCAGCAGGATTTTCTGTGGTGTGAACTTTGACAAGCTGAAGTTGCTTATCCTCGAGCATTTCCCTGATGAAATGATACTTCACATCCACATGCTTTGTCTTTGAGTGATAAACTGGATTGCGAGCCAATTGTATAGCACTTTGACTATCACAATATAACACAGGCATCTCTTCTTTGATTCCCAAATCTGTACTAGTCGATTAAGCCAAATTGATTCTTTGCATGCCTCTGATGCTGCAACATATTCAGCCTCTGTAGTAGACTAAGTAACACAATCTTGTAATCTAGAACGCCATGATACTGCTCCACCAGCCAATGTAAAGACATACCCTGACGTAGACCTTCGGTTGTCTAAGTCACCTGCATAATCTGAGTCTGTAAAACCCTTTACACTTAGCTCCTGACTCCCATAGCATATACGCATACTCTTTGTAGCTTTCAGGTATCTCAATATTCCTTTCACTGCCTCCCAATGTTTCTTGCTTGTGTATCGACTTACTACTCCCACTGCAAATGCAATGTCTGGGCGAGTAGCAATCATTGCATACATCAAACTACCCACTACAGACGCATATGGAATCTTATCCATTTCAGCCTGTTCTTCCTCAGACACGGGACAATCTTGTTTGCTAAGTTTCACATATGGTGGCAATGGAACACTCAGTGCCTTTCCCTTCTCCATATTGAAACGTTGCAAAACCTTGTCAATATACTCTGTTTGAGATTACCAAATCAACTTCTTTGATCTGTCTCTCTCAATGCGCATACCAAGGATATGACTTGCCTCACCCATGTCTTTCATGTCAAACGATTTTGCCATCTTTGACTTCAAAGCTGAAATTTCTTCCAAGTGCTTGCCAACAATCAACATGTCATCCACATACAAAATAAGGATCAGCCAACTACCATCCTTAGCCTTCTTTGTATATAGACAGTGATCGAACTCACTACGTTTGTAGCCTTGAGAAAGCATAAACTTGTGGAATTTATGGTACCATGCCCTCGGTGATTGTTTTAAGCCATAAAGACTCTTTAACAACTGGCATACCCAATCTTCCTTGCCTTTCTCAACAAACCCTTCTGGCTGCTGCATGTAAATTTCCACATCTAAATCACCATACAAGAACGCTGTCTTGACATCCATTTGGTGCAACACCAAATCTAATATGGCAACCAATGCAAGAAAGCATCTCAACGTAGTCATCTTGACCACCGGAGAGAAGACTTCATCAAAGTCAATGCCTTGTTCTTGCTTAAAGCCCTTGGCAACAAGCCTTGCTTTGTACTTTGGCTGACTATCATGAGCGGTGATCTTATACCTGTAAGCCCATTTACAAGGTAGAGCCTTTTTGCCCTGTGGTAATACAAGTAGCTTCCATGTCTTGTTTTTATGCAGAGATGTCATCTCTGACTGCATGGCCAATTGCCAATTCCCGGAGTCCTTCATTTGCACTGCTTCCTCGTAACATGAAGGCTCATTGCAATCAGTCAACATGACATAATTCATAGATGGAACAAATCTATCAGGAGGTCGCGTGACACGTCCAGATCTACGCACAATAGGTGGCTCAGGCTCAGCCACAACCTGTGGTTCCACTCTATCCTGTCCTTGCTCCTCTTGAGCTCTGACATTTTGTCTTGCACGTGCAGGTCCATCTTCTTGGAAGACAACTCTTCTAATCTCCTCAACCCTTTCTGGTTTAGAATGATATTTGGATTCATTAAAGTGAACATCATTGCTGCGGACAACCTTTCTGGATTCGGGATCCCAAAGTCTGTACCCCATCTCACCAGAATTACCATAGCCTAGAAAGATGCACTTTCTACTCTTTGGCTCAAGTTTGTTCCTAAATTCCTTTGGAACGTGAGTATATGCCTCACAGCCAAAGACTCTGAGATGCTTGTATGAGGGCATTTTGCCTGACCATACCATCTCTGGCACTGAATCCTTCTGCAAAACCTTGCTAGGAGATCTATTTACAAGATGAACAGCTGTTGATACAGCTTCAGCCCAAAACCCATTTGGCAGCTGTGCATTAGACAACATACTTCTGACCTTCTCTTGTATGGTCCTATTCATCCTCTCAGCAACACCATTTTGAGGAGGATTGTAAGGAGCAGTAAGTTCACGTTTTATACCTTTTGACTCACAAAAGTCCTGAAAGGCCTTTGAAACATACTCTCGTGCGTAAGCATTTAAGCTTCTTGCCACTCTCATTCTCCACAAGTGTCACAAACGTTTTGAAAACACTAAACGCTTCATCCTTGTGCTTGAGAAAGTAAACCCATACTTTCCAACTGTGTATCTCTTCTACTGCTTCTATGCTTATGTGGCTGCTATGTTTTCTTACCATACAGACAATGTTCACAGAATTCAAAATCATTAAATGAAAATTCAGGCAAATAACCAGAACGAGACAAGATTTCCATTCCCTTCTTGGACATATGTCCTAACTGGCTATGCCACAAAGAAACGTTCGGCTGCTCGGTTACATTGATTACATTTTTAGAGACATTTGATACATAAATCATGTAAATTCCTCCAGACTTTACTCCATGTGCTACTGTCATAGAACCCTTGGATATATTCCGCATGTTCTGTCCAAAGTGGTGACGTAGCCAGCATCATCAAGTAAACCTGTGCTGATCAAGCTCTTTGTAATTGCGGGAACATGTCTCACATTCTTCAGTGTGAAAGAAGAGCCATTCTGAAACTTCAATTGAACATCTCCAACACCTAAGATCTCACATGTCTGCACATTGCCTAGCCGAACATGATCTTTAGTGGTCACATAAGAAGTAAACCACTCCTTGTTTGGAGACACATGAAGTGATGCCCCTGAGTCTATTATCCAGTCACTCAGTGCATTTCCATCAGATGCTGTAAGAAGAGCTGAGTCCATTGTATTCTTCAAGAAGTAGATGTCTCCTGACACTAGACTGCCATCCTCTGCAACAGTGTTTGTCACATTTATTTCTTGAATCTTTACTGAGGACTTGTTCTTCTCACCATGGTCTTCAGCTTTCTCTTTGACTTTTTCTGCTTTCCATTCTCTGCAGTCTCTTTTCATGTGACCCTTCTTGCCACAATGGTAGCATTCTATGTCACTCTTGCCTTTAGCACTGTGGGACTTGCTACGAGACTGATTCCTCTTTCCACCTTTGTACTTTTCTTTGGTCCTTCCCCTGACAACTAAGGCTATTCCTTTGCCTTTGCCTTTGTCCATTGTCTTTCTATTGGTTTCTTCAGTAAGCAGACTTCCTTCTACACCTGCTATGTTCAAACCATCTGGAGGTGCAGAATTACTCAAAGTTGTGCGAAAAGTGTCCCAACTTTCCGGCAATATGATCAACAGGAACATAGCTCTAACAGGTTCATCAAACTTGACACCTTGAGCTGACAACTAACTATAGATTGTGTTTGAATTCATTCAGATGATTGGACATAGGTGTCCCTTCTTTCATCTTCAAGTCAACAAGCTTCTTAAGCCAGTATACCTGTGAAGCTGCACTCTGCTTCTCATAAAGATCACTCAGCTTTAACCATGCTTGATAAGCCGACATCTCGTCTGCTACATTGAAGTAAACGCTTTCTACCAAAGTCAGCATAATGGTAGAAAGTGCCAATTCATCCATTTCGCTCCATTCATCTTCGTCCATATCTTCTGGTTTTATCCCCTTGAGCTTTATAGGTTTTATCTGCTTCTTTTGTACCAACACGTGCAAATCTGCTTCTTCCACAATGGGAAATTGGTTCCATCCAGCTTCTTGATATTGTAAAGAGCAGTGTCCTGTGATCCAGCCATAGCTACGCTTCACAGTAGTTTACTTTTCTGGGAAAAATTCGGCAGAGTTTCCCCTGTAAACTGACCTCTGAACCAATATCAACCTGTCAAATGAACCAAGAAAGCTTCAGATTCTGCATAAATTTCGGCAGAGTCTCCTTTGTAAAATGGCTCTGGTGTACTCAAAAAACAGACCAAAAACAGCTCAAAAAAAAACACTGTCTCTCTGACACTGTAAGCTACGGGTAAACCTGTCCTGCACCTGTATTGTCTCTCACTGTCCTGTCATTGTCCTATAAGCATAGACTGCGACAATGCCTCAATGGCAGTAAAGCAAAGATGCAATCCCAACTGTCTAACTCACAGTCAATACATCCTAGCTGCCTATCTAAGGGTGCTCGAGGGATCGCTCCAAGACCTGTATCACCGAAAGGATCTCAACATTCGAGAATCCCCCAGCTCAATAAAACCTCACTCGACCCTCAACAAAGGCTGTAGTAAATCTGACAGTACATTGACTTCCCACAAAGTCATACATCCACAAATTTCCCACTGTATGCTGTAACCGCTGCGGCGGTTGTTTGCTGCGTGACTCACAGCCAGCAAACCCTCAACAGACATACATCATCTCTGACAATACATCCCATGTGGAAGTACCTGCAATGTCAGGATGAAATCTGGAATATCAAGCAGCAAACACAAGCTACCTGATGAACTAGTGGATGTCGCCTACAGTCTGTGTGTAGATGCGCCCGTGTCGTATGTGACACGCCTCCAAGAACTGTGAGCCGTCCTTCGATGTGTAGATAGCCACAAATCAACACTCTGGGAGTGTCGATCCCAGAGTGTCGATATCCTCAGCACCTGTAGACGTAGGCTGAAAACCCCAAATTTGCAGAGTCGGATCTGCACCCGCTGAGACCACGTAGTTGAAAATGGCATGCTCAGAACTTTGTCGAAGCCGAACGGTGACCGAGATGACCTCAGAATGAAATTCTGAGCACACCAAGGCCTACGGGTTCTCCCACAAGATTTGGGGCCGTACCTTTGCCTGTCGAATTTCACTCCAATCTGAGCTGGTGACTCTAGCCTCCTGCAGTGCTGCCCCGAGCCTCGATCTGAGCTCTGATACCAGTTGAAGGAGTACGAGCGGCAGTGCGACGCGAGAGAGAGTGCGAGAAGAAGAGCACGACGATATGGTGAACTCGCTCTACTATAATGTGTAGAGCATAGTGAGTTCTTATTAGGTTTTTACAAAAGAATATGTGTACATACCTGGCAGCCCGCCCACTTACCTGGGCGACCACATTGGGCTTTATACCCCAACACTATGATGTTGTCAGTCATGGCGAATGCCTACACCTGATGTGAAAATTGCTCGAAAAGAGGACAAACAAAGCGGGACCAACACGTGCTATATAAAACAACCCGCAGAAGACTATAACGGACCTTATATGCAGAAAAAGACACTAATATAAATTCTGCATAAAATGACAAAATTACATGCACAACACTACTTGTAGTGGAGACGGAGGCCGAATGAGCCCGAATCAAAAGTTTGAGCTGCTGATGCTTACCAAAGCTCATAGAAATCCAAGAAAGTGAGCAGACATGTGTTGGAGCTCTTGGCCACTAAGCCTGAAAGGATGCAATCTACTCTGATACCAATTGTTGAAATTAGGGTTATGTGGAAACACATACAACTTGAAGAAAATGAAGGAAGATGAAGGCACACATCAGAGAGTGTATTACTTAGTGTGAAATGAAAAGATTAAGATAGCCCTAGAGTGATGGGCGCATATACAATGAACGGGGGAAAAAACCTCCTAGTGAGGGAAAAAATGCCTCGGCGGTCCGAAGTGTGTTCACACACATCACTACAACATGTATATGGTAACAACTATGGACATCTTGGGTGTGTTTTCTTTTGCCTTGATATGTGCATAAACATTATCCATAATTCTATGATGAATTTTGGAATGAGGATCTTTTGTTTGTTTCTATTGAACCATTCAATGAGCAAACATTGATTAAGGTTTGGGAGAAAGTTCAAGGTGTTCACTCTATGTGAAACTTGTCACAGAATTTGAGCAGTCAATTAAACATAGAATCAAAATAAGAGATTCATAACATAGTCACATAAACATAAGAAGAAATTCAAAGAGACATAGACATAGTATTGATGGTTGGAATGGCCGACCCCCCTTACAAGGATTCGTAATACAAAGTATTACAATGAAGCTAAATACGATCATGATACATCCTCTTATCCATAAGGTGGCCCTTGATCATGCTAGTGTAATGGAATTCTTTGATCAGAAACATACACTCATAGAATCCTCTTTGAAGAAGAATCATCTTCTTCGTCTTTGACATCTCTTCTTTCTCCTATAGAAACATCACAAAAACAAACAAAAATACTCATAAATATATGCACGTTTCTCTTAGAAGATCTTTACATATAGAGTTCCATGCATGGTTCATGCATGACAAATAACTTCTCCATCGTCTTCTCTGAGATTGGTGAGAAAAGATGTTGCTATAAAATCTAGTAGACATTATCAAAACATGAAAGTTATACCATATCTGTTTAGAGATCGAAGAGAGCCATAGCAGAGCAAGGAAGCTATAGAGATCTTGGTGGGAGAGAGAAGAGTGAGCCTTTGGAGAGGGAGAAGCCTTGCTCTGCATGCTATGATTAGACTCGTGTGCAAGAGTAATGCACATTTTTCACCCTTTTATTCTCCTCTATTGGAAAAAGGTTCAACATAAAATTTGTCGTGAAAGGGCATGGGGACTGAACACGCTAATCTCCACCCAGTGATGCCCTATATAGGCCCTTGGCCTGCTAAATATAGGGACCCCCTTGACTGCATGTCCATCCTGGCCCTTGGCCGTGACTGGTCCTACCCTTGTCCTGACATTACTCCCCCCTTGGAGAAGTGTTTTCGTCCGCAAAAACACAAGTGATGGTATCCTCATAAGAACACTAATGTTTTCTACCGTAACATCCCTCATGGATCCAACGGTTCATTTGAGCGGAACCCGGTTTAGTAGGAGGTTCAATGAAACCAAGAGTAACATCTTGATTTTCTACATTGTTTTCCATTTGTAACGATCTGATGGTACTCGTTCCTATCAAAACATAGTGTGTAGACTCCATTTAGAATGCTTATGAGCATGGTAAACGAGTTTATCACAACAAAGATGTACCAGAAAGAGTACCTCTTGTCACTTTCCATGAAAGTAACTTGCTGACATAACTCATCAGCCAAGTTTTAAGTCCTTGACTTGTTCCCAATTTTCATCAATAAACAACCCACCCTAATATTAGAGTGTGCAAGATTGAGAACCTGAGTTATACATGAAGAGACTACACCTAGTCGCAAACATGCTTTAACTTATAGTAAGCAAACTCTAAGTAGAGCAATAAATGCTTACTGATTGAATCGCTTGGTGCTAACGTACGCACTTTACATATCCTTCAACACCAGATTACACTTTATAATCTGTCTATCCCCTTGGATAACTGATAGTACTGAGGTGTGTTTCCCCCACGGTCTACAGACAGTCTTCCTAGACGACTGGTAAATGGGGAATCACAGTAGCGTATAACATTGTTGAGGAATCAACAATGTCCCGAATAACCATCGTGGTTAACTTGAAAAATCCACAAACACCCAAACCGAGCCATGACCTCTATTGGTGAATAGTAAACTCAAAAGTAATCTCATAGAGATAGTGCACATAGAGTGCAAAATGCTTCATAAGCAATAACCTGAGGAATATGCATGTCGTTCCAAATCAGCCTTTGCTAAACACTAGGGCCCATAACACCTAGAGTGCATGCATTTAGCAAAAAACGGATCCGAACCTGTATATCCATGTGATCCTTGTCAATACTTATGGCAAATGTGATGCACCTAGCACACATTAAAAAGGAATGTAAATTGTTCTGAAAAGAAAAGAAACTAAATACTTTTAGTTGCAATCTTTTGGCAGCCGTGCTAAAACGTCTGAATCACAATAGAAGGTGAAACATTGATCACTTCTAGGTACAGACAATGAAACTTTTTCATTAACAATTTATAGCCTTGCTATATGTATAAACAACTATCTGTAATGTTGTTTAGCAATACTTGTAGTTGAATAAGTCATTCTAAGTATCCGACAATTTTTGGCCACTAAAATTGCTCCTGATACGTCGTGCTGAAAATGGTTTAGAAAATAGATTTAACCAGCACCTAGGGACTTTGTCGTGACACATATTTAAAATAGGGGGCGCTAGTGTCAATCCCAGAGACTCATATTCACCACATGTGGAATATGTCTCAACTAAGGATGTCTGAAAAAAGAACATCCTTCAAGTACAAGATGTACTTGTGTGTGGAGGTAACTCTAACCACTCTGCGACAAGAGTGAAAGGGACCCTCATTCATTGCTCCACACTGGCTAAACCGAACTCCTTGAGTTCCTAGACCATGTTGTATCCCATGTGACAACATGTGCCAAATCGAATTCTACAAGTGGATTCATAACAGCATAATGTACTTTGGACACTACGGCCCAAAAAACTTGTTTCGACATGCCCTTGGCATGGCCCTGGGGATTGAACTGAAAGTTCAGTTACTCGTATTCAAATGCATAGGAGTACATCTCCCACCTGTGAAAGAAAACAAGCAACATTGCATTAGAAACCCTGGGTGTTGCCTTCGCAATTCAAACCCGTCGGGTAGAATCTGTAGTCAAACCCCTTGGTAAGACCTTTTGTAGAAACTGCTCAACTAGCAGGTAACAATAACCAACCTAGTTAACCGTGTACAGAATGATGAGAATCAACTTGAAAAGTTGAATTTTTCCGCTACCCCATGGTAGATTACTAGCTTCTTTCCTTGAAAGTAGAACTGGGATAGATCAAACTATGATGCTCAATGCCTATGTGGAGATGTAGCAATCACCCGCCGGGTCTTACCCCAAAACAGTATGTCCATAGATAATGCATAGTGCTTTAGAGTCGGAGATCCACACAAGTGAAATGCCTAGCTCTTATGGACAGCCATGCTGTCTCAAACTATTGCTGCATCTATACTCCGTGGTAGAGATCAGCTGATGGGAGTTTAAGGTTATCAAAATCTCAACTCGAGCATCGCACTGAAAACATGTAGTGCAAAATGACACACTAAACATCAATGACAAGACTCTTGCTTGTCAATTAACTTCAATGTGTACTCCACTAGGTAGAGCTGTTCGATGTTGAGGACAATCATCCAATGAATACGAACAATTGGGTCTTACCCTAGATTGAACAATGGCACTTCACCAGCGTTTGTGGCTCATAGCCCTCATGGCAATTAGTGTTCAATCGTCAAACCGATAAAGACTAATGTGGATGGCATTTTGCCCAATTTCTAACTGAGAGTTAGAGCACCTTGGCTCAGGAGGACTCACCAGCGAAACATGTAGCAAAAGCTTCTTAGAAAGGGTGCATTATCTTCGAGAGAAATAAGAGAGAGAGAGAGAGAGAGATAGAGAGTATTCTAGGCTGAGGAACTTTCCTTAAGTTACTGCCTTGTATGTACTGCACCCCATGCTTGTGTGTATCTTATGCATAGCGAGCAGCTTATCCTATAAACCTGCAACAATCCGACTTGATAATGCTCGCATCAAGAGAGGTAACACAAGTCACATCTTGCCTCGCCTATCATGTAGGGGATCGTGACTGTACGAAAATGACTTAACAATGGCTTGCTGCCTGTGAATGAAGTCTTAAGTCTTAGATTTGGATTCCTTGTAGTGTTATTGTGTGTTGACAGCAACCAAAAATCATGTTGAAAGAATCCAGAAGTTTCCTCGTCCTTGACAGAGTGTCTGGTGCTATAGCGAAAGCGTAATTTATGAGGCAGTGGAGTTGAGTCCACTTGACCAACATGCCTTGCATGCAAAATTGTAAGCCCTTGGCTACTATGATGGCCTCAAGCGTGAGAGCCGAAGCCGTAAGTGCCTTGCACAGTCTGCATTGGTAGTGATGCATCATAACGTGATGTCACCACACAGAAAAGGGGAACAAATTTCTAATCGTAACAGTTCCCCAAACTGGCGTGCCAATGCCCTTGATACCAAATCAATAGGCAGTAGCATGGCACGCATGAAAAGCCTTGCTTCATGCAAAATTGTCAAAGCACTTTGCTTTACACAATCGACAATATTTTCCAAATGAAATGTGTAAACATGGAAAAATCAACAAAACTGAATTTGGTCTGACCTGGTCATCCTGCTGTAACCAAATGCCTGGAGATGTCGGAAGAAAAACTCGCTCCAAAACGGCTCATAGCCATATCTGTACAGACGCCCTCGTATATCCTATACACCCGTCTGGTACACGATGAAATAACCTGCATTAGGAAATAACCTACAAACATATTGCCTATTCCTTCCCAATTCTGTATGCTCATAGCATATGCCAAACGTGGCTAGCCTCAATGCAAGATGTATAAATACCAAAGAGACTCGTCGACCTTGATCTCGTACATACTTGAGTTGATGAATGATATTCACGATCCATCTAGACGCCCATTGCATACCATAGTTATCACACCATGTGCAATAAACAATACCAAATGGGTACCTTATGAAGTACACCTACCGATGAAATGGCCGTCATAAGAATCGAACGAGTTGGAATCAAGGTTCACAGCTGTTTGACCTTGTACTGTCAAAGGCCTTGCCCAATTTGCAAGCAATTGGGAAGCTTATGAGCAACTGCAATGCTCTAGTGGTGTTACACAAACCATACCCATGAGCATCTTTGACTAGCCGGACTCCCGTGTAATCCCATTGAACTGTTGATTAGTTGTGCTTCAAGTCAAGGCGATAGAGACTCAAGCCATGCGTGAGATGAATCGCTATGTCAAAAATGTATGCCAATAGCATCATAGTAAACGCATACATTCAACAAATACTTATCATTTGCATCATTTGTTTAATGCATGCCATGATGCATTGATTCTTGCCTGTATTGGTATGCCACGGGTCTTGCCTGAACAGCATGACAGTTATATGTGACAATTATACCTGGAAACTAGCTCCCCTTCTACATAAGGAAGAGTCTCAAATCTTGCTTTTAGCAAAAAAAAAAATGAAGATAAGACATTAATCTCAAGCATTAATCTCCAGGTCATGGTACTTACCAGCTGTCGAAGACATCTATATCAAAAACCTCCGTCAAACATGAAGCGATGGGCGTGAAAATCATAGCTTTACCTTGTTGGCGATGGCGGGTAACCGGAAGCCTTGTGTCCCTTGATACCATTGGTAGATTGAAGCCAATATATCGACAGCCTTTCGCATGTCGATGGTATGCCGTGCATGCTATACCAAGACTCTTGACGAAAAGCGTCCGATCTGTCCTTGATAGGCCTGGCATGACCTTTATCCGCCTTGGTACCGACAATGTTCTTTGAAATCCGAGAGACGTGTACAATTCGGCATGGAAGAGAGCTTCAAAATCCTCCACCACCGGTAATCTCTTCAAAATCATCACCCAAGGTTGCATGCACTGCCATGCACGAGCTATGCAAGACCTCCAAGGTGCAGGGTTTCTGCGATTTCTTGCAGATTTTGTTTGAAAGTTGACAAAGTCTTGCGTATCTGCGTGGTTGTGCTCTCATATCCCGTGCACCACACGGGAATTGTTGCTTAGCAGGGGAGGGTGCCCAACTTAGGGCACTTTTATGCTTAATAATATGAACTCAACAAAGCGATGGCGATGACTGTTTGCAGCGCCGATCAAGAGAGGGAGTCCCAACGAGCTCTCCGTTGCATTCCAGGCTTCGTGCAGGTGACGAAAAATGCTCCCATAGGCTGTGCAACCCCATAGATCTCCTCTGCACGTGATTTCATCGAGGTTGGATTTCGACCTTCCCCTTCGACAAGGGTTGTTACCCACGATGCCGGCTACTCAACGAGTAGACTCGGCCCTTAGCCGGCTACTCGACGAGCAGACTCAGTCCGTCCTAGCCTTGGTTCCCACCTGTGTTGCCTTGAAGACCTCGACGAGCTTGAGGGAGAGAGATTTCGAGAGAGAGGGAGAGAGATTCCGAGACAGTTTTCGAAAGAGAGGGAGAAAGAGAGAGATCCATGCTTGAGAGAGAGAGAGAGAGAGAGAGCTCCATGTCTTCTCCTCCGCCATGGCTCCACCTTCCCCCTTTCTCTCCACCTTTCTCTGATACTAGTGAAAGGGCATGGGGACTGAACATGCTAATCTCCACCCAGCCATGCCCTATATAGGCCCTTGGCCTGCTAAATATAGGGACCCCCTTGGCTGCATGTCCATCCTGGCCCTTGGTCGTGACTGGTCCTACCCTTGTTCTGACATGTCGATCTCGCCGGTTATGGTCTCATTGAGTTGCCATTTTTAGAGACCAACTCTCTATTATGAGATATTTTGAAAGTCTCACTAGGTCTCCTTTTGGTAGCTCAACCTCTTTGGAACTTTTTTTTAGTTCTTTACCCACTGCTTTCCTCTTGAGTAGTATTCACCACTCCTCCATAAGAAATGTGTGTGCATGGATACTTAGGGTGGAGCTAACCCACATCTCCATTTTAGCTGACATTCTAGCACACTTTCAGAGGCATTCGAGACCTATTTTTAATCCATTTTATGCCTGTAAAAGCACATTCTATTTCATTGGCACATCTCTCTTTTAGTTGACATTCTAGCACACTTTCAGAGGCATTCGTGATCTATTTTTAATTCATTTTAAGCTCGCAAAATCACGTTCATCAGACACTCTTCCTTTGTTTCTCCCGAGCCCTTTTAGCTGACGTTCTATCACAATTTCAAAGGCATTCATGACCTATTTTTAACATTTTAAGCCCGTAAAAGTGCATTCTATTCCATTGGCGCTTCTAAAGGTTACACCGTCTTTTTGGCACCCTTAGGTCTTGAGATGCATGTTAAACTACTTGCTTTGGCACTTTTCAAGGTTGCTTCACCCTTTTAGCATTCTATGCCCTGAGTTGCATGTCACAACAATTTTCATCCTTCCACTCTTTTTATTTTCTCTCTTTAGAATTGGTAGTATAAAAATCCTTTCTATGTGAATTTTTGATGATTATAACACGCCCTTTTTCTATTCAATTTGAGGTTGTGCTTTGATGTTTGTGTGTTGGTGGGGGGGGGGGGGGGGTATCATGCTATTGGTGAGCCACCTTATATGAGCTCTTTCCATAGGCCAACAAACAAATAACCCAAAGGTATGATAATAGACTACTGGAATTACTATTATTTTCCATGCTTCCTCACTCGTATAGATGTGCGCATATTAGATGCAAAATGCAATCTCTCTCAAGAAGTTACATGAGTTCCCAATTCTAGGCCTCAAGACATATGTAAGTTGGGAATGAATTTGTGCCCTATGAAGAAAATACAAAGTGTTCTTGACATGGCACCTTAGGAACAAGTGAAGGCCCTCCTTATCTTGCAACATCAATGTATCACCACTTCTTTTAAATTTATTTTCTCTTTTTTTGGTTTTTTTTTTTTTTTGTACGTGCTACCATTTGGTGTCACACATGTCCTCATTTTGTATCTTGCAACATGCTTGTATCGCCACTTGTTTTAATTGTACTTTTTCTTTCAGTTGTTGCTTTTTTGTACGTGCTACCATTTTGTATCACATATGTCCTCATTGGTCTTTACTTTCTTTATCATCGATGCTTTCAACATAGCACCATCCACTAGCACTAAGCCTTTTTCATTGCCTTCCTTCTTCATTTGATAGGATATTATGACATTTTTCATGTTTTGATATGAGCCATCTGTGGGTAATGTTACTTGTACATATTGCTTGTTGACCACTCTCTGATCTTGAAAGGAAAAAAGATACACAAGACTTTGGTACTACTTTTATGAGTTCTAGGGATGAGGGCAAGCAATGAAGGACCTATTTATGTAACTTCTTTTAAATATTTAAGCTTGGCCATGCATTCATCACGATTGAGCATAGAGACTAATAATTTATATAGCAAAAAATCTACGAGTATTGGTAGCACCATAAACCAAAAAATTCAGTGTTGTTAGCACCATAATCCATAGAAATACCAGGGTATTGGCCTCATACCAAACATGGTAGCACCATAAACCAAAAAATTCAGTGTTGCTAGCACCATAATCCATAGAAATAAGAGCGTATTGGCCTCATCTCAAACATGACAAGTTTTTGAAAGAAAGTTGCAATAAACCAAAAGATTTTAGCATGAAAAGAGGCAAGGAACTGATCCATCACCATTTTTCAATGAGAACCAACGAAGCTTTACCCTCGCCTTTATCTCTCTCAAGTGTAGGACTCAGGTGCATGATGACTAGGTGAAAGTGCTTAGTTTGAACTAGTAAAACGAATGACAACACCAAGGCTAAGTGAGGGGGAAAATTTCTCACCTTAAATAATGGTTGGGAGTATTAGATATTGGCATCCACCTCCTCTTGATGAAATCTCAATAGCATGATCAACAACTATCAGTACTCCTAGCATCACAGAGGACAACTAGTAGGAACAGTGTGATAGCCAATCCACCAGCACACACGTGGGCTGGTGAAAGCCATGTGGAAAAAGAACATCCAGAAACCATTCGAGAACGTAGTCAAGGCAAGAATGTATTACCAAGTTAATGCAAAGTTAGCATGAAGTTACCATGTAGTGATGGGGTCAAAGAGGCAAGAGAGAAGAAGGTCCCCAAAGGATGGCATCCTTCGGGAGAGAGAGGATGACCAGTTTGGCAAGTACCAATTAATGCCACACCTCAAAGTCCAGGGCAAGCCCAAGTGGCACCAACCACCCAAAGTAAGGGGTTAGTTCCCATAGTAGGCATCAAAGCCAAGCCACAATGGCATTGATAAGCAGGAGAGGTGGTAAACACATCCTCTCTTATGCAAAGCTATGCAGCTCAAAGAGGAGAAAAGAAAATCCTTATTTCAACCAAGTTTGAGAACCAAAGTTCGGCTAAACAAATGTACGTTA
Organism: Adiantum capillus-veneris; assembly: GCF_014529385.1. Lineage (NCBI taxonomy): Eukaryota > Viridiplantae > Streptophyta > Polypodiopsida > Polypodiales > Pteridaceae > Adiantum > Adiantum capillus-veneris. Next base: position 157,502,178 of record NC_140934.1, on the reverse strand, counting down.
AAATTAAAGGCAAGCTTATGTTGCAACACCTACAACAAAAATTGCATTGAGGGGGAAATTCCACCAAGATGTTTACCTCAAAGTGAGGAGGACTAAGAGAATTCTTATTCAGAGGATCAAAACAAGCAAACATGCTTGAGCTAGCCATTGTGGCCGCCACACATCAGAAGGTGAAGGGAGCAATTGCCAAAAGGGAATGTAACTTCATGTAGACCCAATAGTAAAAAATATTTAGGAGAGCATTGTAACCAAAAATTCAATCTCAAAATTAGGCCAATGTACCCACATTATATTGCCAAAAGAAGGAATCAATTAGCAAGCCCTCTTTTCTTGAAACAAAACAATTTAACAAGTGAGTGAACTCGGTGCCTAGTACAAAGGTTCAAATGTTAAAGTTCCACAGCAAGACACAATAGTATAATTCCTCAGATGTTGAAGGGAAAAGTCCCCAATAAGAGGAACAAATCCATTGTATCAAGCCAAAAAGATCTAGGGGGAAAAAAAATCATGTAGAAAGGTTAGCGTTCCATATTGAGGGTTTCTTTTAATAACAAGGTTTCAAGTTAAGCCAATGTACCACCATGAACCATTGTATATAGGGGAAATAACCAATTTTAACAAGGTCAAAGCCTAACAAGATTGTACTGGAAAAGGTCGAGTTGTTCAAATAAGCCGAAGCTTTGTGAGGGAAAATAGGGTAGGTTAGGGTCAAAGAATGACCACCAATCATACAAAAGTGTGTGTGTGTGTGTGTGTGTGTGTGTGTGTGAGAGAGAGAGAGAGAGAGAGAGATTTATCATTGATGAGAGTGGTACATGGACCAAGTCACAAGGAAGTTGTGGTTGAAGTGTTGGAATGTTCAATCTTCAGAAACAACAGAGAATAGCACAAACTTCAAGAGCTAAGCAACCCCAAGGGCCCAAAGTAATGCTTTCTTTTCATACACATTAAAAGTTATACTTTCAAAAAGGAATAGGCTCTTCAACATTGAAGGAGAAGAAAATGCACCTATTAACACATGAAGGGATATTAGAAATGAGGGAAGGCCACATGCTTCATGTTATTATTGACGATGAGGAGGACGATGTCAACTTCACATCATATATATGTATGGTCTTTTCTTTTATTGATGGGCATCTCCGTGCTCAAAAAACATCTTGTTGCATCTCTAAAGATTATAATCCTCAAATTCTTCTCCTTGACACATCAGCTAACTCCAAATTCATATCATGTAGCAAGGTCAAAAAGATTTTTGGAAAAGTTTGGGGAGGAAAATGATGAATCTTAAAGAACAAGCTATGACATGAGGTAAAGGGTACGCCACTACTCTGCCTTTTAGATCCACACCATCTGCACATTAAAGCAATCAAGGCATACTAGTTCTTGGTAGGGACTATCACCAAAGGAGCTTTAACTAGTCATGCTTGGTTGGCCTTTTCATCATAGATGATACATTAATCACCTACAAGGTAGTTTTTGAATCTTTATATCCAATCACACATGCATTGCTTCTTGTTAGAAAGGCCTAACCTCAAGCACACACCACCATTGACATAGAAATTGAAAGTATTTAAGTGAGTTTTTTTTTTAAAGGACAAAATAAATTCCTAACCAATAAAACAAACACACATGCATTTCTTATAAAGTGATGAAGCAATAAACATGCATTTCTTGTAAAGTGATGAAGCAATAGCAATACAAAAAAGTCAAAAAGCTACATCATATGAAATAATCAGATGCCATATTAAAGTATGGTAGTAATTTTCACTTAGTCTTTGCAAAATTTATAGTTAAAAAATCCATGCCTTGTCCCATAGGCAAGTGTGCAAACTACCCTAATATTTAAGAATGGAAGTTGAAAAACAGATTGCAAACTTGAAGATTTGCTTGTTCAATGTTGCACAACTTGTTTTAATCAATGCAATCAACCTTTTTATACTCCAATTTCATGTGTTATAAAGAGACAAACTATGTTGAACAATGAATTAGTGTAACATAAAATCTCCATGATGTGTCTATTGATTATCCATGCAAAGAAAATAGCATTTTAAGTCCTTTTTTTTTAGTTCATTGAATCATCTATCATTTCTTGTAATTGACACTTACACAGCTAATTAAGGAACATATATGTCCATTTTGTAAAACTGCACACCATCATCTTCCAAACTGTCTTTTGTAGAGCTAAATAAGTTTCTAAGTGTGATCTTTAGTGCAGCAAAGACTAGTTAGAAATGAGATCTAGGATTTAAGTGAGATAAGAACAAAAGTGACATAACCCTTTCCTCCATTCTTCAATGAAATGGGTCATGAACATTGGTTATAGACAAAACCCAAATGAGATCTAGGATTAAAGTGAGATAGGAACAAATGTGCCATGACCCTTCTCTCCATTCTTCAATGAAGTGGGTCATGAACATTAGACAAAATCTAAATAGCATCTTCCCTCCATTCTTCATGACGTGCCAACCCACCCTCTTTGTGTGCCACCTAACAAGCTTCGTGTATTTTCCAACTCTAAACACCTTACATCTGCTCCCTTTTTTTGTTGGAAATAGGGTTGCAAGGAAACACATACAACTTGGAGAAGATGAAGGAAACTCAAGGCACACAATAGAGAGTAGTATTACTCAGTGTGCATTGGAAATATAAGATAGCCCTAGAGTGATGGGCATATATACAATGCAGGGGGGGGGGGGGATTTTAAGTCATGGTGGATAGTTTAATGTTCCATGCATGGCATAAGCATGATTAGAATAGAGTTATTATATGGTTTAATATTGAGCACACACTACAATAGAGTATGGCTGCAAAATGAACTTGGTTTTTATTGAGTATAATGTGCCTCTATATAGGCATATACAAAGAAGCAGTTTTTTGACATATGAAGCATCTATGTGGCTGCTTATGCACAAACACTAGTCGCAACTGGTCGAGGCCGATTGCATGCTAGTTGGGGAGAGTGGTGAGTTGTAGGTGATGCTAGGAGCTATAGAGGAGCATACCGGGAGCTTGATAGCGTGGTTATAGCGAGGCCAGCGGTCAGGGAAGGCAACACTATAAGAGGAGTAGTCTATAACCGCTACTATTGCCGCGGAAAAACAAAGGAAAATGGAGAGAGAAAAAATTGTGGGGGCGACAATAACTGCGGCTATGAGCATGGTAATGGTTTGAAAGCAATAAGCGCGGTAATAGTGGCGGTAATACACCCGCTATTATTATCGTGATTGTTGCCGCTGCTATTATCACGCTTATTGCCGCTAAACGACCATTCAAAAAATAAAGGTGCTCATTTGGGCCACCCAAAATTGGGTGGCCCAAATAAACACAAAATTGGGTGGCCCAAATGAGCACCTTTATTTTTGACCTGCATAAAACAATGAAACATCAATTGTTTTCTAAAAGAGTATACAAAAAAATCAAAGAATTGAAATTGAATTTACTTTACCTTGACAATTTAATATGCAGAAGATCAACTATTTAAAAAGGTTACAAATAAAATGTAAATAGTTGTATATACATTGTGCCACATTGGGACTTTACAAAAGTTTGGACAAATATTTTTCTATTTAATCCTCCTCGATCTCATCGTCGTCCAGAGGCACGTACGTTTGATTACCTTGACTCTACATAAACCCAAACCAAATTAAACAATTATCAACATCTCAAAACAATTGATATAAAATTACTTGTTTAAACTTACCGCTTATAGTGATCCAATCACCGCGTCGAAATGCTCGCGAGAGATGTGGTTGTTCTCGCCAAGTATCAAATTTTGGTATGTTGCTCCCGATACTTGACCATCTCTCTGGTTGGTCGAGTAAAAATGATATTTTTCTAACTTAGCAATAACAATAACAAATCATCAACTACAATCTTTAAAATCACCAATCGACGTTATAATTTAATCAATCTTACATATTTGTTCTTCCACGTTGCCTTGCCTCCTGAGCCATAGTTCGTGGGAGTTTGTCTGGCACGAGCTTCGTGTTGTTGTTTGTAGGATGAGCTCGTCACCTCCTGATCGCTCTTTTCTTGCATTGCCCTCTCCCACTCCGCATCTGCCATGTTCCCACCGTGATAGCACATGTATGCATCTCTAACCTAGTTGGCTGTTGTGCGCCGCACACTGGGCTGCTTGTTTTTTAGAAATTTCTTTATGTAGCCCTCTAACCACTGTTGTGAAAAACAATGATCGGGGGCATTTGGAAATCTAGCTAGCAGCACGTCCTCAATGTAGCATGCATAATCGGGCAGTTGGTCTCTAAACTTTACAATACAGTTCTAATACGTTGATTATATAAAAATTTGTAAATGACATCGAAATGCCCTGCCCCGTGCTGTGCCGAAGTCCACCTCGCCGCCATATTTAACCCTCTAGTAGCACCCATGTGTGTCTGGCATGGGTGCATCAGTATCCTCGTCCTCTTCATCAAGGGCGGCACGCTCTGAAAGTGAGGACTCCATTCCCCCACCACTACCAAAATAGGCGCAACCACAAGATCCACCACTGCTTCGTCTCTCACAGTGCTCGCTGCCTTGAGACGAGCATCGACGCGCGCTGCTAGAGGAAGTTTGTCGACGGTGTTCTGGCAAAGCAGGAGTGGAATGGAGTGGCGTAGGACCCAGTGATGAGATGGGAGTGGGACCCTGCGAGATGGAAGGGGAGTAGGACGATAAGAAGGGGCCGTAGACTGAGGTGCCATCGGTGCAAGGCTCTGTAGGTAAGGAGTCCCTCCCTGACTCCCCCACGGTGTGGTATGCTGAGAAAGACCGTAGGATGCAAGCTGCTACAGAGTGTAGCGGCCAAACAAATCCTCCATCGAACGGAGGTACTACTCTCGTCGTAAAGAGATAGCCCGTTGTAGGTTTGGATCTACGACCGGTGGAGGACCCTAATTAGAGTAGGTGTAGGATGGCCATGACTACAAATAATAAAAATAAACCTATGACTCTCATGGTTTAGGGTTAACTAGCCAGAAACAATCTTTATTTCTTTGCTTGTCTCACCACCTCAAGACTCGGGTCCACTATAGGCGATGTCCACCCCTAGTGGGAGCCCACTTGGGACGTGAACCAACCAAAAGAAGAGCCAGATGGCTGTTACCCACCAAGTGGTCTCTCGTCTGACATCTACATTACAAAGAGCAATATGAGATTTAGCTTTCCCTCCTACCCGCTCATCTATAAATACGTACACAAGTATATTAGCACACAAACACGTAGATACATATACATACTAGTAGACCTAAGTAGAGGCTAGTAGTGCCTAAGGTCAAGTGCACCTCTTTAGATATCATCACAGTCTCAACCGTCGTAAAACCAAAGGTACATCGTGATAATCCATGCATAAGTGGATCAATGACTGCAATGCCATGATTCAAAAAGGACTATACTCAAGAGGAAGCGTCTAACCTTCGGGTACTATGCTCCCGTACTTAGTGTCCACATACATGCATAAACAAATATATATGTACACACAAATATATATACAATTACGTAATGTAGCCATCATTTTGAGTAGAGATAAAGAGTTATGGTTGTAAATGTAGCCATTGTTTTGTGTTGTGTGCAGTGCGAGAGTGCTCTTGCTTCTGTAGAGTGCTATGAAGAAGAGCTTCTTTATTGTGCTTCTTACACAGCATCTCTTCACAACAGCTCCTTGTTTGAGGGATTACTTTGCACATTGCATGTCTGCCTCCATTCTGAGGTACGATATCGTTAAAGCTGTCCAACCTAATGCATATTCGGTGGGGAGAAAGAGATAGGAAGAAAGATAGAGAAGTTAAGGAGAAGAGAGTAGAAAGTAATTTCCGAGGGTCCGTTGATGTCACGTAAAGAAGGTCTTTTTCATAGCACTCTACAAAAGGAGGAACATACCCGCACTGTGTACACCACAAAATGGTTGCTCCGTCTACAACCATTGCTCTTTATCTCCCTATTTCTTTATCTTCCTCTCTCTATCTATCTCTTTCTCCCGATGGATATCTCTATTTTTCTCTCTCCCTCTTTTCCTCTTTCGCCCTACGGATATCTCTATTTATCTCTTTCCCTCTCCCTCCCTCTTTCCTTCTCCGTCCCTCTTTCCTCTTTCCCTCTCTCTCTCTCTCTCTCTCTCTCTCTCTCTCCCTCTCCCTCTTTCCTTATCCCTCTCTCTCTACCTCCCTCCCTCCCTCCCTCTCTCTCCTTTCCCTCTCTCTCTCTCTCTCTCTCTCTCTCTCTCTCTCTCTCCTCTTTCCCTCTTCTATCTCTCCCTCTCTCTCTCTCTCTCTCTCTCTCTCTCTCTCTCTTTCTCTCCTCTCCCTCCCTCTTTTCTCGCTCTCTCTCTCTCTCTCTCTCTCTCTCTCTCTCTCTCTCCCCCTTTCCTCTATCCTTCTCTTTCCCTCTTCTATCTCTCCCCACCCCCCCCCTCTCTCTCTCTCTCTCTCTCTCTCTCTCTCTTCCTCTTTCCTCTCTCTTTCTCTATCTCTCTCTCCCTCTTTCCCCTTTTTCAGGCTCTATCCCTCTTTTTCTCTTTTTATCTCTCCCTCTCCCTCTACCTCTCTCTCTATTTCTCTCCCTCTTTCCTCTCTCTGCCTCTTTATCTATCTCTCCCTCTCTCTCTCTCTCTCTCTCTCTCTCTCTCTCTCTCTCTCCCCTTTTCTCTATCTATCTCTCCCTCTTTCCCCTCTTTCCTCTCTCTTTTCCTCTATCTAATTCTCTTTCCCTCTCTACCTCTCTCTCTATTTCTCCCTCTCTTTCTCTCTAACTCTCTATTTCCCTCTATCTATTTCTCTCTCTCTCTCTCTCTCTCTCTCTCTCTCTCTCTCTCTCTCCCCCCTCTCTTTCTCTATCTCTCTCTCCCTCTTTCCTCTCTCTTTCCCTCTATCTAATTCTCTTTCCCTCTCTACCTCTCTATCTATTTCTCCCTCTCTTTCTCTTTCCCTCTATTTCTCTCTCTCTTTCTCTCTCCCTCTTTCCCCTCTCTCTCTCTCTCTCTCTCTCTCTCTCTCTCTCTCTCTCTCTCAAGTCTAACAAATCTAACACGAAGATACCTTAACAAATCTAACATTTCCAAACAAGCGGATACATGCATAAACTCTAAAAATTGATGATGAGAAAGATAGAGATATCATGACATACCTCGTTCATTTGAGAAATGGTTGCGTTGTTGAAATGTATCTTTGTGCCTGGTAGGAAATACGCACAAAGAAACATTTCAACAACGCAACCATTTCTCAAATGAACAAGATATGCCATGATATCTCTATCTTTCTCATCATCAATTTTTAGAGTTTATGCATGTGTGTGTGTGTGTGTGTGTGTGTGTGTGTGTGTGTGTGTGTGTGTGTGTGTGTGTGTGGAGTAGAAAACAATAGGGAAAGAGGAAGGGGGCAATGTTTTGTGAATACCTTTGGTTGTAGTACGGTTACCGGTTAGGTTGAGCTTCCAATGACGAACGCGAAAAACCCCCTTCAACGAGCTCCTCCTCGATCCGAACGTGTGCGCGCGCGCGTGTGTGTGTGTGTGTGTGTGTTGTTGTTGTTGTTGTTGTTGTTGTTGTGTTTGAGATGGAGTAGGGAGAGATGGAGCAAGGAGAGAGGGAGGAGGGAGGAGGAAGAGAGGGAGGAGTGAGGAGGGGTGGGGGAGGGAGAGAGCCAGGAGTGGGGGGGGGGGGGGGGGGGGACTTGAGTTGTAGCGATTGGCGGAGAGAAAGGAGGGTAGGGTATGCGGCCAAAATGAGGCATACTTTGCCCTTCTTCTCTATTTTAGGCGCCAGGCATTACCATGGATATTATCGTGCCTATTACTGTTAATATTATCGCGTTTATTACCGCTAGTATTACTGCGATATGTCATTTCAAAGAGCTACAAATGTATCTGAGGTTGTAGGAGGGGGGGGGAGGGGGTAAAAATTCACCCCCTCTACCCTTAGATATCAATTATTTCATTTCTTAGCCTTTTGAGTTTTTTAATGAAGATTTTTAATTTTTAATGAGTATTTTATATTTGTAGAAATTTTAAATGTTTATTAATTGCATTTTCTAAGTCCACCTTTATTAAAAATAACTTTGAATTTAACTTCATGTATTTTTTATTAGAATTTAGAACTTTTTCTAATTAAGTATTTATTTCTTAAGGCACATGACTAAATAGAAAATCTATCACGTGTGCAAGACATCTATTGGGATGATCGTGGCCCCCTTGGAGGCCCTGAGCGCGATCGTGATGGCTCAAGGAAAAACTCCCTTGTCCTTGCGCCAAGTGCAAAAGGGGCATCCCTCATTTGAGGCGCATTGCATTGGAGCACATGGAGAATGAAGGGCTTTGGCATCCTTGAAAAAGCGCTCGGAGAGATGAGAGCGTCACTCACCCATCGCTTGAGGAGGTGCCCCATTGGTCTGTGTTCGATGGTGGTGCACCGGCACACAATGCCGAACAGCAGGGGCAAGAACTACTAGACAATTTGGGTGTACCACATGGTGATCCTCCCATTTGAGGAGAGATCGAACGGGTGCCCAACTGGTCAGACACGTAGTCGGACACCACATTTGTAGTTTATTATTTTGCCGAGCTAGTGTAATGATACTCTGTGTAAGTCCTAATTCTAGAGTACCAGTCAATTCCCTGAGTTGTAATTCTGTCAATGACAATTGTAAAGGTACATGTGAGCCATCCATTGGCCATTTAGAATGCCCTAGGTATAAAGGTCAATAACCTTAATGTGAAAAGGGGGCTTATCTTTAGAGAAGAAAAGAGGAATGTTGTACGTACGCTCGAGCTAGTAAGCTACTCCAACTTGTAATCGACTTCTCTAATGATTGGGTAATCCGTTTTCAAATCCGAAACTTGCATTGTGCTCGTCTCTCTTTGCTCTTGAATTCAAGTGTAAGCATTGTCAGTTTTGTGTTAAGTATGGAGTCTGATTTACCCCTTGTAATTTTTTGTGGTAGAAACGCACATTTATAAGGCCCCCATTATGAGGAGTAGACATTGTGCGTGAAGGAAAATCACTCGCCGGAAATAAAAAATTTCACGGCCAAAATTCAGGGGCAACTTTTTTTTTTTCCTTCATCGGAATACTATGGCCGGACGGCGGCCGAAAAGTGGTCGGAAAATGACCGATCGGTTGGCCGGTTGGCCGATGGCTGGTAGTCAATGGCCGGTGGCCGGTGGTCGGAAGTCAATGGCCGGTTGGCTGGTGGCCGAATTCAAAAGCGGACTTGTCTTCTCAAGGGCGGCCACACATGGGCGGATTAGAGGGTCCGATTTGGACTTATCTACACAAAGACGGCTACACATGGCTGCCTCTCATGAGAGAGGGTAGCCCTTTTGGCCTATAGAAGGAGGCCATTTCTACACACATTATATAGTGTGAAGTTGATGCAACAAGATGGGTGTGAGGTGGTGAGAGTGAAGCAAGGCGAGAGCTCTATTAAGGGTATAATCCCTTTGTAAACTACTTTTTGTTTTGAAGTACAAAAGCCATTGAGTGGCTGCTTTCCCGTGGACGTAGCCCACATTGGGTGAACCATGTATATCGTGTGTACTCTCTCTCTCTCTCTCTCTCTCTCTCTCCACTCTATAATCTCTTGTGTGTGAAATCTATCTCTCTCCATTAAGTAATCTACTCAAATATCTATTTAGCTACATCTTATTTCCTAACATTTTTTTGTGGTCTGTGATTACGCGTCTGTGAGCTGTAATTACAGATTTGAGTGCTTAAATCACTGTTTATAGTCGTTTTGACATAGGAGAGTGTTCCTAGACCATAGGGCAACCTTTCTGGATAGTTCTATTGCAGTTTTCAGGACCTTTTTCATTAGGGATCGTGATTTTGGTACCTTGTTGGATTGCAACCATACTTGCTAAGATAGTGCCCCGAGGTATCATAGACCTCCTCCTAAAGTTTCGTTGCATTTCGAGTCCGTTCGAGTACCGAAATGGTGTGATGACCTAGAGCTGTGAGAAAGGACATAGGTATATTTCCCTGATCATTGAGTGTTGGTTTACTTGTAGAGTTGTTGTGTTTGCTTGTCAAGGTTCACTTCATGAGATTGGTGATCTCATAGAGTCTCCATGCCCCATCCGAATCACTTCCCTGAGTATTGACATTATGTTGGTACCAAAAAGTTATGCTGCATACGTCCATCGCAGCGACCCGCTAACACTCCCGTTGGCTCTACTTCCACATCTCCTATGGTATCCTCAGTTGCACTTTGAGGCAGAGGATGAGCACATGTTTGATATGTGTGATGAGTTACTAGCTCATGAGCGCGATGTGTGGGAGGAGGATTGTCAGCCTTGCACTCAACGGGTAGCAGCAATGGAGGATAGATTGATGGTGAGTGCCCAAATACCTCTTTACAATAGTGCACAGTACTCGGTGCTTCGGTCATCGTTGGAAGTCCTCAACTTGCAAGAGAAATTCGGTTGGAGCAATGCAAGTGTCAATGCACTCCCCTTCGGTAAGTATGAAATATGGATTTTTATCTGAGAGATACCCCTACCAGGGATCTATGCACAGAATATACAATTTACACCTTTATACAATTTTCAATATACATCAGAGTTACGAAAGCATTTGTATAGGGGAGGAGTTCTCAGCGCCCGACCAAGCATGGAGTTTAGGCCATGAGCCGGACTGCATCCAGACTGCATCTAGAGGTACCTAGCGACTAGTGCTACCCCTGAATGGGTGTTATGAATGAAAGCGTACTCAAGAAAAAACATAAGATTGTGGAGGATGAATATATGTGTACACAGTGTTACGGGAAGAGAGAGAGAGAGAGAGAGAGAGAGAGAGAGAGAGAGAGAGAGAGAGAGAATATAGTGGAGGGTGAAATAGAGTGCACAGAGACATGAGAAATTGACAACAGAGAATCTTTAAATGCCCATCTAAATGGAACAGGCAACCATGTATTAATGCAATGACAAAATCTGGGTATACCATAACATCAAAAAAAAATTATGACAACATAACTAGCAGAGCACCAGACCCTGTGTAGGGATCGACTGGTCCACCCATCCACTTCCGCTCTACTACGGACAGAGAGAATTTCACTTCACCGGGAGTGAACCAGAACACCTCCATCCTACCTGAGCCAGACATAGGTGAGGCTGCTTCGCCTCCCTCCATGAACCCAAGCTCTGTAAGGATCCCAAATACCAGCAGGTGGTAGGGTATCAACACCAACCATACCAGTTTAGGTGACACACCTCTTCGATGCCCAGCATCGGGTGTTTAGGCCAAGCCAAGGCAAGATCCCCGACGCATTAGCTATGTAGGTCATTCAACCCCCGACGCACTAACCGTGTAGATGAGCCTAACAAAAAGAAGAAGACCTAGGCAACACCCCTGATCCAGCAAAACCCCAGGTCAGTGACCCTTTAGTCTAAGGCTAAGCAATGTAGGTGATCCTAGTCTTGTAGCGACGTTGTCATGAGAAACATAACACATGAGTCCAATCACAATAACACTTCCTAGATGCACAAACAATTCCTTTTCCAAACAGTTAGACTGTACAGGGTCTCTATCCTTACACGTCTATCATAAACCATCTTGATCACTTCATGACCCAATCCAAAACCCATAAACCATAAGCCATAATCCTATCACATCATACGGGTGAGCTCTCCACCCTACTTGGGTGAGGCATGACCAATCCTGCATAACCACTTTAGAACATAACATCGCTGCAAAAATTTCCACAACATAACTCAATCAAGAAAAAAAATCATAAGCCACACCGGCTTCCACCATAAAATATCAACCAAAATCTATGAGGGAATCTCAGCCCTTAACCAAAAATCATAATCACACTGAACCAACTCCCACACTTGGAGTTTGACATATCCCCTGCAATCAATCGGAGTCTACACACATGTGACCCTTAAGATGTGATTCTTTCATGCATACAAAGAGTCCGACCAACGACTAATCATGATATAAAAATCCAATTTTTACAACATCCAACCATGCAAAGTTGATGCATCCAATTTTTACAACATCCAACCATGCAAAGTTGATGCATCACATCCGTACTTCACCACTCTAGCACCTAGAGCTAGTTTTAACCTAAAAAGGTGGAAAGCAATCATAGCCATGCATATGAGGCATCCACATCAATACATGAGTTCCCATACATCATATGATAACATTCCAACACCATAATCACGATGCAAAATAACTCCGACCTTTAGGTCAACCATAAACCATAACTTCACACATATGCAGAAACAATTTTTATGACATTTTTGGAAGCATGCAAAACATGCAAATGAAAGTGTTTGACCTCAAACCAATGCATCAAGTTCAGCTCTATAATGTAGACTATCACTCCATCACGTCACATTGACCATATGATACTCACACAACAAACGGTAACCTCCAAAGAAAGTCACTTTATTTATATCTACCTATGCGGTTTGGAATGTTTAACCATATACTCTCATGTAAGTTTAGGTCCATCTAATAATTGAAATCAACTCACCAAAATAAATCATAAAACATATCAAAACGGCTCGGTTAACTCACGACGTCATATGGTATTCCCCTTTGATAGCACTCCTACGCGTGTAGGTAAAACTGATAATAGAGTGATTAATAACTCGCATTTTCGAAATGATAACAAGGACCTAATTCATTTTTCATCAAGTTTTATCAAGCTTTTCAATTGGTTAAGTGGGTTTGCCCATCCAGTGAATCTATATAATAGTTCTCCAAGGAGCCTGGAGTCAAAAAATTTGGTTGTGTAGTGGGCAGCAATCTGTTTTTTGACCATATCTCTTAACTCGTGTGTGTTTTCCACATGACACATAAGAGAGAAAATATTTTAAATGATGTGTTTTATCTATGGTTTAAAGGGTTCGGGCTGATTCATAACAGTTTGTGATTTATGACCAAAATAGTATTTCTACCGCTTCTTTGACGTGGAACGAAAAGCGCTTCTTTATGCACATGTGTGACTATAACACATCATGTGCATAAGTCAACGTATAAAACATGATGAAACAATCATAAGGCAATCTTATATGTACTTGGTTAATCCGTACATACACTCGTATACCAAAACAATCACCGAGAGGGTGACTACGTAGGAAAAAAAAACGACATAGAGAGAGAGAGAGAGAGAGAGAGAGAGAGAGAGAGAGAGAGAGAGAGAGATGTATCCATCTCGAGAGATAATATGACCTATGTATTGAATCTCTTGAAGGAAAAATTCGCTTTTCTTTTGATTGAGAAAAAGCTTATTCTCCCTTAATGCTTGAAAAATCGCTTGGAGATGTTGCTTGTGTTCCTCCAAGCATTTGGAGTAGATGATGATATCATCAAAGAACACTACATTGAATTTGTGGTAGGTTCTAAAAATTTTCTCCATTAATCGATTGAATGTAGCTGGTGAATTAGGCAAGTCAAAAGGCATGACTAGATATACATAAAGTCCAAACGTTGTACAAAACGCGGTCTTTAGGATATCTTCATTCACTATCCTTATTTGATGGTAGCCACTTTTAAGGTCAATCCTATTGAAGTAGGTAGAGAGCCTTGTAGCTTATCAAACAGACCTTCTACCCAAGGTACATGATCTGTTTTTGATAGTGATATGGTTTAGTGCGCAATAGTCCACACACATGCGGTATGTATCATCTTTCTTTTGCACTAAAAGGACTGGAGAGCAAAAGGGAGAGGAGCTAGGCCTCACCATTCCTTTGTCTACCAATTCTTGTACTTGCCTCGTGATCTCCTCTTGTTGAGCTTTTGAAACTCAATAGGGAGGTTTGTTAGGCGGTGAGCTTCCTGATAGGAGCTCAATTCGATGGTCATCATCCCCTCGTTTTGGAGGTAAGTCCATAGGGATATCATCAATGAACACATCTTGGAATCTTTTTAGAAAGTTAGACAAGTCTAACTCTTCTTGATTCCTACCATTCACCTTTGATGAAACATTAGGACCTTTTAGGGATTCTTTAACAAAAATCATGTACGGAAAAACTGAGCTTTCCATTGATTTATCAAGGGCGAGAGGATTCACAAGTGGTATAGTACGACTAGACTCATTAGCATCTATATACATATTCTTTCCCCTATAGGTGAAGTAGATTCTCCTTTCAGGGAACTTCATGTTGGCAGCCATGCGGTTGAACCATGGTATCCCTAGGATAGCATCCTCATGTTGGAGAGGAGAGATAAAGAAGTCTTCTTTGTCGACATAGCTTTGGACATGAAGCCTCAACTTCCCAATCAAGGGAGTAACAGAGGCTTGTTGTCCCTTGAAAGCGGAATCGGCACTTACAACATCTCCCATCTCAAAAGCTTGAATGCCCAACTTGGTGGCCAACTCCATTGATATGAAGTTGAGAGTAGAACCAAGGTCAAACAAGATGAAAGCATCATGCTCCCTTACCTTTCCCCAAGCATAGGAGAGAGGTGATCCTTTGCAATGAGTATCCTCTTTTGGAGCTTCGATAGTGGAAGCTCTAGGAGTATCATTGCGAGCATTTCTTTTGGGGCAAGAATGATAGCCGTGTCCTTGCTCCCCACACTTAAAACATTTGTGATCCTTGCGAAAAGTTTCAAGCTCTTCAGGAGAGAGTTTATTTGTACCTTGTAAACTCCTTTCTCCTTGGACCAATTGTTGTTGTTGTTGTTGGAATGGCTGCGGGAAAAGTTTTGGGCATTAATTTTTCCCTTTGCATCACTTTTGTCTTTATTTTCCATGGGTTTGACATTCCGTCTAACCCCTTGTTGGAAATTGATGTGTGAAGCAACCATGGTATGGTGGATTACTTCGCTGATAGAGTCAGGCCGTTGAGAGTTGACATACTCGGCCATCTCTTCAGGTAATCCCGCATAGAATTGTTGTTTTTACTCAGCAAAAACAGCAAAGTTTATCTTTTGAAAGATAGTAGCCTTGAGATGTAAATCCAAAACTTGTCCACATATTTGTGGATAGAATCATGAGAGATAAGCCTTAAGCTCCACCATTCGGTGAGCACTTTGTCCTTTGCATCGCTTGCAAGGAATTGCTTCATGATGGAAACTCGTAGAGTTTTCCATGTCTTTGGGGCTTCGCCATTGCCACGAAGGCTAGCCCACCATGGACGAGCCGATTTTTGGAAGTGCATAGCTACATGGCGTAGCTTGGAGGACTCCATGAATCCCTCATCTCCAAAGGCCGCATCAAATTGTTCGATGAAGGCCAATACTTTGTCGGTAGCACCAAAGGTGCCATCATAGGTGAGAAAAGAGATACTCTTTCCTCCCTCTTTGGACTTCTTGAGCTTTTGTGACCTTCGCCCTGCAGGGTAAGATTTGTGATGTCCTCCCCTCTTATATTCTCTAGGAGAATAGCCATAGCTTTCATCGATAGAGGAGGAAGGTGAAGAATAAGGAGAAGAGGGTGACCTCTTTCTTGACCTTTTCTTCCTTGATTTCCTCTCTTCCCTTTTGGAGTGACGAGGAGAAGGACTATGGGTTAACCGTTTCCTCTTGGAAGGAGTTGGAAATCTTTTAGTCCGCCTTCTTCGTGGAGCCACATCTTTGGAGGAATTTAGGGATTCATTGCTTTCTTGATCTTTGGATTCCTCCTCTCATATGGGAGAGAGTCTTCTTTTGGGGGTCTCTTCAAGAGGCCTCGTAAGCTCTCTCTCCTCTTGGAGAGGAAAGGAAATTCCATAAGCACGAAGTTGTTGAGTAATTTCGGCTTGCAAAGTGGGTTTGCCCATAGCTTGTTGCAACCTAGTGACAAGATAATTAACAAACATGGGGGCATCATCATTGGCACCTTCATGTGCAAAATCAAAGTTATCAATGTTCATTCTACTCTCTTGGTTATTGTCAGCCATGTTAATTAAACTTATACGTTTACTTAGTGTACGCTTGGCAATCCAAAATCTTAGCTGCTACTCCTCTTAGCCTTTGAAAATAGGCACTTACGTATATACCCCAAGGCTCGAATTGGTTAATTATAGAGAGTAGTGGAGTGAGTCTAACTTAGCGAAGTTGCCGAGGGATAGCTCCTTTCAGAGTTCTTATGGCTCAATAATGGTAAAGCCGTAGGCAAGTCTAAAAAGACTCCATTATTAAGACCAAAGCTCCAGAGGTGTGCACCATATTCCACATAGTGGTCTCAACAAAACCAATAATAGATCCCATACCCACTTACCCTAATATAATTAACAAAAACAACATTAACAAGCTACTTAAGGACCTCTCTTCTTAAGCAAGAAAAGAGAAACCAAATGCTCGGATACCAATGTAATGTAAATGGCCTATGAACTATGAGAGTAGTGATATTAGGAAATTAGGTGAAGCATTTTTGAGAGATTACTTTGTGAGCATAGCGGGTGAACTTAATTGATGGTAGCAACATAAACATGGAACTTAGTTAACTTGGCATGAACAATACTTTTGCAAGAGAGAGAGTTTAGAGAACATGACAATAGGTGAGGACCGGATTCATATGGAGCCGGTCCCCCCTCCAATAGGCATTTGTATTATAGTTTCTCCCATCAAGAGAGACTTGGTACAATACAATCTTTGTGTTCCTTGTGACCTACGTGATGCAATGAAGATGGAAATCTTCATGCATCACAAGCATAACATAAACTTGTAGAAAGCATTAACTATCCCAAGGCCTCAAACACCTTCGAAGGTGGAGAGAGCTAGCGGGGAATGAGGGTTGGGAAGAGGAAGAAGAAACATTCCATAGGATAAAGAAATAGTTCCTCACTTATCATTACTCTTCTTGCTAGCATACATAATAGCATAGTAATGGAGATGGAGAAGATGGCAAGCTTAAGCATTGAAGCATGGCTCTTGGTTGGATTTGCATTCCATAGCCAAGAGTGTTGATGTAGGCTCTCACTTCTCACAAGCTTGGAGAAGGAGGTGGTATTCCTCAACTTTCACCAAGTGAGAATGCCCTTCCAAATGAGTGTGTGTGTGGAGTATATCCCCCTAGCACCCCCCCTCCTTGCTTTGGGCGAGTGGTAGCTTTTCCACATGCTTCAATCTCATTGGACCCCTCTCCCCCTAGCCAATCACATGCAAGATGCACTCAAGTACATGGGTGGTCTTTTGACAAGTGTCCTCCTTACCCCTTAGAGAGAGAGAGCTTGAAAATATCTAGATATTTGTTGGATGGAAGTAGAAGCTCATTGGACCCCTCTTTAGCCCAACCAATGCATTCAAGCACCCCATGCGGTTAAGTTTAGTGGGAGTATGACATGTGTCCCATGTGTCCTTTTAGAAAAGGGGTGCCCCTCGGGCGAGTGGAAGGTTAGGTCAAAGATTTCCCTTATTTTGGGACTTTTATGCATAGGAAGCTTCTCAAGCAACTTCCTCATTAAGTGTGTAGGGTCTCTTTTTGACTCAAGCATCTTACCCCCCATGCATAGGAAGCTTCTCAAGCAACTTCCTCATTAAGTGTGTAGGGCCTCTTTCTAACTCAAGCATCTTACCCCCCATGTATAGGAAGCTTCTCAAGCAACTTCCTCATTAAGTTTGTACGGTCTCTTTTTGACTCAAGCATCTTACCCCCCATGCATAGGAAGCTTCTCAAGCAACTTCCTCATTAAGTATGACAAGTACCTCAAGTACCTTAGTCATCAAGCATGATAAGCACCTTAAGTGGAGTTCCCACCTCAAGCTCAGTTGTAGCTTGCCTAAGGTCAAAGTCAAGTTTAGTTCGGGTTCCCACCTCAAGCACAACCCTAGCTTGCTTAAGGTCAAAGACAAGTTTAGGTTGGGTTCCCACCTCAAGCTCAGTCCTAGCTTTCGTAAGGTCAAAGGACTTTTAACACTAACCATTGGAGGTCTTTAATGAAGCTAACCCTAAGGTCTTTTAAGCTCCATTAGTTAACCTTGCTCTTTGATAGACCATTTCTCATTTGAGCCCCTTTACCATTGGCCCCGTGTTGAGATAGGTCCGTAAGCATCTATATTCTAACCCTTGTTCCCATTTATTATCCCACATTAAATGATCGGTTTAATATGAGAAAATCATTTTGGTTGGTTAGATATTAGATATTTAATGACACGTATTAAGGTGTTGGTTTGCATGTCGCTGTTTGAAGCTTGTTGAGCGATCAAAAAACTCTATCCATGCAACAGGGGAGGCAGCTTTGCTTTCTATAAGTTTTAGAATTCTATCCCGCACCATTCACAAGCTGTCCAAAATATCGATATACCCACCACAAATCTCAACAATCATTCATGCTTTAAGCTCCAAGGTTGAGGCCAAGCCTGCACTGTTCTGCGGGTTGTTTGGCACTACAAGGTTTTTTGAGCAATTTTTATGATGGTTGTCCCTTGCATGGGTGCTTCTGCGTGAACAGGAAATTTCTCAAAAACAAGGCGGTTATGTGAGTCCTTCAAGATATTGGTGAAGTATAAATGGGGTGTTGTCAATTTTTCAAAGGCTTTATTGCTATGGCTAGTATTCAAGAGCAACAAATCATCGCTTGTGTGTTTTGCTTTGTGTACTCTATTGAGAATATCAATGAAGGCATTGTCTAAGTGACGCATTGTTTTTGTAAGCTCATGGCATTTTGTATGGGTATGCCAAAATGAAGGTAAGAGAAATTGCAAAGAATCTTGTGGCTCGCTAAATATCCAACAGTTTTGAACCGGGCTTGCTTGACATAAGTCACCGCAGAAAATAACGTCATGACCACTGAATGGCTCTACGTGATTGTGCTTAATTGATCGCAACCTTGTGACTATGATACACAAGAGTCTATTTCCAATCAAAGATGCTCCATCAAACACAACTAGTCTAAGGTTTTTATAAAGCTGCGAGAGTTCGGCAAGGCTTTTAATAGAAAGAGAAACATTTGGTTGGAAGACAAGGGGGAAGCGCAGTGCTGCGTGAATTGTTGTGCCTCCAAAGTTGAAAGCTTATTTTCCTGTATATGCCATCAATAATGTTGAGGGGAGTTCAACATCCAATTCAAGAGAGGTATTGTAGTGGCGGATCAAGCCTTGAACGATTGCCTGCAAAGTGAAAGTTTTTCCTGTTCTCGCACCCCCAGTAAAAAAGAGATGAATTGGTTGAGTTGGCTGTAAGCGTTTTCTAGTCATAATGTCATAAAAAAAGGAGCGTTGTTCGATGTTCAACTCGGATACAAGTGAGTGGTACTCTTCATTGCACAATGCCAATTTTTGAAATGGATCTTGTAGTGGGTTTGCTTGTTTGAATATCAAGGGCCAACTCATATTTGTAAGGCTCCATATGCTCAAATCTTGAGGGTGAGGGCAATGAGAGAGTTTTAGTGCTTGCTTCTCCAAGTTCTAGCTTGCAATATTTCTAACGATTCTCATCTATAATTGCAAAGTTTGTGGCATATTTGTCTTTCCAACAATCAACAATTCTCTCAAAGGTTTTCTCATCCCCAATAAATGTAAGGAACAATAAACAAAGCTCATGGAAATGCTTCTTTGCATCCTTCTCCACAATGAAGTTAGCATACCGAATGACTCGAGGCTTCTTGGTGTAATGTAAATGGCCTATGAACTTTGAGAATAGCGAAATTAAGAGAATTAAGGTGAGCATTTTTGTGAGATCACTTTGAGAACATAGAGGGTGAACTTAATCGATGGTAGCAACATAAACATAGTACATAATTAACTTGGCATGAACAATACTTTTGCAAGAGAGAGAGAGTATTAGAGAACGTGACAATAGTTGAGGATCGGATTTACTTGGAGCCATTCCCCCTCCAAAAGGCGTTTGTATTATAGATTCTCCCTTCAAAAGAGACTTTGTTACAATACAATCTTTGCGTTCCTTGTGACCTTGGTGATGCTATGAAGATGGAAAGCTTCATGCATCACAAGCTTAACATAAACTTTTCGAAAAGCATTACCTATCCCAAGCCTCAGTAACAAGGTCTCAAACACCTTCGAAGGTGAAGAGAGCTAGCGGGGAATGAGGGTAGGGAAGAAGGAGAAGAAACATTCCATAGGAGAAAGAAATAGTTCCTCACTTGTCATAACTCTTCTTGATTAGCATAGCATAATAGCGTAGTAACAAAGATGAAGAAGATGGAAAGCTTAAGCATTGAAGCATGGCTCTTGGTTGGATTTGCATTCCATAGCCAAGAGTGTTGGTGTAGGCTCTCCACTTTTCCACAAGCTTGGAGAAGGAGATAGAGCTCTTGCATTTTGCACTCCACACAAAGAGAGAATGTGTGTGTGTGTGTGTGTGTGTGTGGGAGAGTATTACCCCCCCTCTCATGCTTGGTCCACACCTCTCTCTCTCTCTCTCTCTCTCTCATTATTTTATTATTTCATTTGGACATGTCCTCTTTTTCCTCTTTGAGAGAAAGAACTTAAATTATTTATTTTTATGTATCTAAATTCTCATTGGACCCCTTTAAAACCTAACCAATAGCATTCAAACACATCATGAGGGCCACATGTGGAGGATCATTTGAACATGTGTCTTTTGTGCTTATTAAGTCATTTGGTTGAATGGAATACTTCAAAGACTTAATCAATCGAGCAAGCATGTGTCTTTTATGCTTCTTAAGTTATTTGTTTTGAATTGAATACTTAGAGCCTTGGTCAATGAAGCATGGAAGTTCATGCCTCTTGAGAATTTATCTTTGAATTTATCATTTCAAAAAACCCTAGTCATTTAAGCATAAAAATCACCTCAAGCTTTGGGCAAGGTTCCCACAACTACTTTAAGCGTCTTAGCACCTCATGCTTGGGTACGATTCCCACCTCGAGGTTAGTCCTAGCTTACGTAAGGTCAAAGAACTTTTTAACACTAACTTTTGGAGGTCTTTAATGAAGCTAACCCTAAGGTCTTTTAAGCTCCATTAGATGCATGTTGCTCTTTGATAGACTACCTCTGTTTGGACCCCTTTCGAGATGTAACCATCTCTCCTCTTGGTCCCTTGCTGAGGTAAATCTAGAAGCACTTATTGCACATTGCCTTTTGGTAGACCGTCTGACCCCTATTGAGATGCAACCATTTCTCCTCTCGGTCCCCTGTTGAGATAGGTCTAGAAGCACATATATATATACTAACTCTTGTTTCCCTTTTATCTTCCCATATTAAGTGATCAGTTTAATATGAGAAAATCATTTGGTAAAGTTAAGTATTATATTTTATGACACTTGGATTCACGGGTAGAGCCACGTACATATTGGTAGTTGCTTGCGTAATTAGCCAAGCATATATGTGCTAGCTTATCTGGACGATGAGTGTATTTGGTAACAAGGTCATTAAAAAAAAAGCTTGTATCTTCAGGATTCAAAGTGCTTAATGTAGCCCTTCGTTTCAAGAGCAATGTGCGTTGGCTTTCAAAGTCTGCATTGATAAACACAAATTGTCTACTTGCACTATGTAAGGGCAATGAAAGAGAAATATATGTTGCTTTTTGTGATGTCATCTCTTGTGTATTGATCAAAGCATTGCCATTTTTTTCAATCGATCCAACGTTGACACATTTGTTTTCTTGCAATCTTGCAGTATGTGCTTGATTGTTTTGCTTGATGTTGACCCAAAGAGGTCAGCCATCCATCATATGACGCATCCAAGAGCAAGCAATCGATTGTCAATGCATTTTTTGTTGGCGAAGAGTGTTTCTTTCTCTATTTAAGGTAATGTGGTTGGATATAGCACCAATGTTTCCCACAAGGGCGGTCGTGGGAAACCAAAGCGACACAAGCATTTGTTTTTTTTACATGTTCTGTGATGAAAGTGAGTTTGCACGCCTCTAAGAGACTCATCTAACAAATTCTTGTCAGTAGCAATATGTGTGTCAACAAAACATATTGTATCATTATCCGGTACACTGCCAAAGAGAGGTGCATTTTTTACCCAAAGCAATCCATGATCATGCCGGCTTCCTTTGTGTTGAAATTCAATCACAAAAAAGTAATCTACCAATTCACCAAGGATGATATTGTTGCGCTTCAACTCCTGCTTCATGGCGTGAAACCTATGAACGTAGTATCATGCTATTGTGACGAGATCGGACCGAACAAGTGCACGAATGAATGAAGCTTTGTTTGGGTAGTCAGTCTCTTTAATATGAGGATTTAATTTACACAAACAATCTTTGGGTTCCATCTTTGTTCTCACATGAAAATGTTACAAAGAAAGTCGACTGGCCCAACTGATGAATCATTGCAAACACATTTTGTTTAAGTTTCACCTTGTAATCGATTGACGTGCGCAATGATTAAAAGTCGTGATAGCCTAGCTCATATGAAAGTAATTGCCCAATGTTAGTGCTAGCTTGAACATCTTTTGCTTGCAATTGTCTGCCACTTAGTTTCCCCTTCCGTAGGCGTACCCAAATGGAACCAAGAACTTTTGCAATAATAATTTTCATTGTTTTAAAGAATAGATTTTCAATGTTGCTTGCAAATCATCTATCCACATTCTTAAGTTCCC
Organism: Adiantum capillus-veneris; assembly: GCF_014529385.1. Taxonomy (NCBI): domain Eukaryota; kingdom Viridiplantae; phylum Streptophyta; class Polypodiopsida; order Polypodiales; family Pteridaceae; genus Adiantum; species Adiantum capillus-veneris. The sequence goes on along the minus strand of NC_140934.1, from coordinate 157,479,784 downwards.
ATCGTGCTATTTTTTGGTATTTTTTCTTCGCCAATACATGATATTTTCTTCTTTGACCAAAAAACAATCTTGGAAATGAAAACTCCTCACAAGATTCATCATCAAAAATGCTTAGAGAACTGAATACCTCACAAGGCGCTATACTTGCAACTTGAGAATTATGGTCCACAACATGTTGTGCAGAGTAGATACCATGCACCAAAGTGTCTGTAGCATCAATCTCATCTTCAACATCTTCTTGGTGTGGACTACAAGCAAGATCTGCATGGAGTGTGAAAGAAGATGACCAAGCCATGTCAATTGTAACACCATGCTCACTGTATAATGGAGTGGTCAAATGGTCAGTTAAATCTTGAAGAACACAATTTGGACACACAATGCCACTCAGGTAGGCATGATCGTAAGCAAGATTGTGCTAAATCTCTATGAGAATTGAAGCTTGATTAGAAATGCGTGGCAGCACTCTTTGCACCCGAGACAAATCTGCCATTACATTCACAATGCTTCCACGTAAACCGAATTGACCTTCAAAGTTTAGTTCTCGAATTTGTGCAAACGGTATGCACAAAGATACAAGACGACTCTTTCCAGAACTCAATCTTTCTACACTTTGTATTTTGCTACTAAAGTGCATTTCTATTTTAAAATTGTTATCCATATACATGTGGTAATAATGTGTGTGAACACACTAGGACCGCCGGGGCATTTTTTCCCTCTTTAGGAGGGTTTTTCCCCCTGAGCATTGTATATACGTCCATCACTCTAGGGCTATCTATCTTTCATTGCACACTAAGTAACACACTCTCTATTGTGTGCCTTGAGCTTCCTTCGTCTTCTCTAAGCTGTGTGCGTTTCTCTGCAACCCTAATTCCAACAATTGGTATCAGAGCAGGTTACGTCCTCCTGGGCTTGGTCGCCAGCTACTCCAGCACGCGCTGCTCACTTTCTACGATTATAGTGAGGTTTTGCGAGCGTTTGCAGGTTGACAAATATTTTGGGCTCAGATTTTTGATTTGGGCTCATTTCGGCCTCCGTTTCCACTACAGGCAGGCCTGCGTAGGCTATTTCGTCATTTTGTGCAAAATTCTGTCACACTGCCATTTTTTGCATAACAAGTGCCTTACAGTCTACTACGGTTTGTGCTATATAGCACGTGTTGTTCCCGCTTCATTTCTCCTCTTTTCGGGCAGTTTTCACATCAGGTGCAACATTTACCATGGCCGACAACAACACATATGTGTTCAAGATGTTTATTGCTGAGGACAGGTTGGATGGGGACAATTACCCTATGTGGGCTTACATGATGCAACATGTTCTTATGTCAAAGGGTGTCTGGAATATTGTGCAGGTCATTGATGTACATCCTGGTTCTGAGGATGCAGGCGATGTTGCAAGTCTTGCTGCAAGGATTTCTGCTATGAGAGTTGTTTTGCCTACGGCAAAACAATCTCGTTGGGATGTAAAGGATGCGCAGGCTCATCCATTGATTGCGTTGTCTGTGAAGCGCACCATTGTTCCTCACATTTGTTGAGCAAAATCTGCAAAACAGGCTTGGGATATATTGGCTGGTCTTTATGCAAGTTGCAATGAGGCTAAAATTGCTTTGCTGCGTAAAGAGCTAGAGTCGAAGATTATGCATGAGGAAGATGATATGGACACTTTCCTTGCTAGTGTCAAGGCTATCAATGAGCAACTTATTTCTGCAGGTGAAGTCATTTCAGACAATTCCCTTATGCAGACTGTTCTTGATGCCTTACCAGATTCTTACCAGACTTTTGCTGGTACTTGGAGACTTATGACCCAAGGAAATCCAGAAGTTGTCAAGTTTGATGCATTATGCACATTGTTGTTGCAAGAGTCACTTTTCAGAAAAAACAGGACTAGACAGCGTGCAGTTGAACAAGCTTTTATTGATTCTCAAAGAAAGGGTGGTAACAGCAATGCAGCCACTTCTTATGGTTCTGTTGCGAGTGGCAAAACTTCTGCTCCTAATGCTTCTGCTGCTGGCAGCACTTCGTCTGGCAATTTTGGTGATAAGGGCAAAAAGAAGATGCGTTGCCATTATTGTAAAGCTAATGATCACTTGATCAAGCAGTGTCCTAAGTTGAAGGCCAAAGAGGCTAAGAAGAAAGAGGATGGTTTTGGTTCCATTGCAAATGCTGGTTCCACTACAAATGCAGCCATTGTTGAGTCTTCTGTGAAAGGAAACTGTGATACTGATGTCGATGTAGAATGGGCTTTTAGCGCGCAGAGTGCACTTACAATCCTGCTATCAATGATGCATGCTTTGTTAGTTGCTGCAGATTCACATGTGTGGTATTTCGACAGGGTGCTACAAAGCACATTACTTACATCGTGAATTGTTCACCTCTCTCGAGTTTGTCCCTCATGGGAATTCAGTCACTTGTGCCAACAATGCCTCTTATCCGGTTCAGGGAGTTGCAAAGATTGTGCTTACTGTTGCAAATGGCAGTTCCTTCACACTTGTTGATGGACTTTATGTACCTGGGATCAAGAAGAATCTCTTGTCTATATCCGCACTTGCTAGATTTGGACTTGTAGTCAAATTTGTGGATGACAGATGTATAGTTCATGATCTCAGTTTTGGTGATGAAATTGTTGCATCTGACCTTTTGTGTCGTGGGCTGTATAAGCTCACTTTGTATGACAAGTGTGGACAAAATTTTGCAAATGTTGTTGCAGATTCAAGGGCTACTTCAGATGCAAAACTTTGGCATGCACGTTTTGGTCATCTAAATTTTGCCAGTTTGCTGCGTTTACAGAAATCTGATATGGTTGCTTCTTTGTCGCCTCTTGAAGCACCTGTCAAACATGTTTGTGAAGGCTGTATTTTGGGTAAGATGCAGCGTTCTAAGTTTCCAAAGTATGGTTCAGTTCAGGCCACGTGCAAGTTGCAGCTTGTGCATAGTGATGTTTGTGGGCCCATGCAAACTCTGTCCTTGGGATGTACATCAATCAGACATTGTTACTGCTTTCTTGAATTGTGACATATTTGAGGAAGTTTATGTAATGCAACCTTGCGGTTTTGTCATAAAAGGACAAGAGGACAAAGTGTGCAGATGTAAGAAGGCTTTGTATGGGTTGAAGCAATCTCCTCGTGCTTAGTATGAGAAAGCTGACACTCATTTGGTCAAACGAGGCTTTCGTAACAGTCCAACAGAAAGCACATTGTATGTAAAGTGTGAGGATGATGTAATTCTCATTGTGATTCTTTATGTCGATGATTTGTTGATCACTAGACCAAATGAGAGACATATTGCTGAATTTAAGGCTGATTTGAATGCTACTTTCAAGATGAAAGATTTGGGGTTGTTGCATCATTACTTGGGGTATACAGTTTAAGCAGTGTGATGGTGGTATTGCGTTGTGTCAAAAAAGTTACATAGAGACATTGCTATGTAAGTTTGGACTTGAGGATTGCAAACCTATTGCCACTCCCATGGAAACAAGTTTGAATTTGAGTCTACATGATGCTGGCGATCCTGCTGATGTCACTCTTTATCAAACTGTTGTTGGCTGCCTTATTTATGTATGCAACACAAGGCCGGATATTCAGTTTGCAATCTCACACGTCATCAGATTTATGCATAGCCCAAGGTCTAAGCATTGGCAAGCTGTCAAGAGGATTTTCCACTACCTTAGTGGCACTTTACATCTTGGCTTGTTTTATCCCAAGGGGGGATCATTGCCACCAGACTTACATGCTTTTTCGGACTCGGATTGGGCCGGTTGTTTTAACACACGAGTGTCGACAAGTGGTTCTTGTTTCATGCTGGGCAGTTCATGTATATCATGGTTGAGCAAGAAGCAACCTACTGTGGCCACTTCGAGTTGTGAGGCTAAGTACAGGGCAATCTTCACAGCTACGATTGAGTGTGTATGGCTCAGACGCCTTATGGTGGCTGATGTGGGTGTTGGACAGGACACTGCCAACATTATCTACACTGACAGTCAGAGCTCATTGGCAGTTGTGAGGAACCCAATTTTTCATGCTCGCACGAAGCACATTGAGGTGCATTACCACTACGTCATGGAGAGGCTCTCAGCAGGAGAGATCAACTTGGCTTATGTGCCGACACAGGACATTGTCTCATGAGAATCTTGAAGCTTTCCGCAAAGCTTTGGGCTTACTCCCCTTTGTGGACTGATCATGTCCTTAGGGCATGGTACTTCCCTTTACTCATGTGCCAGCTCTCGTTCACCGCATCACTCCAGGGGGGATTTGTTACCATATATATGTGATGGTGATGTGTGTGAACACACTAGGACCGCCGGGGCATTTTTTCCCTCTTTAGGAGATTTTTCCCCCCGAGCATTGTATATACGCCCATCACTCTAGGGATATCTATCTTTCCATTGCACACTATGTAAGACACTCTCTCTTGATTTTATTTTCTTGAGAAGCAAAAACTCTAACTTTGACATGCTATGCAAACTATGATGGAACATGAGAGAATCACACGAAACACAATCAAAAGCAGAGATATCTTCAACAATCTTCACTAACAGTAAAGTTCTGCTAGATGAAACAGTAGACCTTCTTTGATGCATCCACAATGAATTGCACATGTTGTAAATTTTGGTCTTAACTTGTTTAACACTAAAGGAGTTGGGGTATAATTGCAAGAACATAGATGCAACTTGTTGAACAGCAACATCATGAGTTTTGACAAGAGAGGCTACACACAAGGTAGCTTCTTTAGTCCATACACAACGTGTACGTTTGGGTGATTGAACTCCACAATGAAACCATAAAAAAACACCATGCAAGTTCAATACAACAAGAGTTGGCCAAGTGGATGAAGATGCACAGTCAAGTGTACAAAACAACGAACTTCACATAAAACCTCACATTTGTAAAAGTAGAGTTTGTAGAGAGAATCTCACAAACCACACTCACCAAGTGAACACTCAACATCATTGATGAATGTCTACTAGCCAAAAGCGAAATCAAAAACTCTTTTTGATTAAAAGAAGGTGATTTTCAAAATGTCATCATTTTCTAATACTATTTGTTCTGCAATTGCATCCACAATTTTGGATTCAAGACATTGCAAAGAAAAGGCCAAGTTAAAAACATGGAGCAAGCTTAGCAAAACATCTTTGTTTTTCGGAAAATTACAATTAAATATGGGATCAACATACAACCTTCTACCATCTGCGCACAAAATCAGATCATATACCATGGTCCAAAAAGTGAACTCTAATAAAAAAGTAACAAACTACGCTCCTTTGAATGCAGTAATGTGTCCTCCCTTGTCAATAGTAAACCAACCAGCCTATTTGAAGTTGAGGAGCAAAGATTTTAACTCCACTAAGCTTTGCTCAAAAAGATGCAAGAACGGGCGAGAAAATCCAAGAACGGAATCAACAACAACTCCTTGCAAAATAACAGAAATAGGATCTCCATCTTGAGGATATAATTTGGCAGGCAACACTGGCTACTTAGTGATTGTAGATTGTCTTCCACAAGAGTAGCAAAATGGGTTGCTAGCTTGCCGGCTCACATTCAAACCTTTGCACATACCACATGAAAACTCCACATCCAAGCTATTCACACTGACAATCTCTAATGTTCCAAACACCTATGAATTTAACAATGACCAATTAGTAAAATACAAAAACATTCTAAATCTAAAAGCGCACATACAACATCTACCTTCTTCCCAAAGCCCAAGTCCGAGACTTGCTTAGGCAAGTATTCTTGGAAGACACGAGCCAAAGAGGAAGGAGTGGACACAAGATAGTAGCATCAACAACACTAAGAGTATTCAATAGGTGCTTGAACACATTGATGTTTACGGCAAAACAAGAGTAATATCCATTTTCTTTCACCTCATTTACCATAAGCTGATAGTCAAGCCGCCTCGTTGGAACAAAGAGAAGCTGCCCATCAACATACAAACATGAGGGAAGATACAAACCTATTGCAAAACTACTAGCTTAGGCAAAACTCACACTAGCTCGATCACTTGTTGACGGTCCATCCGCCACCATCAATAAAAAACTAGGAGTACCATCGCTTCTAATAGCATTCTCTATTTTGACAACAATAAATGCAACAGTTGAAATAAATTCAGCACCACTTGCACTTTGAGAGAGCAACTCTTTGATTTTCTGCTCTAGATAAAGGTGGAGACAACAATCAAAAGGCTCTGCTTTGACAACCAGTGTGGTAGCATCCGCATACAAGGCCCACAAGCAAGTACCATCGTCCTTTGCAACAACCCTTTTTACACAAGCCCCCTCAACACACACAAAGTCATGAACAACAAAGGCCTCAACAAACTCTAAGAGGTAGATCTCAATCACAACTAATGTTACTGTGTGGTGTGATTCCTTGTCAAGAAGATCAGCGTGCATGTATCTACCATAGTTAAACTTGGGGATTTTGTAAGTGCCGTACTTACATAAAACTTTCCCTTCTAGAGCAAATCTAAAATTTGCAATCTCGGATAATTTAGAAATAACCAAATTTCTTAAGGTAGGGGTTATAGCCAACTGTGAGTTGAAAGATTCAACAATAGGCTCCTCTTTGCCTTCCTCTATGTTCTTAATCAACGAAGATGAGAATGAGGAATCTGCCAAACACCTAGAGGCTTTAACCAAACAAAAGCATTAGTGTAAGTCATGGGCTTGAGCCAAATAAAGAGAAACAAACATTAAATGTTACCTCTAATAGAAATCAAAGCCTTCTTAATAGCTGAAGTAAAGCTTTGTTCAGTTTTCCTTTAGGGCTGAGTTTTTTTACTAAATGGCGAACTTTCAGACGATCAATTCTTATTTCGAGCTAAAGGTGAAACAACAACGGTTGCATTGCACTTCGTACCATCAAGATTTTCATTGGGCAATGAGGGTGATTCTAAGTCTGGCTCAGCCACCACTGAAAAATCATCAAAGCTTACATCTACACAAAATTGCTCAAGTCCAATGATCTAGGTCAAATGCTCAAGCTAATCACAGCTCAAAAAACGTATGTACTAACCATCTATAGGGATATCCATTGAAGTAGGTGGAGGCAACCTTACTAAACACACCAAGCTTTCAGAAGAAGAGAGACTTTAAGCTTGTGGAATAGCACAATCATTACACATTAAAGTATTGGTTATATAGGAGAAGGAGAGAAGATAGTTAGAGGTTGAGTGTTTTTATGATGATGAGGAGAGTAAATGTCTCATGTTCAGCAAGGGTAGGCTGAGTAAAGACTAGTGATGATAAGTGAGAGAAGTGTATTAATATCAAGGAGAGAAAAATGAAAAAGCACTCCACTTTTTCCTTTCAAGATTTTACATTTTTCAAGATATTTTTTAGGATTCTCTTTGTAACTTTAGGATCTTGGAATCATGAATACTCAAAACAATTTAATTTTCATTATGAGAAATCTTGAAAAGAGAGAAAAGATGTTTAAACATTAACATGGACAACTAGTAAAAATAATAAGTTTGAGTTCTGTTATTATAAATAACTGAGTAGGGGATAATCATCATTCATGGATATATCAAATCTAAAATAATTAAATTTTAATTATGAAAAAGGTGGAAGATATCATCCAAAAAGAGTGGAATCAAAATCAAAAATCATTTTAAAAATTTTGGAATATTATCTGCCTTGTACTTTTCAGCACCACCTTGTTTAAAAAGTAAAACTTACACTCATAAATTCCAACATTAAAGTATAATGACAAGCCCGGGTTTTTTTTTTACCACTTCTCCACAATTAACCAACCAAGTGACACAAAGCTAGACGAAGACGAATAAAATTAAGTTTCACATCATGCGAACTCATCCATAATACCTCCCGCAAAGTTGCAAACATAAGTAAAGTTCGCCATGGCATTAATACAAAAAAAAGATCTTTTGATCCTAGACAGAAGGATTCAAATTCCACTCCCAATAAAAATTCGGATTTTTTGATCACATAAGCTCAGAAAACAAAACCAAAAAATGGACATGAATCCATAATAGGTATGTATTACTCATCACAGCTTATCCTGTATTCCATATCGTCCAATATCTAAAGCTTGCTCAATCTTCTCTCTTTTCATCTGAGGCATCTAAAGATGTCCAGGAAACAAATGAGACATCATCGCAAAGCTCCCTTGTACACAAGTAGCCAAAGCATAGCAAAAAGATTTATTTGTTTTATTGCCTTGACAAGCAAAACAAATACCGTTATGCACATAGCAAAAACTTGGCACACAACCATTGGCTTATATTGAACCCGAACCCTATTTCCCACATCAATAGAATATGCAACATAAAGGCCTTTTGCTGCTCATTCTCAGCATATGTCATAAGTCCTAACATGAAAGAAACAATTTGGATGAGGTGTGGGAGCAAGGAAGATCTTGGAGTCGCTATTGTCAAAGGTACTCCTCACCATCACTGGGAGATTGGCAAAGGTACTCCTCACCATCACTGGGAGAAAAACTTGGCACCATTGGCCTATATTGAACCCGAACCCTATCCCACATCAATAGAATATGCAACATAAAGGCTTTTTGCTGCTCATTCTCATCATATGTCATAAGTCCTAACACGAAAGCAACAATTTGGATGAGGGTGGGAGCAAGGAAGATCTTGGAGTCTCTATTGTCAAAGGTACTCCTCACCATCACCGGGAGAAAATGTACCACAGGATCCCGCCTGAGCTCGACACACACCAGCATTGAATGGCTGTCTACAATCTCTGAACCAGATTGCAAACATTAGCATACAAATTAGTACCAATAACCTAATGCGCATTCAATAATCTGCAAATGCCATTCAAGCAAATGAAGTGGAGAAGTGCTCTTCACTTATTCAACTGAACACACAGAACATGGCCCACACACAATCGGCTCAAAGCCAAGACCACACCACCTAAGAGGCCAACACTTAACATAGCAAAGCACATGGCCAAAAAGGTCCACCATAGGTCCACCATGCAATCTCCGAACAAGGTTGCACAGATTGTGAGAAATTACACTTTTTAGCCTAATCTGAGTTCAAACAAACTGCATAATCATGAAACTTCAATTGGGCAGCATGACACAAATACAAAACCTGTAGAATGTGGAGCCCTATCGCAATGCTTCATGGCTTGAGCCTCGCTGTCGACGCCAGGGGCAGATGTCGAGAAGATCTTGAGCAAGCCGATGACAGAGCGGGGGGTAGGGGGGGGAGGGGTTTTCTTCAAGTTTGTAAGGTATTGCCTTAAAATGACATAGAACATCAGCTCGCAACCGTCCCCTTCATGGTGGGGCTGAAGAAGCATCTACTCAACCATTAGGTCTGGGTGAACGAGCTTCTCTCCTTCCGCAAGGAGGTTCTTTAGAATGGCGATTATCGATCTAGCACCATTGGCTTCCTCAGTGCGCAGGCCTTGAAAGACAACCCTTCCGCTTTTCACCTACATTTCCATCATTAGAGCATCAAAGCACAAAAATAACCTAAGCAAACATATTATTACCTTAACCAAGTGCGTCTTCGACAAGAAAACCCCATCTGTTTGCAAGTTTGCCGATTTAGGGTTGCGCTACGCAAGGGGCAGAAAAACCATTACACTCTCTCTCTCTCTCTCTCTCTCTCTCTCTCTCTCTCTCTCTCTCTCTCTCTCTCTCTCTCTCTCTCTCTCTCTCTCTCTCTCTCTCTCTCTCTCTCTCTCTCTCTCTCTCTCTCTCTCTCTCTCTCTCTCTCTCTCTCTCTCTCTCTCTCTCTGTCACGCACTTTGGTGTTGTCGGTGCTACTGGTTGTCGAGTGGCCGTGCTCTTTCTCTTCGTTTGTTTGTCTATCGAAGGCACTGGCACACGATGTCGTTGCTATCTGTGCTATGTGTCGACGTCAACGACTGTGCTGCTCTCCCCGCGTAGTCCTCCATCTTTGCAAAATGTCATGTCAGTGGCATATTGTAAAGTTATAACTAATACTAACCTTTGCGTGCCTTGAGTTTTTTAAAATATATAGGGTCGTCATGTGTGTAGATGCAGTATTGCAGCCGCTTGAACAACGATGCCATGTGGATGAACACCTTCGAAGATTTTTGAATCTCACTATATGCTAACGAAGTAATAAGGGGTCTTTACTTGGTTGGCATAGTCCAAAGTTCTCAAATCAGCCCTCAGCGTCGTCCACGTACTGCAATTATCTAGTGTCAGATTGTTGCAATCATCCTACAACACCGCAACACTGCTTTTTTAGTGCAACTTTATTTTCTCTTAGTTTACAAGCTTTAAGAAAAAATTGGCCCTGCTCACAGCTGGCCATGCATGCAGGCCGCAACCCAGACTCCTAGCCCAAAGATTGATGCCCCTATACAAGAAGCGTCGCTGAACAAAAATCTCAGAGTTTTGGGCCACGAATACCAATGCAACCCTCTCTGCTGCTCGCTAACGCAGCTCATGAGTTGTCCCTCCATTTTCTTCCGCTCACACGTACCTCAACTTCTATTGATCTGCTGGCGGCCTACAGATTAATGTGAGTGGCCCTAACCTCATTGAGCTAACCCTACGTCGTCCATTGGAGCATTAAGGACAAGTTTCTTTCATTTACATTGTGCAAGCCACGCTAAATTAGAAAACACGTTCAAAGGTTGTCATCATTGTCTTCCATTTGCAAGTGCAATCGAAAGAGCCTTGATCATGGGTTGCATCTTGCACTGCAGCTGCCTATAGCAAGACACCAAGGTTTTCATCATCCTCCATCAAGACTTGCAACTAGAAGAGTATGTAATCAGATATATTCACCCTCCCATATGCTCCTTGAACCTGCAAATACTCTCTCTAGCCATCCTAGCTCTTGCTCTAGTCTCTCTCTAAATTAGAGGTTTAAAAGAATTTAGACTGTCGGAGCTTGATCAAACCCTGACACTCATTACATGCAAAATCAAGCAAGCATGCATGACTTCCTCGTACTTCACTTGGAACAACTTCATCGCACTTGGGTTGTCTTTCTCCTACGACTTGAAAGGGCGGTGGTAATGCGTGTGCTAGTCTCCACCCAACCGTGCTATCTTATAGCCTCCCCCTAGCATACACACTATCCGGCCTTGCCCATAGGACCCATGTCCTTACATTAACCCCCCCTTGGAGAATCGTTTTCTTGCTCAAAAAAGAACGTAGGAAAACATTTCTTATGTGCAGAAACATTTTCCCATGTAGAACCTTCTTCAGGTCTATCTAGCCATTTTACCAACACCTGTCGTCTGACATGAACCCCACTGTAACGGGTGATCTAAGTTGAAATCCATACAAAAGCATAAATGGACTAAACCATGTAGTCACATGCTTTGAACTATTATAAGCAAATTTCAATATATGTAAGTAGTCTTCCCAATTGGTTTGCTTCTTGCTAACGTATGCTCGTAGCATATCCTCTAGCACTTGATTAACTCTTTCTGTTTGACCATCCATTTCTGGATGATCAGTCGTACTTAGATTAAGTTTAGTTTCCAACTTTTGGAACACAGCTCTCCAGAAGTGAGTATCGAACTTTCGATCTCTGTCACTAATGATACTAGTTGGAAGACCATAGAGTTTATATATATGCTCTACAAATAGCCGTGTTAATTTTGGTGTCTTAACCATAGTCTTAGTGGGAATCAATTGACCCATCTTTGTGAGATGGTCTACAATTACCCAAATGGCATCATATCCACGATTTGTAGTAGGTAGTCCTACTACAAAATCCGTAGAGATACTCTCCCACTTACCTTGTGGAATCTTTAAAGGATGTAAAACGCCACCTACCTTGAGGCGCTCTGCCTTATTAACTTGGCACTATTGGCAGTTTAGTACGTACTCTTGAACATCATGATGTAAGCCCAACCAATAAAATTGCCGTCGAACTAAGGCATACGTCTTACGGATACCTAGATGACCAGCACTTGGACTATTGTGACACTCAAATAAGATTTGGCACCTAATGTCTGAGTCCTTTGGCACACATACTCTACCTTCGTGGAGTAAGTAGCCATCATTAATGGAAAAAATCTTCCATCGCTTAAGCTCTTCCTAAGTAGGGGTGGAACTCTATGTGTTGGAGTATCTATCTGCGTGTGCAGAGACATGTTGATATGGCTGTTCAGAGACATGTGAGTGTGAGGGATCCCTTTTTAAAACTGCACTCCACACTTTAGCATATGAGTGTTCTTGTGCACACTTGCCGTGTAATGACTCCCAAAATCCACTCTTTAGTTCCGTGAAAGCAAGTGAATCAATCTGAGGCATCCAACTTAGTGCATCTGCTACTATATTATATCGCCCCTTGAGATATCGTAGCTTACAATCATAATCTTGAAGGATTTCTGCCCATCTAGCTTTACGGCCCTTCAAGTCTGTTTGAGTAGTAAACCGTTTGATACTCTCATGGTCAAAAACTACTTCAAACTCGACACCATATAAATAGTGTCGCCACTTTCGTAAAGCGTGAATTATGGCATAGAGCTCTCTCTCATAGACAGAATAATTATGTTGAGCTCTATCTAACTTTTTACGTTCAAAGGCTATAGGTCTTCCCTCCTAGAGAAGTACCACACCAATGGCTTTATCACTAGCATCAGTCTCTACCACAAACGGCTTAAGTGGGTCGACGATTGCTAGGATGGGAGCAATGGCTATAGCTACCTTGAGCTGTTCGAAACTGCGTTTTGGGCTTCTTCCCAAGAAAAGGTCTTACCTTTTGCTTTAAGATCCGTCTCATAGGAACAATTATTTTGGCATAGTCACAGATATAATGTCTATAAAATCCAGCCATGCCTAAAAATATTTGAAGCTCCTCAATTGTGTTGGGATGTGGCCATCGAAGAATGGCAGCGACCTTGTCAGTGTCCATCTTGATGCCAGAATAAGAGATCTGTCATAATAATCAATATCTAATTCTCCTAAATGATTTTCTCATATTAAACTGATCATTTAATGTGGGGAAGTGCCAGGGGAGAAAAGGCTAGAATATTGGTTAAGCTAGCCGACCGGCCACAATAGGGATCCAAAGGAGGGAAAATAGGGATCCAAAGGGGGGGCCATCTGCAAAAGAGCCATGTGCAACAATGGGCTAAAAAGACCCTAAGGTTCAGCCCATTAAGACTTCCAAAATGCTAAGGTTCCAAAATTCAAAGGTTGTGTCCAAAGGATTAAAGCTTAGGGGGAATTGGATGCTTTGTGTGCTCTCCAAAGTCAACACATATCCCTACATGGGAGGGGGCAAGCCCTTCTTCTAGGGGATGAGAGAGAAAGCCACACACACACACACACACAGAGGCTCCCTTTACACAAAGGGAATGAGGGACACATGTCAGCTCCCTAGGCCAGATGCTCACAAGGTGTGCCCAGTTTCTATTGGATGACCCTTGAAGTGGACCAATGAGAATTAAGCTAGAGTAAATCTAGTTTAATTAATTTAAAAACATTTAATAAAAGAAACCAATGAGAATTAAGTCTCCTAGAAGACTATTGGGCAGTCTCACAAGGGGTCCAATGAGCATTCAGGAGCCCAATGGCTTGCCTGATTCCTATTGGCCAGGAGGCAAAGGGGTCCAATGAGAGTTTAGTTTAATTATTTAATTACCTTAAGCTCTCACAAAAGGGAAAAGGGGGACACATGTCAGAAGGCTATCACTTATGCTGCTTAATAGTCATTGGCTTGTTGACTTGGGGAGAGCCAATGAGGGCTCAGCAAGAGCAAATAGCAAGAGGGCTCGCCCAAGAGAGGGAGAGGGCTGATTTTTGCAAGGATTATCACACACACACTCACACAATCTCATGTGTGAAGAAAGAGAAGACTATCTCTTCCCAAGCTTTAATGGAGAGCTCATCACCTACTCCAAGCTTGTGAGATAGAAGCCTACATCAACACACTCTTGGCATGTGGATGCAAATCCAACCAAGAGCCAAGCTTCAATGCATGCTCATCTCCTCTACCAAGCTAATTACTAAGCTAAGCTATGCCAATATGAGTGATTATGTGAGGAGATGTACATCTTTCTCGTAAGATACTCCTTCTTCCTCTCAATCTACTCTCATACCCTACTAGCTCTCACCATCTTCGAAGGTGTGTGAGGTCTTGGGTCTGAGAACGGGGATAATTCAAGTTGTGTTTGCTAAGTGTTTTGCTTAGTGCATGAAGCTTTCATCTTCATTGCACTAGCTAGTCTTGAAGGAACACAAAGAATTGTATTGTACAATGTCTCTCTTGATGGGAGAAACCATAATACAAAGCCTTTTGGAGGGGGGATCGGCTCCATGCGAATCCGGTCCTCAACTATTGTCATTAGCTTAATTTCTCTCTCTTTTGAAAGTATTGTTGATGTTATCTAACTAGGTGTTATGTTTTTTGTTGCTCTCTCCACCCAAGCACTCTTGTAATTCTCATTAGAAATCTATTCTAATGAAATGCCCACTATGTTCATGCTCATTTCCGCTACACACAAGTTATTAGGCCATTAAATGTTACAAAATCACATGATCGAGGTAATGTGTCTCTGTTTTAAAGAAATCGCACTTGCTTTGCTTAGCATACAACGCGTGAGCTCGTAGTTGTTAAAACAGTAATCGTAAGTGCTCGTAGTTGTTAAAACAGTAATCGTAAGTGTTCTATGTGTTCATCTTCAGTCTTACTGTAAATGAGAATATCATCAAGGAAAACAACAACAAATTTTCCAAGATAGGGATGTAAGACACTATCCATGAGTGTCATAAATGTAGCTGGAGCATTGGTTAGACCCAAAAGGCATAACCAAAAATTCAAAATGCTCGAACCGTGTTCTAAAGATAGTTTTGGAGATATCTTGCAATAGGATACGTACCTGGTGGTATCCTGAACGAAGATCTATCTTTGTATAGTATCTTGCCCCATGGAGTTGATCAAACAACTCATCCACTCGAGGTAGAGGATACTTGTTCTTGATGGTTATCGCTTTAATCCGCGATAATCTACGCACATGCGCATAGTACCATCTTTCTTTTTTACCAATAGAATTGGTGATGCCCAAGGTGAAGTGCTAGGTCTAATGAAACCACGAGCGAGGTAGTCAGCCAACTGACTCTCAACCTCCTTGGCTTCTTTAGCACTCATACGATAAGGTAGTTTACTCACCGGTGTAGTGCCTGGCAAGACATCTATGCCATGTTGCACATCACGTGTGGGGGGTAAACCTGGTGATAAATCACTTGAGAACACATCACTATACTCCGTGAGTAAGTGAGTCAGCTTTTGCCATGCAAAAGGAGAAAGTAAACTAGAGTTATGCTGGGATGGAGAATCTTGTAATTCTTGTAATGTTTGTTTTACCATAGTTGCACGTTGCTCTATAGAATTAAAATTGAGAGCACTTTGCTCGTTATATTTGTTAACACTTTGTTTATCAGTAAAATTCATTGCACTTTGCATACCATTACTAGAATTCACCGCACTTTGCTCTTAAGAATTCACAAGATTTGGAGACAAGCAGTAACACAAAAAGACTTCATCTATTAAATTTGCTTTCTACAAAATAGAAAGCTCGGCTGTACATATAAGAGGTGCAGATGGCATATTTTTCTCACCAAGCAAAAGCACATGTTTACCATTGGCCATAAAGGATAAGGAGTTGTGTTCATAACTAGTGTGCAATGTGTTTCCTAAACCATGCAGCCACTTCCGTCCTAAAACTACATCAACATGGTCCATGTTCATAACTTGGAAGTCAAGGGTCATCGTATGATCTTGAACAATAAACTCAACCCCTTGAAGTACCGTGTCCCATACTTCTTTATCATTCCCAGACATCTACTCCACCACATACTTGTGAGAGCAGGGAGTCTGTGTAAGCTTCAATTTCTTGACTAGCTTATAGTTCAAGAAGTTATGAGTTGCACCATCATCCACTAAAATACGAACACGTTGTCCGTTAATAGTGCCATGCATGCGAATCAAATCATGGGGGCCAAAGGTGGGTTGCCACATTGAAGCAGGCACACAACACTTGTGCTTTTCTTCCATATGAAGAACCTCTACAACACAATATTTAGGAGATGAATCTAATGTGAGGCGTTGCACCGTGTGCATGGCCTTTTCTTTGCCTTGCAAAAGAGGACAATCTTTCTTGTTATGTTGGTCCGAAAGACATCTAAAACACAAATTGTGTTTCTTTGCACGCTCAAAATCAGCAGTGCTGAGAGACCCACATGGAGTATCTCGTGATTGCTTAGGCTTCTTAGCCTCTTGTGGGCGTGGAGAGGTAGATTGTCTCTTGTTCCTCTTGGACAGTGTGGGAGATCTACCTCACCATTGGCTCTTAGCCACATTGCTCTTAACAAAAGTATTCTTAGAGTAGGGAACATTTCCTTTCCTCTCTTGGTCATCATCATATCTTTGTGCATGACTAATGGCTTCTTCCTAAGTTTTTGGATGTTGGGTCTTGACATGAAGACGATAGTCTTTGTCAAGACCCCTATTAAAACCCCGTATCTTTTGGAATTCATCTAGACCTTCTACTTTTAATATGATTTTCCATTACTTTGAAAGATACTGTGTGAGAGAGAGACCATACATGCAGCATGTATCCCATGCTAACCAATTATTATCTTCTTCATTGGAGTCCAAAAACTCTTTGGAGAAAGAAGCTTGAAACGCAGCCCAAGACGGAGGACGAGCATCTATTGGAAATGTCATCCACCACTTATAGGCCTTGCCTTTAAGAGATAGACTTGTTTCCACAGCCGTCTTTATATCCGGGGTGTGTCTCAATCTATGAATATCACTCCATTTGTGTAAGAACATATTGACCGCATCCTTGTTGCGATCACGCTCTTCCCTGTGAAACTCGAGAATGGTGATATTCTTAAGTAATGCATTGCTACCTTCTGCATCTTCTGCAACACTTGTCTCTTGGACTCCTTAAGTCGTGCGAGCTTGGTTCCCTTGAACCGTGCCACTTGTGGCTCCTTGAGTTGTCTGTGAATTCATAAATTTCACAAGTAACTCTGTAAGATTGGTAACATTTGCATTGAGTGCAGAGAGGTTTTTTTCAAGTATGCTTTGGCGATGTTCCAAAGTCTTGAAAGAAGCCATATCTACAAGCCCATGATCTCCTAGATCATCATCATCATGCATTGTGCGCTCCTTGCCGCACTGTCGAAGCAAGGGACTTGCCAATACACCGTGTGCGAGCCACAAACGGCTCCAAGCACACAACAAGCCTAAACTAGCAAGCTCAAGAAAACAAAGGGTGTGTCACTCACCGCTCTACGCTCGCCTTCGTGGTGGATTCCTCGCCGCGATGAAGAAGAAGCTGCAGTCGTGCCGCGCTCAACCGCTTCGCCGCCGTCGTGCCTTCGTAATGCTCGATCACACACACACTCTCCCTCTCTCTCTCTCTCTCTCACACACACACACAAGGAGGTGAAGAAGAAGAAGATGGAGATGGAGCAAGAGCACTCTTCAATTGCACAAATGAGAGAATGAGTAAAAATTAGGTTTAGTTGGCTTTTATAGGAGCTCACCTCATTCACACTTGGGCGCCCATGCTTAACCAACTAATCCCTTGAATGTCCAAGTTAAAGTGCGCCTCTCATCGGCGATCACTCTACCTTTCCCTATTGGTCCGACAAGCCCGGTACCTGACTCTAAATAATACAACGTTTATAGATCATAGGGTGTCCGTGTGCCGTGAGGGTTAACATGCCCCCCTTCCTGATGTAGATTCCGTCCTCGGAAGCTATTGAGTTGAAGCTGGTTCGTCGAGGTGGAAGAGCATTTGAGATGAATGTCCTTAGCCTTCGTCAGTCACTGCAAAATCAAACAACATTGGCACAGTAATTGCATTCTCTTAAAAAGCATATGCAGTTTTAGGTAGACACATTGATTGGTCAAACAATTTGTTAGCAATGAACATTAAATTGCAATGTAATCAAATGCATAAACAGATGTAAAGGTAAAAAATTAAACAAGTCTGGGGTCACTAATTTGACGGTCGAAAAGCACTAGAGATCGAATATTAATACCATGGGTAAGCTTCTTAATTTTCTGTGGTCAATTAAGTTGTTTAATCGCGAGAGCCAAGTATTCATGTTCGAGGGCTGACTAGAGGCTATACCTAGAAAACCTTGTAGTTAAGCTACCATAAAAGGAATTTCTCATGAAATCATCGCCTGACTGATTACTTTTTCTTTGACCCCCCAAAGTCTTTTCACATTGATTCAATTATGAAGTGGGTGCTTATTTTGTATGCCTTGGGTTTTTTGCTTTTCAAGGAGAAGCGCCCACACTGGGAACCTCTAGGGCTCTAGTACCATAGGCGATACATGTGAGTGAAGTACCAAATCAAGCTGAGATTTCTCTTCCAGCTTAAAATTTTACATTGTGGCACTTTGATTTTTTGTTTGTTCATTTTCAACATTTTAATTTTGTAACTTTGGGGGGTCATATAACATTGTTACACTCCCCAGGCTCATCACATTAGTAAACTCCCTTTATAATACTTAAGCTAAAGGTCACTAGGGTTAAGCCCACTAGAAAGCCCTAGTACATTTCATACAATGCTGCCTAAATCGGATTAAGAACCTAAGTAACCATTGTTTATTAGGAAGGCATTCCCCATGGTATTAAGAGAAGATTTCTAATACCTAGCTTGGTCAAACTAGCTTAGTCGGACTGCTTGATTTTTAAACCTAGACAAGTGATTATGACAAAACATTACATTGAATTAAATGTTTGATACTAACCAATGCGCTGAATATTATGCTACCAATCACAATCAAAGCATACAAACATGCATGCACAAAAGATAAGGGCAATGCTAATGGACAAGAAACACCTGTTTGTGTTGATGGTCGTGCTTGATTTGAAGGTTCCATGAAGGTCCAAATCCTATCAATAGCAACACGCTCCTGTACACACTAGGAAACAAAAACAATACCTCTAGGAGGCACATTAGTGGGAAAAGAGAACTTCGCTAATCTCTCAACTCTAAAACAGAAACACTCCTATCGTACTAATCTTACCTACCCTCCATCACTCAAGTGATGAGGATCAAAGGTGTTTTATGGCATAGGTTTCTGTTTCACTGTACCAGATGTGACATGTGTAGGTCTGAGTCAATGTTTTCACTTTTATTGTGCATACTCGTTTGCTAATTGCTCTTGCTCTTTTTTTTTTTTTATGAGTATAAAGCTTTATATGTACATTCCCTAAGATTGGTGATTGAGAGGTCAGGGAAAAAGGTTGAGAGGGAAACAAGTGAATGATGGATGTCCACAAACACTCCCCCCTTCCTTGGGTAGATCATACCGTTTGAAATGAGCTTGTCACCCTTTGAAACCAATTGTTCCAGTTGATAATAGGTGAGGATTTTTGCCAGTAGTTTTCTATTACCCTAGGTGCCTTGTCAAGTTGCAAGGGTGGTAAGGTACTCTCCCAGGATTGAACTTGAAGTGGTTCATCAGGTGATTCTTGAACACTGGGAGGTGTGGATTCTTTTGTAGCTTCATGGAGGTCCACTACTATAGATGGAGGCTGTGTAGAAGCTTTTACCTCTATGGATGTATTACATGATGAGCTAGAATCTTCATGGGACTCTCCCCTTCCTGAGCTAGGTGGAACAAATCGTTCTTTCTTTGGTACCCAAACTAGCTCGGGAGCGGGTGTGTAGCATTCTGTGATTTTTTTCTTTTCACGATCATTGATTCGTTTTGGAGCTATGGGATTGGGCTCACTTGGGTCAGGTGATAGGTAAGAGCACAATCTACGTTTTGGCACCCAGATTTGATCATTTCCTTGATAGTAGCCTTGGGCTTCCAATAGTCGTTTAGGGATCCATCGCAACATTTTCTTACTTTTCTTGGAGCGAGTGGTACGTTTCTTACAAGGCTTCTGTTTTTTAGCACTAGCTATGGTCACTAAAGAAGCTTTAGGGACCCACTTGTATGTTTTCTTCGTTACATTAGGATGAGTCTTGTCGGAAGCGATATGCATTGCTTGTAGCATATTTAAGGGTATAGGCATTTCATCCCCCTCAGGTGTTACCGAGGTCGTCCCCCTATTTCCCCAAGTGTCTATGGTTGATGCTAGGTGGACCCAATCCACATTGTCCGACTCAGTCATCCCAGGTAGGATATCCATATAAGGAGAATCTTGGCCAATGTCTGTATCCTTCTTACAAGTGTAACAATATTGTAGTGGGGTCGAGTGAACTGTGGTGTCAGAGCGATGATCAATAATGGTTTTACTCCCTAAGGGGTGTACCTTACCAGTCACCAAATCCACTCTAAGGACAGAGTCTTGGAATTGCAAATAGACATGATTTTTAGACCAATCGTGAACCATTTGTGCTTCCCTCATGAATGGTCGTCCTAAAATCATTTCATATGACATAAGGTGTTTAGAGAAATCCATTACAATGAACGTATGTCGTACCTTGTGTCCTAGAACTTTGATCTTAAGATCCTTGAGCATCCCCATAGGTTTGGCTATGGTACCATTTGCCATCTTTACCACAATGTTAGTAACACTGAGGCGGGGTTTTCCCATGGATTCCCAACAATCTTTTGTAACGATGCTAACTCCCGCACCACCATCAAGAATTCCCTTTATAGTTAATCCCTTGGCAGTGATGGGTAGGGTCGCATTAGACTCGTCGCCTTCAAAATACTGCCCTAATTCGTTAATGGGTACCTCGATCACAGACTCGTGTCCATCTAAGTCAAGTGATTGCACATGATTTTCCTCATCAATCATAATCGAGTCAGGCCTATTTGGTTGCGCAAACTGCGGTAATCCCGTTCGTAGCTCTCCGTTAAGGAATGCTCGAAGTGCAAGGAATAACTCAGGATCTCCATACAGCTTTGCTATGATCGTGGTTCGGACCTCAGAAGACATGAAGTCCACTAGTTTGGCAACATTCATTGGCGTTTTGCAAGGTGTAGGTCCTTGACTAGGAACTGGTGAGGATGGAATCTCATATTCCTCAATGGGATCAGGTATTCCTTCATTAAACATCCTTTCCAACAAGAAGGGTGTATGCTCACTTTCTGATGTCCCATCCTCACTCCCTTCTTGGATGATACTAGATATGGCTAACGGTCTATGATTCATGTGGGGTGGATGAACTTGCGTGGGAAACACTGTGTCATGAATTTTGACCTGCATGGGTTCTGGTTCTAGTTTCCTTTGAGTCTCCTCCACTAAACCTCTTAGATGTTTCACCTGCTTAATCTCGTCTACTGGGTTTGGGTACGTCCCAATCTTCTTTTTACGATTCTTCCCTTTTTGCCCCTGCGGTTTATCTTGGGAGTCTTGGATTGGATTTGGAAACACTTGTGGTGTTTTCAGAGGCTCTTTATGGTTTTCTCTCATTCGGTTTTCATTTGGTTCCATGTTACGGTTTTCTTTGTCGGTCTTTCCCTTTGTGGTATTGGTTCTAGTCTCCATTGTCTCGATTGAATCTGAATCATCCTCGAGGTCATTCATATACACGGGGTCATCTCCTGTTCCTATGTTTGTTTTGGAACTTGGCTTTGAATTTTCCGTATTCTGCGACTTCTTCCTTCGTGTCTTCTTTTTCTTTGCTTGGATAACTGACGCGGTATCTCTCTCTTCGAGGATATGTCCTGGCCCTTGAAGCATGGACCGTGTAATCGCATAAGCAGGTGCGACGGGTGGTATTGGCGACGTCACACTAGCAATTTCGACCAAATTCAGGGGTGTGATTTTAGGCGCATTTGGGTTATAGGGGCATTGGGCAATCAAGTGATCTATGCCACAACGATTACATGTGAGTATTGGCATTGCAGACGTGCTCCCTTGATTCACTTGCATCTGTGCAGCATTCTTTTGCAGCCTAATAGGGCACTCCGCTGCTCGATGTGGTCCACCACACTCGTAGCATTGAAGAGGTGGCCTCCTAGCCTGGGTGTTGATATTTTGACCTCTGGATGCGAGAGCAGCAGCTTGATAAACCGGCTTGACTTGTCCCCAACAATCTTCCATGTAGTATATAGGACACTCTTCCAATGTATCATGTCCGTAGGCAATACTAGTGTCTATTTCCTCCTCACAACCATCTGCATAAGCATTAGATGGCTCGCAACCCACTTGGTTCATAGGGGCGACTCTTGGATGCGGGGGCTGCGGTCCTAGCACAGGAGGTGGTAGCGGTGTCGCTTGTACAACATTTTGAGATCTAGGGACCATGTGTTGCGGTAGTTGCTCAACAGGTGGAGTAGGCATCAATACATGAGCTCGAGGCGCATCCGTCCAGGCTACAGGTGGTCTATTTGCCATCATACGTTTGATCATTAAACAATCCTTAGCTTGGTGACCATACCTACCACATGCGTTGCAAGTTCCATTAAATTTTACTCTAAACGTAGGGCACTCACTAGTGCTATGTGGACCTAAGCAAATGGAACACCATTGTTGCTCCCTTCTTGGATACATGTGACTATTTTGAGGGGGTCGGTTATCCTTAAGAGACTCTTGGATTGCCTTGGTGAGGTCTGTCAAGAATGTCTCAAATACCTTTGGCTCATTGGCAATGGGCTTTGCAGTCATGGGTTCATACTCCATGGCTTGTGAGCTAGTGGATCTCGTGTCAGTAGACACCCTCATGCCTGCTATCATCAAGTTGTCCTCTAATTGGATTGCATTGGCAGTGACATCTTCCCAGGTTGTGATACCTCTAATCACTAGTCCATTATAGATTCCTTCATTCCTCAACCCTCGAATGAATCGATCAAGCAGTTGGTTATTGTTGAAGCGCTCATTTACAGGGCAGCGAGAGTTTAAGTGCTTAAGACGACTAATGAAGTCCCTTACTGACTCTCCTTCCTTACGTTCGGCCTTCTGTAGCTGAGATGCTACACCCCAAAGCACACCTTCTCGTATGTACTCCTTTAGAAACAACCTTCGAAGGGTAGGGTAGATTGTTTTCTCGTCCACCCTTAGGGTCCTATACCAATCTCCGGCCTTCCCACTTAATGTCAAGCTTAAGGCATTGCACTTATGTAGTTCGTTGCGTTCCCCTAAGGAATCACATACTTGTTCAAACACTTCAATGTGTTTTCTAGCATCTTCGTCCCCATTGAATTTTTGCGTGAGTTTGGCAATTTGTACTGCCTTACTTCTAGGCTCTCTATCAGATGCGTGACGCATATTTTCCGCGAAAGATCGACCTATGGTTTGAGCAAACGCTGCCAAGTCACCTATGTGAGGAGGCAGGGCCGGTGGAGGTACTCTTGGAATCATATGTGGGAGAGGAACGGGTGCCGGTCTTGGCATATGGGTGGATGATGCAGGATATGGAACATAACCGGGCATAGGTCCACTCGGATAAGGGCTAGGGAGCGGCACTCGAGGAGCATAAGCAAGTGGTACAATTGGAGGTGTGGGGGCCATGTGTGCATAAGGGGCTAGAGGCACATATGGTCGAGGCCCCATATTAGGTACTACGACACTAGGTAGTGGCACTGCGCTAACCGTAGACGTCATCGGTACATTCTCTGTCAGGCTTATCCCTGGAGTGAGCACTGTGTTTTCCTTGATAGAGGGTTGAGCCAAGTTAGGGAAGCTAAAGTTTTCGCTCGGAGGCTCAGATTGCATAGAGACCCCAGGTGAAATGACGTAAGATGGGTCCATGGGGCTCATTAGAGGAGTCTCCATTTGTGATAGAGTAGGCTGTTGAGCCTTGCTCGTATCCAGAAATCTCATGGGGCCAGTTGAGAGTATATTTACCCCTCGGTTTTGCCTTTCTAATTGAATAATGCCATGGATAACATTACAGATCATTTTCTGTTGATCTTCGATGCTCGTGGCACTAGAGGTGGATTGTACAATCTCTATCCATCCTACATGGTAGGCGTGGCCAGAGTGTAGATCCGTCAACACCTCAGTGTGGAGGTCGTATGCCCAATGATCATTAATGAACAATCCTTCTAGAGTCGACGTGTTAACGGTTTCTTTTGAGGTAGAAGCAATGTTGCTCCCCGTGGTTTTACTTGTCACCAATGGTACTCTAGAGGGAACTTCTGAAGGAGGCAGCTCAACAGGGCCTTCTTGGTAAGAAGTTGGCAGGATATCCACATGGACACTCTTTGGGGGTGTGGGGTCCACGTGCGATGTGAAAGGAGAGTCCCCTTCCCCACCCCCTTCGTGTGCTTCATTTGCATCAGGTTCCGAGCGAGTAGCTCTACCTAATGTTTCCATGAAACGGCTAAACATACTAGTACTAGGCTGTGGAGCTTCGGGAGGTGCATGGCCTTCTCTCTCAGTGTTTTGGGTAGGGTATGCTTCCATGATTTCTGAGTTGGAGGAGGAATCACTAGCGGCTATTTTAGGGTCTTGGGTGGTGCTACCTTGTGTCCCCGCTGAGGGTCTAGAGCTTATCGTGGATGGGTAATGGGTGTCCGTATGAACAGAGGCACTCTCAATATGCTCGTGCTCTAACACTCGTCCAGAGCGTAAGTGCATGTGCTTTTGATACCCTAAGGTGTAAAAAAGCTGCTCTAGGAGGCCTCGTGACTAGTTTTTAGCGTGTTTTTTGTTTGATTTTTTTGCTAGATTTTTTAGAGCGTGTCATGGAATGGGCCGTGTGATAGCTCGAAACGAGCGTATCGGTCAGAGGGTCGTGCCGTGCTTTACAGCCCTCCGTTTGGTCACTCTATGTCCTCGGAATCCCTAAAATTGTCAATTTCCAGTAGGGAACTAGGCCCAAACTAGAAAGTCTAAGGGTGCAAGTGGGAAGAGAAAGGAGGAGAGTGGAGGACTTGTCCCACATGCTCTCATTCTCTCTTGAGGGAGTAGGGTATATATATAAGAGTGGGTCTAGTTTATATCATAAAACTGAGGCCTGAGGCCTGGGCTTGGGCTTGGGCTTGGAAAAATGATCCTGATCCCGATCTATCTTTTATACAAACCAACCCGTCCGTTTTAAGAGTCACGTTTTTTATTTTCGAAAAATTTACCCGCTCGCTCGCGTTTTTATTTTCCGATTTTTTTTTCCTTTTTCTTTATACAGAAATTGAAAACGCAGATATGCAAAAATTGCAGAAAACGCAGATATGCAAAAAATTGAAAAGCGCAGAAATTGCAGAAAATTGCAGAAATTGCAGAAAATTGAAAAAAAACGCAGAAATTGCAGAAATTGCAGAAAATTAAAAAAACGCAGAAACGCAGAAAATTGCAGAAATTGAAAACGCCGAACTTGAAATTGCAGAAATTGAAAAAACGCAGACAATAGCAGAAATTGAAACTTGACAGCAAATGCAGAAAACGCAAAAAACAGAAATCTCCACACACTCCTTCCCTGCCTTTCCTATGATAGAAATTGCACCACAAGGAAGCGTAAAGTGCTAACCGAGCTTAGTGTAGGGCATATCCCCGGCAGCGGCGCCAAAAATGTGCGCTCCTTGCCACACTATCGAAGCAAGGGACTTGCCAATACACCGTGTGCGAGCCACAAACGGCTCCAAGCACACAACAAGCCTAAACTAGCAAGCTCAAGAAAACAAAGGGTGTGTCACTCACCGCTCTACGCTCGCCTTCGTGGTGGATTCCTCGCCGCGATGAAGAAGAAGCTGCAGTCGTGCCGCGCTCAACCGCTTCGCCGTCATCGTGCCTTCGTAATGCTCGATCGCACACACACTCTCCCTCTCTCTCTCTCTCTCTCACACACACACACAAGGAGGTGAAGAAGAAGAAGATGGAGATGGAGCAAGAGCACTCTTCAATTGCACAAATGAGAGAATGAGTAAAAATTAGGTTTAGTTGGCTTTTATAGGAGCTCACCCCATTCACACTTGGGCGCCCATGCTTAACCAACTAATCCCTTGAATGTCCAAGTTAAAGTGCCCCTCTCATCGGCGATCACTCTACCTTTCTCTATTGGTCCGACAAGCCCGGTACCTGACTCTAAATAATACAACGTTTATAGATCATAGGGTGTCCGTGTGCCGTGAGGGTTAACATGCATATTAGTGTCAGCAGCACCCGTGGTGCCCTGATTTTGATCTACGTGCTCAAAATCAAACGTGTGTGTAGGTTGGATATCCTCACTGGCCATGGTAAACACACACTAATGCAAAGAGAGAAAAAGAAACGACAACTTGTACCTTGAGAAATTGAAGTCTTTGTGTTTTGTATGCTCCGCGATTTGCGTTGCATGCGAACCTCGCCTTGCGGGAAGTTGAGCGCTTCACTTGTCGTTCTTGTAAGAACACCGTTGATGATTCTTCACAAAAACTCGTCGTTTTTGTGAAGACTTTTCTTCACTTTGAAGCTACCTCCTTGACGAAAAAAGAATTTTTGGAGGAAAACTTGTCTTCCTCCAAAAAGTGAAAAGGAAGGGTAAAGCTACTTCCTTGAAGTTTGAAGCTTTCCCTTTCCTTCTAGACTATCTTTCCTTGTTATACACAACAAGGGCCAATAGCTTGATGGTAAAGTGTTGGCCTCTTACTCTCATGGGGTGGCTTCAACCCTCCTTCATGCAAGGGTTAAGCGGGCCTTCCTACGCGCGCAACCAACAACGCCAATGGAAGCCTTCGGAGCCTCGGTGCCGTCGAGTTGCCGGTCGAGTTTGCCTTGGTCGCCCGCCTTGGTCGGGCGTAGTTGGGGCGGGCGCGGTCGGTTGTCGCTGTCTGTCCATGTGTCGCACAGAAAACTGTGCCTGTATTCTTTTTGCTGCACTGCGGAACGTGGCGGAGAAGCACGACGTCGCACACACATGCAAAGCCGCTTCTAGCCTCCTTCCAAAAATAGCTCGAATACCAGTGAAAGGGCGGTGGTAATGCGCGTGCTAGTCTCCACCCAACCGTGCTATCTTATAGCCTCCCCCTAGCGTACACACTGTCCGGCCGTGCGGTGGCCTTGCCCATAGGACCCATGTCCTTACAGAACTATGTATAGCCAGTTGGCAGATGACTCATATTTCATACCCAAATTGACGTGCTCTTGAATGTCAAAGCAAACAATGGCACTCGAATTCTTTCTGATTGACGAGCTCCTACTCTTTCAACTTCAAGCTACTTTCCAGTAGTCACATGGTTTTAGCTTCTTGACATATTAGCATGCTTGTTCAAGAACCATGGCAACTCTTGTGAGACGTTCACAACTCTCCCCGAGTGATTTGCTGCAAGGGGAAACACTTAATAATTGACTTGGCCAAAATTTTCAAATAAGGCCCAGCGTCATCCACATACTGCAATTATCTAGCGTTGGATTGCTGCAATCATCCGACGGTACCGCAACACTGCTTTATCAGTGCAAATTTATGTCCTTGCTTGACGAGTTGCGTATAGTAAGCAATAATAAGAAGCAAACGATTGTTGCAATCATCCTATGATAGCAACAAACGATGAGCAACAAACCTGCAACACTGAGCAACACAACACCGATCATCAACACAACACCGAGTAGTGGACGTCGTCGTAAGCAACGTGCAACGAGCAGCAACAACATCCAACATGTAATATGCTAATATTGCTCTCTCTCTCTCTCTCTCCAGCCCGCATGTGATGAAGAAGATGAATATTCAGAAAGCCAACGGTCATTTTCTTTTTCTGTTCTTGGGAGTTGTCTTACCCAAAGAGATCATCATAAAGCTAGGCATATATATTGATGTCTCCGAGGACCACATGACTATAGAGGATGCAAATCGCCTTTTGCAGACAAAGACAAACGTTAGACCGTACATTTTAGAAATGCTACAGTACGCCTATGATATTGAACCCGTAGAAGATTTTGGTCAAGTTCAAGAAAGAGTGCAAAGAATACATGGCATCTATCACAGCACAAAAGGTCACATGGCAGCACGACAAAGAACTTTACGCATTGTGATTCAAACAGTTTGACCCACATGCCTACATTAACAACCAGGCCTAGCCTATAGGCGAGCTTCTTTTGAGTTAATCAAATTTACCTGCATATATTCTTTCTTGTAATGTTCTCTCCTTTTTTTTCGTTTTTATCATGACTCTTGCCATTTAAAACATGACAACAAGAATCATGTACTGCTACTCAAACAGGACAATGCAGGCATCAAGAGGCATTGAATAACAGATACATTGTATATTCCATCACATGTAGCAGGAATGGACGCAAGTATATAGGCGTCACTAACAACTACGATAGAAGAAAGAGGGAGAACACTCAAAACCCTTCTTCCAAGATGCGTAATGATGTGCTCTGCTTCAAACCTTTTGCTGAAAACTTCATTTTTTGCGCCACTCGTCACTTGTGAGCATTACATGTAGCAAGAATAATAGACAAATCATTAATTTGTAAGTATAATACCACAATTTCCACAGGATACAACATCTTGCAAGCTCACCTGCCACATTGCACAAAATATACATACCTAAAAGAAACATGAAAAATCTGAAATCTTTGAAATCCTGATAATGTCTTCTTTGTCTTGTCTTCCATGTTCGAGTTTAATGTGGTCTCATTCATATACATTTTGATAACTTCAACTGGACTTAGTTTTGGAATGCATTTAATTTTGAATATATTGTAATTTGAACAATCTTCACTCTAGCTACTACTGTATGTTGACTTCTACTACCTGATGTTCCAAATGTTGCCACATTCATATGTCTTTCTTCCAATTTCAAATTGAGTTTGGCCGAAATTAGAGTGTTTTTTGCCAATCTTCTCTCTCACTAATGTTTTCTACTGCACTCTAGTGCCTCATCTTCACAATGTGTGTCTATTAACACTAGGTATGTTGTCATCCTAGTTTGAAGAGCGATTTCCGGCAAAATATGAGGGTTCTCATATAAATACGTATCTCGAATACAAAACCCTAACTTCAAAGCACGCTGCCGCTTGTCTTGTCGTCTTGCTCACGTCCTCAATATGAGGTATGTATAACCGGTTCTTGCAAATTGCATTGCGATGCATGAGGGCACTCGTGATTAGAGAGAGAGAGAGAGAGAGAGAGAGAGAGAGAGAGAGTACGTCGGTACGTTGCCTTTCATTTGGCTGCCATACCATAGGCTTAGGCTTAGGAACCCACCTTACAGGTCTAGCAAAGCTGTGGTGTTTTGAAGAATGGAAGGCAGTGGATCGGAAAGTCTCCTTTTTGAACATGCATGTCTGATCAATGGTAAGGGGAAGATTAAGCGCAGCATGTGAAGGAGCCAATTTGATTTGCATAGTATTGTTATGTTTTTACCTCGGGCTTTGTCACTTGGTTGACTTTTGAAGTCTACGGACTTCAAGTAGAGACTTCTGGGGATTTCTAGGGTTGAACATTGGGTCAGGGTCAAAAAGTTTGGAGACCAATTAAACAAGTGTGATTAGTACTGGTAGTTATAGCTGGTTTGCATGGAGTTAGTCTAACTTAGAGTTAAGAAAACAGCTACCTGATGCATGGGAGCTGCCAATGCCATCTCAAAACAGCTCACATGGGACTAAACCTTATTTATGTAATTTGATGTCTCATGCGTAATGCCACCCACACACACAATAGAAACGTATAGATTTAGATGTTAAAGTCATGGCGCTTTAGTAAGAAACTCATGAAAGTTATCCAAAACCATCAATACCTTCATGTGACTAAATTCTAGCATGTCTCTATTGATCTGTTAAATTCGGTAGTGGGTGTCGAACAAGGCATCAATCCATAATTATTCTTCATCGTAATTATGTGTGAAGTTGGATAGAGCTTTTACTCATCTCAGTAGCCAAATGGTACTACCATGGTGTCGTTTTCAAAAGTTTAAGCACTAATAAGAAGTTTGATGCCTTATGAAGAGGCAATATGTTTTTGTTTTTGTAGCTTTGAATGTTAATACTAGTGTCTATTGTGTTTGTGTTGCTGCATATTGGTTTTGATGTGCCACATGACTATGACTAAGAGCCAACCTGTACTAGGCAAGCCTATGGGACTCTGGGCTAGTAATTTTGTGAATCTATTTGCATTCCTCGCATGTCCAAACATTTCGTTAGGTCCATTAGTTTAGTTAAAATCCATTGCCCACTTTGCATGATTCATTGTTCAATTTATTTTGCACGCTTGGTAGCCGACTCTATTAGTTAGTAGGATTGACTAATAGCACGCATATTCTTGGTCATGTATAGCTCGAATCGGTGAGCGCAATGGAGCTACCATGCGCATGTCTTATCAGACACATTTTTGCAGCTATACTCAGTGCAGATGAAGTATGAAAACTTGTTTGATTCTTATGGCAGATTATTGTCACGACGTCTTTTCGAAAAGAAGTATCACAAACGAGAGGGCACACGAATAATCAACAAGGTGGAAATAAATAAACTCTCAATCAAAAGAGACGAGGGAAAAGATTGACACAGTATTGGGGACTAGAAGATGGGTTGGTTCCTTCCTTACAAGGGAGAACTTGTTTACGAACACAAGAACTGGAAAAATCCCTCCGTTCTTAATCTTGAATTGGATGGTCGATTCCATTCCATGCGGGATATTGAGAGAGGCGAGCTTTCAATTTTGTCTTCATCCGGAGTATGAAACTCCACACACCGTTCTAAATCTTGTTTTCGGAATCTTCGAGCATAGGCCAAGGTCCTTGCTCCTTCTCCGTCTGAGAAAAGCACAAATACGAAATGACGACTTGTATAGCATGAACACGAAAACTTGTTTGACTCTTATGGCAGATTATTGTCACGACGTCTTTTCGGAAAGAAGTATCACAAACGAGAGCGCACACGAATAATCAACAAGCTAGAAATAAATAAACTCTCAATCAAAAGAGACGAGGGAAAAGATCGACACAGTATTGGGGACTAGAAGATGGGTTGGTTCCTTCCTTACAAGGGAGAACTTGTTTACGAACACAAGAAGTGGAAAAACCCCTCCGTTCTTAATCTTGAATTGGATGGTCGATTCCATTCCATGCGGGATATTGAGAGAGGCGAGCTTTCAATTTTGTCTTCATCCGGAGTATGAAACTCCACACACTGTTCTAAATCTCGTTTTCGGAATCTTCGAGCATAGGCCAAGGTTCTTGCTCCTTCTCCGTCTGAGAAAAGCACAAATACGAAATGACGACTCGTATAGCACAAACACGAAAACTTGTTTGACTCTTATTGCAGATTATTGTCACGACGTCTTTTCGGAAAGAAGTATCACAAACGAGAGCGCACACAAATAATCAACAAGCTGGAAATAAATAAACTCTTAATCAAAAGAGACGAGGGAAAAGATCGACACAGAATTGGGGACTAGAAGATGGGTTGGTTCCTTCCTTACAAGGGAGAACTTGTTTACGAACACAAGAACTGGAAAAACCCCTCCGTTCTTAATCTTGAATTGGATGGTCGATTCCATTTCATGCGGGATATTGAGACAGGCGAGCTTTCAATTGTCTTCATCCGGAGTATGAAACTCCACACACCGTTCTAAATCTCGTTTTCGGAATCTTCGAGCATAGGCCAAGGTTCTTGCTCCTTCTCCGTCTGAGAAAAGCACAAACACGAAAAGACGACTCGTATAGCGTATTTACAATGTTTCTCTGTCGCTCTCAAATGCGGAAAACCAACTTTCGCACGATGGCTTCTTGCAATCACTCGCAGATTCGTGGCGGTGTGGAGTCTTTGTGCTAGCGTTGGTAGAATTGAGAAGAGAGCAAACGTTGGATTGCATTTATAGGTTCTAGGTTGTGGTAGTAATTGTCACAAGACGGGCACGTGCCAATAGAAAAGAACAGATTGAACAAACTTTAGCACTTCAATAACAATTGAACTGAAAGAGAGAGAGTACACGCGACACGGAGTGGCGGAATTCCACCCCAGAGAGTATTGGCCCCAAACCTTGGCGTCCCTTTCGATATTTCTTTTTATTGATTCAAGTGAGTACAATGCCAGTACTCCAATCCTTGCACCTTCGTACTGAAGCATGTCAGAGAATGAGCCCTCTGCACATATTTAAAGGCCCATGGCTTCAAAAGCAGTTACATGAAAAGCAATGAACTCAAAAGCATATGGTCCAATAGTAGGTGCTTAAAAGCTGCCATCGTAAATAACGGAAATCCGTATAGGTTGCCACGTTAGCAAGTCAACGGAAAAAGCGAAAATCCGTACAAGTTGCCACATCATCAATCAACGCGAAATCTGGGATCCGTATTGGTTGTCACGTGATCAATTTTTACGCTATTCTTTTGTTTGGGTGTGTGAGTGGGTCTAGCTTTATTTTAATGCCTTTATGTCCTTTGGGCCCCATTGAACGGGGTCCCAAAAGTTGTTGGAACTTTTACTTCTTTTGCTACTTCTTTCTAAGGTTCAAGCCCCTCGGCGGGGATCTGAAGGTTAGCTCCGTTCTTCAGTGGCTTTACACGTCAGCAATTTGTGACAGGATAGCTGGTTGGAATCCTGTAACAATAACAGAGGGTAGATAGCGATGGAAGAGAGAGAGAGAGAGAGAGAGAGAGAGAGAGAGAGAGAGAGAGAGAGAGAGAGAGAGAGAGAGAGAGAGAGAGAGAGAGAGAGAGAGAGAGAGAGAGAGAGAGAGAGAGAGCTGGCGGAAACTTCTAAAGAGAGGAGATAGTGCGTGCTGTTTTTAGCCGTACTTAACAATGCTGGTCTTTTTTTTTATAAGCTTGGCTTTATTTTTATTAAGCTGCCAACTTATTAAATAGATGGCCGATCACTTGATAAAATATATGAACGTGTTAAAAATAAGAACTCAATGAGCTGAAAACCGATGCTACATAATACTTTCTTAGGCGTCCCTGGATGCAACCTCATGCAAAGATGCAACGCAGACCCAAATTTCTCGCGAGAAAGCATCTGTCTTCTTGAAACACTTAAAAATATTTCGTTTTTTAGAAAAAGCTTCTCACAATCCATTTTTATTCTTTTGTCTGGGTCTTTACACGTATTGCTTTGTTTAGTTCGGACTTCCTCTCAGATCAATGGAATATTCCTTATTCGACGCTCTCATTACCCACCATGTGACGCATCGGGAATACCCACTTCCCGGTCTCTACCACCAAACAAACAGTACAACTCCTTCACGATGTTGACACATCAAAGTTATCCGTTCCTGATGGCTTTTATTATTAATTCCAGTAGATCTATTGTTCCTAACTTTTACAATTCAAGTGTACACATTTAAATATCCTAATTTTAATAAATAGAAATTACTGAGAAAAATAACAAAATAGTCCATTTAGCTACATCCCTCTAGCTTCTAAATAGTTTTTCCTCAACTGCAGTGCTTGTGCATATCGTTCCAATCTCAAGATAAGATTCTAATTCCTACTGCGTCATCCAGTGAGCGTTTAGATTTGACTTTAGTGGCAGCTCTTGATGATGAATGTTCTGCACAAGATAGAGTATTTTTTCTGTTTCCTTAACCTTAGGAGGTTACTCAACAATAGGCTGACTTTGAGGCATTCCACATATGGACGGAGTAAACTAACATGGAAAGCATTATGGATCTTTCAATTTTGAGGTTCCACACATGGCCAGAGTAAACATCTTTCAATTCAACAATAACTCTAATCGGAATGTCACATCATTCACTTGGTCAATTATCTTGAACGGCCTATAATAATGATTTGAAAGTTTACCACTTTTCCTTTATGAGTTGCTTGTTTCTTTAGTCTTACCTTCTCAGACTTGAGTAGGACCAATTGAGCGAGTGTTAACTCCAAATTCCCTTTGTGCTTGTCCGCAACTTTCTTATGTTTTTCATGAGGGCGTAATATTGCTCTCTTAACTTGCCGATATGGAGTGTCCATTTCCCAAATAAACTTATCCGTTGCAAATACCTTATCATTAGTTAAAAGGATAGGTGGAAGCAAAGGCTTATCATAAAGAATCTCAAAGGGTGCCTTCCTCGTAGACGAATGTACGGTATTGTTATACGGGTACTCAACAAGGGGCAAATACTTTTCCTAGCCAGATTGTCTCTTAGACACATAGGATTTCAACATATATAATATTATGGAATTGGCGATCTGACTCTACCCATGCGTTTCGAGATGGTATGCAAAAGAAAAATTCAACTTCGTGCAAAGGTTATCAAATGAGGCATGCCAAAAATTTCCTGTCATGCAAGGATTTCGATCACTCACAATAGACTTGCGCATCCCATGATGCTTGAAAATCTGTTCTAGAAAAGTTCTAGCCATATGATCAGCTTTGATCGTTGTCCTGACTAGAATAAAGTGAGCTTACTTGCTAAATCTGCCCACGATGGTCCAGATCGCATCATTTCCGGTATGAGTCTTTGGGAGATCCATAATAAAATCCATGGCAATGCTCTCCCAAGGTTGATCAGACACAGATAAAGGTTGGAGTAACCGGGGCGTCTTATGCCGATCGTACTTGATTTTATGGCAACCCAAACATTCCCTGACATATTGGTCGATGTTTGCTCTAAGGCTTGGCCAAAAGAAATATCTTTCCAATGCAAAAGTTGTTACCATATACATGTGGTAGTGATGTGTGTCAACATGTCACAAACTGTTGACATGTCAATCCACCGAAGAATGGAGCCAACCTTCAGATCTCGGCCAAGGGACCAAAACCCTAAGAAGCAACAGCAGCAGAAGAAGTTTTACAGACTCACAAAGTCTTGACGAGTGGCCTATTTTTAAAGAAGACTTCCACCAACTTACGAGACCCCATCCGATGGGACCCAAGTGACATAAAGGCATAAAAAATAAAGCACACTCAAAAGACTTTGCACAACAAAATATGATGATGTGGCACCTGTATGGACGTTCCGCGATTCGCGACAGATTTTTTCGGAAAATCTCAAAATTTTAGGAAAGTGTTTTCTTAGGGTCAGCTTTTCATACTTGATGCTTTTAGGCTTTGGGCCTTTACATATGAGCCTTGGGGGCCCTCTCTGGCAGTCTTCAGTGTGCAGATTGCAGAGGAGGTGCTCCATTGCTATTGTACTTTGCGAATCAGCAATATTAAAGAAATACCGAAAGGGGCGTCAGCGTTTGGGGCCAGTGCTCTCTTGGGGTGGAACTTCGTCACTCCCCGTCTCGTGTGACGCTCTCTCTTTTAGTTCGGTTGTTATTGAAGTGCTAAAAATCTGTTCAATCTGTTCTTTTCTATTGGCACGTGGTGCCCGTCTTGTGATAGAACACACCTAGGATCGCCGGGGCATTTTTTCCCTTACTAGGAGGTTTTTTCCCTCGTGCATTGTATATACGTCCATCACTCTAGAGCTATCTATCTTTCCACTGTACACTAAGTAATACACTCTCTATTGTGTGTCGAGCTTCCTTCGTCTTCTCCAAGCTGTGCGTGTTTTCTTGCAACCCTAATTCCAACAATTGGTATCAGAGCAGGTTATGTCCTCCTTTGCTTAGTCGCCAACAACTCCAGCACATGCTTGCTCACTTTCTCCAATTTCTGTGAGCTTTGGCCAACGTCAGCAGGCCGACAAATACCTCGAGATAGTTCGTAGAGTTGGGTCTGCTCATATTTTCGTTTTAGGCTCATTTCGGCCTCTGTTTCCACTACAGGTAGTACTGTGCAGGCAATTTGTTCATTTTGTGTAGAATTTTTGTCAGTGTCGTTTTTTGCATAACAGGTCCCTTACAATCTTCTACGGTTTGTGCTATATAGCACGTGTTCTTCGTTTCTCCTCTTTTCGAGCAGTTTTCACATTACGTGCAACATTTGCCATGGTTGACAACAACACAAATGTACAAATGTGTTCAAGATGTTTGCTGTTGAGGATAGATTGGATGGGGACAATTATCTTATGGGGGCTTATATGATGTAACATGTCCTTGTGTGAAAGGTGGTTCTGAGGATATAGGTGATGTTGAGGATGTTGCAGGTTTTGGTGGCAGGATTGCAGCTGCTAGAGTTGTTTTGCCTAAGGCCGAGCAAGCTCGTTGGGATGTAAAAGATGCACAGTCTCATACATTGATTGCATTGTCTGTGAAGCGCACTATTACTCCTCACAGTCGTTAAACGAAATTTGCAAAACAGGCTTGGGATATTCTGATTGTTCTTTATGTAAGTCGCAATGAGGCAAAAATTGCATTGCTGCATGAAGAGCTGGAGTCGAAGATTATGCATGAGGAAGATGATATGGACACTTTCCTTGTTGGTGTCAAGGATATCAATAAGCAACTTATTTCTGCAGGCGAAGTCATTTCTGACAGTTCCCTTGTGCAGACTGTTCTTGATGCTTTGCCAGATTCTTACCATACTTTTGCTAGTACTGGGAGACTTATGGCCCTAGGAAATCTAGAAGTTGTTAAGTTTGATGCATTATGCACATTGCTGTTGCAAGAGTCACTTTCCAGAAAAACAGGACTAGATAATGTGCAGTTGAATAAGCCTTTATTGCTGTTGAAAGAAAAGGTGGTAACAGCAATGTAGCGACTTCTCATGGTTCTTCTACGAGTGGTGAATCACTTGTTCCTAATGTTTCTGTTGGTAGCAATTCGTCAGGGAATTCTTGTGAAAAGGGCAAAAAGAAGATGCATTGTCATTATTATAAAGCTAATGATCACTTGATCAAGGAGTGTCCTAAGTTGAAGGCCAAAGAGGCTAAGAAGAAAGAGGCTGGTTCCACTACAAATGCAACTATTGTTGAGTCTTCTCTGAAAGGGGAGAGTGCAGAATGGGCTTTTAGTGCAGAATGCACTTATGAACCTTTTGTCCATGATGCATGCATGCCAGTTGCTGCAGATTCACATGTGTGGTATTTTGACAGTGGTGCTACAAAGCATATTTGAAACAGGCCCGTAGGGCGGTAAACTTTAGCTCTCACCCGATCTTTATACTTTTAAACTTTACGACACAGAGGAACTTCACGCATAAACTTGTGATTGGGAATTTCACTTCAAAACGAACCACCGCGTGGCAGCTAGAGCGCTCCCTAGCAGACAGTGACACTCTGTAGGCCCCAAAGACTGGCGCCCCTTTCGATATTTCTTCATTCTTATTCAACTTGAGGAAAACGTTAAACTTGTATAAGCTATCCCACTTTTATCGAGCTGAAATTCCCCTACTCTAACCCGATTTCGGCAGCATGACAAAATCCCAAGTAAACAATGACTTTCCATGCACTTTAGAGCACTTTAGAAAACCTGCCAAGAAATTACAGCACACTGAATTCTTTGTTTTGCGCTTTGATTCGCGTGTCGATCACGATCACTTCTGTGGATAGCTCTCGAGCTCTCGCACCAGTAGGGTCACTTGCCCGTTGAATTACACGAGATTCCTCACTGGAAATGTCTCTAAATTGTCCTGTACAAGCACCCAATGCTTTCTCGAGGCTCCCTTGGCATATAAACGATTTGAACGCTTTCACCTAACCCTCACCAAGCTGTCCAAACCTGTCCATGGCTGTAATTGCTGGTTTTTGACCCAATTTTGCCAGCATAATGATGCAAAAATCGCGGTAGGTCAAAAGTACTCGTCAAGGACACTTTCTCTTGCGGCTGGGAAGCTTTCCAATGAGCTGCATGTCAATTTCAGCTGTTGTAATTCCATGTTTTGTCACTGTCATGTGCCCAAAGCCCTGTTTAAGCATCCAACGGCTTTCCGAGGCTCCCTCGGCAATGTCCTGCAGTTTAGGTGCGAAACCCTAAACTTGCTGAAAAACACAACAGGCTGTAAGTTTCTATTTTGGGTGGAGCAAACACGTCTATGCGTCTCAGAGGCACCCGCACGAAATGAGACAGTTTCCCTGTAAATCAGACGAGTTTTGCGCAAGAAAACTCTTTGTTTTCGTGATTCTTCGCGATGGAACTGCGCGTATCTGTGGGGGTGTCACGAGGACGTGGCAATTGCTAACTCGAGTTATTGGTTTCTTTTCGATGATTTTTGTTTAATTTTTGGGTCTTCTTTTTGAAGTTGCAAATGTCCGAAACATTGTATGGCCAGTGTGAAAAGGTAGTCTCACCCGCAGACATGAAGTTGGTCGACATTGGAATTCCAGTAGTAAAAGGGTGTCTAGGCTCAGTTCAAAGTCATCTAGGTCCCCTCGTCGCACTTAATATGTTGGTGGATATTAGGAAATTAACTTCACAGAGGCACAGTGACAAGGTGGGATCACCCATAGAAAATAACCCGAGAACTAGGCTACATTGCATTTTTGGATGTGGTCCCAATGGTAAAGATGGTCAGATGACCAGTGAGAGTCCAATGGAAGCATCTCTTAAAATTTAGGGAACTGCTAATTTGGGCCATGAAATTAGTTCGCGTCATTAGCTCCAGAATGACAAGAACATTTCATTACTCTGCCGCTAAGTCAACTGAGCAACCGATTGAGATATTTTTAGACCAGAAGGTCCAAAGCGGGGAATTAATGTACGAGTGCCACTTGGCACTTTTTGGGCATTTTCCAACTTGAGAGAGAGAGAGAGAGAGAGAGAGAGAGAGAGAGAGAGAGAGAGAG
Source organism: Adiantum capillus-veneris (assembly GCF_014529385.1). Taxonomy (NCBI): domain Eukaryota; kingdom Viridiplantae; phylum Streptophyta; class Polypodiopsida; order Polypodiales; family Pteridaceae; genus Adiantum; species Adiantum capillus-veneris. The sequence goes on along the minus strand of NC_140934.1, from coordinate 157,441,459 downwards.
AGAGAGAGAGAAGCTTTAAAACAAAACATGGGCTGCCCTATGGACAAAGTTGTAGATGCTCAGATTACTGAAGAGAAGAAGCTGATTTAAGAAGGAGATGTTATTCAATGCAAGGGAGATGAAGTCCAAACGATGATGGAGGAGGAGGAAGCCAAGAGCAACTCATGAGCCAAAGGAGTTAAGAGGATTGTCAGCTACCCCCAAACCTCACATCAAAGAGACTCACCTCTTTGCAGGAAGAGAAGACGAGCTACTCAAAAGAAGAAGTGGTGATGGACAAGAAGGGAATCCAAGTGGGGGTGAGCAACAGAAGCCACCAATATCCCATACAAACCCATATGGACATCAATCTTGAAGAGGATGAAATTTAGGGAGATATCAGATTTCAGTGTAATGAAGAGAAAGAGATGAAGATAGATAAAAACATAGTGTGTGGTAATGATGAGGATGACGTGATGAATCAGTTTTTGATGTATCTTGATGAGGATTATCATTCAAGCGATAGTCAAGAGCGTGTTTGTGTTGATGGAGAAGTGTTTTTTGGAGTTTTGAAAACTGAAAGACAATTTCCATGAGTGGATATGAGTTATTCAAGTTGTGAAGATAAGGTGTCACGTGACACATCCAACCCTCTATGTGTTCGTGGACAAGCTACAACACGACAAGGGTTCAGTCAGTCCAGTTAGTCTAGATTTAGCAGTGATCTGGCACTTTTGTGAGTCTGTTCGCAGACCGTGCATGTCCAGACACTTAATTTAGATGCATATCCTCTGGTTGCACATAGCATGATCATAAGCATTCCCATCAGAATCCATCAGAATCCTTCAAGGGAATTTTCGAGTGCATTTAGCCTATTTTCCTATTTTTGACATTTGTCACTTATTATTTTTAAGTGACTTTTGTTGGAAAGTAGGTAGGGCAAATTGAGTAAGTTTGTATATAAGCAAACCTAGGCTAGCACTAATTGGCAGAAGAGGCAGCAGGAGCACTCGCTCAATAGGCAACTTCTCAACAGAACCCCAAGTCCTAGCGTTTTTGCTCCACCACAACCACCTAGCGTTTTTGGATAGCAGAACCCCAAGCCCTAGCGTTTTTGCTTCACAGCAACCACCTAGCGTTTTTGGACCAGATCAGCCAGCGTTTTTGCTCTTGTAGATCCCTGGCGACAGAAGACTCAACAAGAGACCTAGCGTTTGGCAGTTGCAGGCCATCCGGCGACAGCAGAACCATTTTCAGCCCTAGCTTTTTTGATTTGCAGATCAGCCTCAACGTTTTGCAGATTCATCGCGACGGAACATCAAGAACCTCCAGCCTTTTTTCAGTTTTCAGCCTTTAGTAATCGCAGATCAAGTCCCGAACCTCGCAGATCTCACCTTCTCGCGGTAGATACTCGACGCACGGTCAGATTTCGCAAGGTTGACAGTTTCAGCCCAGAAAACGCAGATTTGAGCATCTGCGTTGTCAGCGCGTCGTCATCACATCGTCGCCACCGACATCATCATCGACATAGAGTCAGAATTCAGCAGATAGAAGATTTGCAGATTTCAGCCCTTAGCGTTTTCAGATTTCAGCCTGTCTCGTCGTCGTCCTCATCGTCGTCGACATCATCGGCAGGTCCATTTAAGCGCGAAGCAGAAGGTACCGGTAGGTGCGCGTCGCGATGTAGTGCAGGATTGGGGCAAGAAGCAAGAGCCGGAGTGCAGCAGAGAGGAAGCGCTAGGGATCGAAGCAGGGAGAGAGAGAGAGAGCTCATGTTTTTAACTCAATAAGTGAGTTTTGGGTTTTCTCACTTTTATTATAAGTGACTTTAAAAAAATGTGTATTGAACTTGGATAAAGTATAAAAATGTACAAAAAGGGGTTATTTAGGCTTTTAACCCAACAACCTTCCACTTAAAGGCATGAATGACGCCTTTAAGTTAACCAACTCCCACTAGCTGTATGCAATGCTCATGTTGAGCCTTAGCAAGACTCTTGGTGAGAACATTTGCAAGGTTATGGATCTTAGTCAAGGTGACTAGATCATCCTCCAATACCTGTCGTATGAAGTGGTACTGCACATCTATGTGTTTGGTACGCGCATGAAACATGGCATTTTTGGCTAAATAGGCAGTATTTTGGCTATCACAACCTAACACGGATGTATGAGCAGGCATGCCAAGTTCTTTTGCAAGTCTGCCCAACCAAATGGCTTCTTTTGAAGCCTCTGTGCCTGAAATATATTCAGCCTCAGTAGTACTCAATGCCACATTTTTCTGTAACCTAGAACACCAAGAGACTGCACCACCAGCAATGGCAAATACATATCCACTGGTAGATTTTCTACATATCCACTGGTAGATTTTCTGGTATCCATGTCACCTGCCATGTCTGCATCACAATATCCCTGCAACTTTAAGTCACTTTTGCCATAACAGATACACTTTGATTGTGTACCTTTCAAATATCTCAGAATGCATTTGAGAGCTTCCCAATGCGCTTTGCCGGGATTTGACATGTATCGACTAACAACTCCCATTGCATAAGCAATGTCGGGACGAGTGGCAACCATAGCATACATAAGAGAACCACAAGCTGATGCATAAGGGATTCCCTTCATTGCTTTTAATGCCACCTCATCCTTTGGGCTTGCTTTGCTAAGCTTAGTGTATGGAGGCAAAGGTACCCCAAGAGACTTAGCATTAGCGATATTAAATCTGTCAAGTACTTTTACAATGTACCTTTCTTGAGATAAAAAGAGCAATTTCAGCTTTCTATCTCTTTTACTACGCATGCCCAAAATATGCTCTGCATCACCCAAATCCTTCATAGAAAATGCTGAATTTAGCTTACGTTGCAGAGCATCAAGACTAGTTTTATATTTTCCGGCAAGCAGCATGTCATCAACATAGAGAACAAGTATGATGGGACTACCATCTTCATCCCTTTTCGTATACAAACAATGATCTGCATGGCTGCGTTTAAAGCCTTGAGACAGCATAAAAGTGTCAAACTTCTTATACCACCGTTGTGATGATCGTTTCAAACCATACAGAGCCCTTTTCAGTTTGCATACAAGCTCCTCACGTGTAGGAACTACAAAACCTTCAGGCTGTTTCATATATATGTCCTCTTCAATGTCACCATGCAAAAACGCTGTCTTTACATCCATTTGATTCAATTCCAAATCAAGCACTGCAACGAGAGCAAAAAGGATACGTAAAGTTGTAAGCTTTACAACATGAGAAAAGGTTTCTTGAAAATCAATTCCTTCTTTCTGTGCATATCCTTTTGCAACCAATCTTGCCTTGTACTTAGGTTTTTCATCCACTATCTTAATCTTGTATACCTATTTGTTAGGAAGAGCCTTTCTCCCTTTAGGCAATGACACAAGATCCCAAGTATCATTTGCATACAAGGATTTCATTTCCTCTTGCATCGCAAGCTCCCACTTATTGCTTGACTCACATGATTTGGCCTCTTTATGTGTAAGAGGTTTACCCTCATCTGTCAACATTACATGATCCAAAGAGGGATTAAATCTCTGCGGTTGCCTTCTCAAACGAGTTGACCTACGTACCCAATTATCTACATTCTCAGGCAACGGTTCTACATCATAAGGCAACTCATTTTCAGCTCTATCATGCTGCTGAAAATCATTTTCAGCCAATTCAGGTGGCTGTCCATCCTCATTAGGAGCATCAAAATCATGTCCTACCTATCCTGGCTCAAGGTTAACCGGTTGATTATCAATTTCAGGTTGCGGTAATGCATCATGAGGCTCTTTTTCAACATCAATGGGTGGCACGGAAGGTTGGAATCTGACTGTTTTCTTGTCAGCATTAGATTTTGTAGCATTCGTAAGCAATTTTGTCTCATTGAACACTACATCTTGGCTGTGTATTATCTTTCTAAACCGTGGTAATCACACTCTATAGCCCATTTCACCTTCTTCCCCATAACCTAGGAAGACTCCTTTAATGGACTTCATATCAAGCTTTGTTCTCAAGTCATTGCGTACATGAACAAAAGCTTCGCATCCAAATACTTTCAAATGATCAGGTTTGCCAGACCAAACCTCCTCTGGAATGTCATTTTTCAACGTACTATTAGGAGAGCGATTGCAAATAGGAACTATAGTTTTCAATGCCTCCCCCCAAAACTCTTGGGAAAGATTAGCGGTGGACAACATACAACGCACTCTCGCATAAAGTACGATTATACCTCTCAGCCACACCATTAGAAGACGGATTATAAGGGGCTGTCAAGTCCCTATTAATCCCATTTTCATCACAAAAACGTTGAAATTCAACTGATACATACTCTCCTCCATTATCAGATTTGAGATATTTAAGCTTAGTACTCTTTTGCGTAGTGACAAAAGCATGAAACTTCTTAAAAGCATTAAAAGTCTCACTCTTACTTTTCAACAAATGCACCCATCCTTTCCTAGTACAGTCATCAATGAATGTAACAAAATACAATGCACCACTGAAAGACTTAACAGGTATAGTGCATACATCGGAGTGAATAAGATAAAGAGGATTAGCGTTGCGAGAGACACGAGAGCAATAAGAAGATTTTTTTTGCTTTCCATAAAGACAATCGTTACAAAAATCCAAGTTTTTGCCTTTTACATCAATCCTCTTCAGAGAGGAAAGCACATCAATACCCTTTTGGCTCATATGGCCAAGTCTCTTATGCCACAATTCCGTATGTGAAGCAACTTCAGCAACAACAAGAAACTTGCCAGGCAAAGCTTTGCATCGAAGATAGTACAAAGTACCTCTTTTAGATCCTTTTGTAACAAGCATAGAGCCTCAAGCAACTTTCATGAACCCCCAGCAAAGATGGTAGTATAACCATGTGCATCTATCTGGGGAACAGATAACAAACTTTTCTTAATGCATGATATAAACCTGACATCATTCAACACAAGCTCTTGACCATTGTTAAGAGCCAAACGCATAGTACCAATTCCCTTAATATTGCAAGCAAAATTATCACCAAGGTATACCTTGCTATAATTGTCTGCAATATATGTAGCAAAACACTCCAAAGATGGAGTCACATGGAATGAAGCACCAGAATCCACTATCCATGACTGGAATAGGCCATCATTAGCACTGAGCAATGTATCAATGACATCTTTCTTCGAGATAAGCTTTCTTCGAGATAAGCATGTATTCTGCATTAGCTATCACCACATCTGAGGGGCATGAAGCCGCAACCAAGATTTTCTCAACGTTTGAAAACTCCTCAATGACCACACTAGAGGATACATTTGCATTCTCAGCATCCCTGGAGGAATCACCTGCTGATTTTTCCTTTTTCTTCTCATCTTTCTTCTTCTTATCTTGCGTTTCCTTTTTCCTTTCCTGTTCTTTCTTGAAATACCTACAATCGGGTTTCTTGTGACCCTTTCTGCCACATTGATAACAAGTGACATCCTTATTCTTTGTCTTGCTCTTACTTCTATTTTGAGTCCTGTTGCCCGCATCACACTTTTGATTTCTACCTCTTACATTGTAAGCAGAACTGCCACCTTCCCCACTAGAATTGCGTCTAATCTCTTCATTGAGAATAGACCCTCTCACACCGTCATACGTGAGGGTGGGACTGTTGCTCAAGAAGACAACCAAGGTCTCCCAAGTATCTGGCAATGTCATAAGCAAGAAAATAGCTTTCAGCTTATCATCGAATTGCCGAAGCCCACTGTCCTGCAACTGACTCAACACAACTCAAATGCTCAGAAGCTGACTTCGAGTCATCAAGCTGCATATTCATCAACTTTCGTATCAAATACACCTGGTTCAAGGCGTGGTGTTTTCATAATTTGACTTTAGCTTTTGCCATATTACATAAGCAGAGTCCAAACGCTTGATGTCCGTCGAAATGTCATCATTGATAGCCATTTTGATGTAGGCCATAGCCTTCTTATTCAACCTGGCCTACTCTTCGTCAGACAAACCTGACGGCTTATTCTCTTCAAATGCATCTTCACAATCTTTTAAGAAAAGGATACCTTGCATGTGTTCTTGCCAGAGGTCGAAGCCTTGACCATCGAACCGTTTGATTTTCATCAAACTTTTAGTGTCAGATGCGGAAGAGGAAGAAGCCATTTTAATTCAACCACAAGTGTGTATACAAGTGAGATGCAATAGGTTGAACATTTCAGCAAATACGAGCAACCACAAGACTTTGCATACGATAGACCACAATTTCTTTACATGAAACTGTCCAAATCTGAAATTTTAGCTGAAAAGTGCAATTTCAAGCACCTGTACTCAGCTTTTGACTCAATTTGTCGCGACAAACATCAATACATGTGATCCCACAACTTTGGTACACCTGCGTATTGCTGTTTTGACCCGTTATAACCTGTAAATCACTTGTTTTGACCTAAAAACAGCTCGTTTTGGATTGTTTTGGCAGTTTTGGTGACCTTTTCGACTCTGGAAGCAAGGGGTTATTCCAATACCGAAATAGAGACCTTTTTTCGCGATGGAGTCGCACTAAACTTTATGTACGTGTAATGTAGGTAGAGAAGAACTAGATTCTATGAGTACTTGGCTGAAATTCACCCTAATAGAGGTGGGTAGGGGCTGAAAACAGAGAATTTGCAGCAGCTAGGCGTGAGAGAAAGAGAGTTTTGTTCTACTTTTTGCGATGAATCTTCCCCCACAACAGCCTATGATAAAGAGAAATGTTGTTTTAGGTGATGGGAGCTCCAAAACTCCACATACACAACAAAGGTTGATTCTCAAGCTTCAATGGAGAGCTCTGGTGCGTAGAGTATGCTCACTTTAGGGAAGGTGGGTGCACTGTCAACTTGTGAAGAGGGTGCTCTTATAAAGCTAGCAAGAAGAGGGGGCACTAGAGGATGAGGGAGGGTGAGAGAGAGAATGAGAGAGTCACTTTGCATTGGTAAGTGTGCCAAGTGTGACACACTTAATAACGTAAAAACCATTCAACTTTCACATTTAAAAGTTCCTATGTTATGAATGAAATGTGCAAATTAACTCACAACTACACACTTGGATGCTACTTATGAAAACGTTAGCTGCTCCTCGGCGCAATGCCGCACCGGCACTGCTCCGGCATTACCTGTTCGCACTTGTTCGGCCATTTGGTTTGCGGCACAAATAATTAAAATTAGTTTAACTGACTTATCCTAAGGCCTTAAAAATAATCCAGGTCTCAGGATTACTATTCTAAGGACCCCATCTCATTCTTGTGCTCCCATTGATGCGCGTAATTTTTTGAGTCTTAAATTTGAGGCTACTATCTACCCCTTATTGAAGATCTAATTTCCCAATCACTAGGGCTTCATGGTATTTTCTGCTAGGGTCTCCTTGAGGTGCTTTGGCCCAAGTTTGGGCACACCTGAGGCCCTAGAACTGCTAGTTCTATTCTGATGTGCACACTACTAATTAGATAACTATTTTTGCATGAACCCACACAACCGTAAATACAGTGGACAACCCTTGAGCTGGGCATTACGATTCTCTATCCAAAGGGGGAAAGAGATGCGCGAGAGCGGAATCATCGCGCTACATAAGACAAGGGAGAAGGGAAGCTTTTCATTAAAGATGTGATCACTTGCACCCACTACTCACACACACTTGTGTTCAGTTAATGAAGCAAAATTCAGTCTCGACTCTCAAATTGGGCCTCCTCTTCATGGTGGACTGGCAATTCCACCTAGAGCCGCCATGTGTCCCTTACGTCTCTTTTGAGTTAATTCCTAGTACCTAGCGACTTATAAAGTGTAGCGAGGGGCCTAAATGACTTTGAACTGAGCCTAGACACCCTTTTATTGCTTGCATTTCAGTGCCATTGGCCCGATCATCTTGTGGCGACCTGCCCTTTCTGACTGTGAGAGAAACTCTCGGCCGTCGGCCACACAATGTGCGGCCATTTGTGACTTCAAAAAGAGGTTCCCAAAAATTAAATAAAAATCAAGGGAAAGAAACCAACAACTAAGGTTAGTGGTTGCCACAGCCTTGTAACATAACTTCATCCATCGAGACTTTCTAAAGCAAATGGACTTTCATTATGATGCAGAGAGTGAAGAAATTGAAGCCGAGTTAGCGACCAGTCAGACCCTAGAAGGTGGTACCTCTTATTGGTGCGCTTCCAGTTACCATACGAGGATACCATGGAAAAGCCAATTTCGACATCATGAAGTTAGGTAATTGCGACGCTTTCTTGGGCATGCCTTGGCATGAAAAGAATGATGCTATTCTCTAGATCTGGAACTGTACCATTACATTGATGCAGAAAGACAAGCCAATTGTCCTCAAAGTTCGGATGTTCGAACAAAAACCTGAATGTATTATCTAGTTGTTTCAAATACTTTTGAACTCTGTTTGAGAAAGTAGTGTTTGAAATGGATGGTATCTGTTTAAACTTGCCTTGGTGCTGATTTGAATTGTTTGACTTTGATTGTAATATTGGTGCAATGTTTGGTGATTTACTCCAGGGTGTAGTAGTGAAAAATGCTACTTTGGTATTGTCTGAACCTCGGACTGACGCGGACGGGATGTCTGGGGAGCGTTTCGTTGTATGCTTGAAAACCTCGGAATGACGTAGATGGGATGTCTAGGGAGCGTCTCGTTGTACGTTGGAAAACCTTTGAACGACGTGGTCGGGATGTTTGGGGAGTGTTTCGTTGTACGTTTGAAACCTCCAAGCGATGCAGGTTGCGGTTTGGGGAGTGTTTGGTTGTATCGGTCCTTTGAGCTCATGACGTGGACATTTTTAGATCATTTGCTGGGGGAGTGACGAGGTAGTTGTTGAGTAGCTTCATACTGCAGATCGTTTGTCTTGGGGGAGTGCTTAGCGGCGCTGCTCGTTGTGTCTTGTAACATAGCATATGTGAGCATTTGTGTTGCATTGTGATGTGCCAACCATTGAATATTCCTAATTGGGTGAGATTGATTGGTATGTAATTTTAGTGCATCGAGACACCTGTTAGTGATCAACGTGGTCTGGGTGTGATGGCTAATTTTGCTACGCAAGAATATCAAGAGCTCTGATATGGAATGAGACACCATTACAGATCAATGCGGTCTGAGTTTGAAATTGATTGTGCCTCGGAATGTCCCTCGGAATGACCCTCGGAGCTAACTTGAGCTGCTTTGCAGATGTGCGGTAATTGTTGACGATTACTCTTCTATCAAGAAGGGGGGATGTCACAAACTGTCGACGTGTCAAGCCGCTGAAGACCTGAGCCGACTTGCAGATCCCGGTCAAGGGGCCCAAACCCTAGCCGCAATAGAAGAAGAAGGAGTTCTCACCAACTTACTGACCCTCGCTGATTGGGGCCAACAACTTAAAATAAAGTGTTACCACCTATGAGACTCCGTCGGATGAGCCCAAGTGACCCAAATACAATATAACAAGGCAGCCCACACACATTGGCAAATGGTTGATGATGTGGTAGGCCTGTACAGACGTCCCTGCAATTTGCGCCGACATGTTGACGTGGCACTGTACGGATTGCCATGATTTTCGTTGCTGCTGTTGATGAGAGTACGAACTTTCAGCTTTTACGCTTTTGGAATCCAGATGCTTTTCAAAGTTGATGCTTTTCATGGACTGCTTTTGGATAGGCCCAGCGCCTTTAAATATGTGGCCAAGGCTCCCTCTCCGGCATGCTTCTGTGTGAAGGTGCCAAGATGAGTTGCCATTGTTGTACCGATTTGAAGGAATATAAAGAAATACAGAAAGGGTCGCCAAGGTTTGGGGCAGTGCTCTCTTGGGGTGGAACTCCGCCACTCCCCGTCTCCTGTGTTGTGCACTCTCCCTCTCATTTCATGGTTATTTGAAGTGTTTAAAGCTTGCCAGTGTTTTCTTTCGTGATTGGCAGGTGGTGCCCTCCCGTTACACTGGGACTGCTTTTATAGGTTCCAAGTTGCGGCAAGAATAGCTGGTGGGAATCCTGCAACAATAGTAGAGGGTAGATAGCGCTGGAATAGCTAGAGAGAGAGAGAGAGAGAGAGAGAGAGAGAGAGAGAGAGAGAGAGAGAGAGAGAGAGAGAGAGAGAGAGAGAGAGAGAGAGAGAGAGAGAGAGAGAGAGAGAGAGAGCGTTGTTTTCAACCGTACGTAACAACTTTGGTCTTTTTTTTTATAAGCTTGGCTTCATTTTTATCAAACTGCCCACTTATTAAGTGGACGGCCGATCACTTGATAAAGTATGTGAACCTGTTAAAAAATCAATAAGAACTCAATTAGCTGAAAACCGATGCTACACAACACTTTCCTAGACGTCCTTGGATGCAACCTCATGCACAGATGCAATGCAGACCTAAATTCCTCGCGAGAAAGCATCTGCCTTCCCGGAAAACATTTAAAAAATATTCCGCTTTTTAGAAAAAGCTTCTTAGAATCCATCTTTATTCTAGTGTATGTGTCTTTATGTGGATTCCGTTGTTCAGTTCGGATTTCTTCGAGACCAATGGAATATTTCCTATTCGATGCTCCCATCACCCATCATGTGATGTATCAAGAATACCCACTTCTCGGTCTCTTCCATCGAACTAATGGTACAACTCCTTCGCCATGCTTAATGTCACCCATCATATGACGCATCAGAGTTGTTTGTTCTTGATGGCATTTATTAATTCCAATAGATCTACTGTTCCTAACTTTTACAATTCAAGTGTGTACACATTTAAATTTCCTAATTTCGATAAATAGAATCACTCAAGGAAATAAGAAAATAGTCCATTTAGCAACAAGAAGCACTTTTTGGGTAGATCTAATTATTCAGACTAGCTTGGTGTGGGTTGCGTATGCCTCTAAAACAGAGATCTTGGGCTGATTTGTGTACCCTATGTGAGAGAAATATAGGGCTGATTTCTAGCTGCAATGTAGAGAGAATAGGGGCTCAATTTTGAAGGTACATGCATCAATAGAAATGGGGAAGAAGATTACTAGAATGAGAGCGAAACGCAAAGAATTCTAGCAAGGAAGATGGTTGAACGCTATGGCACAAAGGAGACGGTAAAAGATAGGGAGCAGATGGCAGTGATAGATGGAATTGAAAAACCTGATGGCTGTGTGAGATGCAAGAGAGGTGAGAGTCGGCAGATGAGAGAGAGAGAGAGAGAGAGAGAGAGAGAGAGAGAGAGAGGAGCTTTTGTGATGGCTCGCTCTTGCCCCCTTGTGGCCTATTCTTGCTCCGCGTTGTTGCCCCCTCGTTGCCATTTTCTACCCCCGCTGCCTCCCTCGTTGCTCTTGTGTGACACCGCCTGCAATCATGCGTCCATGCCTCGCCTCTTTTGTTGCGCATCCCCTGCGGATCTAGCTTGTTATGGCCCCTACCTCTGTCGCAGCCTCGTTTCCTTGCACGCCATGGCTTGTTTTTCCCTGCACACGGCAACCTCTTTTCCCTTGCGCTTTGCTGCGACGGAATTCCCCTGCAGATCTTAGCTTCGCGACGCCCTTTGCCTGCAGCACTGTCCCTGCCGGTTCTGGTTGTGCCGTCGTTGCTGTCACAAATTGCTGACGTGTCAAGGTGCTGAAGACCTGAGTTAACTTGCAGATCTCGGCCAAGGGGCCTAAACCCTAAGAATAAGCAGACGACGAAGAAGAAGTTCTTAGACCTCGCCCGATCGGGCCCAAGTGACACAAGAGAATAAAATAAAGTAGGACACACACACACACACACACACACACACACACACACACACACACACACACACACACACACAAACTTGCGCAAAAACTGATGACGTGGCAGTTGTATGGACATCTCGAATTTTGCGTTGATTGCTGATGTGGCAACCTGTACGGATTTCTTCGTTTCAGGTTGACAGCCTGTACGGAATTCCGTGATTTGCGCTAGTTGATTTTGAGTTTGAATACTTTTCATGTAAATTGCTTCTGGGCCTAGGGCCTTTAAATATGAGGCTAGGGCTTATTCTTTGGCACTCTTTTGGGAGAAGTTGCAGAGCGTGGAGTAGCTTGTACTGTGTTGATGCAATATAAAGAAATATTGAAAGGGGCGTCAAGGTTTGGGGCCAATACTCTTTGGGGTGGAATTCTGCCACTCCGTGTCGTCTCTCTCTCTCTCTCTCTCTCTCCTTCAATTCAGTTGTTATTGAAGTGCTAAAAGTCTGTTCTTTTCTATTGGCACGTGGTGCCGTCTTGTGACAGTTGCCCTTTGCACTAATCAAGTTTGAGGCCACCTCCCCAAGCTTTTCCGTCTCCCTACGACTCCCAAGATGTTGCTTAACTTCTTCTATTGGAGCCCGTTGGGATGGCTATCTCTAGGTCCACTGATAATTTGGTTAAGAGGAGTTGGAAGGATTTTTTAGCTCTTGATGCAAAGTGGATGGGAGAAGAGAACCTCACAGATGCTCTTCAATTTTGAGTTGTACCTTTAAGGCTTTTGATTTTTTAGTAGTGTTTATTCCTTAAGGAGTTAGAGGGGAGCCACTCCATCCTCTTGTAACAAGTTGCCTAGATTGAGTAAACTCACTAATATCTCCTTGAGATTTTAGGGATATCGATGGTCTAACAGTATTTTGCGGAATGACTTTATGAAAATGTACACTGATTTGGAAATTTCCTAGATTAAACTAATTGCATTTGGTCTTTCATGTATATATTGTTAGAGTAATGTAAAGAAAGACGAAATGTTTGCAACGTTTTATTTGATGAATGATTTAATGAACTTAGTGCATCTAGACATCTGTTACAGAGCAGTGAGATATGGATGTGTTGGCTAAGTGAATGTGATTCTAGTGCATCAAGATTTCTATATGGATGAGATGATTGGATATTGTTTCAGAAGGATGAGATGGCTATACAGGGGTCTAGATGCATCAAGTGTTATGGACTAGATGGGATGGCTACAGAGGGATCTAGGTCTATCAAGAGTTTTGGGCTAGATGGGATGGCTAGATTGAATGATTGGAACAGTGTTCAATGTGAACTAAGTTTGTGATTTGTGAAGTGTATGCTCTGCAAAACTGACCATGATGTACTCTGATAATTAGAGTTGTATAGCCATTGTGAGCAAATTGGTTTTTCATGCTCGGATCAAGCATATAGAGAAACAATACCATTTTGTTTGTGAGAAGACCAAGGATGGTTCTATTCGATTATAGTATATCTTGACGTTAGAGAACCCTCTTCTGTAGGCAAAATTATCCTCTCATGCCAGCTTCCTTGGACGTGTTTGTCGTCCTGGAGCTGTGAGGGGTGTTAGAGTTCAAAATTCTCGTCCAGACACCGTTTCTCGGTGTTGCACTCCACGGTGTTGCCCACCCAGTAGGTTGGCATGAGAAGAGGGGACCCCTGTTCCTAGGGTTTTCTTGGGTCAGAGTCTCTAGCGTTCTGCACTTGTGCTACTAAATGTTTGTTGCATGTCACTTTCAGTGAGTTTACATATTTATCAACATTTATTAGCCATTTTTGGGATTGTGGGGTTTTTATGCGGGGTAGGGCAATTTTATAGTTTCTTTATATATGCACACCTCCCCGCCCCCCCCCCCCCCCCTTCCCCCCCAACCCCCCCAAAAAAAAAAAAAAAAACTTTATGGAACGTTGTGATCAATGAGCAGAGCTTCCAGCGTTTGGGCCATACTCTCTCTAGCGTTTTCTCTCTCTAGTTGATCTTGGCATTTTCTCTCTCCTTGTAGTGTTTTTCATGTGCCATCTCTCTCTCTCTCTCTCTCTCTCTCTCTCTCTCTCTCTAGCGTTTTCTGCTATCACGTGACACATCCAACCCTATGTGTCCGTGGACAAGCTACAACATGACCAAGGTTCAGTTCCGTCAAGTCAGTCTAGAATAAATAGTGATCTGGCACTTTTGTGAGTCTGTTCGATCGCAGACCGTGCATGTCCAGATACTTAGATTCGATGCATATCCTCTGGTTGCACGCAACATGACCATCAGATTCCAGTCAGATCCCATCAATAGCATTTTTACAATGCATAGGCCTATTTTCCCTATTTTTGACATTTTTCACTTATTATTTTTAAGTGAATTTTGTTGGAAAATAGGTAGGGCAATTTTGCTAAGTTAATATATAAGCAAATTAGAGTTAGCACTTTCTGGCAGAAGAGGCAGCAGGAGCACCTTGCTCAACAAGCAACTTCTCAGTAAGACCAACCCCCGCAACAACTCTGGCGTTTTCTCTCAATAAAAGGCCTAGCGTTTTTTGCACCAGATCAGCCAGCGTTTTTGCACTTGCAGATTCCCGGCAACAATAGACAGCAGATCAGCCCTAGCGTTAGCAGATTCCCACAGCAACACAACATATTTCCTAGCGTTAGCAGATTTCCCCGCAAGGTCAGTTTTCAGCCCTAGCGTTTTTGGTTTGCAGAACAACCCTAGTGTTTTTGCAGATCATCGCGACAAAATCAGCCATAGGACCAGTGTTTTCAGTTTTCAGCCCTTAGCACTCGTAGAAGAAGTCCCGAACCTTGTAGATCTCACCTTCCCGCAGCAGATCCTCGCGGCACGGCCAGATTCCGCAAGGTTTACAGTTTCAGCCCGGAAGATGCAGATTTAAGCATCTGTGTTTTCAGCCCATCGCCATCGACATCGTCATCGACATAGAGTCAGAATTCAACAGATAAAGATTTGCAGATTTCAGCCCTTAGCATTTTCGGATTTCAGCCCGTCTCGCCGTCGTCCTCATCGTCGTCGACATCAACGGCAAGTCCAAGCATTGTAGAGATTTGTGCAATCATAAGTAGACCGCTTTCGCCATAGAGAGTGGGGCCTTCGGAGGAGGGTTTTACAACATCACTAGTGTCGTATTCTCTTCTCTATCTCTCAGTCTCATCCACTTCCATTGACAGTGTCCATTCACTTTGTTTGTGTCTATTGCACTCTCTCATTAAAGGAACGGAAGGCTCTCGCTCTCCCTTCCGTAAGTAAAAAAGACCCTTGAGCACAGTTCGGAGCACTCATCTTGAGCAAAGGTCAAACATTCATTCCGCTGCACCTTACATTGGTATCAGAGCTTTGGCTGTGTTCTGTATCACTCAAGGAAAGAACCACAAGAACCACATAATTTTTTTTGCTTGTTGTGGTCGCACGAACGCAAGTTCGCTTGGGCGTGTCGATTCTAATCGTGTTTTTGAAGAGTGACAGGAATCCCAGGAAAGAAGGGCTTGTCCACCCTCCCCTTGTGCCTCTTTTCTCTCATTGAGAGCGGACCGTGCACTTATCGGCCGGCCAATCGATGTAAAGTGGGAAAAAGCAACCTTGGTGTGAGCGTAAGGCCGCCAAGGGGTGCGTCCGCGGAAAAGAGCAGAACTCGGATGAAGAGAAGATCCTTCTCTAATATAGATTGCAAGCAAAAGAAGAACCTCAAGATCCTCAACAACTCAAGACCCTCACGAACCCAAGAACCCAAGACCCACAAGAACCCAAGTTCCTCGTGAACTTGAGAATCCACAACTGCAATGCATGGTCATCACCCGAAGCGGAATGGATACCAGGCATGAGAGTGATGGGCAAGACAGTAGTGAAGAAGAATTTTAGCAACAAGGAGTTTTTCTTGACCCTCCCCCTTCGCGATCTACGCCAAGAATTGCACCAAACCCCATGGAAGCTTTGG
Organism: Adiantum capillus-veneris; assembly: GCF_014529385.1. NCBI lineage: Eukaryota > Viridiplantae > Streptophyta > Polypodiopsida > Polypodiales > Pteridaceae > Adiantum > Adiantum capillus-veneris. Next base: position 157,425,893 of record NC_140934.1, on the reverse strand, counting down.
TAAGTCGATGATGGACATGATGGCAAAGCAAGAGGCGACTCGCATTGCCGCGGAGCGTGACCGCCAAGACAAACAGGATCGCGATCGCTTGGCAGCTGAGGAACGAAAAGAAAAAAAAGCAGCAAGAAAGGCTGACTTGGAGCAAGCTCGCTTGGCGGCCGAAGAAAGAAAGGCTACTATTGAGCGTGAGCTTGTGCAAGCGCGCTTGGCGGCCGACACAAGAAGGGAAGCCGCCGAAGAAAGAAAGGCTACTTTGGAGTTAGAGCGTGAGGCCCAGAGAGAACAACGCATGAACGACTAGGTACTACATGTCCTTACCTCGAAACCCGAACTGGCTAAAGAAGTTGGTGGTTCATCAAGTGGTGCAAGGCGAGATTGAGACTCCAACAACCCCGTCACCGAGAAGTTGACGTTCAGTAAGTATGATGGTAAGATGGACGCTAGTGTTATTTATTCTTGGTTGCATCAATTTAATGCTTATTTTGCGACAACTAAGAAGACAGGAAATAGCAAGGTTTTGACTGCAGCTATGTACCTTGCCGGTGATGCCATCAATTGGTACCACGCATGGCAAGAGGCACAGCTAGCCGCACACCTAGAGGAAGTCGACGGAGACGCGCCCCTTTCCTTCAATTCGGCCGACCTCCAAGACAAGCTCAAGGCGTGGTTTATGCCTCCTCAGTACTTAGCACGATTGAAAGAAGATTGGCACAATCTCAAGTAACATGGTATGCCAGTCATGTCTTTTTCTAACCGTGTTTTGTAGCTCGACACTCAATTACGCAAATCGGACGATGAGCGCAAAGAGGCTTTCCTTTTTGGGCTAGACGAATATATCAAGTTTGATGTAGAAGTTTTCGATCCAATCGATCTCAACGAGGCGGTAGCGATTGCTCTCGCACAGGAGATGAAGCACAACAAGAGAAAGCCTAAGAAAAACAAGACTTCCACAAGTACCTCTCAGACTTCTGAGAACCCTCAGAACGATAAGAATAGTAAGAACGGTAACTCTTTTAACCAATCTTCTAATAGTCTCTCAGAAAAGAACTCTCAAAATGAACCTAAGGGTAAGGCTAACACAATTGCTAAACCTAAGCTTACTCCAAATGAAAAGGTAGCACAAGGAATTTTAGGAGGATACATCACGTCAGAAGAGCAAAGCACTTATTCTAAGGAAGGTCGTTGTTTTCATTGTCACATTAAGGGTCACATAAAAAGAACATGTCCTAAGCTTGACCCTAATGAATCTAAAGAATCCATAGAACCCACCTCCTCTGTCAATGCAATCAATGACAACACGAGTGTGCCCCAAGTTTCTCCTGACCCTCGCATTGATGAGTCTCTCATTAAATGTTATGGTCATATGACGGGGCAGTGTTTTGTCATATTGTTTGACCCAGGCAGTATGCATGATGTGATCAATCCCTCTCTTGTTGAGAGAGTCCGCCTAGAGGTTAGTCAAAAATCTCCTCTCGAGGTCTCTGGCTTCGCTCCCGGTATGGACTCTCATCACGAAAGAGCGCCTTGATGTGTTGTTCACAGTTCAACAAGCTGCTTTCCGTAGAAATTTTTTTCTCTCTCCTCTCTCAGGATGTGATATGATTTTGGGCATTCGATGGTTTCGTGAGCATAACTCTCTTATTGATTGGACGGAAAATACGTTCACTTTCAATGCCAAAAGTGACTCTTTCATTGTCATTCGTGGAGAGCAAGTTGTTCATTCTGCCTTTCTCATTGCTAATGTGCAGGCGAAGATTGAACGGATTCAGGAGAAGGAGACTCTCTCAGTCTCTTCTTCTCCAAAGCATGACACACAGGATTTGCATGATGATACGCATGATGATTTGAATGAAAATGATGAACATGATGATTTGCATGATCAAGATGTGATTTCTCACAAGCATGATGAGTTGCATGAAGAAGATGTGATTGTTCACAAGAAGGATGAGTTACTGGATACTTTTTCTAGTGCAGCTAACCTCATTGCAGAGACAATCAAGCACGAAGCACCGATCTTGGCTCTCGAGCCTAGGTCCAAAGAACCCCCACGGGAAGATTCTACCAATCAGGAAGAACCGATCTTGGCTCTCGAGCCTAGGTCCAAAGAACCCTTACAGGAAGTACTATGTGTTCGACTGATTCGTCAGCACGCATCGTTCGAGTGTTCCATTCGTGATTGTTTCTTGTATTTTGGTCAGCGTCTTTATGTGATCCCTTTTCTTAGGCATGACATATTGTACGTTGAGCACGTTTCACTTATGAATGAGCACGAATGTATGCGGATTGTTCATGAAAAGCTGAAAAGTATGCATTCAAAAGAGTCACATTCCATGTCTCTTCCTTGGCATGACACATTTGTAGAAAGAGTACAAGAAAGTATGAGCACCAAGCATCCATGTCTCTTCCTTGGCATGACACATTTGTAGAAAGAGTACAAGAAAGTATGAGCACCAAGCATGGGCATTTCCGTTGTGAATTGCCAGAGTTGATTGATTTGGATCAGAAAGACAAGATTCGATCTCATTGTTTGCGTGTGTGTGGTGAACAAGTTTAGCACTCCGTCTTTTTGTTCATCTACATTGCACGCACAGTCTTTGAAGAAGACAAGATTTTTTCCACTCACCTTACATGGAATGGGTATGTTCATGGTTTTGTGTTGGACACGGTTTCAGGATTTTCAACCATGGAGATTCTTGAAGAAGAAAGAAGCATGACTGTAGACGAAGTTGAAGCATTGAAGGAGCCACAAAAGACTTTGTGTCGCTTTCGGTGCGGCCCAAAGAAGCAAGCATTGCAGACCTTTATGAAGTTTAAGTACCGCATGACCACACATTAGAGTGGGCCGACGAAGAGTCCTTTTGAGGACTCCAGATGCTATTGGCGATCTCCCTCGACGCCATACAGTTCGGTACCATTACCTCACTTTGAAAAGGAGGGGATGTCACGTGACACATCCAACCCTATGTGTCCGTGGACAAGCTACAACATGACCAGGGTTCAGTTCCGTCAAGTCAGTCTAGAATAGGTAGTGATCTGGCACTTTTGTGAGTCTGTTCGCAGACCGTGCATGTCCAGACACTTAGATTAGATGCATATCCTCTGGTTGACTTAGATTAGATGCATATCCTCTGGTTGCACACAACATGACCATCGGATTCCAGTCAGATCACATCAGTAGCATTTTTACAGTGCATAGGCCTATTTTCCCTATTTTTGACATTTTTCACTTATTATTTTTAAGTGACTTTTGTTGGAAAGTAGGTAGGGCAATTTTGCTAAGTTAATATATGAGCTAACCAGAGTTAGCACTTTTTGGTAGAAGAGGTAGCAGGAGCACCTTGCTCAACAGGCAACTTCTCAGCAAGACCAACCCCCGCGACAACTGTGGCGTTTTCTCTCAACAGAAGGCCTAGCGTTTTTTGCACCAAATCAGCCAGCGTTTTTGCACTTGCAAATTCTCGGCGACAGTAGACAGCATATCAGCCCTAGCGTTAGCAGATTCCCACAGCAACACAACAGATTTCCTAGCGTTAGCAGATTTCCCCGCAAGGTCAGTTTTCAGCCCTAGCGTTTTTGGTTTGCAGAACAACCCTAGCGTTTTTGCAGATCATCGCGACAAAATCAGCCATAGGACCAGCGTTTTTAGTTTTCAGCCCTTAGCACTCGCAGAAGAAGTCCCGAACCTCGGAGATCTCACCTTCCCGCAGCAGATCCTCGCTGCACGGCCAGATTCTGCAAGATTTACAGATTCATCCCGGAAAACGCAGATTTCAGCATCTGCGTTTTCAGCGCGTCGTCGTCGCATCGTCGCCATCGATGATAGTGGGGCCTTCGGAGGAGGGTTTTACAACGTCTTTGGTGTCGTATTCTCTTTTCTATCCCTCAGTCTCATGCACTTCCATTCACAGTGTCCATTCACTTTGTTTGTGTCCATTATACTCTCTCCTTAAAGGAACGGAAGGCTCTCCCTTCCGTAAGTAAAAGGAACCCTTGAGCACAGTTCGGAGCACTCATCTTGAGCAAAGTTCAAACATTCATTCCGTTGCACCTTACATTTGCCAGAGCTCTCTCCCTTGCTCTAGTGCTCCCCTTCTCGTCCGTGTTGATAGCCTACTTGCAGGTTTGCACTTGTAGATTGCTATCCGTGCTCGTTCAAGGGGCGGTATGCGATAGAAGGTCGTTTCTGAGGAGATATGTCTCAATAGATCCGAGATCCATTGGCTGCCCGGTGCCGAAAGGTGGTTCGCTCATGGTTGCAGACGAGAGCATCACCCAATTCACCCATCACCCGATTCACCCTTTTTTGTTGCACCTTTGACAGAAACACCATCGATGAGTTTACTTTGAAGATGTCTCTAGCCCTTCTCCTTCTTCTCCCTCTCCAAGCGAGGAAGACCGACGGAAGTCAAGGAAGCAGAAAGATTATAAGAACATATCCAAAAGATATTTTTGTTCAGATATTGACACTACTTTTGACGATTTTGATTTCTACACTCTTAGGAATCTCTTCAACCGAAAGAGAACTCAGAAACTACATGTTTCGCGAACCTAAGTACGACAACTTTGAATGTGGGAAGGGGTAAGAAGGAATTCAAGGATGGGGGCCAAAGTATCAAGGTTGATAGTTTTTTCTGTCACAACAAGGATACCCATTGAGCTCTTTCATTTATACAGCAATTTGACACCGCCTTTTTTGGAGGCAATTTCATAGAAGCCTCGAAGGTTCGGATGGTTGCTTCTCACTTGAAAGGGAATGCTCAGTCATGGTGGTCTACGCTTTTAGTGGGTGAAGTTCAAGAAGCTGTTCGCATCTATTTGGTTGACTCCCTAGTTTGAAGCCCATGTTTTGATGGCTTGGAATTATTTGAGGATGAAGAAAGAAGACACTATCTCCACTTACAACTAGAGAGGTGGGCACTGGGATATGTTTTTACCAGTGGCTTCTTTCATAAAAGTCTCTTTGAAAGAGCAAATGGAATGGCATTGCTGTGGTATACCTAAAGAGATCCAGAGAGATTGTGTCAAGAAGAGGTCTTCAAGCATATAGCTATTAGTGCCTCATGGAGCATGATATGGACAATTTCTCATCGCGCAAGGGGTACTGGCGGACATGCATTTAAAATCCACATAGTCAGGGTTTGCGATGGTGAACTAGGGTTTCAAGGGAAGGGAGGTTATACTCTCTCTCTCTCTCTCTCTCTCTCTCTCTCTCTCTCTCTCTAAAATAATGGACTCCGATCAAAGATGCCTAGTGCTTTTCTTGCTACAGTTTCGCAGACATTGACGTGCTCGAGCAGAGGACCCATTCTGAGACAGTTGATAGATTCTTTTCCAGAGCAGCACTCCTCAGAAAAATTGCAGGACTAGTCACTTTCTTGTACAGCCACAGAGATTAGTAGATATCGACACCCGTCGGATAAATCTTTGAGGTCTCTTGGGATGTTCTTACAATGTTAAAACCTCTCTTCTTCTTCTCCATATATTTCTTATTGCCGCATCTGGAAAAATATTAATATGCATAAAGCCTTGAACAAAAGAGCAGGCGTATAAATTTGTTGGTGTTTGATTCAATCTATTTAGTCCGTATAATGAATTATATAACCTTGCGTTTTTTCACAGTTGAAATATTAATTGAAACATGGGCTGCAGCATGAGTGTGACCTGAGAGGCAAGAGAAGAGTTTCTTTTTGATGTTTTTCCTTATTTTTTCTTAAGGTTTTGTTTGGGGGGGGGGGAACGTGGGGGCACAGAGGAGGCGTGCGCAGATAATAGAAGAGAGGATTGCTCACATTTCCTTCACGACTAAACATATTTGGTTGGAATTGATCAACAGATTCTGTATATCAAATATTTTATGCCTGCATTCTTTACAACAGATGTTTTGGGGTTATGATGGCATTTGACAGAGAAGGATTTGTTGATAATTTTTGCAGTAGGCATCCTGAGATTGTGTGGGCACAAAGATCGGATTGTATTTTCCTTACTGTGGAATTGCCTGATGCAAAGAACCCAAAGGTGAAACTTGAGCCAGAGGGGAAGTTCTTTTTTTCTGCTGTGGCTGGGCCTGATCTCCTTCTATTTGAGATTGAATTGGAGCTTTTTGACAAAGTGAATGTTGAGGTATGGGTCTAGTTCTGCTTCTATTATGATGTTTTGCTGCGATTTGTTTTCTGTCCTCTGATCTATGTTTAGCACCCAGAGCTTAGGATTCACCTGTGATACAAGATCTTCAGGACTAAATTTTTCAACGACGCTTAAAGAAGTGAGAGATATTGACTTGAAGGATATGGGTAGGTATTGAACTGAATTGAACGGAATTGTACTATATAACCGCTTCAAAAGGCCAAAATAAGAGACTCGTAGTAATGAAGTGGTGGGTAAATGTGACATACAGGAAAGAGCTAAACTGAGGGCTGAATGTGGGATTTCAAGGGAATAAGAGAGGGGAGACTACAAATGTAGGATGGGGATTTGCCTAATGTCTCTTGGGATGCTGAATTATGAGCACTCTAAAGCTTGACGTGTATGTAGAGGGCAGTGAACGACAGATGAAAGGGCCTGGGAGGATCATCCAACAGGCTGCCACACGGGGCTCTGTAGTAGAGAATCAATCTCCTTCGAAGTAAGAAAAATGTTGATAGTGTAGTTTGTTTGGTGTTATCTTACTAGTAAGTGGACGAGAAATGTAGGGGGCACGGGGAATCATCGAACAGGCTGCCGCATGGGTGTCTGTAGCATAGCTCCATAGTACCAAATCGCTGATCGTGTAATTAGTCGATGTTCTCTTAACTTAATTGCTTTTATTGCTCGTTTCACAGGCAAGCAAAATCAATGTAGGTCTACGGAACATTTTCTGCGTAATACAGAAGCAGGAGAAAGGCTGGTGGAAGAGATTGCTGAAAGCAGAGGGGAAGCCACCATTGTTTTTGAAAGTAGATTGGAATAAGTGGGTGGATGAGGACGAGGAAGACGTAGAAGGATCAAAGTGTAAGTGCTTTTTCACTTGTTAAGTGCACCAACAGTGTATAGTGCTTGTGTTGTGTGGATGCTTGAGGAGACAACAATAAGTGGTTTGTGGGTTGCCTTGCAGTCGATGACTTTGACTTCAGCGGCATGGACGACTTTTCGGTATGAGGATTTGACTGCATATTCCATGATGTCAGTTCTCTAGCCTTCCATCTGGAAGCTACTTTTGTCTTATGATTGTATTTCTACTCGCACAATTGAAGAGTCAACAAATTAGACTATGTTTATGATGTGTTGTGCTTTTTAGAAGGCAAATGGGGATGCTGAGCCAGATAGTGATGATGAAGGCATGCTCTGTAAGAGACATAATTGCAAGTGCTTTTGGTGATTGGTTCTCTCTACCTTTGGTATGTAGAATTAACCAAAACTCTGTTGTTTTCAGATCTTCCTGACCTTCAGAAATCTGGTTGATACTATCGTATTTGATGGGGGCTTTTGTAACGTCCCCATTCCTCCTCGGAGGGTGTACAACTTACATAAGAAGATTTTTTCAAAACATCACAAGCAAACATCAGCAAAGAAGATATACACCTATAGCTTGAAGTTTTCGTGTCCTCGCATGTGGGTATACTCTTGCCCTCTGCGTGCTACTATACCTCGCTTTTTGGGTAAAGGCACTGAGCAAGGCTGTGGAACTTTATTTTGAAGTTTAGTGACTTAGAAACTGTTAAAGCTCTGAAAATGGCAGGCATTCTATACATGTTGAAGCTCTTTTAAATATATTTGAGTATTGGGAAAAATATAAAATACCCCATTAAATTTCTGAAAATACTATTGTAATAATTTTGGATAGATAGCTCCAGTATTGATGTAGTTTGTTGTTTTTGCTACGAAAAATCTATCGAAGTGTGCAATAATACACAAAATTTAGTCAATCAGCTCATAGGTAGTGGCGTTTGTCTCTTAATAATGAAATGTGTCATCTTGTGGCCCTAAAAGTATTGAATATCCTAGTTCTGTCATGCGTAGGGAGAATCAATCTTCGAATGCAAAATATTCAGTCTTTAAGAGAGGAGTGATATTGATAAGTTGGCAAAATTTGACGAATGAGGGATAGTTTGGACTACCTAAAACTAGTTTTAGAATTTGCATTAGGGGTATTTTGGTGATTTTTCCTTGAGTATTGGTGTGATTGATGCAGTTAGAATGATGCCATCTTTTTCACGGCACTGCATTGATTTGCCTGTGTCAAACTATGTGCCTCAACATTTCGTTTGTTAATTTATGTAATTTTTGCCTCGCCAAGCTAAACCTGCGCATGAGGCTAAAAATGGTAGGCTTTCTATACTTGTTGAAGCTTCATTAAAAATTAATCTTTCAGTTGTATCTGCATATCATTTTAGTGACTGATGTAGTTGTCAATATATCATATGTTTCAATATATCATCTTTTTCTCTGGATTTGGGTGCTTTACTCGTCCATGCTAAATGCGACAACAGGATTTTGCTATGTGCTGCTGCTTCCTTATTTTACACACAAGACCAATCAGACATCTCAATAAGCCTGCTTAACCTCCAAACAAATCCATTGCCACTGTGGTCTTTTTGACACCTAATGTTTCTACCATCCATGCCTACTCCCTCCCTGGTTTTGCCTTGGTGGCTACCCTCATCAAGCCACCTTCTTGGTCTCAACCTGCACCGGGAGTAACCCCCACCACCACAGCCAAAACCTTTTCCAGTCCAGAAGGGATCCTTGGATTAACGGCAAACTGACCTCTCGAAGATCTCGATCACTCCCCCCGCTACCAAAACCTTCGGCCCGACTAGCTCTTCCAAAACCTTTCAAAGTGGCCTCCTCGCAAACCCTCCGCTCACTTTCCCATCCACTTTTAGTTCCCTCTTTGCAAGCTTCTCATCTCTTGCCATTACTCACCCCTTGCCAACAACCCGTCCAATGCACCTCTTCCCATCTTCCCTGCCATTGACAAACCCTCTGAATTCCACATGATAGTTTACCTCTCCTTGGCCCTCAACTACAAACTTCAGAAAGTCAAATACCATCTTACACACTAGCAAATGTTCTAGGCCAACTAAAAAGCCCCTCTTAGTCTTGGTTTGAAGCCTCCCCGCCTCTCCTTGGAGGATATCTCAAGCACAAGCACTCTTAAGCGACAAGCTAGAAGCCCTTAACATCCATTCTCTATTGGATTGTATAGAAGCTTTTATCCAAATGCTTATCAAGAACCTCCAATCTTAATGAGATTGTTTCGTAGCTTATATCCAAAGAACTTTGTCGACTTTGTCGACTTTGTCGAAGAGAGACTCGGACCTCACCAAAAAGCTTGCACCAATCTCCTTCCAAGAGTCTTTTCATTGGCATGGGCAAATCAGCTCTTCTTATGGAAGCAAGCCTCTCTGCACGAGTTTGATGCTAATTTTTTGAATCTTCTAACCCATTTGGCCTCTTCTCCGAGCTTCGCGGCACATAACGCAAGAAAGAGAACATAAGCAACCCTTTCAAAAGAAGTGGAGTCTCTACTAAAGAAGAGATGGTGGGAGAATTGGATCAAATTGGTTCATCATGAAGTCGCTACTCAAATGAAAAATCTTCTTTCACCGTTCCCAAGGATGCCTCCAAACCATAAGCATCCCCACCGTTTGGCCCATAATAACCTCCCCCCCCCGCCCCCCCCTCTCAGCAAGATCCTCCCATAAAGAATACCCTTCAAGAAACCCAACCCCTCTATTCCAATGGACCACCCTTCCGAAATGCCTCCCTCTTGTAATTTCCGCATTTTAACCTCTCCTAGCAACCAACTCCTCCCTCCTTTTCCAACCATTCTCACATTCCCCTCTACTCAAAACCCCTAATTACCCTCTTGGCACACTCTCAACAACCACCCATTTGCCACACCCTAAACCCCTCCATCCTAACTATAGCCTACCAAGATCTCCTAGAGCTTCAAAAAAGTTGCAATGGAAGAGGAAGAAGTAGGTTTAGAGCACCCTTCTACATGGGTCCAATTGCTTTTCTCTCAAAACCCTCTTTTTTCTAATCTTTGAACGCCTCCTTATACCTGATCATATGCATGATACTAATGGTGACCGTGGTAGTGTTGATAATCTAACCCTAAAAAAAAGAGAGGCTACACTTTCATCAATAGAACTCCAAAGACAAAAGACCCACCAATTTCTCTTTCTTACATGTCTATGGAATCAGTGCAAAGGGTATCCTCAATTGATTGTTGTAAGAATAAATGTTGCCAAGTTGCAAATTGCAACAGGGTCTTGCACATACGTCGGATTATTGGGGCCAGTTCCAAGAGACTGAAAGAAATAATGTTGTGCTCTTCGTGTCTTAGATGATGGATTCAAATTGAAAGTATGAATTCAAGCTTGAAGGAGTAGTTGTGTGCTGCAGAGCGTGGTATGAGATCCATGGAATCCCTAAGGCATCCTTTTATCACTATAGGGAGAAATTTGAAGCTAGTGTAGGTCAACATGTGCATGTAAATACAGGAAACGCTACAAGAACCTTAGAGCATACTAGTATGGCTAGAGCTCTACTTGAAGATTTTGTGAATATTAACTCTGAGCGAATGCCTAAAAAAAGAAAACAATGCTAGGTGGGTCAAGAGAGACTCAAATAAGAATACCACATACATATAAGTAGGTGGACATATTGGATGATATCACCCTACCGTCGACTCCACCTTGAGGGGTTGGTCGAGGCCATAAAAAAATTTCCAAATGTTCATTTTCAAGGATTTAGAATCAAGAGTACCCACATGTGGCATTAACTAAGACTAGCGAGTTCTCAAAATGTAGCTTATGTAGCTCACTAAAAGTTAGAAGCCAATAGAGGAAACATCCAGTATAAAGAAGGAATAAAGGTTCACATGTGCCAACAATCAAGTTCAGAAATATGTATTATGCATGGCGATAATTTTCAAAGTTACAACCAAACAAATACTTGTGAATGATTCATGATAAGATGGATCATGAAAGGATATCAATTCCTCAACTACACACTGTGCCAAAAGATAGATTCAGTTTGGCAATTGCAACTGGCATTGATAGGGATTATCACACATGAACATGGAAAAGGATATTATGGTCACTCTATGTTGAATGGATTATGGCCATCTGATCCTAATCTAACTATTTATTGATTGCATTATGTTTGTGTAGCCTCCAGCGTATGGAAAATCATTTTCTTGGTGATTTAACATCAAATGTAGCCTCAAGGAGCAGTGTCCTGCTTCTTGAAAGGCTGAGCTCAAGGGAAGCTTTAAAATATCATTACATCATTGATAATAAAGAGCTTATAGATCAACAAAGGAATGCAACTATAAGCTCTTCAACTATTAGCACTAATTTTCAAAAACTACCAAAGAATTCGCTTCTACAACTTGACAATTGTGCAAGTGAAAACAAGAGCCGATACCTTTTTGCTTACTTGTCTCTTTTGGTTGCAAAGGGTGTTTTCAAAATTGTTCAAGTAGGCTTTTTATTGATTGGCCATAGACACAAAGACATATGCTATGTTTAGCAGGTTCTCTAAAAGATTAAGAGTTGTCCAAACCTTCACTTGGCCACATTTGATGGATACACTAAGGACTAGCTCGACCTCTTCTACAACATCTAAAAGATTATGAGTTTGCCAAACCTTCACTTTGCCAAATTTGATGGATACACTAAGACTTTGGAAGAAAGATAACAATGACAAGCCAATGTTATCAGATAATGATCCTCCTCTATTACCAATGGCAAAGTGCGTTAAAGGCCATGAGGACATCATCCTGCTAGGGATAATGGCTTACACTAAATTTTGGAAAACCATTGGGATTGGATCTTGGGTTCCATGCTATTACAAACATGTGATAGGCTATTGGCATGATGTGCTTATCCTCCCACAGGTCGGATTGTGGATACTGTCATATTTTTAGGATATGAAGAATTCAATGATCATTATAATGGGTCTTAGAGAGACAAACCAAGGGAAGAATTCGATCCATTTGTAGATGTCCAATAAGGAGACTCTGGTCTATTGCTCCCTTTAGATTAAGATGTATGGCTTGCAATGCCTATGTCAAACATTGACATGGATATAAAATCACACAGCTATAAGAATTAATAATGCATTAGTGGGCACCATGTGCAAGAAGAAGTGGCTCGACAGATGATGAGGTCTATGCTGATTGTTGTTGGAAAGGCTTTTGGATGGAGAATAAAGCAAATCCTTGTGTTTGAGAAGTTATTGATGTAATTGTTTGGTCATGGAAACCTAAAAATCTAGGATTGTATAGAAGAATAAAGATTCATGACAATTATAAAAGCCCATATCTTTTTTTTTTCACCTCCTCTTATTATTTATGGTTTTAAACACCTCTTTTTCCAAGAAATACCAATCTCTTTGAGAGTTACTTTGTTGCATGTCATGATTGGAGAGAGAGAGAGAGAGAGAGAGAGAGAGAGAGAGAGAGAGAGAGAGAGAGAGAGAGAGAGAGAGAGAGGAGAGATCTCCAAAATATATTAAAACTTCCCACATTATAAAAAATGCACCAAGCAAATTTTTTCTCATTTTATCTAATTCAATCTTAACAAGTTTGTGCATGACTTGAAGGAAAGGAAGATATAGTATTGGAACTAGTAAACATAATCCTAGAAGGTTATGTTTTGGGCAATTTAATATAGGTGGATAATGAATCTCAAGTTCAAATTGAAGTTGATGGTAACATTTTAGAGATTTCTTGTGTTGTAGTTGCTTCCATCAGTGGTTCCAGTAAGGATATAAATGAAGATAAAGGATGTGTTGTAGTTGATTTGCAAGCTTGTTCCCTCTGCATGGATTGTTCTCAGGTATCTTGTTATTCTATGCAACCTATTATAAATGTGGTTTTGGTTCAAAAGTCTTTGGTGAGTCAATAATTGGTGTATCATTATTTCATTGTGCTTCCAATGAGTGTGAATCCTCTTTTGAGGTTGAGCACAATTTTGGAATGGATCTTTGGATACCATGGAAGTGTGTGGAGCCAAAAATAATGACGGATTCACTGAAGAGGATTGCATAGAAAAATCCATTTGTATGTCTTTTACATCCGCATGACTGATGAAGTGCATGGCATCACAAAAATGATACATGGTGTCATTTTTGTGACACCATGTATCTCCTCATGGTGTGCATGAGGAGATACATTAGTTTATGTTTGTTGATGACGACATGCTTATAGGTGATGATGTCACAAAGCAAGACAAAAATGCTATTACTGATGCTTCTTATCGGGATTGAAAGAAGAGAAAGACATTATTGATGTTTTCTAAGCTGATTTTGATGCATATGAACATAGCAATATGAATGGTTTTTCAATGTAAGTACCTATTTAGAGGGAGTGCAAAAAGAGTCTAGGGTATCAATGGATCTCTAGGTACATGTGCAATAGAAGAGGATGAAGAAACATATGAAGATTGCATGGACGAAGTTTTTTGTGTGTCCAACATCTTTGTAATGGCTAAAGTAGAGGATATCTCCTTGATCCAGGAATAGGAGGCTTGAACCAAGATTGCTTGGTGCTGGTTGAGATAGGTGATATATGGCCATGTGGATTTTTTGGTGATCATGTACTTGGACAATTAATCTATATGAGTCTGGAGAATCTACTGTAGGTTATGCTCTATGGTAGTGGAGCTCTCTTGTGTTTGGTTCAATAGACATTTACTATGTGCAAACTTATGGCAGCTTGCCCATATATCTAGTAGTCTTTGTTATAATGATACCAAGTTTTTGCTATTGTTGATCCAGAAGGGTATTATGTTGTCTACGGCTTGGGCCAGGGTTTGTCTATGTGTCATAGCATAGGGGATTCATTCTGGATATAGGGTAGTTCTACTCTAGTGGCTCAAATTTTTGAGTTTCTCCTATGATCCTATAGGGGGTTATGCTTTCATGAATCCAACAATTGGAAGATTGTTGATAGCATGTTTACAGGAGGGCAGTGATTGGATGAAAACCGCTTGTAGTTTTGGATGACGGCTAGCATATGTCAAAGGATGTGTAGGTTTAGAGGGGGTGGAAGTTGTGTCACTCCGCTTCTACGATAGAAAAAAGACCAAAGGGATGCAATATATGCAAGCTTGATGTGTACACCATATTTATTGGAGGTAGAACTAATCTTCTTCTTCTTCTTCTTTCTCTCTCCCTAACTCTCTCTCTCTCTCTCACTAAAAACTAAGGATACTTTGATGGGAGTAGTTGTTGTGTAGTGACGGGACATGGATGCAAGCTAAAGTAAACATGTATACATGCCAAATGTGCATTTTGGAGCCATAAAGTGTGTTTTTGATGCCAGTGACCCGGGGTGTTTAGAAGTTTCCGAGTGCAAGTAATTATATAGTTTTCAAAGTGCTCTCCAAGCTTGTCTTTACAACTCGTTGATTGGAGTCCAGATAGAAAAGTTATGAGCATTTGGAGTTTTTGAGGAGGTTTGTAGTTTTTGGATTAGCTTTTGGATGCGGAGGGTTCATTTTCAAATTTTTAGGGTTTTAATTGATAGCCTCTGCTATGAGCTATGAACTACGATCTACGATCTACGAGTAAAGCTTTACATCGCTCAAATCGCCCAAGTTATGCATTTTTCAGTTATAGCATCCATGGGATTCACGATTTCTGACCTTCATTGTATGGAGAAACTGTAAAGCGCAAGGAGGGATGGGTGCATTAGTTTGTGGGGAAAAGTTGGTCTTAGGATGTTTTCATCAAGTTGGAGGACTTATAGGGATTTTCAAGGACCAAATTGGGCTCCATTTGGGTCACTCATGAGCAAAAAACTAGGTATTTAGTTGAAACTTTGTGAAGCTTAGATGCTCAATGGAGGCATCTTTGTATTGTTACCATGTGGAAATAGGAGAGACCCACATGCGGGTGCAAGCTTATAGTTCTTGAGGTATATATAGGGAAGGGGCACCCCAAATTTTGACCCTGAAGAGAAAATTAAGCTATCCTAAGGGGTCTTTTTTGCATGATATGAAAAGAAAAGAGAGACCTCTCATTGAAAGCAACAACGGGTGGGGCTTGGTGAAAAAGAGGAAGAGGAGGTTAAGAAAAGAAGAAGAGAAGAGGCCATCAAACCCTTTGCGTGTGGTGCTCCTCTTTCAGCTACAGCGCGTACTTATAGGCTTGGGGGGGAGCGGGGGAGGGGGTTGGGTTTGGTCGCATGTGTCCTAGGGGCAAGGGTTGCTCCGGGAGGGGAGCACCCAATTGCCCCTCCCCTCCCCTCCCCTCCCCTCCCCTTGGGTGCTTCAAATGACCTATTTTTTGTTGGCAGGGTTGGCCGCTCCCCAGCTTCTTCATGAAGCTTAATCACTTTCCCAGTGAGGGTCTGCGTAAAGATCAATGGACTCTGATTGGCATGCAAGGCAAGCTGTGCTAGGCTTTGCCCTGCATGGTGGCACCGAAGGTCTCTCCGTGGTGGGTTGAGATCCCCTTGCAGCTCGGGTTCCTTCTTCTTTGGTCTTCTACTGTGCTGACGGTGCGTGGCTGGCCAAAAAAAGCTAGAAGATGTTGGTGCTCTGTTCGAGGTGATGGAGCAGGATGCTCCACCCTTATGCGGCTCTATTTAGGGAACTCAGTTATTGTCTGCTCCGGTTGTTTTGGTTTGGCTATGCTTCAGCTTTACGGGATCTTTGCTCGGGTCATGAATCTGTCTCTGGCATGGATAGCTTCCTTGTGGCAACCTTGCTCACTTTCTCTTGGTCGACCTTTTGTGCTGATATGGCCTTTTCTGGCAGCCTTTGTGATGTTTCTTTTTGGATTTTATGAGTAATGGGTCCCTGTAAAACCTTCGATGTGCTGAACTTCTATGACCCATTTGGTTTATCAGATGTATTTATTGTTATCTATGGTATGTTGGGCTCTCATGGCACACGATGTGCATGAGAGTATCTTGAAAATTTTTTGGTGTTTAATTCAATTCCAACTCACCTATTGGTGAGTATTGCAAAAAGAAAAGAAAAGCAGAAGAGAAAGCAAAAGAAGAAGAAGTGGGAAGGAGGAAGAAGTGAGGAGGAAGGTTGAACATGAGTCTTGCCCACTCTCGCACATTTGTTTTCTCTATTTGGGCAGAAAAGAAGGTGAAGGTGAAGAAGAGAAGAAGAAGTGTTGGGGTAGAGGACTTTGTGCCTTGCCTGACCGCCTAGGCTATGGGTGTCCACCCAGTGACCACCTTATTGCTTTGTACATATACAAAGAACAAGGGGTAGCTCATTACGAGTCTTTCTCCACCCACACACATTGCACTCTCTCTCCTTCCCTTCTTGCATGCACAACACCACACCGTGCACGCATTTTGCACTGCATGGCACTCTTCCATTGGTATTAGCGCCACGACGATGATCGACACGTGTGCGACTGCTTCTCGACGATCACCACGAAAGCAATGGAGCTTGGAGATTGGCTTGAGCTTGGCGTATATGGAAGCTTGACATAGCTTCCTTGAGCAAACCTGACCGAATTAGGGCGGATCGATTGCACCGGTGGATCTTAGAGTATTGCATGCGCAACCCCTCTTGGGCTTGGAGAATTGAAGCAATTGAATTTGTACAACACAGAGGTCGTGAGCTTGGAGAATTTGGGGCAATAGTCGGCATTGCAAAGTTTGCAAGGGCCAAGCAGGAGATCGAGAGGTTCTGGAGCATGTGAATTGGGATCTATAGGTCAACACATGAAATCAAGCACACACAGAATCTATGCGCTGCAGGAGAAGTGGACATAGAGCATCAAGTCAAGGTGTGTGTGTTTGTTTGTTAAAGCAAGCAAAAACTAGCAGCCAAGAAGCAAGTGAATCTTGGATCTTGGTTGTGCTTGCTTGCCTTTGTGTGGAGCCTTGTGTGACATGGCTGATCTTTGTTGTTCCAAGTTGCGCTACTACTTTTGGTGACCATATTTGAGTGTTAACGTCATAAGATTTCTCTGCTTAAAGTATCTTGACTAGAATCATCCGTTGCGTCACCTGAATTTGTTGGGTAGCTTGGTTGAAGTTTGACTTTGGTACCCATACTTGTTGCATTGCTAGTTCTTTGAAGGTATTTTCTTTGGCCCTTTGCGGTTGTCCCTTCTCTTGATTGAGGCGTTTGTCTTCCGTTGATAGCTTGGCTTTCTCTTTGCAAAATAATTCTCTTGAGGTGAGTAGGTCCAAGCTATTACTTTAGGATTTTTGACCCAAATATTAGTGTTTCCTTGAAAGTAGCCTTGAGCAGTGATTGACTCATTTGATGCTACCAACTCTGCCACTTGTGGTTGTTGAGTTTGGACTTCTGATTGGTATATCCAAATTGGATCTTCAACTTTGATGTGCTCGTTGGATACTAACAATTGGTTGACTCGTTTTGGCTTCTTCTGGAGACTTTTTTTTGTGATGGAAACTTTGGTTGATAAATTTTTTTCTTAGGTTTCCATTGCATCTTTGATAGTGTGGCTCTTGATGTAGAGATTGCGTAGGCGGTCTTGATCGAAGCTTGTTGAAGATAAAGTTAAATTGCGAGGTTTTGATCGAGGCTTGTTGAAGATAAAGTTGAATTGCGAGGTTGATCTGCTTGGGTTTTTGCTTTAGCTTTATCATTTTCGGTGACGATTGGTTGTTTCTTTTTTGCATGGGCTTGAGATACCTATGGGACTATTGATGTTGTTGTTGTTGAAGCCTTTCCTGGTTGTCCATCCAGATTTTTGTCAGGATTGGACTCTCTTTGCTGTGATGGGAGTTGATTATGTAGAATGTGTCTTTGAACTCCCCAAACTTGAGTACGACTTCTGCTATGCCAAAGCTATTTTTTAGTGTTCTAGAACTTGTGTACACTGTTTCTTCTAGTTCTGTGATTGACGGTTTTCCCATCATTATCCACGTACCATAAGTTATTAGATTCCTTGTTGCATAAGGATCTATTACAAATGAACACCTAATTTTGAGTCTTGTTTCTTCGCATACGTTGAATTTGATCACTGTAGGAGACTTTTTTTTTTTTTTTGGGTATTCTTGTCCTTTCTTTGATCTTGAGTTTTTTGATGTTGCGGAACTTGGAAACACTGCTTCTTTCGCTACTCTCAATTGCACTTTTGGAGTCAACTTCTTTGAAACAAATGTTGTCAAATCTTGAGGTTTGTCAATGATGACATATTCTCGTGGTCGCTTTTCTTCTTTTGTTTGTGCTTTTGTATCATGGTCCATGATGTAGTTGTCTGTCTCACCTATTCTACTTTCATACTTACAATTTCATTAGCTTCCTTCAACACTTTTATTATAAAACAGGGAGTTATGTCATAGCCATACTCAGTATAAAACTTTGTGGGAGTTATTTTGTTTACGCACACATCTAGAGTAGCTAGCATCTAATCCCATCCAAAAGGTTCAAAAAAATGTTCAAGAAATGGATCTCGAATGTAGTCCTTATCCTCTTTTAATATCTCTAGGATGCAATCTTCTTTCCTTAGGCTCCCAGCTTCAGACGCTCCACACATCCAAATATGCTCTTTGTCGTGCACCAGTGCAACAATTTTGTTTCATGGACCGTAGTTGAGTGAAAGTCTCCCATAGGAGTTCGATTAACCCTAGTTCTGTAATCGGACACTCAAATGTCTTGAGACACTAAAGTGTTCTTTTTTTCTAGCAACTTGTCATAATTATTTGGTGAATCTAGAAAAAAAATCCATAGGTCACGTTCATATCTCAGGTAAGCTATGAGGTGAAGAACATAGCCAAATTTACTTTTGCCAGAATTAATACCAAATTAAGATTATAATGATAAGTTTTAAGATGCAAAAATCATGGAAATTTAGTGCAATTTTAGCAAAATTTTCCTAAATTGAATATAACTTCTCATCAAAATAAGATTTGCATAGATTTCAAGGTATATGGATAGGAAAAAACTTATTATAGCAAGAAATTGAGCTTCATAACCTAGTTATGGGACTAGATTTTCGTTATAATCAAAAGACCAAAATCTTGAAAATGCTGACAAAGAGGAAAATTTTGGTCTTTCAAGGCCTCTTTCATTAACATGATGAGGTTATGGGACAAAACCTAAAGTGTATAATGTATCTATAGGTCAATACCCATCAACTAAGCATTTTTCAAGGGTTCAAACTTATAGGCATCTTGTAATTTAAGCTCATTTTTAAAAATTTGTGGTACGTAATTTCTTGCCAAAAAAACATTGCTATGAAAAACTAATGAAAGTGTGTATATAAATCTCCCAATTGTGTCCATATAAGGTATTTGTATACAAATAAGTGAGATGAATGGAAAAATAAAAAAATGGACTTTATTTTAAGATTTATCTTTGATAAATAAAAAATCATAATTACAACATGCACAGTTTTTTGGATATGCCATAAATCACCAAATGTGGCTTGCATAACCATGAAAAATTATCACCTTCTATAATGGAGTCATAGATCTAGTATATATGCATCATAAGACATTATAAATTTAGATGAACTAAATGTTTTTTGTGATTGTTAATTGAATTTGTGTACGTTGCATATTTGACCCACATTACTTTTTTTATTTAATTCTAGTCACAAAGGATTTTGTTTTACATGACAATTGCAAAAATATCAAACACATATATAAGTAGTTACCACGGATTATTGCATGCACCCTGCTCATTTTTTTCTTAAGCAAAGGTACAAGTTTTAATGAAACATTGAATGCTGTTTTGCGTAGGTTCTTTTCATGGGTGTAGTTACTATTGAGGTTATGATCAAAAGTGAGGGATTATAATTTCTATGAGTACTTTGAATAACATTTTATAAGTTTGCAAAAGCATTTCTTGAGATGTGTTCTAGATTTCATGTACCATTTTATTTCTTTTCGCAAAAAAATGGCACTAAAGTGTCCTTTTTGGTACCAAACTAGTGTTAAGAACTCTTTAACTATGGTCCTTGGTGATGATCCTCGTTGTTACACCCTTATGCCTTAGATAGAGGTGGTCATAGCCCCAATCTTGCACCATTTTGAGTTGACGCATGAATGGTCTCCCTAAAATAATGTCAAAGTTGTTGCTATGGCAAAAGTAATGCTCATATACAATCCCACAAGAGGATACAATTATTAGTTCAATTATACCCAAAGGTCTTTCTATAAATTTGTCTGCAAGTTGCAGTTTCATTCATGTTTTTCTGAGAGCTGGTTTCCCCCGTTTCTCCCAGGTTTCTTTTTTGGCAATGGCCACTCTGCCCCGCTATCAAGTATAGCAATCATTTTCACTACTTTGTTTTCTAGTGGCAAGGCGGTGTTCCTTTCTTCTCCTTCATAATAATCTCCCATCTTGTTTACAGGTATTGGTTTCACTTTTGGTTTCTCTAGTGGAGTTTTACCCATGTTTTCATTTATAGGAAGTGATTTGTTCACCTCTTTTGAGTCTGTCCCTAATTGGAATTCAGTTACTTGTGCCAAGAATGCCTCTTATCCGGTTCAGGGACTTGGAAAGATTGTGCTTACTACTGCAAATGGCAGTTCTCTCACACTTGTTGGTGCACTTTATGTACCTGTGATCCAGAAGAATCTTTTGTCTGTATCTGCACTTGCTAGACTTGGTCTTGTAGTGTGGATGACAGATGTACAATACATGATCTATGTTTTGATGATGAACTTGTTGCATATGGCATTTTATGCTGTGGCTTGTATAAGCTCACTTTGTATGAAAAGTGTGAGTAGAACTTTGCAAACAAAATTTTGGATTCTAAGGCTATTTCAGATGCAAAACTTTGGCATGCACGTTTTGGTCATATGAATTTTGCTAGTTTGCCACGTTTGTAGAAATTTGATATGGTTGCTTCTTTACTATCTCTTGAAGCACCGTCAAACATGTTTGTGAAGGCTGTATTTTGGGTAAGATGCAGCATTCTAAGTTTCCAAAGGATGGTTCAGTTAGGGTCACATGCAGGTTGCAACTTGTGCATAGTGATGTTTGTGGGCTCATGTAAACTCTGTCCTTGGGAATTACCTTTACTTCGTGACTTTCATTGATGATTACTCCAGGCATGCATGGGTATTTCCGCTTAAAGTGAAGTTCAAAGTTTTTATGTGCTTCAAACAATTTTTGGCTATGGCTGAAAATGTATCAAAATGTACTATGGACACCCTCCGTTTCGATCGAGGGGGGGAGTATATGTCTCATGAATTTAATGCATTTCTGGCTAGTTGTGGGATAAAACACCAATGTACATTTCCTTATACGCCTCAACAAAATGGTGTGGCTGAGAGGAAAAACAGGTCACTTATGAAAATGGCACGATATATGGTCAAAAGTCAAGCTTGGCCGCATTCGTTTTGGCTTGAAGCCATCATATGTGCCACTTATGTACTAAATAGGTGTCCTACAAAAGCTTTGTAGTCTTTTACTCCAGATGAAGCATGGTATGATAGAAAGCCTTCTATTGAGCACATGCGTGTTTTTTTGGTTGTTTGGCATATGCTTTGGTGCCACAAACACAATGCAAAAAATTGGATGATAAGGCTGTTAAGTGTATCTTTGTTGGTTATAGTGTTGAAAGCAAAGTTTACAGGTTGTATCATCCACAAACAAAGCGTAATCTGGTTTCACGGGATATTGTGTTTGTGGAAGATTCTGTTCAACCCTTGTTGTCATGTACTAGAGATAGTAATGTAAGCTCATCACAGGACATTTATGACACTTTATTGCCTCGTTTTAGTGGTGGAAGTTTGAATGTAAATTCCAATGAGGCAAATGTACAACCTATGGGGACTTCTAAAAATGTTACAGATCAGCCTATTACTGATGCAGATGTACATGATGTACTTGATGGGGAAAGGACTGAAAATGAGCAGGCTAGAGGTATGCCAAAATGGCTAGTGCACACATTACTGATGCAGATGTACATGATGTACTTGATGGGGAAAGGACTGAAAATGAGCAGGCTAGAGGTATGCCAAAATGGCTAGTGCACACATTGCATGACAGTAAATTGGATGCACCTTTGTCTAGTCATACTCGTTCAGGCTCTTGCCATGCATCTTATGAATTAGATTTTTATGCTTTGGCTGTGTCTAGCGTACATGATGTTGAGGAACCTCTATCTTTTGATGAAGCACATAATTCAAAAAATTGGATGGCTAGCATGCAATCAGAATATGATGCACTTATAGAAAATGACACATGGACTTTGTGATTTGTGGTCCTGGCAAAAAGGCAATTGGTATGAAGTGGGTTTACAAGTTGAAACACAAGCCGGATGGTGAGATTGATCGCTATAAGGCTTGACTTTTTGCAAAGGGTTATGCACAAGAAAAAGGCATAGATTATGAAGAGACTTTTTCTCCCACTTGTCGATGACTACTATGAATTTTCTATGTGCATTGGTAGCGCATTTTGGTTGGGATGTACTGATATCAGTTAGACATTGTTACTGCTTTCTTGAATGGTGACATATTTGAGGAATTTTATGTAACACAACCTCGCGGTTTTGTCAAAAAAGGACAAGAGAATAAGGTGCAAATGTAACAAAGCTTTGTATGGGTTGAAGCATTCTCCTCATTCTTGGTATGAGAAGGCTGACACTCATTTGGTCAAACGAGGCTTTTATAACAGTCCAACAGAAAGCACATTGTATGTAAAGTGTGAGGGTGCTGTACTTCTCATTGTGGTTCTTTATGTAGATAATTTGCTGATCACTAGACCAAATGAGAGACATATTGCTGAATTTAAGGCTGATTTGCATGCTACTTTCAAGATGAAAGATTTGGGGCTGTTGCATCATTACTTGGGGTATACAGTTTAAGCAGTGTGATGGTGGTATTTCCTTGTGTCAGAAAAGTTACATAGAGACATTGCTATGTAAGTTTGGATTTGAGGATTGCAAACCTATTGCCACTCCTATGGAAAGAGGTTTGAATTTGAGTCTACATCATGCTGGTGATCTTGCTGACGTCACTCTTTACCAAACTGCTGTTGGCTGCCTCATTTACGCATGCAACACGAGGACGATATTAAGTTTGCAGTCTCAGAGGTTAGCAGATTTATGCATAGCTTAGGGTCTAAGCATTGGCAGGCAATCAAGAGGATTTTTTTCTACTTGAGTAGCACTTTATATATTGGATTGTTTTATCCCAAGGGGGGATCATTGCCACCAGACTTACATGCTTTTTCGGACTCAGATTGGGCTGGTTGTTTTGACACGTGAGTGTTCACAAGTGGTTTTTGTTTCATGCTTGGCAGCTCATGTATATCATGGTTGAGCAACAAGAAACCTACTATGGCCACTTCTATTTGTGAGGCTGAGAACAATACAATCTCACAGCTACAGTTGAGTGTGTACGACTCAGACACCTTATGGCTGATTTGGGTGTTGGACAGGACACTGCCAATACTATCTACACTGACAGTGAGAGCGCATTGGCATTTTCAAGGAACCTAGTTTTTTATGCTCACACAAAGCACATTGAGGTGCATTACCACTATGTCAGGGAGAGGCTCTCAGTAGGAGAGATCAACTTGGCTTATGTGCCAACACAGGACAACGTTGCAGATTTTTTCACAAAGGCATTGTCTTGTGAGAAGTTTGAAGCTTCTGCAAAGCTTTGGGCTTACTCCCCTTTGTGGACTGATCATGTCCTGAGGGCATGGCACTTCCCTTTACTCATGTGCTAGCTCTCATTCATTGCATCATTCCAGGGGGATTTGTTACCATATACATGTGGTGGTGATGTGTGTGAACACACTAGGACCGGCGGGGCATTTTTTCCCTCTTTAGGAGGTTTTTCCCCCCGTGCATTGTATATATGCCCATCACTCTAGGGCTATCTATCTTTCCATTGCACACTAAGTAATACACTCTCTATTGTGTGCCTTGAGCTTCCTTCGTCTTCTCCAAGCTATGTGTGTTTTCTTGCAGCCCTAATTCCAACAATCACCTCTCTGTAGGCCTTGCAATTGTTAACTAGATATAGAGCTTCTCTAGTTAGTTTCTTGAATGTCGTGCATCCTTTTAATTGTAGGTTCTTTTTGAGAGTTTTGTTCCTCAAGCCCTCTATGAAGAGAACTGATAATCTCTCATCTTGTGGTAACTCTCTCACAGGTCATCTTTTTCATTCTCTTTCTGTTTGAAAGCGTAGATCTGTGACACCATGTTGTGCTTGATTTCCCTTTTTGAGAGTTCTCATGCAAATTCTTGCAAAAGTTGTTGTATGTGTGGAGAGTCATCTTTGTTCAATGGTTAGAACCACCCCAATGCCGTTCCTTCCAATCTCAATCAAAATCCCTTGTATTGGGTGTGAAAATTTGCAATCTATTCAGGTCTCAAAACTTGCTTGAAGAGTGAGACATTAGCTTACAAATATCTTGATCCATTATACTTTGTTTTAACACATTGGGCCACTTGAAATGGTGTCATTTGTTTTGGTTCAATCACCCATCTAACCAATTCGTGGTCTCTTGCAAAGTCGGCTCTTGCTCTCTTTTGTTTTCTTGGAGAAAATCTTGGTGGAATTTTCTTTGATACATGCTCTGGCCTTATTTTTGGCTGAAATCAAGTAGAGATTGGTCTCTCAAAAGTCAAGTATTGTGATCTCTTAGTCTTTGGAAACTGGTTTTGGGTATCCTAAAATTTTAAAATTAGGAAATCTAAAAAAAAACCCAGATTTCTTCCTGGCTTTACTTGACTCAATTTGGAGTTGTGTATCAAAAGTTAGTGCAATTTTTGTGAACCGCTCTTGAAACAACACTCAAAATAGTCTTAGAACTTGGACATAGGAACTTTTTCTTGTATCTTGGTATCCATAGGGTAGTTTTGGCTCAAACTTGATATTTGAGATGTAATCAAGTATAGCTACAAGCTCATCAAGTCATATAAACCCCACTATGGAGAGGTACATGGATCGCGATCCATGTTCCTGTGTCATATTTTGACTTCAAATTTTGATAGTGGCTAGACAAGGTTATGCACAGGCTCTGTACCAATTTTTATCAAATTTTGAGGTGGAGGTACTTGGATTGCAATCCATGTTCAACCACACATGGACTTGATCTTTGGACAGCTTGTTACACACTATGTCTACAAACTATATCTCAAATCTTTTTGAATTTGGACTTGTTTTGATAGGTCAAATGCCCAACCCTAGGTCTACTATGGGGTTTTCAATTTGTCTTCTGTTTTGATGCATTTTGACCCATATTTTTTTTTATTTTTTCCCAAAATTGGACTTGGGGATATGTTTCCTTATGTATACACTACAAATCTATAAAATTCCAAGTCAAGCTCTCACCGTAGGTACATGGATTGTGACCCATGTTTGAAGGCCAAATAGAGTTTTCTTTGTACCATTAGGGTCAGAATGAAGAGTAGATGCTATGATATCAAACTTTTTGGGTTTGGACCTCTGGTTAGGAAGTTAGGTCAATGTTTACACTTTCTCAGAGTACTTGGAAATTCTAGGATTTTGGTTGGGGTTTTGAAATCCAAATGAGATGGAACTTTGGGGTTATGCTAGAAATACCATGTAGATCATAGTGTCTAGGTTCTGGTCCAAAAATTTGCAAAAGGTACATGGATTGCAATCCATGTTTGGAGATCTTTTGACCCCAAATTTGAATCACCTATAGATGAAGGTATTTCTAAGTTATCCCCAAAATCTTTTTGGATTTGGACAAGTTTTGGTTAGTAAAAAGTAAAACCCTAGGTCTATTTTAACAGTTTACCACTTTGAAATGTTTTTGGCCCTTTTGACCCACTTCTTGAATTTTTTTTGGCAACCCTCCTTTTGGGAAGTTTTTTCACAATGGTCTTTGCTACATGATGGTAAAGTTTTTATTTAAAAATTCACATGAGGTACATGGATCGTGATCCATGTTTGGTCACTTTTGGACTTGAAATTTGGTGAGCTGATAGCTTATGATGTTTGTAGCTTGCTTCCAAAATCTTTTTGAATTTGAGTTTGGTATGGTAGTTTTGGACAATCTTCTGTTTTTGGCCCTTTTGACCACTATTTTCAACTTTTTTTGCAAATGCTTCTTTGGAAAAAGTGATTGTCAAATCTCAGCCAAAATTAATGATGAGGTACATGGATTGCGATCCATGTTTCATCAAATTTGGACACCAAATTTAGCGTGCTGATTATTTTAGTGCTAGTAGTCTACTGCACAACTTTGTTTTGGATTTGAACAACTTTTTATCAACCAAAAACAATTTTTGTGATTGCCATGTGGTTTTTGGCTAGTTTTTGTGTTTGGCACCCTTGACATCAGCTAGCTACTACTCAAATCTCAGTCCAAAATGATGAAAATTGGATCGCGATCCATGTTTGACAACATTTTGGCACAAAATTTGGTCAGCTAGTTGTGTATGCCCTATAGATGCCAAATCCCAAGTTTTTTTTAATTTGGATCACAAAATCTCAAGATATGCACAATTTTGTATCTAAAATCCCTTTTTCTACTATTTTTTTCTTAACAGCCAAGTTTAATGTGAGTTTTGAATTTTTCTTGCAAACAAACATTATCAAAGCAATGTTCCACTGATGCACAATGTCACTGACATCTTTTTTGCAAAAAAGGCATATGAGGTACATGGGTCGCGATCCAAGTAGGTCAAAAATTGGGGGGGGGGCACCTCCTTGTGATGTTAGTGGGGGGGTTGTCCCTTTGTTATATATACCTCAATAACTACAAGCTTGCACTTGCATGTGAGTCTTTCCCATTTTCACATAGTAGCATTACAAAGACCCCCCATGCATCCAAGCTTCACAAAGTTTTAATTAAAAACCTAGTTTTTTGCTCATAAGTGGCCCAAATGGAGCTCAATTTGATCCCTAAAAATCCCTGTAAGTCCTTGAACTTCACGACAACATCCTAAGACCAAATTTTCCCCACAAATCAATGCACCCATACCTCCTTGATTTACAATTTCTCCATCCAAAAACTGTGAAGCCCATGGATGCTATGACTAAACAATGCATAACTTGGGCGATTTGAGCCCAATTTGAGCTCCGTAAAGCTCCATTCATAGCTCATAGCCCATAGCAGAGGCTATCAATCTAAACCCTAGAAAATTGAAAACAAACCCTTAGGTACATATCCCAAAGATGATCCAAAAACTACAAACCGGGTCCTCGAAAAACTCCAAATGCTCTTAACATTTCTATTTGGACTCCAATCAGCGAGTTGTAAAGACACTCTTGGAGAGCACTTTGAAAACTACATAATTACTTGCACTTGGAAACTTCTAAATAGCCCAACTCACTGGCATTGTTAACTATGGTGAAACATAAGCAAAAAATACACAAACTGCGGAACATCCGTGTAGAAAGAGACAAGAAACAAAACAATCTTCTCCTTCATTGCTTGACAAGGAACAAGATTACAAGAAGTTATCTAGAAAAGCTGAACGACATAACTTTTGAGGTCACATGAAACTCCCAAGACAGCCACACAGATAATAAGAACAAAACAATTTTTGACCTTACAAATGGGAAATAGGTAATGGCTAAGTATGCCTTTTACACAGGCACTACCAGGTGGCTTGAAATTTTTGCAAAATTTGACCCGACTCTCACAATCCCTTGATGCAAAATCAAAGAACTGGGTTGGGAGGACCCCCCCCCCGCTGCGTAAGGGATTGTAAGCACTCAGCTGGATCTAAGCACTTGCTGCTACCGAAATTGCTACCCATTACTGGACTACTTTCTCCCGTCTTCACCATCAGGGACTTTGTTTTCTTTTCCACCAGTATTATCGAACTGCCAGCTTCCACGCTTTCTTGCAGTGCCTTAATGGTCAAAACCGCTATTTGGTCCACCAATATAGCTTGTTTTTCTTTTATCCGCCTGCACTTTTTTGAATTCCATCTGTAGCTCAGTCATTTGTGCCATCACATTTTCCTCAACTGCATCCATCCATGCCTTGCATGCATCTAAAGTTACCTGGAAGTCTAGTACTGCTCCACCTTAGACGTCTTCATGTGCTTAATCTCCCCTTCTAACTCTGCCAGATACTTTTGCAACTCTTTGTACTGTTGATCCACCACCTGTAGGGATTCTAATGTCTCTATATTCTGTTTAGCCCTATCTCTTGTAGCCTCTAGATATTCTTTTTGCTTCAAAATAGATTTTTGAATAGAGTTAACACAACCCATTTAATCCTCTACATCCGTCATTACCCACATTGGGGTAAACAATCCTCTCTCATGGACATTCACGTGTGGCAAATCAAATTCTACAACCTTAGGTTGCTTCTACCTTTTGCACCTTCTCAATGGAAGCTAAAACATAAGCATACAAACTTTCTAAATAAGGAGTTAGCCAATCAAGGTGTGTATTTATGTGCTTGTCCATCTAAATGTAAACGGGCAGCCCCTGAAAAACCCAAGTTTTTTGGAATTAGGGTTGCAAAGAAACGCACACAGCTTGGAGAAGACGAAGGAAGCTCAAGGCACACAATAGAGAGTGTGTTACTTAGTGTGCAATGGAAAGATAGATAGCCCTAGAGTGATGGGTGTGCATACAATGCTCGGGGAAAAAACCTCCTAAAGAGGGAAAAAATTCCCCAGTGGTCCTAGTGTGTTCACACACATCACTACCACATGTATGTGGTAACAAATCCCCCCTGGAGTGATGCGGTGAACGGGAGGTGGCACATGAGTAAAGGGAAGTGCCATGCCCTCAGGACACGATCTATCCACAAAGGGGAGTAAGCCCAAAGCTTTGCGGTAAGCTTCAAGCTTCTCATGAGACAATGCCTTTGTGAAAAGATCTGCAACATTGTCCTATGTTGGCACATAAGCCAAGCTGATCTCTCCTGCTGAGAGCCTCTCCCTGACATAGTGGTAATGCACCTCAATGTGCTTTGTGCGAGCATGAAAAACTGGGTTCCTCGCAACTGCCAAATGCCCTCTGACTGTCAGTGTAGATAGTGTTGGCAGTGTCTTGTCCAACACCCAAATCAACCATAAGGTGTTTGAGCCGTACACACTCAATCGTATCTGTGAGACTGTCTTGTTCTCAGCCTCACAACTAGAAGTGGCCACAGTAGGTTTCTTCTTGCTCAACCATGATATACATGAGCTGCCAAGCATGAAACAAAAACCACTTGTAGACACTTGCGTGTCAAACCAACCAACCCAATCTGACTCCAAAAAAGCATGTAAGTCTGGCGGCAATGATCCCCCCTTGGGATAAAACAAGACAAGATGTAAAGTGCCACTAAAGTAGAGGAAAATCCTCTTGACAACCTACCAATGCTTAGACCCTAGCCTCTTGTTGCATACATAAATGAGGCAGGCAACAGTAGTGTGGTATAGAGTGACATCAGCAGGATCGCCAGCATCATGTAGAATCAACTTCAAACCTATTTCCATGGGAGTGGCAATAGGTTTGCAATCCTCAAGTCCAAACTTACATAGCAATGTCTCTATGTAACTTTTCTGACACAAGGCAATACCACCATCGCGTTGC
Source organism: Adiantum capillus-veneris (assembly GCF_014529385.1). Taxonomy (NCBI): domain Eukaryota; kingdom Viridiplantae; phylum Streptophyta; class Polypodiopsida; order Polypodiales; family Pteridaceae; genus Adiantum; species Adiantum capillus-veneris. Next base: position 157,396,468 of record NC_140934.1, on the reverse strand, counting down.
TTAAACTGTATACCCAAGTAATGATGCAACAGCTCCAAATCTTTCATCTTGAAAGTAGAATTCAAATCAGTCTTAAATTCAGCAATATGTCTCTCATTTGGTCCAGTGATCAGCAAATCATCGACATAAAGAACCACAATGAGAAGTACATCACCCTCACGCTTTACATACAATGTGCTTTCTGTTGGACTGTTACGAAAGCCTCGTTTGACCAAATGAGTGTTAGCTTTCTCATACCAAGCACGAGGAGATTGCTTCAACCCATACAAAGCCTTCTTACATCTGCACACTTTGTCCTCTTGTCCTTTTATGACAAAACCACGAGGCTGCGTTACATAAACTTCCTTAAATATGTCACCATTCAAGAAAGCAATAACAATGTCTGATTGATGTACATCCCAACCAAAATGAGTTGCCAATGCACATAGAAAATTCACAGTAGTCATACGACAAGTGGGAGCAAAGGTCTCTTCATAATATATGCCTTTTTGGTGTGCATAACCCTTTGCAACAAGTCAAGCCTTATGGCGATCAATCTCACCATCCAGCTTGCGTTTCAACTTGTAAACCCACTTCGTACCAATGGCCTTTTTTCCAGGAGGCAAATCACATAAAGTCCATGTGTCATTTTCTATAAGTGCATCTTATTATGGCAGCCATCCAATTTTCTGAATTTTGTGCTTCATCAAAAGACAGAGGCTCCTCAACATCATGTAAGCTAGACACAGCCGAAGCATAACAATTTGATGCATAAGATGCATGGTGAGAGCCTGAACGAGTACGACTAGACAAAGGTGCATCCAATTTACTTTCACGCAAAGTGTGCACCAGCCATTTTGGCATACCTCTAGCCTGCTCATTTTCAACCCTTTCCTCATCAAGTACATCATGTACATCTACATTAGTAATAGGCTGATCTGTAACGTTTTCAAAAATCCCCATAGGCTGTACATTTGCCTCATTGGAACTTACATTCGTATTTCCACCACTGAAAAGAGGCAACAAAGTGTCATAAATTTCCTGTGAGCTTACATTACTATCTCTAGTACATGACAACAAGGGTTGAACAGAATCTTCCACAAACACTACATCCCGTGAAACCAGAATACGTTTTGTTTGTGGATGATACAACTTGTAACCTTTGCTTTCATCACTATAACCAACAAAAATACATTTGACAGTCTTATCATCCAATTTTCTGCGTTGTGTTTGTGGCACCAAAGCATATGCCAAACAGCCAAAAACACTCATGTGCTCAATAGAAGGCTTTCTATCATGCCATGCTTCATATGGAGTAATACACTGCAAAGCTTTCATAGGACACCTGTTTAGTACATAAGTGGCACACATGATGGCCTTAAGCCAAAAAGAATGCGGCAAAGCTTGACTTTTGACCATACATCGTGCCATTTTTGTAAGTGACCTGTTTTTCCTCTCAGCAAAACCATTTTGTTGAGGTGTATAAGGCAATGTATATTGGTGATTTATCCCACAACTAGCCAAAAATGCATTAAATTCATGAGATATATACTCCCCCCTTCAATCAGAATGGAGGGTGCCCATAGTACATTTCGAGACATTTTCAGCCATAGCCAAAAATTGTTTGAAGCACATAAAAACTTCGGACTTCACTTTAAGTGGAAATACCCATGCATGCTTGGAGTAATCATCAATGAAAGTCACGAAGCAAAGGTAATCGCCCAAGGACGGAGTTTGCATGGGCCCACACACATCACTGTGCACAAGCTGCAACCTGCATGTGGCCCGAACTGAACCATCCTTTGGAAACTTAGAATGCTGCATCTTACCCAAAATATAGCCTTCACAAACATGTTTTGCAGGTGCTTCAAGAGGCCGCAAAGAAGCAACCATATCAGATTTCTGCAAACGCAGCAAACTGGAAAAATTCAGATGACCAAAACGTGCATGCCAAAGTTTTACATCTGAAATAGCCCTTGAATCTGCAACAACATTTGCAAAATTTTGTCTACACTTGTCATACAAAGTGAGCTTATATAGTCCACGTCATAAAAGGCTAGATGCAACAATTTCATCACCAAAACTGAGATGATGAATTGTACATCTGTCATCCACAAATTTGACTACAAGACCAAGTCTAGCAAGTGCGAATACAGACAAGAGATTATTCTTGATCCTAGGTACATAAAGTGCATCAACAAGTGTGAAGGAACTTCCATTTGCAGCAGTAAGCACAATCTTGCCAAGTCCCTGAACTGGATAAGAGGCATTGTTGGCACAAGTGACTGAACTCCCATGAGGGACAGACTCGAGAGAGGTGAAAAATTCACGATGTGAGGTAATGTGCTTTGTAGCACCATTGTCAAAATACCACACATGTGAATCTGTAGCAAACTGACAAGCATGCATCATGGACAACAGGATTGTAAGTGCACTCTACGCTAAAAGCCCATTCTGTATCAACAGCAGCAACACAGTCTCCTTTTACAGAAGACTCAACAATGGATGCATTTGTAGTGGAACCATCATTTGCAGTGGAACCACCCTCTTTCTTCTTAGCCTCTTTGGCCTTCAACTTAGGACACTGCTTGATCAAGTGATCATTAGCTTTACAATAATGGCAACGCATCTTCGTTTTGCCCTTATCACCAGAATCGCCAGATGAAGTGCTGCCAACAGAAGCATTAGGAACATAAAATTTTCCACTCGCAGCAGAACCATAAGAAGTGGCTGTATTGCTGTTACCACCCTTTCTCTGAGAACCAATAAAAGCCTGTTCAACTGTGCGCTGCCTAGTCTTGTTTTTTCTAGAAAGCGACTCTTGTAACAACAATGTGCATAATGCATCAAACTTGACAACTTCAGGATTTCCTTGGGTCATAAGTCTCCAAGTACTAGCAAAAGTCTGGTAAGAATCTGGTAAGGCATCAAGAACAATCTGCACAAGGGAACTGTTTGAAATGACTTCACCTGCAGAAAAAAGTTGCTCATTGATATCCTTGACACTAGCAAGGAAAGTGTCCATATCATCTTCCTCATGCATAATCTTCGACTCCAACTCTTTACGCAGCAAAGCAATTTTAGCCTCATTGCGACTTGCATAAAGACTAGCCAAAATATCCCAAGCTTGTTTTGTAAATTTTACTGAACGAATGTGAGGAACAATGGTGCGCTTTACAGACAATGCAATCAATGCATGAGCCTGCACATCCTTTACATCCCAAAGAGCTTGTTCTGCCGTAGGCAAAACAACTCTAATAGTAGCAATCCTTGCAGCAAGACCTGCAACATCCTTAACATCGCCTACATCCTTAGAACTAGGACGTACATCAATGCCCTGCACAATATTCTAGACGCCCTTTGACACAGGAATCTGTTGCATCATGTAAGCCCACATAGGGTAATTGTCCCCATCCAACCTATCCTCAGCAACAAACATCTTGAAGACATATGTGCTGTTGCCAGCCATGGTAAATGCTGCACTTGATGTGAAAAAATGCCCAAAAATAGGAGAAACGGAGTGGGAATAACACGTAATATATAGCACAACCGTAGAAGATTGTAAGGCACCTGTTATGCAGAAATCGACACTGACAAAAATTCTGCACAAAATGACAAAATTGCCTGTGCAGACTTGCCTGTAGTGGAAACGTAGGCCGAAATGAGCCCGAATTAGAAACGCTCGCCAAACCTCATTGTAATCGGAGAAAGTGAGCAAGCGTGTGATGGAGTAGCTGGCAACTAAGCCCGGGAGGACGTAACCTACTCTGATACCAATTGTTGGAATTAGGGTTGCAAAGAAATGCACACATCTTGGAGAGGACGAAGGAAGCTCAAGGCACACAATAGAGAGTGTGTTACTTAGTGTGCAATAGAAAGATAGATAGCCCTAGAGTGATGGGCATATATACAATGATCGGGGGAAAAAACCTCCTAAAGAGGGAAAAAATGCCCCGGCGGTCCTAGTGTGGTCACACACATCACTACCACATGTATATGGTAACAAAGTTTCCCAATCCGCTGGCATATTCCTCTCTGCCCGAAATAGAGGTTGAAAGGCATCCTTGCTCATATACATATTATTTGCCATTAAGAATACTCAGTCAAGATGCTAATTGATGTGCCTCCTCCATAGCAAATCCAGCTACTGGACCATATAGTAATTCTTTGACCCTATAGGTGCCTCAAAATTCATGCGCATAATGTGATCTATTAACTTCATCATCAGGGAGTCTTCCACCAAAGGCAAGACAAACATGTTGGACACTACCTTATGTATTATCTTGACTCCTTCCAATGTATCCTTCTCCTTGCTGCAACAGGCCCAAAATATCTGATGCATTCTCTATCGTCCCCCAAGATTTCCATGGTTTGGTTGCAAACTCCCACTACCCAATTCCCTTTAGCCACGTAGTCATACTAGGGTTAGTTGTGTCAATTTATGACTCTACCAGGATGCCGTGTGCTTCTTCTCCCCCTTTGTCTACATCAATGACCACCCCGGTTGTGGCCGCTACTGCTAAAAATGCCCATCTTCACCATCGCCTCTTCCTTTGCCTTGCGTGATGTCACCATGGGAGAATATGTTCTTGCTGCCAAACTCTTGCCTGCTACGGCCACCACTGACTTTAACCCTGCAAGCTCCACGCTTAGCTTTTTAAGCCTCTCCAACGCTGCTGTCTACATAGTACCCTCGTGAAGGTAACACATGCAGCCACAAGAGCGTAGTGTGTGATTTGACCCTCTCCCATGCAAAGTATCTCCATAGGATATTTAAAATGACATGCCATCATTTTGAGGCTAATCACATGACTTGACACCCCAAAATTTGAATTAGCCCGCAATTTAAGAAGGTCCCTGTAGTGATACTCTGTGTAAATCCTGATTCTAGCGTAGCAGGTCAATTTGCTGAGTTGTAATTCTATCATGATAATTGTAAAGGTCCATGTGAGCCGGGCACTGGCCATTTAGAAAGCCCTTGGTATAAAGGTCAATAAATTTAATGTAAAAGAGGCTTATCTTTGGAAGAAGAAAGGAGCTAAAAAAAAGTACGATCAACAAGCTACGAATCTACTCCTATGGTAATCAACTTTGCTAATGATTGGGTAATCGTTTTCAATTTCAAAACTTGCATTGTGTTCCTCTCTCTTTGCTCTTTCATTCAAGTGTAAGAATTGTCAGTTTTGCTTTGGTTTGCGACTACGCATTTATGAGCCTTAATTACAGATTTGAGTGCTTAAATCACTATTTTTAGTCATTTTTACCATAGGAGAGTGATCCTAGACCATAGGGCAACCTTTTTGGATAGTTTGTTGCAATTTTTAGGACCTTTTTCATGATGGATATTGATTTTGATACCTTGTCAGATTGCAACCAAATTTGGTCGGATAGGTCCCCTAGGTGTCCTAGACCTCCTCCTTAAATTTTGTTGCAGTTCGAGTCCGTTCAAGTGCCAAAATGGCGTGATGACCTAGAGCTGTGAGAAAGGACATAGGAAAATTTCTTTGATCATTGAGTGGTGATTTGATTGTTGCGTTGGTGTGTTTTCTTGTTAGGTTCACTTCTTGAGATTTACAACCTCGAAGAGTCTCCGTGTCCCATCCGAGTCACTTCCCTGAGTATTGACATTATGTTAGTGCCAGATAGCTCTACTACAAACGTCCGTCGTGGAGACCCGCTAACATTGCACCATTGTCGGGATAATGATCCTTAGATGGTGAGAGACCTAGTGCGTATTTAGAGTGTTCTTTTTCAAAGATTTGTCTCTCCATTCCATTTAAACCTTATGAGTGAAGGAGCTAGACACGGGGTCTAGTGCTTGGTAGAGTCTAGAAGTCGAGGAATTGGTAGATCTATTCTCGAGAGGTAAAGAGGGTTGTGAGTGAGATAGCCAAAAGCATTTCATTCTTCAATTTTCTCGTTGCTTTCAGAGTGATGTACCATTTTCTATTTTGACTTTATTTTGTATCATTTTGTTTGTTTTTGTTTTATGTTTCATTTCGGCACTTAGGAGTAGGGTAAGTAGAAACTACAACCATCAAAATTGGGCTGAAAGATCAGGACAAAAAAGGTGAAAATCATATTTTGACCGAAATGACCATAACTCTGAAATTTTGAAAATTTGATAGTAGAGACCTCAGAAGTGATCCAAATTCAAAAAGTTGTGGATCAAGGACATCAACATACTGTCTAGTAGCAATCTGGGAAGTCTGGTCAGATTCTGTGGAGGAACGTGGATCACAATCCATGACCCCCAGAGGTCATTTTGGTAGAAAAGTGATCAGTGACATTGTGCATCAGTGGGATATTGCTATGATCAAGTTTTCTTGAAAGAAAAACTCAAAAATCACATCAAAATTGGTTGATAGGGCAAAAACAAAAAAACAGGCATCGTAGACAATTTTTTTTGGGATTTTTCATCTTTTTGGGATCCGCATTCATAAAGGGGTGAGATATGGCTTCTACAAGGAATAGAGAACCAGCAGAACAAAATTCATGACAAAATGCTTCCAAACATGGATCGCGTCCATGTACCTTTTTGAAAATTGGGACTGATATTTGACTAGTACATCCTTGATAACTCGTGGAACAACTTTGCCAAAAGGGACCATAGCAAAAATTACAAAAACTTGATCAAAACACCAAATTTCTATCAGATAGCCAAAAACCGCAAAGCAGACACAAAATTTTGCTTTTGGTTGGGTATAAGTGATTCAAATTCAAAAAGATTTGGGGACGAGTGTCATCATAACATGGACTATAAGTTGATGAAGTTTCATGTCAAAATGAGGTTAAACATGGATCACGGTCCATGTACCTCATTATGATCTTTGGTTGAAAATTGACAAGTGGGTAGCTAATACCATTTACAACTTTCCCAAAAGGCACAATGTCAAAAAACTGAAAAAGTTGGTCAAAATATCCAAATACAAAAACTAGTTAAAAATTGTAGGGTAGACATAACAACGTACTTTTAAATGGGAAAAAGTTGTGAAAATTCAAAAAGAAGTGGTGGAGTAGACTATTTATACTGCAGGTAATCATCATGCCAAATTTAGTGTTCAGATGTGATGGAACTATTGGAATTAGGGTTGCAGAGAAACACACACAGCTTGGAGAAGACGAAGGAAGCTCAAGGCACACAATAGAGAGTATGTTACTTAGTGTGCAATGGAAAGATAGTTAGCCCTAGAGTGATGGGCGTATATACAATGCACGGGGGAAAAAACCTCCTAAAGAGGGAAAAAATGCCCCGACGGTCCTAGTGTGTTCACACACATCACTACCACATGTATATGGTAACAGGAACATGGATCGCGATCCATGTACCTCATCATGATTTTTGGCTGAGATTTGAGCAATAGGTAGCTGAGACATAGAAAAACAACTTTCCCAAAAGTACCATACACAAAAAAGTTGTAAAAGGTGGTAAAAAGAGCCAAAAACAGAACATTCTCAAAACCCTCACAATAGATTGTAGAATTCACTTTTGGCTGGGCAAAATTGATCCAAATTCAAAAATTTGTGGATGAGCAGGCTACAAAGATCATACGCTATCATCAAACCAAAAATCAAGTCCAAAAGCGATTGGACATGGATCACGATCCATGACCCCCCGTATGAATTTTTGGATAGAAACTTTATCAGCCTATAGTAGAGACCATTGTGAACAAAACTTCCCAAAGAAGCATTGTCAAAAAAAATAATCAAAAATTGGGTCAAAAGTGCAAAAAACAGTTCAAGGTAAAAACCCTAAAACAGATTTGTGGATTGACTTTTGCTTGACCTAATCAAGTCCAAATCATACAAAAACCATATAGCAGTGATCAATGGACCAAGGGCAAGTTGTGTGTCAACTTTCATCACCTTCTGACACAGAGGTACATGGATCGCGATCCATGTTCCTCTGTACAGACTGAGACCAAACTTGTACCATAGCTAGAGCAAGCCAAATGGCCATCCGATCAGATAGATCAGGAAATGAAGGAACTGCAAGGGTAGTTTGCCAAGGCAAAGGATAATCTAGAAAGACAAGCGGTGAAGCACGCTTAGGAGGTGAAAAATAAAGATCAAATAATCACCTCCCTACAAGCTAAAGGATTAGTGGCAGCCCAACAAACTGCACCACCACCAATAGAGTTTGAAAGAGTAGACCTACCCCTCTTGTACATACCAATACATCGGCATGGGGTGGACTACATGATTTTAAGGAAGATGCATAATAGGTGGATGCAAGAAGAGCTCAAGGAATGGATAGAAAACATCCTTGATCACTCTCACAAAGAGTTTATGGTATATGAGCTCAAGGTACTAGAGTCAGTAGCTCTCTTGATGATCAAGCCAGACAAAGTGGTCAAGAATTTTGGCCACGAGATGATCCCTTTGCCACTCATGCAGCAAGAGGCAATGTTGTGGAAAAAGAATCTCCTACCAACACTAGAGCCAAATGAAGGGAGATTACAAAGATGTGCCAATCACATTAGATCAAGTGCTTCTAATAATAATGAGCCAACCACTTTGGAGAAAGAAGTGGTTTGAAAAGAGGCCGTAGGATGAAACTACACACAGAAGTGCTCCACATAATTTCAAGATTAACCAAATCTTTTGCCCAATTCCTAGACGGAGATCCTAAAATAACTACTACATATGGAGGAGCCATTGACCGTCTGTCCTCAACTACCCAATTCTATCAAAGCCATTGAGCAACTACAAGACAACAAAGTCCTACATGGTGCATACATTGACAACAATGATTACTCAAGTGCGAGATGTCCGAAATCTGACAAGTCAAATGCTTGTGAAGATTGCAAAAATGATCATCAGTGGCATACAGGCCTTTGAGGACATTAAAGCTTCAGAACACCCATGGTAGATCTTCTTAGAGGGCACTCAAGGAATAGCCTAGAATATGGAAACAGAAGTCCCCAACCCCAATATTATTATGAGAATGTACACCAGGATCATGTTTTGCCCTCACATTATATGCAAACATTTGAGGAGGCATTCATGATCGGCTTCTTTGAAATGGATTCCACATATTTTTAGCCCTCTCACCAAATATCTACAAGTGTGCCACATCTCCTATCAAAGCGTCATCCTCAATAACTCATTCAAGGACCTATCTATTCAAGTGGACATCATAGCTCGAGCCAAATAAATTAGACAAATAACAAAGACACTCAAGATAAGGCAATTTGACTATTGAAGTGAAAGACAAAGCTTGCACGACGATGTGCTCTACCCAACAAGCATCCTCCTAGTCAGCGACACTAGCACAAAGCCATGCTTTTGATGTACTCCTTTTTTTTAAAAGCCTTGTATAAAAGAGGATTCATAATTATTGAGTCGCCCTGCTGTACACTTCAAGTTGTAATTCTTTTTGTCTTGAACTAAAGAGCCCTGTAAGTTGGCCATTGGCCAAATAAGAACCCCTAGGTATAAGGCTCATTTTTTTCTAGTTTGGACACACATGTTGTATCATTATCATTATCTAAGTTTTGGAAGAGCTCTGTACGTACCACTGAGAGCGACAACTCCGCAGCATCTTGAAATCCATTTTTCTCAACTTCTGGTAACCAAAATTCAATTCCAAAAAAATGCATTGTGTTCCTTGTCTCTTGTTTGTTCATTTAAGTGTAAGCATTCTCAAAAAATTTTGGGTTCTTGAGTACCTGTCTGTGAGCTAAATCGGTAGTATCAAGTGCAAAAAATGATTGTGTTTTGATATTTTGACCATGAGAGAGTGTTCCTAGACCATAGGGCGACCTTTCTGGATAGTTATGCTGAAGCTTTCATGACCTAGACCATGATGGATTTTGGATCCTTATAAGATGACCTCTAGAATTTGTAGGATAGTTCCCCTAGGCCTATTATACCTCCTCCTAAAGGTTCATTCCATTTTAACATTTTGACCTAGAGCAGTGAGACATGACATATGTAGATTTCCTAGAGTAGAGAGAGATAGGTTTGCTAGTGTTGGTGATAGCTTAGTTTGGTAGGTTCACTTCTTGAGATTGACACCCTCAAAGAGTCTCCGTGCCCCATCCGAGTCATTTCCTTGAGTATTGAAATTATGTTAGTACCAGAAAACTATTGCTGTAGACGTCCAATCATGGCGACTCGCTAATAGGGCTCTTGTGAAATCGGCTCAACTTTGGTTCATGCACCTTCGGAGGTCCGCAAGAGAAGATGCACTTGCACCCAAGTTTGTTGCTCACTCCCTATGGATGGGTTTCCTAACCTCACTCTTATCTTATTGCAGACATAGCGAGAACCATGAACATAATTGTCAATCCATGGGACGAAGATGACTCGACTAGTGCATGCATGCTACAAGAGGGTGTCAATCTCTTGGAAAACAATAGAAAACTTGCATCTAACACAAACTACACTCAAATGACCTAAGCCATCAAAAGCTAGTCACTATAATTGGTAAGCAAACCATGATCGTTACAACATCAAATGATATCCGGATGCTATGAAACTTCTATGACAAGTATATAAGACCTATGCACACATGCTTATGGTCTCAAATCTCACTTTCGATGAGTTGCAAAAATTACATTATTAACAGCAGCAGTGAGATTTTGACCTAGTCGTTTTTTACTACGAATGCATCTAAATGCTTAGCAATGATGCCCCAATACCCCACCTATACTTACTTTGTGATTTCCTAGCTTAAATTCCTACTTATGATGAAATTAGGCCGCCGATTGACGACGTCAAAAGCTACATTTTATCATGATATGTTTACGTCAATGCATAGAGCTCTTACCTGTGGTTGCAGCACAATAGATGGCACTGCAATGTGACAACCGACAAGGGAGATAGAAGCAAGAGAAGGAGAGAAGAGAGCGCCAAAAGCTCACGTTGTGTATTTCTTATCCAAAAATCTTGATAATAACTTTAAAAAATTGGCTTTTATACCTTAGCCAAGGTTTCTTAGGTCAAAACTAATCATCTAGGAGATCTAACTAAGGATAAATCGATACAATCAGGAAGCTTATAGCTCCGGCTCATAGATTACAATATCCACGCGTTCAATAGTTCTGGATTTATCAAAAGAATAAGTGTTTTTACAATAAAGCTCTCGAAAAATGTTACATGGGTTAGCTTGCTGCTAACATTACCCCACTCCTTGATTGTGTTGTCTCTTGACACAGTTTCATGGACTCAAGTAGTCTTTGAGTTGATGGCTGGCGAGGCGGTCTTTAAGTGCTTGAAGTGCTTTTTGATATCGGATGTGCCGTTCTTTCTCAGGGACTTGAAAAAACTGAATAGTAGCTTTAGTTCTATGGCTGAATATCTGTGAGATCCCCAACCCGCCAATACCAAGATCAGGATGGGATCCTTGACAGGTCTTTAGATTTGATAAAAATCAGAGTCTCTAAACAAGAAAAATCCAAGGAATAGACTCTTACCATGGACAATGGGTTGGGTCTATAGCCTTAGAAGAAGACCTAGTCCTGTCTCGCAGCGGAAACGGAACAACGTATTAAAAGTCCAAAAAACTATTTCGACCCTATTACTTCCACAAATTGGGCTAAGGTATCCTCAACCAACGCTTTTTTCCCCCTAACAGATGTGAGGGCATAGCCGCTGGTGGACTCCTCTTCCAAGTGAAGAAGTTTTCTAAATATTTTAGTGTGTAAGGATGGATAATTACCTGACTAATCAGGTCCACATGTCCATGATTGACAACCTTAGTCAATCCCCACTTACCACCCCGCACTCACACATGATTCATTTATTTTTTAAATTACTATCACATTGTTTTAGCATTTAAAATAATGGTTTCTTTTAATGTTCCGTCACAGTAATTCCTTCAATCAAGTATAAAGATAGTATTGAAAAGCATTCTTTTAACAAATAGACATCTTTAAACTTAAGACAAGGTACTATCAATCAAAACATTGTCCATAATAACCATGACCAGTACTCTTCTTGTCTCAAGACCACCTAAGGGTGAAAAAACGGCACCCATTCCTTATTCCCAATCCGGAGTGGATAAACCTCCCGGTACCCATACACCAAACCAGTTGCCCATACAATCGGGCGGCTCTCCTAGGATAAAAACGGTATCCTAACTTATGTAGAAACATTAAGACATGACACGGAGTAGAAACTCATCATTCATGGGGGTAGCCGACTTATCCGTGGCTGGAAAGCCATCATTATCATCAATTTATGCCAAGGAGTCGGAGGAGTCTTGAGACCAGCTGTCTTAAGGATGATCAATCATATCTTTTCTAATTCAACCACTTTAACCCAAACAATTCTTTATTACATTATAAACAAATGCACGTTGGAAGTTACTTTTCGTTTTTGGTCAATTATTCCTTTTCCGATTCTTACTCACTCCTTATATTTGCAATGCTAACTTATAAAAGAACTTAAACTATTAAAAGACTTAATTGAATAACAGGAAACCCACCTGGGTTGATCGGCCATCTGTTGCTGCGTTGGTGCCTGAAGACTCTCCTCCGTAATCCTACTACTAGGCCCAGCTTCATCGTCATGCGATGCTCTAGTTCTTTTTAGAGCTCTGTCCTCATCATCACATGTAGGATTGGCTCGGGTCCTTTTATGTGCCATAACTTTTATCCTTATAAAAATGACATCTAATCATTAAGTAAATTATCCAAAATCTAGACTTAACCTTTGTATCCAATTTTACCCAAATCTAGGTTAAATTTATAGTCTTAATTGGTAAATTCTTGACCTAGTAATTTCTTATTTGCCTATATAGGCATGATAACTTTTTCCACAGCTTCCCTAAGGGTTTTCTAAGCTATTCTAATTTATTTATAATTTTGTATATTTTTTTCCTAATTTCTCCATAAAATTTTAAGCTTGGAATCTGCTTATTTTGAGGTTAATATTTATTCTATTTATTTTCTCTTAAAGATTTCATTTCCTCAACTTTATATCACAGTTTATAATTACTATAATTTTTCTAAAACTTTTGACTGCAAAGTCTATTTATTTTAATTAATCTTTTGCTAAAAATAGGACTTTCGGACAATTATAATTTCTTAAACTCACTAATTAACTATGATATAATTATCACAAGTAGATAAGGATATATTTGACCTCTGGTAATTATCTTTTAATTTTTCAACTTAATTATCTAATTTTTATCTTTAAGTTTCAGCTAAAATTAGTATAATTTTACTTAGATAAATATTTATACTAACTTTCTAATCTTGACATAATTATCACGGCCTAATAAATAGAATATAATCATATAACATGATTTACTAATTTCTCCTTTTAGTTTTCAACTAGAATTAGTATAATTTGACTCAGATAAATATCTATACTAAGTTTCTAACCTTGGCATAATTATCATAGCCTCTTTATCATGTAATCTAACTCTGATAAACATCATGTAATCATATAGCATGATTTAATAATTTCCCCTTATAGTTTTTTTCTCAAAAAACATATTTTTTAATTAAAATAATTAGCTAAATCAATTTTCTATGACTAAGCTAATTATCACAACTTTTAAATGAGGTATTATAACTCTGTAAATTATATCAAACCTATCTAATCTAATTTACTAATTTCTCCCTTTTATTTATCTTTAAAAAAAGGTTTTTTAAAATTAAGATAATTAGCTAAATTAACTTTATGTTTCTAAGCTAATTATCATGGGTTTTTAATGATGTATTTTAACTTTGAAAATTATCTCAAAGATATTTAATTTCATTTGCTAATTTCCCCCTTCAATTTATCCTCAAAAACATTGTTTTTCTACTAAGATAATTAGCTAAACTAATTATCTATGGCTAGGCTAATTATCATGAGTTTATAAAGACGTGATTTAACTCTAAAAATTATCTCAAAGCTATTTAATCTAATTTTCTAATTTCTCCCGTTGATTTACTCTTAAAAACAGTGTTTTCTACTAAGATAATTAGCTAAACTAATTATCTGTGGTTAGACTAACTATGGCGCATTCCCAAAGATATGATCTAACTCTACAAATTATCTCAAAGCTATTTAATCTAATTTTCTAATTTCCCTCTTTGATTTATCCTTAAAAATAGTATTTTTTACTAAGATAATTAGTGAAACTAGTTATCTGTGGTCAAGCTAATTATCATGGGTTCCTAAAGATGTACTTTAACTTTGAAAAATATCTCAAAGCTTTTTAGTTTAATTTGCTAATTTTCCCCTTTAAGTTTCTCTTAAAAGCAGTGTTTTTCTACTAAGATAATTAGCTAAACTAATTATCTATGGTTAAGCTAATTATCATGGGTTTTTAAAGATTTATTTTAACTTTGAAATTATTTCAAAGCTTTTTAGTGTAATTTGTTAATTTTCTCCTTTAATTTTTCCTTAAAAATAGGGTTTTTCTACTAAGATAATTAGCTAAACTAATTATTTGTGGTTAAGTTAATTATCACCAATTTTCTATGATGTACTTAACTCTGAAAATTATCTCAAAGCTTTTTAGTTTAATTTGCTAATTTCTTTCTTTAATTTTTCCTTGGAAAATAGTGTTTTGTAACTAAGATAATTAACTAAACTAATTATCTGTGGTTAAGTTAATTATCAAGGGTTTCCTTAGATGTGTTTTATTTATGAAAATTTTCTCAAGGATTTTTTAATTTGCTAATTTTCTCTTTTACTTTTCCCTTAAAAACAATGTAATTCTGCTTAAATAATTACAAAAATTAAGCAAAAAATCAAAAGATAATTTTTCTAACATCTTGATAGTCTAATATAGTCCTGATAATTATCTTATATCAATCTAAGTTTAATGACTATAATTACCATTAATTTATGACTAAAATAAATAATCTCAATCCTAATATAGCATAATAATTAATTAGATTAGTATCCCTAAGCCTAATTTCAATAATCAACAGAGAATTAAGAATTAGGAGAGAAATTTAGAGTGTCAATAAGTTTAATCTTTTTAATTAATTAAGAAAATATAAGTAAATTAGCATAATTTTGCTAATTAAAAAGGTTTAATGCTAATTACCGTGGATTAACCAACTAGAGCTTTGCTCTCTAGTGATTTTTGAGTAGAGTTCTCTCTAGGTGAGAGAGAAATGACCAAGACTCCGAGTCTGTTTGAAATTGTGAAGAAGGGGTCTTATTTATAGGTTTCTGGGCACTCATAAGCTCTCATAGGCTGAAAATGGCAGTTTCTTGCAGCTCAAGCAACCCTACAGCTCAAGATGGATCCCCCCTGCTAATTGTGTCCCTGGAAGGTTAGTGATGACCCCTCCCTATTACCTGCCAGCTTTAAAATATCAATTCTGCTATATTTTCACCTATTTTTGCTTAATTGGTAAATATCTGGGAGGCCTTTAGTAAAGTCTATGCTTAAATGATTACTACCACCATTCAATTTTTCTTAATAATTTAATTTACATTGAATCTTTCGGAAGGACTAGCGGGGTCAGTTTTTGTTCGAATTTAAATCTAAAAATTTCTAGCCCGGGGTTTGCTGTGCTTAAGATTCCAAAAATACCATTTTTGATTGCTTTTGAAATAGTGCTTTACCTGTTTGTAAGTCCAATGCTTTCCCCTAAAACTTTGAGTTCATCCCTCTGTAACTAGAAAGGTGGAGACCTTACAATATCCAACGAACCATGTGGTTAAATTGCTGATCAATGGTCCAAAAATCTTTGTACGCCATGTGAAGAACCCGGTGTAAAAAGCTTCTTTGAATGCCAACATATTGCTCGATGGCAAGAACATGCATGTGTCATAGAAGCCATAAAGAATTTCTTCTGAAGGTTGACCACTTAAATCATAGTATAAGCCTTGGTTACCTTCTAAAAAGGACATTGATGGGGCTCGTGCTTGTTCGAGCTCATGAAAAACTTGGATACATGTGAGCAGCATTCTGCAAATTTTAAAAAGCATTGCACACGAGAGGTCAGGGAGGCCCTTGAAGAAGTTCATGACACCCGTTAGGGTTTTCACTATGTATTCTTCAGTTGCCTATGCTTGCTCTGGACCTCGCAGTTTCGGATAGTTGAGCCAAGTCGGCCTTTTCTTTTTTAGTGCTTCATGTGCTTGCGATGTCCTTACCCTTGGTACAAAACAAAATGTTGGCTCCTTCTAAATTGATGCTGGTGCTCTTGTAAACAAAATAAGATACCTTGTGTTTTTGTTGAGCCAATTTTTCCTCCATGTGGGGTGGAGAGTATCTGTGAGATCCCCAACTCGCCAATACCAAGATCGGGATTGGATCCTTGACAAGTCTCTAGGTCTAATAAAAATCAGAGTCTCTAATTAACAAGAAAAATCCAGGGGATAGAACTTTACCATTGACAATGGCTTGGGTCTATAGCTCTAGACGAAGACCTAGTCCTGCTTCGCAGCAAAAACGGAACAATATATTAAAAATCCAAAACTATTTTGGCCCTATAACTTCCACAATTTGGACTGAGGTATCCTCAATCAACGCTTTTGCCCCCCTAACATATGTGAGGGCACAGCCGCTAGTGGACTCCTCTTCCAAGTGGAGAAGTTTTCTGAATGTTTTTAGTGCATGGGAATGAATAGTTACTTGATTAATCAGGTCCACCCGTCCATGATTGACAACCTTAGTCAATCCCCACTTACCACCCCTGCACTCCTTTTCTCTTTCCTAATAGTAATTAATTAAAACAACCCCTTGAAAGGAGTATTGAAAACATTCTTTTGCAAACATACATCTTTAGACTTAAGACAAGGTACTGTCAATCTAAAGTATCTATGACCAGTACTGGCTTGTCTCAAGAACACCTATACAGGGGTGAAAAACCGGTACCCATTCCTTATTTATAAAAACCTGGGTGGAAGAGACATCACCCAAAGTCCGGGCGCCCATACAACCGGGTGGTTCCCCTAGGATAAAAATGATATCCTAAGTAGTATCCAAAGATATACACATGTACGGGGTAAAGACTCCACGTACACGGAGGTAATAGATTCATCCATGGTTGACTCACCATCATTACTCATCACCTACAGTAAAAATATTCCAAAAAATCAAAGGTGTCTTGAGACAAGCTATCTTAAGGATGATCAATCATTCTTTCCTAGGTCAACCAGTCTTAGCCCAAACAATTCTTTCCTAATTATAAACAATGCTCATTGGTTTCTTGGAATCTACCTTCCGTTCTCAACCAATTATTCTTTTCTAATTCTTACTCACTCCTTACGTATGAAATATTAACTTATAAAACTTAAACTATTTAAAGACTTAATTGAATAAATGGAAACCCTGATCAGCCATCTGCTGTTGCGCCGACGCCTGAAGACTCTCCTCCGTAGGCCTACCACTAGGCCCAGCCTCATGGTCATGGGACGCCCTAGCCCTCTTGTGAGTTGTATCTTCCTCATCGGATTGAGGATTTCTTTGGGTCCTCTTCGGAGCCATAGTGGTAGATTTATAAAAGAATACTTAATTGATTAGAGAGTTAATGGAATAATCTCTCTTATTTCTTTTATAAAAAAATAGGGATTTTTCGACTAAGTAAATATCTTCGATAAATATCTGGGTGAGATATTTATTCTTTAAATTCCTAGTAGTATTATTGTGCTCCCATAATTATTCTATAATTATCGGAGCTATTTTACTAGTTTCTCTATTTAATTTCTCTTCAAAAATATCCTAATTTGGCTTGAGTAATTTATAAAATAGCTTATCTGCTTGCAAGATATTTATCCTAGGTGGATTTTGATGTATTATAACCCTGGTAATTATCTTACTAACTTATAAATTGAATTACTAATTTTCTTTCTTAATTTATAATCAAAATCAAACAATATTAGCTAAGGTAATTAGCTAAACTGATTATTTGTGCTTAAGATAATTATTTTATTGTCCTAATGCTGTTTTCCATCTTTGGTAATTAGTATGTAATTAAATAAATTAATTTACTATTTTTTCTTTTTAGTTCATGGTCAAAATCAAAAAATATTAGCTAAGTTAATTAGCTAAACTAATTATTTGTGCTTAAGATAATTATTCCAACTTTATAATGCTATTTTGCATCTTCAGTAATTATATAAATTAATTTTCTAATTTTGCTTTTTAATTTATAGTCAAAATCAAACAATATTAGCTAAGATAATTAGCTAAATAAAATTTATGTGCATAGCCTAATTACCTTGGCTTTGTAACATTGTTTCCTAGGTTTGATAACTATTGTATAATTATCTAAGTAATTTAGCTAATTTTCCCTTTTAATTTATGCTTAAAAAGAGATAATTTTTGCCTAATTAATCAACTAAACTAATTTTATGTGCATGATCTAATCATTCTAGCTTTCGAATAGTGTTTTGTAGCTCTGAGAATTACTGTATAATTATCAAAGTAATTTAGCTAATTTTCCTCTTCAATTTATGATTAAAAATAGACAATTTTAGTCTAATTAATTAGCTTAACTAATTTTATGTGCATGAACTAATTACTCTGCTTTCTAGTAGTTTTTTTCTAGTTGTGATAATTACTATATAATTATCGAAGTAATTTAGCTAATTTTTCCCTTCAATTTATGCTTAAAAATAGATAATTTTAGTCTAATTAATTAGCTAAACTAATTTTCTATGCATGACATAACTATCCAGATTTTTAACAATGTTTCTAGCTTTGATAAATATTGTATAATTATCAAAGTAATTTAACTAATTTCTCGCTTCAATTTATGCTTAAAAATAGACAATTTTAATCTAATTAATTAACTAAAGTAATTTTATGTGCATGAACTAATTATCTTAGCTTTCTAACATTGTTTTTTTAAGCTCTAGTAATTATTGTATAATTATCTAAATAATTTAGCTAATTTCCCCCTTCAATTTATGGCTAAAGATAGTTAATTTTAGCTTAGTTAAATACTTAGATTAATTATGAATAATTTATTCCATGTTTCTAATTGTGATTTCTAATTGTGATAATTAACTTAAGAATTTTTGGCTAATTAAGTAGGTTTTCCATCAATTTTTTGATTAAAAACAGCTAATTTTTACCTAATTAATCACAAAAACTAATCAAAAAATTAAAAGATAATTTTCTTAGCTTCTTGATATTTTAATCCAGTTCAGATAATTGTCTTATACTAATCTAAGTTTAATTACCCTTAATTTAAGATAAAAAAGATTAATTTCAATTCTAATATGGCTTAATAATTAAGTAGATTAATATTCCTAATCTTAATCTAAGTAATCAATAGAATATTAAGAATGAAAAGAGTAATTTAGAGTGTAAATAAGTTTAATCTTTTTAATTAATTAAATTAATTAAGAAAATATAGATAAATTAGTATAATTTTGCCAATTAAAAAGAGATTAGACTAATTACCATGGATAATCAGCTAGAGGTTTGCTCTCTAGTGATTTTTGGGTAGAGTTTCTCTCTATGTGAGAGGGAAATGGCCAGGACTCCGAGTCTGTGTTCAATTGTGAAGAGGGAGGGCCTTTTTATAGCTTTTTAGGGCTCATAGGCTGTTCCTGGCACTTCCTTGCACTTCAAGGCAATCCCCCAGCTTTCCCTTAGCACCACTTGCTGCTAAATCAAGCTTGGGCAAGTTCATTACTGCTCCACATAGACCCCAGGGACACCAAATCAAACCGGCTATTTTTTTGACCCTTTTCATGATTAATTTTGAAAATATCCATAAACATCTGTAAATATCTAGGGATTTTATGATAAAAGTCTTTTACAACAATGATTACCAAAACCTTACAATTTATTTTAATAATTTAACCAACAGTATAAACTTCCAGGGGCCATAACTATGTCAGTTTTTATCAGAAGTCAGTTCTTAAAATTTCTAACCATAGTAAAGTCATGATTACGGTTCCAAAAATACCAATATTTGCCATGGTCGGCGGACAATTTTACATTGCTTTCTCAATAAACATATCAATTTGATTAAGCTTTATACAATTTTTAAGGTTTCAAGAACTGGAGACCTTACAATCACCCCAACTTAAGGAATTGAGATGTCCTCATCTCAACCGAAATTGGAAAAATCTTTGAGAAGTGGTGTCTTCAATGGGGTAGTCCTTCCATTTTACTAGATGCTCTCTGATTACTCTGTTTTGCAGGCTTCTTTCCCTAGTATCGACAATACAATCTGGTTGGAGTTCAAGAATTCCTTGTTTTTGCATCACAATCTGTTCGTTGTCTAGAGTGTGATTGGGGTTTGGGATATAAGGTTTTAGGAGATTGATATGGAATACATTATGAACCTTGAGGTGTTCAGGCAGCTTTAATTTGTAAGCTTGATCACTGATTACCTTTATCACTTCATAAGGTCCACAATATCTGGGGCTAAGTTTTTTGAATTTTCCCAAAGATAGATTGCTTCTCTTTGGCCGGACTCGAAGGAATACTTTATCCCCTTGTTTGAAAAACCAGTCAGACCATTTTTTATCAGCATAAAGTTTTTGGCGGTCCTTAGCAGCTTGAATGTCTTGTCGTATGGCCCTAGTTTGGGCGTCCATCTCTTCCAGCATTTGTTTTGAAGCTTCTACTCTTGTAGTGGGATCAAAAAAGTTTAGGGGTGATATACATTCAGGCCCATAAAGTGCATTAAAAGATGACATCCCAATGCTTTTATGGAATGAAGAATTATAGGCAAACTCCACCAAAGGAAGAAATTGTATCCATTTTTGGGGTTCTCTACTACAGTAAGCTCTAAGGATGTCTTCAATAACCTGATTCACTCTTTCTGTCTGACCGTCAGTCTGAGGGTGATAGGCTGAACTGAAACATAGCTGGGTACCTAAGTCTTCAAATAAACCTTTCCATTCCAAAACTTTGAAGTAAACTTTGCATCTTTGTCACTGACTATTCTTTTTGGAAGTCCGTGTAATCTAAAGATCTCTTTGACAAAAAGACGGCTTATGTTTGATGCAGTGTAAGTTGTTTTCATAGGCATCAAATGAGAGAGCTTGGTCAGCATGTCCACTACTACCATAATAGAATTGTAACCTCCTTGAACAGTAGGAGGGCCTGTTACGAAGTCCATGCTAATGAGTTCCCACTTCATTTGAGGAATGTCAAGGGGTTGAAGTTTCCATGGCATCATTACCCGTTCAACCTTAATCCTTTGACTTGAAAGGCATTGTTTGATGTAGTGAAGTATATCTCCTTTCATATCTGGCCAAAAATAGCTTTTCCTTATGGCATTAAGGGTCTTTGCATAGCGAGGATGTCCGGCTGCAGGAGCGTTGTGTCCTTCATAAAGGATTAACTCCTTCATGGTTGAACTCCTAGGAATGTAAAGTCGGTGCTTGTAATAGAGAAGCCCATCTTCAAGTGAATAGTCCTTGATTCTATCCTTCTCTTTCTCCTTTAGGTCTTTTTGATTGATAACTTGTAGGAATTGTAAATAAACCTCATCTTCCAGGAGGCTTCCTTAACCTTGTCTACAAAAGGTTATTGACTATGAAAATGGCCCCAAGAAAAACCTTGCGGCTAAGGGCATCAACAACACATTCTCCTTACATGGTTTATACTTTATTTCAAAATCATACTCTTGTAGGAGTTCAATCCATCTTCATTGCCTCATGTTGAGTGTTGCTTGAGAGAAAATCCACTTCAAACTTTGCTAATCAATGATTAACTAAAACTTTCCCGCTAGAAGATAGTGCCTCCAGAGCTTGAGAGCATGGATGGCGGCTAGGAGTTCCAGATCATGAGTTGGATAGTTCAGCTCTTGGATTCTCAATTTTCAAGAGGTGAAGGCGACTGGTCGGCCTTCTTGGTTTAAGACTCATCCTATAGCAAGGCCGCTTGCATCGGTTACTACTTCAAAATCTTGAGTGAAGTCAGGGAGTTTGAGTATAGGGGCTGATGTGAGATTTTGTTTTAAATTGAGGAAATAGTTCTCCTGCTCTTTTTGCCATGTAAGTTTGGCTGTCTTTTTCAGTAGCTGAGTCAAAGGAGCAGCGATGACTGCGTAATCATTGACAAAAATTCTATACCATCCTGTAATGCCCAAGAATCCTCGAACCTCACCGACAGACTTAGGTTGTGGCCAATCTATGATGTCCTTAATCTTTGAGGGGTCTACAGAGATTCCTTCTGGGTTTATAATAAATCCGAGGTAGCTAGCTTCAGGAGTAAAGAACACACATTTGCTTATCTTATCGTACAACTGATGGTGGCGTAGAAGATGAACTACTTTACGTACATGGCCTTCATGCTCTTTTTCATATTTGGAGTATACAAATATATCATCGAAAAATACCAATAAAAAATCATCCAGATATTCTCTGAATATATCTTGCATGAGCCCATTAAAATTAGCCGGAGCATTTGTAAGACCAAAAGGCATCACTTCATAACTCATAATGTCCATATCGGGTGTTAAATGCGGTCTTATAAATATCTGCTTCTTTAATCTGTATTTGATGGTAGCCTGATAGAGATCAATTTTTGTGGATACCTTGGCCCCATGTAATCTATCAAGTAATTTTTCAATGCGAGGAATAGGATACTTATTCTCTACAGATACCTGGTTATGTCCCCTATAATCGATGCAGAGATGTAACGATCCATCCTTCTTCTTTTGGAATAGAACGGGCGCTCCCCAGGGTGAAATGCTTGATCGTATGAATCCTTGTTCAATAATTCAACAAAGCTGTTCTTTCAATTCAATAGCTTTAGGGAGTGACATTTTGTAGGGTCTCTTTGAAATTGGTTCACTATCTGGAAAGGTTTATATTTCATGATCTATGTCCCTTGGGGGAGGTAAATTTGAGAGATCTTCCGAAAATATATCCAAAAATTCCCGAAGTCATTCTGGAGTTGGGTTGTCCTTTGAATCATTAGTCTTGTTGAGTTTTACTACAAAGATCTATTTCCCATTTGCGTAACCCTTTTGGAAGTCGACTAGCCTTAACTAAATGAGCCTTAGGCTTCCCATTGGATCTTTGTACTAATGTTTCTTCACCTAAGTGATTTTTGAAGGATAGGTTCCCTTGAGCACAATGAATGTGGGCTTGATTTTTGATTAACCAATCCATTCCTAGAATACCGTCATAGATTCCTACTGGTAGGGTCCGAAAGTAAGATGAAGTAAGGGTTCCTCTTAATTCGAATTCTACTTCCCCGGCTGTAAATTGAGATAGAACCTCTTTCCCATTTGCTAGTACTACTAATTTCTTGGTCGAGTATTGGTTTAATCTGAGCTTCGTTAAGCATTTAGGGGAGAGAAAAGAGTGTGTACTACCACAATCTATAAGTAATTCAAATTGCACCTTGTTTATTTGCAGTAGTTTGGATGGCTGTGTACTGCTGTCGAGCTCTAGGGTTATCAATGGCGGAAAAAAGAGTAGCTCTTTTGTCTTCTTCATTCATCAAGGTTGGCTCTCGTACTGCAACATAGGCATCTTGAATTGATGTGGGCCTCATAGCTTCTAAGCGTGTACTTAAAGGTTTGTTAAGGCCCTGGCAGAAGCGAACAATCTGTTGTTCCATTGTCATCGGTGGTGCACAGCGCCGTAAGGACACATATTTGGTGTAGTATTCCTCTAAAGTAAGCCCTAACTATTGGAGGGTGAAAAATTCATTCATTCTTATAGCTTGATGTGCCGGAGGAAGATATCTCTCTTTTAGTGCCTGTTTCATTTTCTCTCAGGATGGAATAATGGAAGGATTATCCCTACAATGCTGTTTCCATCAGAGTTTAGCATCTCCAGTGAGTCAAAACATTCCCAACATTGCTTGATTTTTTGAAGCAGTTCCTGTCGCCAAGAAATAGTCGTCCATGGCGTCAAGCCAAGCTTCAACATCTTGTTCTAAGCTAGGTCTCTCTCCCTTGAAGGTCGGGAGTTGGACCTGTTTTAATAATAGTTTCTTCTCTTGGGTGGGAGTGTAAAGGCTTTTTGCATTGCTTTGAGATTTTAATCAATGAAACTCTTTTAGTGCTAAGGAATAGTTTTTTTGTCATGAAAATTTCCAATCTATGTATATACTTTCAAACTTAAATGAAAACAAAAAATCCAACAATCACCATAATCATTCCATTGGATTACACAAAACATGACATTTTCATAACACCGTGGTATATACAAGAGTTAATACAATCACCGACTCATACTATGTACAAGATGGTAACACTCATATACAAAAATCTTCTGAACTATTGGTGGGTCAGATAGGGGATCAAAAAATATAAAATCTTTTGGTCCTCTAAACTTAGGGCCTACCCTCATGGGTCTGATCCTACCTAGGTATATAAGTTTAGCTCCCTGATCAAATACCCACTGGTTCTGAGACACCTCTATCCCATCTATAGTAATGGTTTGATCTTGATCTTCAGTCCCATTGAGAAAGTAGACTTCGATGGTTCGACGGATTTCAGCCCATTTGAGTCTCTTCAAGTTTAGTGCTAGGCCCTCTATCTGTCCCGCATCAATAAGGAAATCACACCAAACTTTGACCAGCTGATTCCCCACGTAGGAGAAGGAGAAAACATCTCGTCTAGTAATTGCATGATGCTCTTGCAAAATAGAATTTTTTTGGATTTTCACGCAACCTCAAACATGACAATGAAGATCATAAACTTCTGGTAGGCCTGGCGGACATTTTCCTGTATTGATAGGGAAATTCTCATTTCAAAATATACTACAATTATAATTGCAAAATTACTTATTAAACCCTCATACTGTTAACCTTTCCCCTAGGTTCAAGACCTTACTAACTCATGCTCTAATACCACTTGTGAGGTCCCTGACCTGCCAATACCAAGATCGGGATGGGATCGATCAGGATGGGATCCTCGATAGGTCTCTAGGTCTAATAAAAATCAGAGTCTCTAAACAAGAAAAATTCAAAGAATAGACCTTTTGGCTTGTCGATCTCCACTTACCACCCCCACACTCACACATGTTACTCTGTTACTTAATTACTACCACGTTCTTATCACAATTAATGGGATCCTCGATAGGTCTCTAGGTCTAATAAAAATCAGAGTCTCTAAACAAGAAAAATCCAAAGAATAGACCTTTTGGCTTGTCGATCTCCACTTACCACCCCCACACTCACACATGTTACTCTGTTACTTAATTACTACCACGTTCTTATCACAATTAATGATTCCTTTTATCTTTCCTAATAGTAATTAATTAAAACAACCCTTAAAAGCAGTATTGAAAACATTCTTTTACAAATAAACATCTTTAAACTTAAGACAAGGTACTGTCAATCTAAAGTATCTCTGACCAATACTGGCTTGTCTCAAGAACACCTATACAGGGGTGAAAAACGACACCCATTCATTATTTATAAAAACTGGGGTGAAAAAGACATCACCCAAAGTCCGAGCGCCCATACGCCAACCAATTTCCCATACAACTAGGCGGTTCCCTATGATAAAAATGATATCCTAAGTAGTATCCAAAAACATACACATGTATGGGGTAAAGACTCCACGTACACGGAGGTAACCGACTCATCCATGGTTGACTCGCCATCACTACTCATCACTTGGAGTAAAAATATTCCAAGGAATCAGAGATGTCTTGAGACAAGCTGTCTTAAGGATGACCAATCTTAGGTCAACCAGTCTTAGCACAAACAGTTCTTTTCTAATTACAAACAATGATCGTTGGTTTTTTTGGAAATTAGCTAAACAAATTTTCTACTCATGGCATAATTACCCCGGCTTTGTAACATTGTTTCCTAGCTTTGATAAATATTTAATTATTATTTAATTAATTTAGCTAATTTCCCCCTTTCATTTATGCTTAAAAACATAAATTTTTTGCTAATTAATTAGCTAAATTAATTTTGTGTGCATGACCTAATTATTCCATCTTTGTAATAGTGTTTTGTAGCTTTGATAATTATTATGTAATTATCTAAGTAATTTAGCTAATTTCTCCCTTTAATTTATGATTAAAAACAAATAATTTTAGTCTAATTAAATAGCTAAAATCATTTTATGTGCATGACCCAATAATCTCGGCTTTCTAACAATTTTTTCTAGTTGTGATAATTAATGTATGATTATTGAAGTAATTTAGCTAACTTCTCCCTTCAATTTATGCTTAAAAATAGACAATTTGAGCCTAATTAACTAGCTAAAATAATTTTCTATGCATGACCTAATTATCCTAGCTTCTTGATAATGTTTTCTAGTAGTGATAATTATTGTATAATTATCAAAGAAATTTAACTAATTTCCTCCTTCACTTTATGCGTAAAAATATACAATTTTAGTCTAATTAATTAACTAAACTAATTTTATGTGCATGAACTAATTACCCCACTTTTTAATAGTGTTTGTTTAGCTCTAATAAATATTGTATAATTATCTAAATAATTTAGCTAATTTCCCCCTTTAATTTATGGCTAAAGACAACTAATTTTAGCTTAATTAAATACTTAGATTAAATATCTTGTTAATGAATAATTTATCTTGTGTTTCTAATTGTGATTTCTAACTATGATAATTAACTTAAGAATTTTTAAGCTAATTAAGTATGTTTCCCATCAATTTTTTGATTAAAAATAGCTAATTTTTGCCTAATTAATTACAAAAAATAATCAAAAAATTAAAAGATAATTTTCTTAGCTTCCTAATATTCTAATCCAACTCAGATAATTGTCTTATACTAATCTAAGTTTAATTAGTATAATTATCCTTAATTTAATATCAAGAAGATTAATTTCAGCCCTAATATGACTTAATAATCAATTGAATTAATATCCCTAATCTTAATTTAAGTAATCAATAGAATATTGAAAATTAAGAGAGTAATTTAGAGTGTAAATAATTTTAATCTTCTTAATTAATTAGATTGATTAAGAAAATATAGGTAAATTAACATAATTTTGCTAATTAAAAAGAAATTAGACTAATTATCGTGGATAATCAGCTAGAGGTTTGCTCTCTAGTGATATTTGGGTAGAGTTTCTCTCTATGTGAGAGGGAAATGGCTAGGACTCTGAGTCTGTGTTCAATAGTGAAGAGGAGGGGCCTTTTTATAGCTTTTTAGGGCTCATAGGCCGTTCCTGGCAGTTCCTTGCACTTCAAGGCAGCCCCCAACTTCCCCTTAGTGCCACTTGCTGCTAAATCAGGCCTGGGAAAGTTCCTTACTGCTCCACGTAGTCCCCAGGGTCACCAAATCGACCCTGCTATTTTTTGACCCTTTTCATGATTAATTTTGAAAATATCCATAAATATTTGTAAATATCTAGGGATTTTATGATAAAAGTCTTTCACAACAATGATTACCAAAACCTTACAATTTATTTAAATAATTTAGCCAACGGTATAAACTTCCAGGGGCCATAACTATGTCAATTTTTATCGGAATTCAATTTGAAAATTTCTAACCATAGTAAAGTCATGATTACAGTTCCAAAATTACCAATATTTGCCATGGTCGGACAATTTTACATTTCTGTCTCAATAAACATATCAATTTGATTAAGCTTTATACAATTTCTAAGGTTTCAGGATCTGGAAACCTTACAGCATCTGACCCGTCTTCTTGCATATCCTTGTAGAGTCTTTCTTTTACTTGCAACAACTCCACTTTTATCAAAGGATAAGGCAACGATTGTTAATACCACTGAGAATTGATTTTATTGGGAGTGAACTGAGTTACATTGACAGAGTGAAGGACTCTCAACTCCCAAGCCATAGCTGCTTTCCATTCAGCATGCACTTATTGAACAATCTGCTCTTTAAGTGCCTCTTCTTCAGCTTTAGAGACCTGGACCATTGGCACTTGTTCCTGACCTGTGATTGATACCTGAAATTGAAAACTTTTTGGTTGCCATTAAGTTGGTTATGTTTCTATTTCTGCATAGGAGATTGAGGGTATCGCGGCTGTTCATATGTACCTGCCTCCTGAGTTTCCACATTCCCTTCTATCAACATGATTGGCTTTTTTTAATTCTTCTACCTCTTTAAGCAATGGCTCTTCCCTTTGCATGCGCATTAGGCCGAGGTCCCTTCTTTGTTCTTGTTCGAGCTTCAACTCAAGTTCCAATTCTTTGTATTTCTTTTCTAAACATTTGTAAACTTCATCAGTCCCCTTGAGTGAAGCTAATGCTGTGTTTTCTCTTATTTGCTTTAGAAATGCCGCTTGGTCATTGATTCTCTGCTATGAGTATTGCAAATAAGCATTTTCTACATTTAATTGTCCTTGGAGCTTTTGTATTGATTGAGTAGTGCTCATAAGTTCATTTGTTACTTTAGTTAGCTGTTGCTCCTTGCTTTTACAGGCATCCGTTAACTTTGTGAGGAGTTCCCCTAGCTCTTCCATTTCCTTTTATTGTTTTTCCTTGATGTGTCGACGTTGTCCTGCCTCATTCTTGAGCTCTTTGATTTGGACTTGAAGATTTTCAATGATATTCATCATGTCTTCAAGATTTCCTTGGAGAGCATCAATCACCTGTTCAAGTTCTCAAGCTTTAGCACTGCAGCTAAGAGCTTCTGTCCGCATTTTCTCAGTCATTAGCTGCATCTGCTTTGCATATTCGTTGACTTGAGTGATAACTTCATTTGTTGTTTTTCACTCTTCGGATTCTACTTGAGGCTCTTTGGAAGGTCCAGCCTCATCGTTAGTTGTTTCTTTTGGCTGTTCTTGATTGGCTTCCTTCTCTTTCTGTAACCCATCTCCTTTTATTTCCCTGCCTTCATCTAATTGGTTAGTGTTTGAAGGGCTTGGACTGGGAAAAGGCTGATCCCCTTGTTCGGTATTGGGTGAGGATGGTCTTGGAGATATCTCCCCCTATTCTTGCTATGTTTCAATTGGTTTCCCAACTTCTTCTTGCTATGGTTGTTGAGCGGTTGACTCTTCTTGGGCTTTTCTTTGAGCTTCGGCTAATGCCTCTTGTATCTTCAGGGCTTCAGCTTCCGCATAAATCCTTTCTAGCATGTCCTTTGGATCTTCTTAGATCTTCTTATTAGGGTTTTTGGTTCTAGGAACCTTGACTTTCCTTGGATTCCATAGATTTGGAGTCTAGCCTCTAGCTTGTTGACTTCGTTCATACGCTTCTTTTTCTCTTTGGAACCTGGCCTTCTTTTGTGGAGGTTATTTTTGATGGGCGGCCACTGCCTTTCTTTTCATCTCTTCTCTTCTTGCCCTTTTTTCTTCATTATCCAAACTTTCTTCACTGCTATGGACTCCATGTGAGCTTTCCGTTGAGTCTTCATCTGACTTATAGATCCCTTTCTTCTTTGATGTTGTGGCTCGTGGAGAGAGCTGACCTGTGATTATCCATGTGTTCTGATCGGGGGCTGGAGCCAAGTTATCGGCCATCCCAATGGCATGGTATGCAATTCGGGTCAAGACTTATGGAGCTCCCAAGTACATCACTTTTCCTTCCTTCTTTGTGCTCTTGAGTGTTGTAAGCATATACTTAGCATGATCTATTGATTGTCTAGTTGATGACTTCAATACCTACGTGAAGGTGGTTACGACAACATGATTTGGGGTAGTGTACCTTGGTGGTTTCTTGGCGAGGAAGTGGAAGCGTTGGTGGTATAGGCGGGCAAGATCTTCTACTTGCTGCAGCATAAGGTCGAAGAAGGTGGCGGCATCTGTACTCTTTGTGAATGTTCCATTTGTTTTCCTATCTCTGGCTCTCATTGTCATACCTTCAATGGGCAACTTTAGTGCTTCAGCCACTGTGTCTTTGTTGATGAACACTTCAAATTTTTGCCCTAGCTGATCTGTGATATGGGCAGATCCATCCTCTTTTATCGTACAATAGTTCGTAAGCTCTTTGGAAGTCTACTCCACATGGTTCTTGATCATAAAATTCTTGAAGTCCCAACCTCCTGTTGGCTTCTTTCATAGCTGTCTTAGGTGCTATATCATAGATTTCTTTAGGTAGCATTTTCAACTCTACCTAACTGCCATCTTCACTTTTGAATCTGTCGATGAAGACTATGCTGTTGTGCTCCTCAAGCTGTTCTTTTGACAGGTAGGTGACTTTGGCCGTTTTCACAGAACTGGGCTCTAACTGATATGTTGGCAACTCTTGCAGCTTTTCTTTTTGGGCATTTCTTTTCTTTGCTTTCTTAGTAGCTTGTATTGCACCTATTAAGAGAATATAGTTTCAAAGTTAGAAAATTTCACAAATTCCGCTCTGACATGCCCTGTCTCTGAATTGTTGGCAAATGATGTCTGTTTTGCTTCAAATCATTTTTGGAGCATGCATAGATGCATAAAAACATGTAAAGATCAAAATTATTCAATCCCAGTAAAAAATTGCAAGAAATATAAATAATTACAATTATCTGCAAACAGGGGATTTTTTCCATATTTTTGCATTTTTGACTTCATAGACTTGAAGAACATGTGATTTAGGTGAAGTGTGAGCTCATTTGAATGTACAGGGTGGAAATGGTGGCATATTTAGTCTTCACACTGTGGAACAATAGATATGAAGGGATTTTGGGTTTTTGAGATCCAAATGTGATCAAATTTGATTGGTGGGCTTGTCACATCATCTACTTTGGTCCCATGAGGTCAAAAATGAGAATTGGGCTCATTTTGGCAAAAATATAAATAATCGCGATTGTTTACATTTTCATTAATTTGAACTTTTTTTCTTGCAAATTGATTCTAAACATGCTATAGACCCTCTGTGTGAGATATGGGAAGTTTTGGATCAAAAAATGTGACACATAACTCAAAATTTGGATTGAAGAGCTTTTAGTGCATTTCTTGACAAAATTTGAGAATTACTAGACATTTTGGGCTCATATTTGAAATGTGGCATGAGATAGATGTGTACAAGTGATAGGTGAAGCATGATGACGATTTTCAAGCCAATTTTACAAAAAAAGTAAATACTCATGATTATTTACAGCAGTTGAATTTTATGCTTGAAATGACAATTTTATGACCTACACATCTTTAGTACATCTAAAACAAGTCCTAAAATGAGTTTTGGTAAGATTCGGTCATGTCGGTATCACTTTGTGCTCTTGCTGACTCTAAAATCGCCGATTTTTATTACCACTTGGTGTGTAGAGATGTTCGGTCACTGTTGAACTTGTTCGCTACATAGCCCTGATGCTGCTCATCCAATTTGGACTCATTCGGAGTCAGTTTGACTCCATATGTCAAAATTGATGCTTTGTAGTCTGCGAGTTGTTTCTTGCTGCTAGAGGGCTTTCCTTGACTGTTTTCTTGAAACCATCTAGGCACATTGTGCACACCTCGTCTATAAGTTGCATGTGGCGTCAGAATTCAATTCTGGCATGTGGCAAAAACCTAGATTATTTACTTGGGGACCCTCTCGACCCCTGCCAAATGGTCATCTAATGATATGGAAGTGTTCTACTATCTAGGGGCATGCTAGAGTTCAAATCTTGTCCAATTCGGTTGAGCTGACATGTCGCTATGGTCATTTTTGTGTTGTAGGAGTCTGTACACATCTGGGATTCTAGGGTTTTTCTCGGGACCTAGACCTGCTACCTGACTGCATAGAAATGTTCTCTGATGAGTTTAGAACTTACCCCTCATGTCGTGTGAAACGGTGCTAAAAATGGATGATTGTGGACTCCAGAAATCGCACACGAAGAAGGTCGAGAGCTCTCTTCTCCAAGAGTGACTAGTAGAAATGAGGTGATTTTGGGCTACCTAAGATATCTATACTCGGACTTCCCAAACTACTTTCCCCAAGATTCCCCTGCTAGTCCTAATAGGCTGTGAAATCTATGTTAGACTTGAAAACTTCCTCAATTGGACTCCGTTAGCTCATTCTGCAAGAATTTGCAAAAGCAGGCCTTGGTGGCCTAATTTAGGCCTCCCACTTCCATTTGTCATTTTGATTGAAAATTTTTGTGTCTATCCATCTTGTCCTCCTGATCATCATCGTATTTTTAGTTCCTCCATCTGAGCTCATTTGCTATTTATTATTAAATTTTGACCTGTTTATTAAAAAAATCAAAGAAAATAATAAAATGCACTAAATAAGAAAATTGAAAGATCAACAATTAAGAAAATTTGTTGAAAAATAATATTTTATTATTTTTAATGTATTTTTTCATTTTTTGAGCTCCAACATCAAGAAAAATTGGTAAAAATAAACAAAAAGGACTATTTTTTATGTAATTTCTGATAGTATATACACTGTTTACACTCATCGGGGAGATTTTATCAATTGAAATTTCCTTGATGATCATTTTTAAGGGCATTATTAGGTAATTTTGCAAAAATCCAAGCGTTAACATCCAACTTTTTTTCCCCCCTTTTCAACCGTTGTCTTTAATTAACGAAGTTTTCTTCCACCTCTCTTAGATGGAGTACTCCAGGACGACTGTGTGCATGGGTTGAACAATCGTGTCTATGCATAGCTATGGTTGGCTCTACTAGGCTTTGAAGGTCAATGCAATTCAAACCGGTATGGGGTGCCAGAGTTGGGTCTTGAGTAGTTAAGTCAAGGGTTTCCGTGGTCGAGGTATCTTGTTTCTGAAACGTAGATTTTGTAATTTTTGTGCTCTTTTCCTGGTTGTACCGTCTAGATGCTTTGGCACACTGATTTCCTGAGCTATCGATAACAATAATGACGATGGTGTATCCAAAGTTGGTCCGAGCTAGAAAGTGGTCTATGCCAAGCGAGGGCTGTAGGCAGGTGCAATCCAGAAGGCTAGGGCAGGTACCAAGGTCCTGGGCAGTCAAAGGGTAGCAGGAATGTATGTCTTAAGCAATTTTTAAGGCCAAAAGAGCTAAAGGATGGTCTAGATGGATGAGACATTAAGGTGCCCAAAGTGCTGAGTCAGTGCTCTAGAATGGATTTTTCAATGTGCTCTAGAAGCCGGTCCAGATGGCTCGTGAAACGGAACCCCGGTGTGCAAGATACTGAAGTCCAAAGATAGAAGGTGTTGCAGATCCCTGACGGGCAGGGCAGCTGAGGACAGATGGACCAGGGAGATGTCAGCAGATAGATGCATAGAGCTCAAATTATGCAGCATGCTTGTCTTCTCGGATTGCCAATCAGAGCTATGGATAGCAAGTTATGGCCATCAGAAGCTTTCATAGGGCCACTTATGGGCCAAGTCGACTGCATGGAAAATTGGGCCATCTGGCATGTTTTAGGCCTCGACACAATTTCCGCAGATAGAGCAGCTCATGTGGAGTCAACAAGGATTTACGGCTCGTGATTCTGAGTCTCAAGCACTGAGCTATGGCCTGGGAAGCCTGGAGCAGTTGAGAGTGAAGTGATTGTAGATATTTTTTAAGTTCTGGTTGTCTTGGATTGCGGGCCCGGAAAAGTAGGAGTGCGATGAGCACAAGAACGTTCAAAGTCAAGAACTGGCTCTACCGGTGGAGATTTGGAACAGAGGCATTGCGTGTCCAAGTGAGGAGTTGAAGTGGGTTGAAAATGATCCTTCAAAGAGGTTTTCATGAATTTTGTAGAGTTTGGGGAGGCTAGGGTGAGGCCCCACAAGCTACCACGAGGCGGGTCCGTTGAACCCACATGGGGTCTTACCTTAGCGAATTCCGGACTATTTGGGTTAGGGTGTGAGCCCAATGGAGAGGTGTGAAGGGAGAGAATCTCCCAACGAGTGTGTGGTTATGGTGTGCGCTATGCTGAGTGATGCTTGCGGCGTGAGGCGGCCCATGGGCGGTTTTGGCCGGTGCAATTTTTGAAGTTGGTCACGATGGCGCAGTGCACCGGTGGTTGACTTGACCAAGTCGGTGACGTGGCATAGAAGCACGCCAAGGGCTGGTTCACACGCCCGATGATGGCACAAATTTTTTGAGAAGAGGGATACCCCCCCTAATAGCGATGTCGCTAATGCTCGCCTAGGGGAGGGGTCCCGTGATAGATGGGAGAGAGAGAGAGAGAGAGAGAGAGAGAGAGAGAGAGAGAGAGAGAGAGAGAGAGAGAGAGAGAGAGAGAGAGAGAGAGAGAGAGAGAGAGAGAGAGAGAGAGAGAGAGAGAGAGAGAGTTCAAAGCTCGCCTCCCCCGGCGGGGCCGCCATGTGTACAAGGGGTGGACGGGCCCATTCTAAGGCCGGACAAAGCATGGGTCAAAGGGCAGATAGAGTGCAAAAGGGTCAAAAGCCCACAGGGCCAAATTCAAAGGTAAAAAGGTGTAAGGATAAGAGAGGAAAGTAAAGATAGAGGAATAAAAGTGCCTAGGGGCAATAGCGACATCGCCAATGCACCCCCCTTAAGTGCAAGAGAGCAAAAGAGAACATATGAAAATGAGGCGGTTCCATCCTTCCAAAGTTTCCAAATTAAGGTGCCAAATGGACCAATTAAGGTGCAGATTCTAAAATTGACGACCCCCCACTATAAAAGTCATTTTTAAATCAAATTTGGGGCTTTTTTGGTGTCGTTTGAAGCCTACAAAGTGGATCTCTCTAACAAAGGAGTGTGCTTGTCAAATCCCTTTGTAAATTTTCTAAAAAACGGCCATGGTGATGGCATTGCAAGCCTTTATACATGCCTTTTGAAGTGCAATCAAGCCACTATTTCCCCGTTTTGCTGTTGTTTCCCCTTCCCCCCTTCTCTTTCTCTTGCTTTCAAGTTTCCCCTCGGGTTGGCAATGTGTGTGTGTACCCCCGCGGACCGACGGTGTTTTGTGTGAGAGAGTGAGATTTAGCGGCTGTGTGTAAGGGTGGAGATAGATCGTGGCAGTAGGTGTGCGTTGTGTGGTGGACTTGTGGAGTGTGTGAGAAGTGGAAATTGAGCAAGATGTGGTCTGCTAGTGAGAAGTGTGTTTTTGAAAGTGTTTTCTGAGAGAATAGGGGTGTTGTAGATACCATGAGCTATAGAGAGGCCCTTCTGTTTGTGTCGGGTGTGCTCCCCCATTCCCCCTCTCCATCTTCTTGTTCCCCCACTGAGGAGCGTGCTGATGCTCCTAGTTGATGTCAAAGCGATGATTTTGGTGATGCCAAAGGTGTGACCTTTGAAGAGCAGGTGTTGCTAGTGATGGCTTGGGCGGGATTTCCCATTTTCACTGGGGTCGAAGATGCGAGAACCTAGCTCCAAGACTATGGATCATTCGTGTTCGAAAGTGGTCTATCGAGAGAGGACAGTGCGGTGCAGGTGTTCCCACTCCTGGTTCGTGCTAAAGCTGAAGGGGATCGAGGAGCACTACAGACGAAGAGTGAGAGAGAGAGAGAGAAGGAGACACACAACACGATGTGGGTGGGGAGACTCCAAACGAGTGGCAGATCCCCCTATACAGTATACTCACTATAAGTATAGGGTAACAGTGGGCGGGCGCCCATGACCTGGGCGACCGGTCAAGGCACATAGGCCTTAACCCCAACAACCTCCCACTGAAAGGCCAATGTGCCTTTAAGCAAGATCTACTAGTGTACAACTAATAGAAGGTGAGAGATTCTCTCAACCTATGCCCACTGACTCTCGATGAGCTAGTGCATCCAGCTCTACTGATAGACAAACATCCCGCTGCGGAAGCCACACAGAGCTAGCTCCAAGCACTGCAAAGAGTCTACAAGAGCTCATGCACTCCTACAAGTATCGGTCCAATACCTGCAAACCTCCCCTATGCTCTATGCCGAGATCAGTCATCGAACGACTGATCAACATTGCTGCAAATGCTCCCACTGCAGCTGCTATGTCGGGCCTCGAGATCAGCATCTCGTACATGAGGACACCGAACGTTGATGTAACCCTGGCAACCTCTGCCACCTCCAACTCAGAACTCAACTCATGGCAATCCTGTCCCCTATCATAGAGACCATGGCACTCTAACTCCGAGCTCTGGAGTGACTCCTCGTGCCCACCACATATCACATATGTACGAGTATCCATCTGTCCTAAATCTGCATCAAGCTCTAGCATAAGCATATCAAGAAATGACTCCACAATAGCCGACATCTCAGCATCCATGTGAGTCATCTCTGTCATCACCTCTGATGACTCATCTTGCTGTGACTCACTAGAGCTATCCCGCTCTACCTGTGCATCCGTAGATGCAACTTGCACAACAAGGTCACTGCTCTGCACTCCATGCAAAGCATCCTGCAACCCACAAGCAAAAGAGACTCGCCTGCTCTCTCGCTCTCTACCTGGCTGCATGATCACAGAGACAACACCATCTCTCGCGTGATCCACATGCAATGGGTAATCTGTACCACTCCTGGCACCTCTTGCAATCACTAGCGAACCCAAATGCATCACAAAATCTCGCTCTCGTAGCGAAATCTGACATCCACAATCTCTAAGCTGACCAATCGAGATCAAACTCACTGTCAAATCTGGTACATAGTGCACATGTCGTAATAAGTAAGATGCACCACTCGGTAATGACAGTCTCACATCTCTTGCACCTGCTATCGCATGCACCGATCCATCGGTCAAACGTACACTGCCAAGCATCCCGCTAGAATAGCTACAAAACCATTCACGATGCGGCGTGATATGAAACATAGCATCTGCGTCTAGCAACCACTGCGAAGGGAGTGCACTATCCACATGTATAACATCTCGTGCATAGCTCGAGGTAAAAGTGACATCCCCGTCACTAGTAAACGCCGACACTACATGTGCCTTAACTGTCAAAGCAACTGAGTCCATGGCATCACTACATACATCTTTGAGACTGCCATGTATCCTACGATGTCGCATACGACAAAAACAAGGCCGTCTAACGTGTCCAGAATGACCACAATACCAACATGTCACCTGTCGGTGTGCTCGTGAATGTACATGTCTCACACGAGTCCGTGATGACTCAAATATATCATACATATCATGTAATCTGCGCCAAAGTGCTCTCGAAGTAGTCTCATACATAACAAGAGCATATACAGATTCCGCAAGGTGCAAAGAGATCGTAGATAGTGCAATCTCCTCTAGCTCCTGCCACTGATCGTCAGACATGTTTGAAGGTCTACCTGCATCACCACTCAATGGTCGATGCAACCCTCGCTGTGTCACTGCATCAAGCATACACTCTCTCCATGCCACAAAGTCTGACCCATCAAACACGCGCATCTGTGAGAGGTCACAATCTGATCGATCACCTGTCTCTACCATGAGCACAATGTAGCAAACTAGAAAGCAAAACCACCTCACCAACAACATCTGGAAACTGTCTACAAATATGGCCAGAAACACAATGTAAAACCTATGAGACACACTCCAAAATAGAGCTCCCGCAATGTCAATACAAGCCTCGCATGCTCTAGTATCACACTGCAATCTGTGAGCTAATCACCAAGCCCACACTGTGCGGTATCGATGCATACACACGCACAAATCTCCCACCTGCAGAGAACACCGCACGCAAATGCTGAGTGCAACCTGCAATCTCTACCTAGATCGCATAAATGATACGCATAAAACTCCTGGGAAAATTTTGCTAGAGTTTCGACGCACAATGGCTATCAACACAAAATAACCATTGTCCTGCAAGCTCAATACAATGAGCAATCAATGCGCATCAAACTACACTCAACATACATGCATAAGCCCTGCAAAACTATGGCAAACAATGCTCGAGATCACAAGACTCTCCCACCCGAGAGCAAACCACTGTCTCAAGCAAAGAAAGATACACAACTCACTCTTGCGAGAGTGGATACAAAAACACAAAACTGTGTCCAAACTGACAAAACCTGTCAAAGTGAGAGTAAACACTTGATCACAAACTATGGCGAGAATCTGGGAAAAATCGGACAGAATTTCCCCTGAAAGCTGAGCAAAAACTCAAGTACAATCTCTACCATAAACCATAACACTACTCAATGCCAATGAGTAAGAATGCCAAAATGGCTCCACATTTTCACATACAATGGCAATCCGCACTCAACATACATCAACGGAGTGACCGCGCATAAGCAAGCGTCAAAAGATTTGCAATATGGAAACTTGATCAATGCGAAAACAATGCTCTCAAGCGAGCTCACCGGCACTTGAAAGTGCTCGCCAAAATGCATGTATAATGGGCATCAACCATGCGCCATAACCATATGCAAACCATCCGCAAAGACCATGAATCCAAGCACAAAATCACTGCCAAAGTATTTTGTGAAAACCAGTGAAAGAAGCTCCACCTGTGTGCTCCAAAAACCTGCGTCTCTCAAGAGACCGCTTCGGTGGTGTGTAAACGCCTCCGTACTTCGTTGCCCAAGTCTACCAAAAACCCTCAAACCACAAGCTTAACACAAGCTGCAATTGCATCTTCAGCTCAGAATTTATGCACTCAATTTCAAGCATCTCCTGTGCTTCCAGAAGTGCATCAAACTCGCACACAATGCGACAACAGAAAATCTGGAATTTTTGTATATAGTCAGTCTGAGCTGAATATCAGCAAAACGGTGAGGAATTTGCAAAAAGTTTCTTCTGCAAAGTTGTAGATCACGTCGAAACGGATGGGCCAAAGGATAGAATTCTCAAATTTGCATTCTACAAGGAGAAAAACGAATCTGAAAATTGTGCTGCTACGCACACAGTTTTAGGGCAGCACCTTCACTTACACACAATCTTCCACACTCCTTTCTGAGCTTCCACAAGAGCATACATCACTCTCAACTGAGCTCACAAGCTCCCATTGCATTCTCACAGCAAGTCTTCTGCTTTCTTAATCTCTCTACCGTCGAGAGAGAGCGAGCTATCGCCTCGAAGCTCTCAAAGCCGTCGTGCTCTCCGCGGTCACCATATCTCTGATACCAATTAAAGGGGATTGGGGAGCACCACAGACGAAGAGTGAGAGAGAGAGAGAAGGAGACACACAACACGATGTGGGTGGGGAGAC
Source organism: Adiantum capillus-veneris (assembly GCF_014529385.1). NCBI lineage: Eukaryota > Viridiplantae > Streptophyta > Polypodiopsida > Polypodiales > Pteridaceae > Adiantum > Adiantum capillus-veneris. The sequence continues at coordinate 157,357,803 of NC_140934.1, read as the reverse complement.
TCCAAAAGAGTGGCAGCTCCCCCTACACAGTATACTCACTATAAGTATAGGGTAACAGTGGGCGGGCGCCCATGACCTGGGCGACCGGTCAAGGCACATAGGCCTTAACCCCAACAAAAGCAAGGCTATGGCTTGATAGCCTTGGTAAAGAAGAAAAGGCAGATTGTGAAGCCTTAGAAGCGGCTTTTCGATGCAGATTTGTAGAAAATGCGCAGCTGGATGAAGTAAAGCGGAAGCTGGACGGTTTGAAGCAAAGCTTGGAGGTGATTTTCAAGCGTTTGGGTGGGAGTTTGAAGCCCTTTGGAGGAAATTAATCAAGGTAAATGCTGCACAAAATGCCAATTTTTTTAAGTTGAATAAATTCATGGATTGCCCGGTGTCATACGAAGAGGCAATAGCTCTAACAATAGGGTGGACCAAAAAGATTTTAAAGAAGCGCGAAGCTAGGCAGGGTTTGTCAGGCGTTGTGATGCCAAGACAATGTGATGCGTGGTAGCCAAGCCACAGGTGGTGCAAAGAGAAGTGCAAGTGCGAGGAGAACTAAGGGTTTTTTTGGCTACAGAAAGACAGGGTGGTTCCTATGTCGGCTAGAGAGGTTCCAATTGTGGAGGAACCGCAGGTGGTTCCAAAGTGGACAAAGGATGTGCTACCAAGTTCGAGTGTGACTGTTGAAGCTCCATTGAAGTGTGGCAAAGACCAAACTGTGCGGTTTGCAGATGAGGTCGAAGCGATGAAGCTAGAGGAGATTCCCAAGCTTGAAACAGAAGAGGATATTGAGTCGAGTGACAGTAGCTCTATGGATGCGGATACGAGTTGGGAGACCGAGTGTCTCAATCAAAGTATGATGAGTTCGCCTCTTGCATGTGTGTAGAGAGGTAGTGAATGTGTGCGAGGAGCAACACAAAGTACAAGCCGAGGTGGGTTTCCTAATCTCACTCTTATCTTATTGCAGACATAGCGAGAACCATGAACATAATTGTCAATCCATGGAACGAAGCTGACTCGACTAGTGCATGGAGACTACAAGAGGGTGTCAATCTCTTGGAAAATAATAGACAACTCGTATCTAACACAAGCTACACTCAAATGACCTAAGTCATCAAAAGCTAGTCGTTAATCGGCAAGCAAACCATGATTGTTATAGCATCAAACGACATCCAAATGCTATGAAACTTCTAGGACAAGTATATAAGACCTAAGCACACATGCTTATGGTCTCAAATCTCACTTTTGATGATTTGCAAAAATGTGATTATTAGCAGATATTTTGACCTAGTCGATTTTGACCCCGAATGCATCTAAATGCTTAGCAATGATGCCCCAATACCCCGCCTATACTTACTTTGTGATTCTCTAGCTTAAATTCCTACTTATGCTGAAATTAGGCTGTGAGTCGGTGATGTCAAAAGCTACATTTATCATGACATGTTTACGTCAATGCGTAGAGCTCTTACCTGTGGTTGCAACGCAACAGATGGTGCTGCAATGTGACAATGGACAAGGGAGATAGAAGCAAGTGAAGGAGAGAAGAGAGCACCGAAAGCTCATGCTCTGATTTCTTATCCAAAAAACTTGATACTAACTTTACAAAATTGACTTGTATACCTTAGTCAAGGTTTCTTAGGTCAAAAGTTAATCATTTCGGAGCTCTAACTAAGGATAAATTGACACAATTTGAAATCTTATAGCTCCGGCTCATAGATTACAATATTCACATTATGAAAAGTTTGGACTCAAAAATGGGCCTTGTAAGAATTGTTGATGTGGCATAGCTTTCAAAAAGTGGGGATCGGTAAATTTTTTGCAAATAAGATCCAAACTTGTCGGAGGTTGGATATTTAGAATCTACTCTTCAAATGCTATCTATTGATATATAGCATGCATGTATCGGACATTGCCTTCATGTAGATCTAGAAAAAGATGATTTTAGATTACCGTAACGGTAACAAAACCTGGCTGATTGAAAAAAAATGGCATAACTTTCATAGAAGTCATCCAAACTTTTCGGACCTTGGCTCTTTAGAATCCATTTTTCAAGAACTTTCCAATGATAGGTCATATTTAGAGGGTTCTAAGCAATATTTAGAGGGGTCTACCGGGTTGCTTTCTTTTGTACAACTTTGATGATTTGGCACTCTTAAAAGGCCCAAAAATGAGTTCAAAATTTTCCTAATGCAATAAAGCTCCCAAAAAATGTTACATGGATTAGCTTGCTGCTAACACTCTTGGATGTCAAAGCTTGTCAAAGAGAACCTATAAACACCTTCATCTTGTCATGAGGAAGTTCCCACGAGCTCATCACATTAAGGGATTCAAATTTTCTACCCAAGCCCCTATTCCCACACCAATGAGCCTTCACGTGAAAGACCGCTTCCCATGGTCAAGTCTCCACAAGCCTAAAGAGCTTCATAAGAAGATCAAATCTTAGATTCAAACATTTCAAATGCCATTGAAGCTTGCACCTAAAGCTTTTGAAAGCTTATTTTTCATTTGCACAAAAGCAATGTATGCAAAATTTAATCCCAAGATTACATGTGTTGCTTCAAACCATGCATTGGACAAACATAATCCTGCATTTTGCACAAACTCTTTGCATTCACACTTGCATGTATACAAAGCATGATAATAGTGGGATTCATAAAGACAACATTTGTAAAAGGATCAGACACTACCCTGCCATGGGTAAGACCATCCAAGACATATTTAGGAATTTTGGGAAATATTCAAGTCCCATTTTTTATACTTCTAATAAAAAACCTAGTACTTTTGCGTAGTTGGAGATGTCATCTATTTTTGGGCACACTCTATGTCCCATTCCTTGACACATATCTATAGGGGTGTGTGTATTTAAAGACATAGGTACATACATCAATTGGAATGGCATCAGACGCATGAGGGATGCATGTCACTAAACTTAATTTGTATTGTACAACATTATTCATGTGAAAGAAGTGCTTTAAATCAATCTTTCAATTTTGAGACATTAAGGTTAAATTTTTGGCTATATCAACACCGAAATTTTTCTAAAATGCTCAAAAATGAAATACTCAAAAATGAAAATTTTCTAAAATACTCAAAGAGTGTGGTGTTTAGAAACAGCAAGATACAAAATAAAACCCAATTGACATACTAACATGATATCCAAGTATTTTAGAATTTATCCTTAGGAAAGATAAAACTCCATCAATGACTATGGCTACATTTTCAAATATTATGTTTTCTCATGTGTTGCTCCTATAAAATACTACGCCAAGAAGCCTATTTACGAAACCTTTTATCTATAAACTTCTCAAGGTATGATCCCTTTTTATACATAATCTATCTATTATTTTGTTATTTGTAAGATCCTTTTTTTACAATGCTCATGAGTATGGCCCCACATGGTAGTGCTACACTAACATATGGACGTGAGCCTACAAAATAAATGTCAATATCTTGCTATAAAAATTTTATGAGTCACACATAATATATGTAACTGCTACACTAGGATATGGAACATTGAGCCTCACTTTGAACCACTCAGCTAGGAGTCTATGAAAAGGACTTTTGTGATTGAGGCTTATATATACTAGTGCTTTACTGTTACCATATACATGTGGTAGTGATGTGTGTGAACACACTAGGACCACCGGGGCATTTTTTCCCTCTTTAGGAGGTTTTTCCCCCATGCATTGTATATACGCCCGTCACTCTAAGGCTATCTATCTGTCCATTGCACACTAAGTAACAACTCTCTATTGTGTGCCTTGAGCTTCCTTCGTCTTCTTCAAGCTGTGTGCGTTTCTTTGCAACCCTAATTCCAACAATTGGTATCAGAGCAAGTTGCATCCTCCCAGGCTTAGTCGCCAGCAGCTCGAGCACACGCCTGCTCACTTTCTCTGATTTCAGGTGAGCTTGTAGAGCTCAGTCTGCTCAGATTTCTGATTCGGGTTGATTTCAATCTCCATTTCCACTACATGCAGGTCTGCACAGGCAATTTCGTCATTTAGTGTAGAATTTTTGTCAGTGCCATTTTTTGCATAACAGGTCCTATACAGTTTACTGCGGGTTGTGCTATATAGCACATGATGGTCTCACTCAGTTTCTACTCCTTTTGGGTAGTTTTCACATCAGGTGCATACATTTTCCATGGCTAACAATAACACATACATGTTCAAGATGTTTGTTGATGAGGACACGTTGGGTGTAGAAAATTACCCTATGTGGGCTTACATGATGCAACATGTTCTTGTGTCAAAGGGCGTCTAGAATATTTTGCAGGGCATTGATGTACATCTTGGTTCTGAGGATGTAGGCGATGTTGAGGATGTTGCAGGTCTTGCTGCAAGGATTGCTGCTATTAGAGTTGTTTTGACTACGATAGAACAAGCTCATTAAGAACGGGCTTGGGCAGTGATTGTTTGCAAATCGAGAGTCTAGGTGTGTGATTACTAGGGGATAGGGGTGTTGTGGAGTCACTGATCTATAGAGAGCCATTCAGATTGTGTGCTGGTCTTTTTCTCATTTTCCCCTTTCCAACGTGTGATTTGGCACTTAATTGTGGAGCTTATGGGCATCCTGAAGGAGTCGGAGCAGCAGGACAATGATATCGCATCGATCCTATTCGATAGCCTTGCTCACCCAGTTGAGAGTTCTCATCAATCCCTCTTCTCACCACCAATAACATCCAGAAGAGCTCTAGTGCCAGCTCATACATGCACGGCTCTATGATTCTCTCTCTCTCTCTCTCTCTCTCTCTCTCTCTCTCTCTCTCTCTCTCTCTCTCTCTCTCTCTCTCTCTCTCTCTCTAGATTGAAAGGAAAAATTTTATATTGTTGCTTTGTGGATTTCAAGAAATATTTTGACATGGTACCGCAAGGAAATCTTTGGAGACGTATGCAAAGCCTTCAAGTACCGAGAGAATTTATGCATGCAGTCTTTCGGATCTACCAAAAAGTGATATGTTGACTATGTATGGGAGATGGAATTTCAAAATTTTTTGCAAGCACCATTGGTGTCAAACAAGGATGCCCACTTTCCCCAACCCTCTTTGGGCTACTCATTGATGAATTGGAATGCATGGTTCTTGATTTTATGCATCAAGAAGGCATAGAAGAGGTTAAGATCGGAAATGCGGTGATCATGCTTTTGCTTTATGCCAATGATGTAGTGCTCTTGGCACATACCTTAGAAGATGCACAAAATCTAATGAGTGTCTTGGAACGCTTTTGCCTACATAGCGGGCTGATTGTGAATGAATCCAAAACCAAGGTTATGCTTGCAAAGACCCTCAATGGCGAATATCCATGCATTGTATACAACAATGAGCAACTTGAAGTAGTAGATAGCTTCAAGTACCTTGGCCTTAAGGTTCCATCCAATCATAAATGGAAGGATTGCGCAATGTGTCTCTTGGAAGCCGGAAAGAGGGCTTATTATGCATTTGAGAACATGTGCAATGCTGGAGAGATCAAGTGTTGGGCTCTCAAAAAGTACCTCTTTGACACATTGGTGACACCAGTGCTTCTTTATGGAGTGGAGGTGTGGGGTGGTAGCATCAAGAAGTCTACTTGGAAAGATTTTGAGAATGTCCAAAAGCTTTTTCTCACCAACGTTCTCCAAGTCAAGACACAAACACCCTACATGCTCTTACTTCTTGAGTCCGGATCACTTCCAATTGAGGTCTTGGGCATGCAAAGGGTTGTGGAGTACATGCTTAAGACACAATGTAGCCCTTTGTATTGACTTCCTAGAATCGCATATGAAGCAATTCAAAAGGTCCAAAAGACATGCAAGAGCAAAATACTAAGCTCAGAGTGGATGCTTGACATCAAGAAATGGTCTGGAAGATGGGATGCATGTCACTTGGTCAAGGATGTATCGATCAACTCCCAAGTTAATGAGGCCTTCTTACAATGCCAATGTATCATGGCTTGGGAGAAATCTGGAGGTTCTCGCTTCAGCCATTACACCACACACATTGCCCCACACTACAAATCTCTCTTCTTCTCTGACGAGGTATTGAAACCCATCCCTACATCCTTGAGCCCATCCCGTTGAGTGCGATCCGCACCATTGCCTCCATTTGTCTTAGCTCCTATTCTCTACGCTGTGAGACAGGATGTTCGGGCACTGGAGAGGAGTCTCATTGACTTTGCACCTTATGCCCTCGTCAAGTGCGAGAGAGTGAGTACCACACAACATTAGGTCCTCTTTTCCCCATATATTCAGCCATGAGCTCTCCTACATACCTTCCTCTTCCAACCACGATGTGGACTCTCTATTGAGATGCTCATTTCAGCCATTTTTGAGCATCAAGAGTCACTTATGACCTCCACTCTCACCACGTGACATGTTCATTTGATCCCATAGGTCATATTTGACCTCCGAGGATGATAATTGAACTATCTTTCTCTCTCTCTCTCTCTCTCTCTCTCTCTCTCTCTCTCTCTCTCTCTCTCTCTCTCTCTCTCTCATCATAGATATTTAAGGTCTCTTGGGATAGTTTCCTACAATATTAAAAAAATCTTCTTCTTCTTCATATTCTCTCGTAGCTAAAAGTTAAGCCAGAGCTCCATGCCTTTATCTCTCTCTCTCTCTCTCTCTCTCTCTCTCTCTCTCTCTCTCTCTCTCTCTCTCTCTCTCTCTCTCTCTCTCTCTCTCTCTCTCTCTCTCGTCATAGATATTTAAGGTCTTTTGGGAAAGTTTCCTACAATATTAAAACAATCTTCTTCTTCTTCGTATTCTCTCGTAGCTAAAAGTTAAGCCAGAGCTCCATGCCTTTATCTCTAGTAGTTCAAACTTAAGTTCAAGCTCATGTCAATATCCAATCAATATCTACCTAGGAGCTCAAACTTAGGTGCACTACACACAAAGGTGAGACTCTCCATGTGTCTTCATTTCTTGAGTTTGTTCACAGTGCCGAAGTGACACTAAATACTCAAATTTTCGTAGCAATATGCAGCAAATAGCTTGCGAGCTTTTAGTTATTGTATAGGCTGCGAGCCATTGGGGTATGGAGTTTGAGATTTCTTTGCATTTCTTGCTATAAATTGCATGAAGGAGGAGGTCATCCAAGGGGTGCAGGTTGCCTGTTGAGTGGGTGGGTCCAAACAATGTCCTTATCATTTTAGGCAAATAGCATGCGCACACATCTACAAAATGACCCTACCCAAGTAGATGTTCTAGACAATATAAATGGTACCTTACGTTCAAGATCCATGCCTTTATCTACAGAGTTTAATGACCATTCTCTATCAAGATTGGCCTCATGTTGTTGTTGAAGGCTGATCAACATTCTTTTCTTACCTCTGACATTACCCACTGTGCATATTTCTTTTGAGACATGCTTCGTGAAGTGTCGTCATTTTCTTGTACCTGATTCTCTTTGTAATGCTCCACATCTCTTCAATCTTTCCTTCGTCTGGATTATGGATTTTTCCTGCCTCTTTTTTTGTTGAAAATCTAAAAAATAACAAAATAAAACCAAAAATCAACTCAACAAAAAAGGAAAAATTATTCAAAGAGAAATCTAAATGCAATGTACATTGTACAATGTCCCTAGGGGCCCATATATGGCTTTTGTCCTCGTACTCCTCTTGTAACTCTACTATGAGCGCATATACTCTAAATTTTGTCAAAAAATGCCACAATGAGACGCAAAAATTCAATACAACTCACAAAACATTTCCCTCTAATATTCAAAATACTAGGTCTGCATTTAGAATCCTTCCCCCCTCCTATTTGGAGTCCTCCTTGATGACAGGGTGTTGCCAAGGGTATGTGTTGTGCTTGGGCAATCAAAAAATGTGTCTATGTAGGCCTTGTAATGTAGCCCTATTATGCATACACAGTCAATGCATATAAAAAATTTATACTGTGCAAGATGTGGGTATAAGAAATTTGCTTATTGGAATTTGCTGGCAAAGATTCCTATTTTAAGCAATATTCTGATCTTTGAAGCTCCTGTGTCGTTCGCGTGATTGAAAGTTGTAGAGCTTTTTTGAAGGCTTACTTATCTATTTGATGTATCTTTGGAATCCAGTTTAGCCTTGTGGTTGTTTGTCATAATTGCACTATTCCTCAAAGTGGGTTCTCTTCTAACTGTATTATAACCGTAGGAGGAATTGAAAGAATTCAAGCGACGGAGCAGTAACAGTAGTGTTATTGATTACCTTTGGGACCCACTTCTTTTTGTGATTACCGACTGCTTCATTGATGTTGCTCATTTAGGAACCCATACTTGTCACTGCTTCATTTGTGTTTGAAGAGACTTCTTTGGGATCCACCATGTCTTTGTTTGAGTCTTCAACAGTCTTTGCTTCAGCTCTTGTACTCTTGGTTGAGCACTAGGTTCAGACTTTGAGAGTTGATACTTTGTGAGTTGACAAGTTAACCATTTCGGAATCCAAATGAACTCCTGACCTCTTTGTGCTTGAGTCAACTTCTTTGAAACCCAAGTCCGATTTGCGAAAGCTTGCGACTTTGTGATTTGCTTAGCCGTTCTTGCATGCCTTGACTGTATTTTTGCTGCATTGGATCTTGTGATTTTTCATCAAAGATCTTCGTCTTCTTGATCCATACCTGTTTTTTGCCGAGCTGGCTCTTTGGTATCCAGATTTGTTGAATTTTTTGGTTATGAATTATTCTTCTCTTTTGTCCTTCTTTGCTTGTTACAGAAGCTACTAGTGACGGTGATGACCCGAGTTTCTGATAAGGAATGTCAAAAGAATCATCACTATCGCTACTACCCTCTGCAAGGTTGCATTCTAGCACTGTCCCTTTGTGGTTTGACTAGTTATAGAAAGTTACTATATCCTTGCTCTTTGTTTGTTGTTTTTGGGATGACTTTTCTATCCACTTGATTAGAGTGTTGGTAGCTCGTTGACATGGCTGTGTTCTTTTTGGTTCAATCTTTTCTTCATGTATAGGAGCCACGAATGAGGATGCTTGTTGTAGTTGCGTTTCCACCGAGGATTTTGGAATTGATTTTTGATGCACTTTATTCTTGTAATGGTGACATTGGTTTTTGGGTTTTTGATCTGGACAATCATAAAACCACGCATTAGTTAAAGTTTCATTGGCTCTTCTTCTTCTTCATCTTCATTTTCCTAGATCACACTCACTGCAAAATAAGGAACAACATCATAGTCATTTTCATCACAAAACTTTGTTGTTGGATCATCTTGAATAGTGCACGCATTGAGAGTAGCCAAGATGTGTTCCCATTCAAGTGGCTCTAATTCTTCCTCAGGAAAGGGTTCCGTGAGATAATCTGTATCTTCAATTTCCCTTTCTAGGATGCCTTCCTCTCGCTTTAGGCTTCCGCATTGTGAAGCTCTACACATCCACATTTCTTTAGGCTTACCCAACCATGCTGGGAGTTTTGATCCTGCTAGAGTAGCGGAATCAAACTCCTCCATAGGTGTTCTTGTCACATCCCTGTAGCTACTGTCCTCATATTTATCCTTGTTCTGGTTTCCATATGTCTCAAGTAGATATGGTCATATCCCCATTCTTGGACCATTTTCAATTGTCTCATGAATGGTCTTCCTAGAATGATTTCATAGTTCTTCTTCTTGTCAAAGTCAACAATAGCAAAGGTTTTCTTATATTCAATGCCACAAGAAGTAACAACTACTTTTTCTAGCAGTCCTATGGGCTTTTCCATGTGGCCATCTGCAAGCTGCAGCTTCATCCTTGTAGCCCTGCTAGTTTTTCCCATTTTTTCCAGACCTCTTTTGTTGCTATGGAAACACTTGCTCCACTGTCAAGGATTGCCATGGTTTTCACACCTTGAAATTTCATGGGAACAGTGGTGTTTCCATTTTCTCCCTCATAATACTCACCTACCTTGTTTAAAGGCACTGGCCTAGTGTTTTACCGAGGCATTTCAAGCTCTTTGATCCCTTCCTTTGTTTGAGTCATTGGTTTTTTTAGCACCAAATTTCTCTAGTCATTTTCCCATAGTAGCCCACATGTTTGGTCGTATTCTGAGCAAGTCGGCTAAAATTATCGTACAGGTGATTGGGGTATACAGAATATCTGTCAGTCCTTTTGAATTGATGACCTTGTTGGGAGAAAGTCTTTGTGATGGGACTGCAACAACCTTTGACTTGGCCTTGTGCTCTCTCGTATAGGATGGTAGTGTTCTTAATGAATGGGGTTGACTGTCAATAGACTGTACAGATCCTTTGTCTCCCCAATATGATTCCACTTCTAGGTTCATTTGAGATCCAGTCTCAATTTTCTCTACTGGTGGAAGAGACACTCCTCTTCCATCACCCGTTTGGTTTACTCGTCTACTTAGATCACTTGCTTCATTGGCCTCTTTGACTTATTTCCACAATTCATCAAGACCATCTATTTCTTTACAGCTATCAGGTATAGTTATGTGAAATCCCTCGGATGAGTTATCTATGGTATTCAACACTATCATTGGCTCTAATGTGGGGTCCTTGAGCTTTTGTATGTGCTCGTGACTCGAATCTAGCTCTTTTCGTTCATGGTTTGGTTAGATTACTAGTGTAGGTGGGACAGGGATCACACTCTCAGGTTTTTCAATTGGTGGTTCTAGTAAAGCTTAGGATTTTTGAATCATTTTCTTGCACATTTCAAGCCTGTCCTTTTCTAGTTCCATGTATGGATATGTCATACACCTCTATTGTTGGGTTTGGTTGTTTTTGAGGCGTGTTTCATAGTCTTTTAGGCAGTCTTCTAAATGCTCATTAACCTTCTCGAACAACATTGATCCTCCTGAGCTAGCACTTTTTGGCTCACTTTCCGTTGATGGTTTTGTTGGAGGTTGAGATGCCTATGCAAGAGAAGATGCAACCATTTCCTCATGTTTTCTTATCTTCTCTCGAGCTTGGGTAAGCTTCTCAACCAGGGATTTTTTCTCTTGTTCCTTAGGTGCTTTCATCCTAGCCTTTCTAGCTTTTCGGCTATTTTCGCTCTTGGTTTTTTGACTAGGTGCATCTGTCTTTGGTTCACCCGTCTATAGACTCATGTCAGTTTCTATTTTCTCTGTCTCTAGGTTCTCAGCAACTTCCTTTTGAGCTTGTGCTCTTGTAACTACTTGAACTGGTGCGACGTTTTCATTTTCCAAGCCATTAGGTGGTAGCTGAACAATTCTTGAGACATTTGTCACGATCTTTCTGACGGTTTGGGTTTTTTGGACAGCTGGGGATTAAGTGAATGACACCACAATCAAGACAATAGGCATTCACTTGGGTAATCTCTATATGAGGAAGACAATCTATCTCTGGTTGAGGAGCTTCTTCTTGCAATTCCTCATGGCTGTAAACAGGCTTTGACCTGGCTAAGCCTCTATTCGCAATGAACTGCAATGTCCTTTCGTCCATCTCATACCTTCTTTCTTCAAGTTGAAACGCAAGAGGTGGAGGTTGTACCGGCCTCACCATTCCATGTGTTTCTCTCATCTTTTGTCGCTTCAAAGAACAGTATCCACTTTGGTTTATATAATGCATTGCAGGTGGTACTAGTGCTTGTTTGTTGGATGGTTCCATCATCTGCGTATATCTCATGTCTATAGACATTCTAGCACCTGGGAGTGTAGGTTGTTGTCCTAAGACAAGCTGTGGTCTTGCAACTCCTACTAGTCTCGGTGCATTCTCCATAACGTATCTGGGTGGAGGAGGTGCTATTGGAACAGGTTGTACATACCTCTCCCAAGCATATTCCATGCCATAGTAACACCCTTCTCTCGTATGGTTTGTCTATTTTCTCTCAATTTTGCACCATAGAGGTTCTTGGAGGTCAGATTTGACTAGAGGAGCAAGTCTTTAAGCTAATCCTTCTATAAGCTTCATTTGCTCACTAGATACCTCTGGATTTAATGTGGGTTGGGTTCTTGGTGAATCACTCCTCTGAGAAGATGTGTCACTCTTAGTCTCATATCTTCTCAAGGTTTTGCTCTGATTTGGATAGGAGTAAGTTATAGGGGGTGGTGATGGTACAAATGATCCTGTTGTGACTGCAATTACACCTCTATAAAATTCATGTTCTACGGTCGCATCTGGGTACAACCATGGTCCATTAGGCAGATTCACTTGAGGAGGCATGCCTGCCATCTCTGTGATCATTTCATCTCTCGCTATCTCTCTAGAAGGGAATTCAGGTGGCTCCCTTTTTGGAATTCTCGTAGGAACTCTCGTGTTTGTTGGAGATATTTGTGGTCCTTCATTGACCAAATATCCACCTCTTTCTAGTGCATTGCATGGGTTTGTGCCAAAATGTGGATGGATTGGCATTTCACACTTCTAGCTTGGCTTGCCTTACCTCTGGTCATATCTACAAAAGGATTGGTAGATTGGATTTCCATCATGATGATCTTAGCTTTCTTAATGTCAAGCCCACTCAATACTCTAAAGATAGACCTTAATAAGCACCTTTGGCCCTTGATCAGGTCTCTCAGAAGTCAGGAATTTGTGACTCTTTTGGTCTCTGGAAGCTGATTCTGGGTACCTTAAAAGTTTGGATTTAGGAAATCTGGTACAACATGAAGTACATCAACCTCATCTCTCCTCACACAGGTATGCGTTGGGTGTGTGAATTATCCTCTCTTAACCGTCTTTCTATTGGGAAACTTTATGCAGATAAGGCATCTCTTGCAACGAGATTTTACCCCTCCCCAACAAAGTCTTTAACTTCAAGGATTGGGCTTGCCTGGCCCTTGACTACCTTGCCTCCATTAATCTTTTTGCCAATGACCCTGGAAATCTTGGATCTACCCACTACAAGCCCTCATACCTCAATTGCCTAACTTTCCTCATCTGAGTGCCAAAACTTTCTCTATGATCTCTAACAACCAACACCAATGTTGTCCTTATTAGACGTGGTTTACAAATTACCCTTAAATCATCAAGCCGACTATCTTCACACAACATTTGAACTTCTAAGGATGATTGGTCTCTGCCTATCTAGGAAATCTCTACTGCCCATCTCCTTGTTACAAACTCCCTAAAGTCTTGCCCACACAATCTCTTCCAAAAACCACCCCATCTCCTTGTTACGGACTCCCTAAAGCCTTGCCTAGCTCGCTGCATCTCCATAAAGACATACCAAACTAAACTGCATCTCCGGATGGTTGTTTTTCTTTGAGTACCAACCACTTAAGAGCACCATGCTACCCCATACCAGAATCCCACCACAGGCCTCCTTTCTTAGTTTTTAATGTGGCCATCACCAATCTAAAGGCTATACTACTGCCCGATCTCAGAACCTCCCTCATTACTTGTTTGATAGCAGCATACTGGTTTCATTACAACCCTCATCAACTCTCTCTTTTTCCCCCCCTGCTTGCTACAACCAGAAACGACCCACCTTCTCTCTCTCTTTATGCTAGAGATGACGAAATCTCTCTCTCTCTCTCTCTCTCTCTCTCTCTCTCTCTCTCCCCAAGACTAGCCTCATCCCTCTCATGGGCTCACCTACTACAACCCTGCCTGGCGGGCTCTTGCCCTCGCGCTCACTCTCTCAGCATGGGAGGTTGCACACATACACAGTATTGCAGCCCATCGGCTCCCTCTTGCCTACTCACCTGGCGGCCTTCTCTAGCGACTTCTCTTCTTGCAACCCCTCCGGCCCCTCATCTCTCCTCATGCAGGTATGCGCTGGGTGTGTGAATTGTCCTCTCTTAACCCTCTTTATATTGGGAAACTTTATGCAGATAAGGCATCTCTTGCAACGAGATTTTACCCCTCCCCAACAAAGTCTTTAACTTCAAGGCATCTCTTTAACGAGATTTTACCCCTCCCCAACAAAGTCTTTAACTTCAAGGACTGGGCTTGCCTGGCTTTGACTACCTTGCCCCCATTAATCTTTTCACCAATGACCCTAGAAATCTTGGATCTATCCACTACAAGCCCTCATGCTACCTCCAATTGCCCAACTTTCTTTATCTGAGTGCCGGTGCCAAAACCTTCTCTATGATCTCTTACACAACCAACACCAATGTTGTCCTTATTAGACATGGTTTAAAAATCACCCTTAAATCATCAAGCTGACTATCTTCACACAACATTTGAGCTTGTAAGGATGATTGGTCTCTTCGCCTATCTAGAATTGCATGGCTCATGCCTCTTGCATGCATGATGTATTATTCTCCTCGAGGTTGTATTCCAGCTACCCATGATGGAGTCTCAGCTGCCCATCTCCTTGTTACAGACTCCCTAAAGTCTTGCCCACACAATCTCTTCCAAAAACTACCCCATCTCCTTGTTACGAACTCCCTAAAGCCTTTCCTAGCTTGCTGCATCTACATAAATACTTACCAACTGAACTGCATCTTTGGATGGTTGTTTTTCTTTGAGTACCAACCACTAAGAGCACCATGCTACCCCATACCAGAATCTCACCACAGGCCTCCTTTCTTAGTTTCTAATGTGGCCATCACCAATGTAAAGGCTGTACTACTTCCCGGTCTCGGAACCTCCCTCAGCATATTGGTTTCATTACGCCTATTTAGTTGGAATCTTCCAAAGATCCCTTTTTGTCGTTGTCATCACGCTTGCAATTGCGCATTGATATACACCTCCAGAGCCCAAGAATCAAACTCATCACCTTCTCCTCACTAGAGAAATCTCCACTCTAAGCCACATGCACAGACCCAACTTGATGCGCGCATTGTGAGGCCTTATCTTCCCTAGCCATGGCACTTAGCACCTGTTTGCTGCTCGCCACCCATCCCCTCCACCTGGTTGCCTACCCGACATCCCACCTACGTTTCGTGCCTCCTTGGCCTACCTCACCTATGAAATCAAATCTCCTTTACCTCACCACAAGATGGAGCATCTAGTCAGATTCCCATTAAAGAAATTGCTCCAAATCTTTATCACATACTAATATCTAAACCTTTTTCAAAGCTTTAGCTTTTTAATAGGCCAAATCATGGCGTGGCATCTTCCATAAAATTTTGGCTCATTTGAACCTACCACCACCTTGGAGATAATGTCACATTGTTAGGCAAATGAGCTTTCTTCCTAGCTATACTTGACTCAATTTGGAGTTGTCTATCAAAAGTTGAAGCAGTTTTGTTGAACTACACTTGAAACAACACTCAAAACAGTTTTAGGATCAAGGATTTTTGCTTGTATCTTGACCAAATGTGACCCAAATTTGTTGAAACTTGGTCATTAGGATTCTTTTATGCTGGCAAACACTTATGTGAGCTCAATGTGAGTTTTCACCTCCAAATTAGGGCTAGAGACATCATTCGCGTATAAAGTCTATGTGCTCAGATTTTGATAGAATTTGGTATGTGAGCTCTCCTTGATGTCCTATACCCACTGCAAATTTTAGTTTCTAAATTTGAACTTTATTTTGACACTTGAAACTTTATATGCATATAAAGTCTTTTGTGGCAGAATGAGGTGATTTTTGTTCCAATGATTCCTTATCACTCAAGCAACTCTCAGCAAGTTTAAGAATTCAATTTGGACAATTTTTTAGCAAATTAAGACCAATACAAGCCTAAAATTGCAGTTTTTTGTCTTTTGCTCTTTGCAAGCCCAAATGAGCTCCAAATTCTATGAAATTTTGGCTAGGGACTTCTTTTATGCTCTAGGACATTGAGGTATACTCAAATGTCTGACCCAGATCTGGCCTATGAGACTTTGTACATGTATAAAGTCTATTGGCTCATAATTTACTTAGATTTCTAACGAAGGTACTCCTTGATGCATCCAACAAGAATATGTGATCACATCAAATTTTGGATGTCAAAATTGCTCAAAATCACCACTTTTTCACCTTTACAGTCTTGTATCTGCAAAATTCTCTTTAAATGCAAAAGTAGGTGATACACTTTTAGAAAATAAAAAGAAGAGGAGAATAACACAGATTCTCCTCCGCGTAAAAAGGTCTCAGCTCTAGAACTCCTTACCCTAAGCGGTATGATGGTGACGCTTGTGAATGCAAAAGCCCATGATGAGCTGCAGCCTGGGCCTGTGTGTGTGTGTGTGTGTGTGTGTGTGTGTGTGTGTGTGTGTGTGTGTGCATGCCCATGTCTCTCTCTATATTGCAACTCTTGCAGGTGGGACTTAACGTTGTAGGGTAGGGATAATAGGTGCGTGTAAAAGAAGAGGAGGGGAAACCTCTGCAGGCGGAGCTCTCTCTCTCTCTCTCTCTCTCTCTCTCTCTCTCTCTCTCTCTCTTTGCACATGCCAGGGATTGCTTGTGTTCTGTGCTTGCATGCAGTCGAGCGAAGGAGACGCTAGTGTTGAAAGATTCAAAGGCATCTTTCAATTATTGAATTTATTTTTAGATTAGCCAGTATGAGCCAGTAAGTATGTGTCCAAATCAATTGAAATGTTACAAGCAAGCTTAACACATCATTTCCCAACCCCCTATGTGGTCAAAAGTGAAATTTGACTTTCAGATCTGGCCTTGAGACTTCATACGCGTATAAAGTCTATGTGCTCAGAATTTAACAAAATCTGGTCTGTGAGTTTGTCTTGTGGTGCTTAACACCTTGGTATGCTCAGATTTCAATTTTGGTCTCTAGATGTGTCCTTTAGACTTCATACGCGTATGAAGTCTAACTGGTCAAAATGAAGTGAATTTTACTCCAAAGGTTCCTCACTATACTAGCAACTCACAACAAGTTTCAGAATTGAATTTTGACGCTTTTTGAGAAAATTATGCCAATACAAGCATTCACTTGCCTAGATGCATTTTTTGGTCTTTGGAAGCCCAAAATTGATCCAAATTTGATGAAATTTGGCATATATGCTTCCTAAATGCTGTAGATCACAAGGGTACGCCGAGATGTAAATGACCCCAGATCTGGCCTCTAAGACTTCATATGCGTATGAAGTCTTTTTCTCATATTTTAGTTATGTTTCTACCAGAGGTGCCCCTGAATATGTGCTCACAACAAATTTTGGATGTCAAAATTGCACAAAATCATCACTTTTACAAGGAAATCCTCTGAAACAGTAAAATCCCCCTAACTCTCAATCTATATGTCCAATTGACATGAGATTTGGTGTATGTGCTGAGCACAACATGCAGAAGATGGGTATAATGTCAACAGTTCAAAATTACTACCAAAATCACCCTTGAGACTTCATACGCATATGAAGTCTACTGATGAATTTTTGGACAGTTTTCATTCACAAGCATCCCCAAGTGTCTAGCACTGGTTTTCAAGCACTCTTGCCGATTTTCATGCCAAAATGTGCTCAAAATCACAAGTTTCTCTTTTTCCCGTTTCAGATACTCCGTCTTTTGTCTTTTGGGTGTCAAGGATTGACCTCAAAACTTTAGTTTCAATGTATACTTAGTGTTAACCCTCACGCACATTCCTATCACCTATGACGGACGTTGTGTTATTTATTTGGTAGAGTCAGGTATCGGGCTTGTCGGTCCAATAGGAAAAGGGTAAGAGTGATCGCCGATGAGAGGTGCACTCTAACTCGAACATTCAAGGGATTAGTTGGTTAAGCATGGGCGCCCAAGTGTGAATGGGGCGAGCTCATATAAAAGTCAACTAAACCTAAAATTCACTCATTCTCTCATTTGTGCAATTGAAGAGTGCTCTTGCTGCATCTCTATCTTCTTCTTCTTCATCTCCTTGTGTGTGTGTGTATGCGGGAGAGAGAGAGAGAGAGAGAGAGTGCGATCGAGCATTGCGGCGGCAAGACGGCGGTGAGGCGGTTGAGCGTGGCGTAGCGGTGGCTCCTTCTTCTTCGCGATGAGGAATCCTCCACCACAGCAAGCATAGAGCGGTGAGTGACACACCATCGCCATCTTTGAGCTTACTAGTTTAGGCTTGTTGTGTGCTTGGAGCCATTTGTGGCTCGCACACAGTGTATCGGCAAGTTCCTTGCATTGACATGTGTGACAGACGCACACATTTTTGGCGCCGCTGTCGGGGAATGCCATACACTAAGCTTGCATGGCCCTCTGTGCTTCTTTTGCGGTGCAATTTCAATTGTAGGAAGGGTTCAATTGTAGGAAGGGTAGGGAAGGAAGGTGTGTATGTTGAGAAGAAGGATTTTTTGTTGCTACTATGTATTTCTTTGTTAATGAAGTTTTGAAAGGTTACTTTGTTTTCTCTGTGCTAAGGTATTAGTATTAAAGTTGTTAGTTATGTGTAATGTAAAGTACAGTAAGTAGGAAGTAGATCTGTGAGAGCTAATAAAGTGTGTGTGTGTGCTCGCGCGCACACCACGGTGACCTTATCCAAATTAAATAAAAAATTAAAAAAATAAAGGTAGGATCGGGATCAAGAATATCTCCTAGACCCAAGCCCAAGCTTACGCTCATGCTCAGGCCTCAGTCGCCCTTTAAAATCACGAATTTTAGCTTCACACGTAGCTAAAAATCGACTTTTTTGAGGACCAACGGAGCTTCAGGTGACCGAACGTTGTGTTGTAAAGCACACCGCAACCCTTTGAGTGATACGCTCATTTTGAGCTATCACATACTTTAATAAAAAAATTGATCATTAAAAAACATTAAAAACATTAAAAACATTAAAAACATTAAAAAAAAACGAGTGAAAACGGACGCCTAAAAAAGTAAGCGGTTAACCTTCGAGGTTATTCGCCGACGCTTGTAAGGTGCCAAAGGCACATGCATCTGCGCTCTGGTCGTGTGCTAGAGACGGAGCAACTAGAGAGAATTTTGACTTACACGAGTTCTCAATATCCACCTACCTTAGGTTTCGGGCCCTCGGCGGGAACCCAAGGTAGTACAAACCAAGACCCGAACATAGCGGCTAGTGACGCTTCCTCTAACTACGACGTCATGGAGGGTTTTCCAATGCCTAATCCCGATAGCTCAAGCCAAGACATGCATGCCATGGGTCCACAGTCCGGGTCGAGCGTGCTTAGCCGCTTGAAAGAAACCTTTAGTAGAGTCATTCGCTCCAAACATGGAGCTGATGATGTAAATGAGAGGGGTAGGGAAGTAAATTCTCCATTCATGACCAACGTAGACTCTATGCCCTTAGAGAATGTGCACGTGAATACTTCATTCACTGCACCTCCTGACTCTTCAGAGTTATTTCCCTCCGAGGTCATATTACCCGATGGTAGAAGCCTTACCGAAGTACAAGAGGTTGAGCGATATATCATTGCAGCAAGGGAAAAGGAAGTCGAGAGTTTACGCAAGGCAAATCAACGAAGAGAGTTAAAAGCGAAAGCCCCTATGTCAATATCCTTGCTAAGAGAGCAATCGAGTGCTCCTAACTTAGCAACCGCTAAGGGCCTAGCCCTACAAAGCAGTATTGCATCTAGCTCAAAGGACACACCTAGCACCTCAATTCTAGATGGAGCATTCTTAAATGAGAACTGGGAGTACGAAGTATAAACGGAAACTCTAACAGACCTATACACAGGTGACACCTATCACGTGGGTTGGTTAGATGTCCTACAATCCACAATGGGCGCTACTAGTGTGGAGGATCAACAACAAAGAGTTTGTGAGGTCATCCATAGGGTCATTGAATTAGACAGAACAAAGGGATCAACATGCCTTCAACGGGTCTCATGAAATTCTTGGATACAGGGAAGGCTAAACAACCGACCTTATCGCAAATGGAGACTCCCTCATTGAATTAGACAGAACAAAGGGATCAACATGCCTTCAACGGGTCTCATGAGATTCTTGGATATAGGAAAGGCTAAACAACCGACCTTATCGCAAATGGAGACTCCCTCAGTAAGTCTGATGGATCCCCCATGTGTTGTTTCGCCAGGGGTCTCAGTGCAATCTAAGCCCACAAGTGATAGCTTTACCTTTCCAAGTCTAGCTCATCTTTCCCTTGATGACACCACGGCTACCATGTCTACCCCAATGATGGGCATGCCGAGAAACACGCCATGGACCTCATTTGTTAGTAAAGCACCACTACATGGTAGCTCAATGCCTGCAATAGTACCTACAAGTGTGTACCAATCGTATACACCCATGGGTCCTCGTACTAATGTAGTCCCTACTCCTCCCATTGTTTCAACTACCTATGATCCACAACCACAACACCCAAGCTCTTATTTCCATGGGACCATACCGGCTAGCATTAGCATGTCACATCCAATGTCTGCTATGCCTAGGGCCACACATATGAGCTTTGGGCCAGCACATGGCACAACATCGTACCCAATGTGGAACCCAAGGGCTTCCTATGCGCCAAGCCCAATGCCAATACCTATTCCACACGTAGTCTCTCGAGCACCTCCACCCACGGTTCCTGCTCACTTAGGTGACTTGGCAACATTTGCTCAAGCTATTGGTCGATCTATTGTCGAGAATATGTGTAACACGCCTGATAAAGATCCTAGAAGTAAGGCAATACAAATAGCCAAGCTCACACAAAATTTAGTGGAGATGGGGATGTGAGAAAGCATATCGAAGTGTTTGAACAAATATGTGATTCTCTAGGAGAACACAATGACTTGCATAAGAGTAATGCTTTAAGCCTAACCTTAAGTGGGAAGGTAGGGGATTACTCTTAGGAGACTGATCTTGAAAGAACACATACAAAAGGGAGTACTTTGGGGAGTAGCCTCTCAACTCCAAAAAGCCCAACGAGAGGAAGGAGAGTCGGTGAGAGACTTTTCAAATGGCATCTTAATCAAATCCTCTTGCATTCCTGCCAATGCAAGATTTGTAAGCCATGTGAATTTGTCTTCCTTTCTAGAAAGGTTTCTACTCAAAGTTCTAAACTACTATGCTTATCTTTAGTTAAGGGTCTCTGATGCCAAGTTCAACAAGATGAAGCTTCACTTTGGCATTCTAAAAGAATAGAATGCAAGAAAGGTCAAGCCATATCAAGTTCTGAAATGAAATATGAAATAACAAGGGGATGAGAGTCACTAGGGTTGATGAAGTTAAGAGGGGAAGTGATTAATGGGGAGTATGTTAAAATCAATGTCTACAATCACATGTATTTTTTTTGTGTTTTAATATTAAATTATATTGTCCATTATATACAAATAATCACAAATATTTTTATATTACAAAGGGTCCCACTTAAACAGCAAGAAATGTGCACATTGGCATTGTAAACAAAATAGAATGAAATTGAAATCAAATAAAAACAAGGTGAAGAGGCACGAAGGCCTGCTAAGTTAAGGGAGGAATGAGATTTATGGAAAGTAAGTATAAATGAGTACACTCACATGAAATTTTTATTGTGTTTTAATATAAATTTATATTATCCATTATACATATATAATCACAAATGGTTTATATATTAGAAAAGGCACCACTTAAATAATGAGGTGAAAGATGCACATTGCACATTATCGTTTGAAAACAAAATAAAATGAAAAAAATATAAATAAAAATGTACATTATATTATTTATTATACAGATGAAAGCTAAATGCACAAGAATCACTGGCAAAAACCTTGTACTCTTCTTCCACCTCTCTCTTCATTCACAAGGGATGGAGGTAGCTCTATAAAATTTATTATGTACGATTTTGACGTCCAATGAGCTGTAGTGTAGTGGTAGTGTTGATGAGTACGTAATTGTAGGATTCAATTTATTTACACCAATCCACGTTTCGTGCTAAAAAGCGGAGGATAGAGCTACTCTTCCGAGGGGAAGAAGGTTTGCTATTTTTTTTAAAGTCCAAAGAAGTATAATTTCCTTTTGTGCCAATGGACAACCTCCATGGTGAAGGCACATTACTTTTTTAATTTCTTTCATCCGCTCTCGTGAACCCAACCATAATCTAGATGGTTTATATATCAGAAACAGGTCCATGTAATTAATAAGGTGAAAGGTACACATTACATATTATTATTTGAAAACAAAATAAAATAAAACAAATAAAATAGAAGCAATAAAATAAAAGAACACATTAAAAACTAAAACAAAAGAACATATTAATGTTGTCATTAAAAAAGATAGATATAATAAGAATAAACAATAATAAAGTAATTTAATAATTAAATAAAATGAATCTTGACAAAGTCTTTAAATAAAAGGACTCTTAACAAGTGAGAGTATTAAAAAAAAAAATTTGAACCAATACTTCGCATCATATATGGATCAAACTTCTATGGAGCCTCTTTAATCTTTTGTTCTTTAGTCTTTTTCAGCATGCCAAAAAAATGAAACCAGCTTTGGAAAATAGCATTTGAAAGGAAATTCTTTCTCTCTTCAATTTTTAAAGGGACACATGTCAAGCAAACAAATTTGAACGACCTTCACCCATATGGATACTAAGGCTTTAGTAAGCCAACAACAAAATAAAAGGACCCATTGATAAACTCTAACAAAACAACATTTAATTAAGTGCATAAGAAACAATAAGTCTACAATAATAAAAATAATAAAATATTTGATAAATTAGATCTTTATGAGGCCCTTAAATGAAAGCACTCTTTCACAAATAAAAATATGAAAAGAAATTTCATTGAATCAACACTTCACATCGAGATTCAATAAGGATCAAACTCCTATGAATGCACACCTTAATTTCTTGTTCTTTAAGACTTTTTGAGAGGCAAAAAGACCCATTTAATATAGTAAATCCAAAAGGACATTTAAGGTAAGTCCCATCCTCATTGCAAACATTGAAAGTATGCCTAGCTCAACTAACTTTAATATCACCAGAAGGTGAATTGAACTAAAGTAACTTTGAGAAGAAATTATTGAGGTCTTAAATGAAAGGACAATCCACAACAAGAAAACACATTTGGTGAAACTTCACTTTATCATTCTAAAACAATAGAATGCAAGAAAAGTAAAGAAGGAGCTAAAATGAAAGGTAAATCTCCACCATGCATTGAAAACTATGAAAGTCCCCCTAACCTAACCCAACACTTAGGGTTCTTTTAGAAAGCCAATAATGAGCTTTCCTAGACATTGGCTTCGTTCCTAAATTGAAGCAAATGCTTTTCCAACATTATGATAATGTCTTTTCAATGATTTTTTGTAATGCTTTTATGGAGGCTAGTCTATAGACAATGATTTAGACCTTGCATGCGTGTGTAAGGACTCATGCTTGAACCCCGACAACACCTTTCTGAATCTTCCAAATTCAGTTGTTCCTTAAGGGGGGGGGGGGGGGGAGGGGGGGAACAGTTTTGGTTTGCTCACATATCAAGCTACCACACCAATGCTAACTTTGAGAGCTTCAAAGCATCCAATTTTTCTCATTCAAGTGTCCTTTGTGTGGTTTACCAATCCACATGCCACCCAAAATGCCTTGTTTGGCATTAAACCTTCCATCATCATCTAAGCAATTAGTGTGTTAGCATTGAGACACAAGCAATTGGTATGAGACCTGAATTTCTTTTGGACTGATAATTATGCATTCCATTAAAGAGCATAGTGGTGAATCATCCATAGCAAGGAGCCAACAATGCACGCAAAAATCGACAACAAAAGATATTGTTTGAGCAGAAATTGAAGAGTGGAATATTTCATTGCATAGATCATATTTTCCATTCATGTGAATGAGGAGATTGGCTAAGAGCTTGGACACTGATATATAATATGAGTGAAGTATGCATTTTGCATCAAAACATTGCTCTTGATTGGACGCATTTCAATGACAACTAATAGGTGACCCGCGCGTTGCGGCGGCTAAGAAAAAGCAATCGTGGCACTCTCCTCCCTCACCTTCCCCCAAAGGTGGCAACATGTACATATATACAGTAGTATGTGACCCGTGCATTGCTATGATTGAGAAGGCAATTGTGGCACTCTCCTCCTTGGCCTTCTTTGAAGGTGGCAACATGTGTGTGTGTGTGTGTGTGTGTGTGTGTGTGTGTGTGTGTGTGTGTGTGTGTGTGTGTGTGTACACACACACACACCCATGTCCATGTGTTGACAGCGGCCTAGCCACAATCTTAGAAGATGATTCACACAATCAACTGCACTCTTGTCAAATCTAATAATGGGCTTTTCACAAACCTCCTCTCTTTACTCTCTCTCTCTCTCTCTCTCTCTCTCTCTCTCCCCCCCCCCCCCCCCCCCCCCGCCCCTACGACAAACTTAAACTACATTTAGAGTTGGCATGTGGATAGATTAACTTTGCCATAAGCAAGCGAGTCCCCCTTTAATCGTAGAAACATACTCAACCTTTGAGTTTTTCTTAGTCTTTCTCTCTTGTGTAGGCGTGCGTACACACACTCATCGCAACAATCAACAACTTGGTGGGGGAGGAGAGGGGTATAGCACTATTGCTCGTGACACATAGAGGTGTCGATTTTTCAAGAACTTTAAGAAAGAGTATAGGAGTGATTCTTTAGAGAAATTTTTTAAAATTTTAAAATATAACATTACAAAATTTTATCAATATTGGTCTTGAAAAAATTCCATTGAATTTTTTTTTCCAAATATATCTTCAAAGCAAAATTTGCAGTGAGGAGCAAAATCCCCCTCAAATTTATCTTTTTTCTATGATTTACCCTAGTAGAGTAGAATGTCTTTTGTCCAAAAAAAAAAAAAAAAGTTTTTTGGCTTTTCATTGTCAAAAGGCTTTTTATTCATAGTCTTACTCTTCACTTTATATGTATATCTATGTATACATATATGGATATATTTAAAGAGAAAGTTTTTACAGAGTGTGATTTTGGTGGAACTGCCTATCTTTCAAGGCTGTTGTTACCCTCTCTCCATTTAACTTACCATGGAAAATTTTACTATCTTTAGGAGAGTCTTTTCATGTAGCTCGTTGTACTTGGTTCTCACAGTTCCAATTTGTTGCTTTAGTTCTCTCAAATTTTTCATCATCTAGGCATTCTAAGAGATTTTTCACGTAATACAAATAAGCCTCTTTTGATTTTTGAGTTTTCGGTCCCTCCCTCTCTCTCTCTCTCTCTCTCTCTCTCTTTCTCTCTCTCTCTCTCATGCATGCATACACACTCATTGCAACAATCAACAACTCGGTGGGTGAGAGGACGGGGTACCACATTTGCTTGCAACATGTGGAAGTGTTAATTTTCATAAGAACTTTAAGATAGAGTATAGGAGTGCCTTTTTATAATAATTTTTTAAAATTTTAAACTACTAAATTATTAATATATTAAAATAATATCAATATTGATCTTGAAAAATCCCCCTTTCAAAAAATAATCATAATATATCTTCAAATTCAAAAGTCAAATTTGTATGTTTAAATTCAAAAGTCAAATTCAAATTTAAAATTCCCCTCCAATTTACTTGGTTTTTGAGGCATATTTAACATGATACATTTACTCTATGTAGAGTGAAAAGTATTGGCAAAAGAAAGAAAGTAAGTCTTTGGACTTTTCAATGTAAAAAAGATTGTCAAAAGCTCATTCCAACACTCTTATCCCTTCACTTTTGCACTGTAGATTAGATGTCTCATCATTAGCTCATTAGCAGGTGAAACTCAGTTATTAGATAATCTCTTGTTGTGTTCAAGGCTTGTAATCAAGCTTCAAACATGGGCTTACATCTATTCAACTCTTGATCTCTATGTGTGTTGCGACAATGTGTGTTGATCGGTCCTAAATGGTGGGTACTACCATGACCACAATGCAAACAGAGATCAAGGTCCCCTCTTCACCTTCTAATGAGCTGGGCAAAAATATGTTAGAAAAAGATTGCACACATTTTCCATTCGTTAAATAAGCTTTTTAATACAAATCGACTTAGGGGAGACTTTGGAACATAAATTTTGAAAAAAAAAACTAAGGTTCATCACCAATCTTAACCAATAGTAACTAATAGTGTGGGGGGCAGTCTTTTACCGACAATTTCAAATGGTGATACAGATATGTTGCCTTGTGAGAAGCTTTGTACTTGAAAGTGCATGAAGGAAAATGAAGGGCACAAACACAACATTAGGAGAGATGACAGCTTCAAAGGCTAATTATTGTGTTTGAGGCATGTATACATTAATTTATTAATGCACCATATTCCCTTCGAAGATTATTACCCGAAGGAAAAGTGGGCTCTCCTGCGGTTCCCACGGCGTCATCAGGTCAGTGCATTCAGCTGCAGACAACACTTGTCTCTATTGTCCGTCCCCTCTGCTACGCAACCCCATGCTCTTGATTGTGAGCATCGACGTCCTTCCCATCGCATCCCTCCTCAACACACCTGAGAGAGAGAGAGAGAGAGAGAGAGAGAGAGAGAGAGAGAGCGATGTCTTGCACCTTGTTGTGATCCTTGCCTGCATGGGGTCAGTGGTCACCATCGCAGTCTTGCCCTCTGTTTGCGCCCGCCCTCAAAACCCCCAATAGCCTCCCCGTTTCGCTCCTCCCAAAGCACCCGCCATGGCATCTACAAAGTGATGCCTGCAGCAAAACCCCTGCCCAACACAACACACACAAAAAAAAATGCGACCAAAAAAATCTTCAGACACGGCACCGTTGTCTCTCTTCTCTCTCCCTCTCTCTCCTCCACGTGCTGGGTCCAACGTTCTTCTCCTCGAAGGCATCTACCCCCATTCCTGTCAATTTGACCTGCTTAAAAAATTAGAGCCACATACTAACACCCAATTTACCAATGGTAATCTATAAAGAGTGGAAAAACAACCTCTAACAAACATCTCAAGAGTGATGTGTCCCTACTAGTGAACAAGAACTTATTCACCTTCGAGATAGTTAAATCAAGGAATTGTTGCTAAATCTAGAGTTAATGCACCCACATAACTTTATATGCAATATTCTCCCTGGCCACAACATTTTGCTACAGTTTCGTGCTTTGTATATTGCTATACGAGGGCATTGCAAAAGTGGGGCCATGCAACACCTTAACCACAAAGACCAATTTAGTCATTTAAGTAATATCACAATTTCTCTTATATTATATCATTGAGTGGATAAGTTCCTATCTTCTTCTTGGACCCTAGCCATTGTGGCTCATGAAGATCTTCCTTGTTGGTTTCTATCTTAGTGCTCATTTTGGTCTCCATGATTTCACCTGAATCAGAATCCTCTTCAGCGTCGTTCATATATACGGGATCGTCACCAGTCCCTATGTTGGTCTTTGAACTAGGGTCTGACTTCGCTGCTTTTTTCGATCTCTTCGTTCATGTTTTCTTCTTTTTCTTAGATTCGGCTATTGATGCCGTGTCTCTTTCTTCAAGAATATAATTTTGTTTTTGGAGCATCGATCGTCTAAGTACGTTTACTAGTACCACAAGTGCACTTTGTGATGGCTCCTCGGTAACTTCAATCAAGTTTAATTGTGTGATCTTCGGTGCATTTGGATTATGTGGACATTGGGCAATCAAATGATCTATGCCACATCGATTACACATGAGTATCGGCATTGTAGACGTGATCGCTTGATTGGTTTGCATTAGTGTGACGTTCCTTTGTAGCCTAATACGACACTCGGCTACACGATGTGGACCTCCACACGCATAGCATTGAAGAGGTGGTCTCTTAGCAGTGTAATTGATATTTTGGCCACTTGCCACAAGAGCAGCTACTTGATATATAGTTTGACTTGTCCCCAATAGTCCTCCATGTAGTATTGTGGACTTTCTTCAAGCACATCCATCCCATATGCAATATTAGGATCTATATCTTCCTCACAGCCTTCCAAACAAGCCATAGATGACTCACAACCCACTTGATTCACAAAAGTGATTCTCGGATGTGGTGGTTGTTGTCCTAGCACTAGAGGTGGTAAGGGTGTTGTTTGAACAACATTTTGGGCCCTAGGGACCATGTGTTGTGACTTTTTGTTCAAGAGGTGGGGCCGGCATCAATGCACTCGAGGTGTGTCTGTCCATGCTAAGGTTGGTCTATTGGCCATCGCACGCTTAAATACTATGCAATTCTTAGATTGATGACCATACCTTCCACAGGCATTGCAATTCCCATTGAATTTACTCCAAAAGTAGGGCATTCAATTGTACTATGTTGTCCATACCATATTGAGCACAATTGTTGCTCCCTACTTGGATACATATGATTGTTTTGTGGAGCACGATTATCTCTAAGACTCTCTTGAATGGCCTTGGTGAGATCTGCTAAAGTCATTTCAGATATCTTTGGCTCCTTAGCAATAGGCTTTAGGGTCATTGGTTGATGCCCTGATACTTGCGAGCTAATAGATTTAGGCTCAACAGACACTCTTTCTCCTTGAATCATTAAATTATCCTCCAATTGGATCGCATTGGTGGTACTGCTTCCCAAGTGGTGATACCTCTAATGACTAGGCCATTGTAGATATCCTCATGTCGTAATCCCCTAATGAATCTATCAAGCAATTGATTATTATTGAAGCACTCATTTGGATTACAACGAGAATTTAAATGCTTGAAGCGACTAATAAAGTCTCTCACCGACTCTCCTTCCTCTCGTTGGGCTTTTTGGAGCTGAGAGGCTACACCCCAAAGCACTCCCTCTCGAATGTATTCTTTCAAGAACAGTCTCCTAAGAGTAGGGTAAATCGTTTTTTCTTCCACCCTTAGGGTTCTATACCAATCTCCTGCCTTCCCACTTAAGGTTAGGCTTAAAGCATTACTCTTATGCAAGTCTTTGTGTTCTCGTAGAGAATCGCATATTTGTTCAAACACTTAGATATGATTTCTCACATCCCCGTCTCCACTAGATTTTTGTGTGAGCTTGGCTATTTGTACTACCTTACTTCTAGGCTCTCTATCAGGCGTGTTACGCATATTCTCAACAATAGATCGACCAATAGCTTGAGCAAATGTTGCCAAGTCACCTAAGTGAGCAGGCACCGTGGCTGAAGGCGCTCCAGAGACTACATGTGTAGTAGGTATTGGCATTGGGCTTGGCGCATAGAAAGCCTTTGGGTTCCACATTTGGTACGGTGTTGTGCCATGTGGCGGTCCAAAGTTCATATGTGTGGCCATATGCATAGCAGACGTCGGATGTGACATGCTAATGCTAGACGGTATGGTCCCATGGAAATAAGAGCTTGGGTGTTGGGGTTTTGGAGCATAGGTAGTTGAAACAATGGGAGGGGTAGGAACTACATGAGTACGAGGACCCATGGGTGTATACGATTGGTACACACTTGTAGGTACTATTGAAGGCATTGAGCTACCATGTAGTGGTGCTTTACTAACAAATGAGATCCATGGCATGTTTCTCGGAATACCCATCATTGGGTTAGTCATGGTAGCCGTGGTGTCGTCAAGGGAAAGATGAGCTAAACTTGGAAAGGTAAAGCTATCACTTGTGGGCCCAAATTGCACTGAGACCCCTGGCAAAACAACATATGGAGGATCCATCAAACTTACCGAGGGAGTCTGCATTTGCGATAAGGTTGGTTGTTTAGTCTTTCCTGTATCCAAAAATCTCATGAGACCCGTTGAAGGCATGTTGATCCCCTTGTTCTGTCTCTCTAACTCAATGACCCTATGGATGACCTCACAAACTCTTTGTTGTTGATCCTTCACAGTAGTAGCACCCATTGTGGATTGTAGGACATCTAACCAACCCACATGATAGGTGTGACCTATGTATCTAGGTCGGTTAGAGTTTCCGTTTGTAGTTCGTACTCCCACTTCTCATTTAAGAACGCTCCATCTAGGATTGAGGTGCTAGGGGTGTCCTTTGAGCTAGATGCAATGTTGCTTTCTAGGGGTTGGCCCTTAACGGTTGCTAGGTCAGGAGCAGTTGATCACTCTCCTAGTAAGGATATTGACATAGGAGCTTTCGATTTTAACTCTCTTCGTTACTCCGCCTTGCGTAAGCTCTCGATTTCGTTTTCCCTCACCGCAATGATATATCGCTCAACCTCTTGCACTTTGGCAAGGCTTCTACCATCGGTTAATATAACCTCGGAGGGGAATAGCTCTGAAGAGTCAGGGGGTGCAGTGAATGGAGTATTCACGTGCACACTCTCTAAGGGCATAGGGTCTATGTTGGTCATGAATGGTGAATTTACTTCCCCAACCCCCTCATTTACATCATTAACTCCATGTTCGGAGCGAGTGGCTCTACTAAAGGTTCCTTCAAGCGTCTAAGCACGCTCGGCCCGGACCGTGGACCCATGGCATGGATGTCTTGGTTTGAGCTATCGGGATTAGGCATTGGGAAACCCTCCATGATGTCATAGACAGAGGAAGAGTCACTAGCCGCTATGTTTGGGTCTTGGTTTGTAATACCTTGGGTCCCCACCGAGGGCCCGGAACCTAAGGTAGGTGGATAATGAGAACTCGTGTAAGTCAAAATTCCCTCTAGTTTCTCCATATCTAGCACACGACTAGAGCGCAGATGCATGTGCCTTTGGCACCCTACAAGCGTCGACGAATAA
The DNA here is from genome assembly GCF_014529385.1 of Adiantum capillus-veneris. NCBI lineage: Eukaryota > Viridiplantae > Streptophyta > Polypodiopsida > Polypodiales > Pteridaceae > Adiantum > Adiantum capillus-veneris. The sequence continues at coordinate 157,327,620 of NC_140934.1, read as the reverse complement.
CCTCGAAGGTTAACCGCTTACTTTTTTAGGCATCCGTTTTCACTCTTTTTTTTACGTTTTTAATGTTTTTTTAATGATCTATTTTTTTATTAAAGTGTGTGATAGTTCAAAACGAGCGTATCACTTAGAGGGTTGCGGTGTGCTTTACAGCACAACGGTCGGTCACCTGAAGCTCCGTTGGTCCTCAAAAAAGTCTATTTCTAGCTACGTGTGAAGCTAACATACGTAATTTTAAAAGGTGACTGAGGCCTAAGCCTGAGCGTGAGCTTGGGCTTGGGTCTGGGAGATATTCTCGATCCTGGTCCTACCTTTTTTTTTGGGGGGGGGGGGGGGGAGGATAAGGTCTCCGCGGCCTGTGCGCGAGCACACACACACTCTACCTACCTACTTACAACTAATACACCTACTGTTACACACTAACACACTTCATTATCTCTAACACCTTTTTTTGGGGGGGGGGATAAGGTCGCCGCGGCCTGTGCGCGAGCACGCACACACTCTACCTACCTACTTACAACTAATACACCTACTGTTACACACTAACACACTTCATTAGCTCTAACATATCTACTTTCTACTTATTGTACTTTGCATTACAAAGAACTAACAGCCTTAATACTAAGACCTAATTACAGAGAAAACACAGTAACCTTTCAAAACTTCATTAACAAAGAAATACACAGTAGCAACACAAGATCCTTCTTCTCAACACACACACCTTCCTTCCCTACTTTTCCTACAATTGAAATTGCACCACAAAAGAAGCACAGAATGCCATTCAAGCTTAGTGTATGGAATTCCCCGAAAACAACGCCAAAAATGTGCGCATATGTCGCACATGTCAATGCAAGGAACTTGCCGATACATTGTGTTTGAGCCACAAATGGCTCCAACCACACAAGAAGCCTAAACTAGTAAGCTCAAAGATGGCGATGGTGTGTCACTCACCGCTCTAGCTTGCTGTCGTGGAGGATTCCTTGACGCACAGAAGAAGGAGCCGCCGCCGCGCCACGCTCAACCACTTCGCCGTCACCATGCCGCCGTCGCAATCTCGATCGCTCTCTCTCTCTCTCTCTCTCTCTCTCTCTCTCTCTCTCTCTCACACACACACACACACACACACACACACACACACACAAAGAGGTGAAAAAGAAGGAGATGGAGATGGAGCAAGAGCACTCTTCAATTGCACAAATGAGAGAATAAGTGAATTTTAGGTTTAGTTGACTTTTATATGAGCTCGTCCCATTCACACTTGGATGCCCATGCTTAGCCAACTAATCCCTTGAATGTTCCAGTTAGAGTGCACCTCTCATGACAATCACTCTTACCCTTTTCCTATTGGACCGACAAGCCCGGTACCTGACTCTACCAAATAAATAATACAATGTTCGTTGTAGGTGATAGGAATGTGCGTGAGGGTTAACAGCGGAAAGCTTCAAACTTCTCATGAGGCAATGCCTTTGTGAACAAACCTGCAATGTTGTCCCAAGCTGATCTCTCCAGTTGAGAGTCTGACCATGACAAAGTGATAATGCACCTCAATGTGCTTTCTACGAGCATGAAAAACTGGGTTTCTCACAACTATCAATGCATTCTGACTATCAGTGTAGATGATGTTGGCAATGCCTTGTCCAACATCCAAATCAGCCATAAGGTGTCTTAGTCATATACACTCAACCGTAGATGTGAAGACTGCCCTGCAATCAGCCTCACAACTGGAAGTGGCCATAATAATTTGCTTCTTGCTCAACCATGATATGCATGAACCGTCGAGTATGAAACAAAAACCACTTGTAGAACCTTAAGTGTCAAAAGAACCAGCCCAATCTGAGTCTAAAAAATCATGTAAATCTGGCGGCAATGATCCCCCCTTGGGATAAAACAACCCAAGATGCAAAGTGCCACTCAAGTAGCGAAAAATCCTCTTGACAGATTGCCAATACTTAAATCTTGGGCTATGCATTAATCTGTTGACCTCTGAGACTGCAAAAATTGAATATCATGCCTCGTGTGGCATACATAGATAAGGCATCCAACAAGAGTTTGGTAAAGAGTGACATCAGCGGGATCACCAACATCATGAAGAATTAATTTCAAACCTGTTTCCATGGGAGTGGCAATAGGTTTCGAATCCTCAAGTCCAAACTTACATAGCAATGTTTCCATGTAACTTGTTTGACACACGACAATACCACCATCACACTACTTAAAATGTATGCCCAAGTAATGATGCAAAAACCCCAAATCTTTCATCTTGAAAGTAGTATTTGAATCAACCTTAAATTCAATAATATGTGTCTCATTTGGTTTATGATCAACAAATCATCAACAAAAAGAATGGCGATGAGAAGTATATCACCCTCACGCTTTACATACAAAGTGCTTTCTATTGGAACGTTACAACCTCTTTTAACCAAATGAGTGTTAGCTTTCTCATACCAAGCACGAAGAGATTGCTTCAACCCATACAAAGCTTTCTTACATTTACACACTTTATCTTCTTGTCCTCTTATAACAAAACCATGAGGCTATGTTACATAAACTTCCTAAAATATATCACCATTCAAGAAAGCAGTAAGAATGTGTGATTGATGTACATCCCATCCAAAATGAGTTGCCAATGCACATAGGAAATGCAAAATAGTTATACGACAAGTGGAAGTAAAAGTTTCTTCATAATCTATGCCTTTTTGCTGTGCATAACCTTTTGCAACATGTCGAGCCTTATAGAGATCAATCTCACCATCTGGCTTACGTTTCAACTTGTAACCCCACTTCGTACCAATGGCCTTTTTGAAAGGAGGAAAATTACATAAAGTCCATGTGTCATTTTCTATAAATGCATCATATTATGATTGCATGGTAGCCATCCAATTTTTTGAACTTTGTACTTCATAAAAAAGATAGAGGTTCCTCTACATCACATAAGCTAGTGATAGCCGTTTTTTGGCTATCCAAAATTGCCATAGTGAGCTACCTCACCCTATCAAAATCACTCAAACAATGTGGCTATCCTCACCCTTTCACTGTACATAGGTGTGTGTGAGCTAGGGGACTTTCCCCATATTTCCTTAAAAATCCTCAATTAGCTAGTCACTAGGCTAGTTGAGTCAAAAAACTAAATAAAATAAAAAAGAAAAGTATATTATGACCTTTTATGTGTAAATATTTTATTGTAAATAGGGCCTAAATATATGGATTTATATTATAATTATTTTGGTATTTTATTTAAATATTTATACGTAGGTGTGTGTTTTATTAGACCTATGTATGCCTTCTTTTATCCTCTTGCACCATAAGTATAGCAACCCCTTGCCTCCATTGTATACACATTCAATTATTCATTGCCAAGGTTGATTGGTTCAGGAGACTCTCTCTCTCTCTCTCTCTCTCTCTCTCTCTCTCTCTCTCTCTCTCTCTCTCTCTCTCTCTCTCTCTCTCTCTCTCTCTCTCTCTCCCCCCCCCCCCCTTCGGTCTCTACACTTTCTCAATATTGACTTTGACATGGTATCAGAGCGTCGTGTAGCTCAATGATCGAAGAAGACCTTGGCGTGGAGGAGAAGCCAAGAGAAGAGAAGCGATGAGGAGTTTCCCCCCTTTGCTGGCCGACGTTCAACTTTCCCCCCCTCTGCTCCCGGAGTTTAAAAACGCTGCCCTTTCTTCCTTGCCGAGACAGTGTCCCTTTGCATCCCACGAGCTCTTCCCCTCCTGCATTTTAAAAACGCTACGAGCCCCTTCAATTCCCCCTGCCGTTGGGCGTCTCAATACACTACATATCAGTGTGGTGCTACTGGGCGCAATATCCAGTGTCTTAAAACGTCCCAGAGGCAGTCCACTGTGTAGTTGCTAATAGCCCCACCCTCCCCTTCGTTTCATTTTGAACGCACTTTGTGTGGCGCTCCTAACTGCCGATTCCAAAGGAGATAAGACCAACATTTTAAAATGCAAGGGCCAGCAGCCCTCCTCCCCGACCCCCTGTGTTTTGAAACGCCAACGGCTATGAGCAAAGGGGGGTCACTCTCAAAGTAAAGAGAGGGACTAGGGGTGGTTCTCCTTGGGTGACCAACCGCATGGCGAGGCAAGGTGTGACGACAAGGAGAGGAAGAGAGGGAGAAGGCATGCGGTTTGAACGATAAGAGTTCCGGCTTGGTGGCTCAAAGAGGGCAAGGCAAAGTTTTGATTAGCGGAGGCTTGATTTGTTCAAAAGCTCCCACACGGCAACATTGAGGTGGATGGCAGTGAGTGCAGAGTGGCTTAGGGAATTTTTATCAGCTTGGATGGAATTCTTAGCCATTGCTATGCACAGTTTATTGTGGAGCTTTGGATTTGTTCAAGGCCTACCACCACAGGGCAAACGTGCAAAGCGGCTATCGACAATAGATTTTGGATTTCAGAGAGGGATAGCAGATTGTGCAGAGCTCATTGCATTTGGAGCTTCCTTTGCGGTGGGGTTAAAGCGGCTTGGATCTTTTTTGGCTTGGTTTATACGACCATTTTTTGGAGTGCGAGAAGGTACCTGATTACCAGATCTTGCAACTTCAATATGTCCCTACTTTGCTCAAGGCCTGACGACATCAACCAAAGAGAACCAAAAGTTATGGATATAACAGATCATCAACCATCCATTTAATGGCCTATGCACCGGCACAATTCTCAAGGAACCCGACAAATTTTTTGGCTCAAATTCGTGAACTCAAAAGCAAATGGAGGAGTTTGCTAGAGGACAGCAACAAAGGTCAGTTGGACAAGGATGGTGGTACTAGTAGTTAGCTGCCTTGGTATCCACGTGGTACAACCACATTCATGATTCTTATTGAACGCTTTGTTTGGCTCGAGAGTTTGAAGCCAAAGGCAAAAGTAGGAACTCATAGATAGACAAGGACAAAGGCAAGATGGACAGAGATTACGGTAATAAAGATTTGATAGAAGAGATCGGCATGGCACATGTGGCGGCAGCCACAATGGCCTTGATGTCATTTTATAGTCAAATGACATGTGTCACCACTAACTTCATCCAGAGAGAGGCTTCTGAGTGACAGAGAGGGGCAAGCACTGCTCCCTATAATTAATTTGGACCCTTGTATTGGAGTTCAAGTTATTGGTGTTTGGACTTGTAGCTCGGAGTTCAATGCACATGCATCTTGCAAGGAACCAATTAGACGTCTAAAACACTATGAATGGGCTAGCCAAATTTTATTGGTGTTAGTCAGATTATGGACAGGATGTGTTCCAACAGTTCATTATCTTGGAGTTTTATATTTCGGACGTGATGTGCTCATAGTTCACGAATGGGTTATTCGACATAGTGTGGTCTACATTTCAAAGTTTCTACAAAGGAAACCAATGCTCAAGATGGCATTACTTTCAGGTACAAAGTTGAGGAGAGCAACACCGAGGTGTATCCAGTAGTCCGAGGTTGCTTCTATGCTTCTTACACATCTCTATCCCTAAAGCATAAAGGAATGTCAATTAGTGGAGTGTGACATGGACATTCTAGGTGTCTAGAATGACTCCATTAGGGAGGAGCTTTACAAAGGGAGAACTCATGGGTCTCTGCTAGAGAAGGGATTATTCTTATAATCATTTCTATGTTCCAAAACATTGATATGTGGATGAACAGTGAACAAATGACCACCTTGAAGATAAGATCCATGTGTGTAATGCACCAAATGAGGCAAGATCTACACAATGCACATATAGATTTTCCTACAATTTTTCATTTTGAGATAGATGGAAAGGTGTGTAGATAATGAAGTCTCATTAGAAAATTCTGGAGGTATTTGGAGGGCCTTCTAAGAAAATACAATTTTTGGCGTTCTCTCTCTAGAAAATAGGTGTGGTAAAAGAAAGGTGTCCTCAGTACAACCGTTTAAAAAGTGTACTTACAAGTATATTTTTTCCACGGTATCATACCGGCTGTGATGATTGAGGGACTATCTCTTTTAGTTACATCTTATAGGGAGATTCAACGACTCAACTTTCTTCTCTTTGCAGTGTTTCTTGCACTGAGCACTAATGGCTTCCTTGTCTTCCTTCCATTGAGCACTAATGGCCTTCTCCTCCACACACACAAACCTCCTCACCAAACGTCCTAAATATCATCTACACTTTGATTTGGATCCTCAATATGACCCATTATGTAAGCAAATCAAAACCAACACACAATTGACACTAGCAGAGAACGAGAGACTCAGAGCAGAGGAGCAAAACATGTAGACATTTGGACACATGGTTTGGTCCATCCTTTTAGTCATAAGACTAATGTCTTTCCTACATTTGCAAATCCTATTGGTTTATTGACCTTTGCTGGTGATGGAGAAAATGGATTGCTTGGCTATTGCAAAGCTCTACAAGCTAAAAATCACAAATGCATGCTTTATGCTCAAGCGAAAGGGATTCCACGGCTCTCTCATTTGCATTAATAACCAAAAAAACCATATTACAACACACACAGGAATTACAGGTCCTGCGAGAAAAGGTACAGACCTTATGAAAGAAAGATACGAGCTTGGGTGCTCATGTGCAAAAGAAAAAACTACAGAATCTTGAAACCTTGAAGGCTGGATCTGGTGGTCTTAAGAAAAGAATCCAAGCATTGAGGTGAGGAGTCCAATCTTTCTGAACTATTTCAACTAGACTAGTTGGTTTGTTTGATTTATGTATTGCTATTGACGGCTGGGTCAACAACACGACATAACTCAACAAAGCCTTATTTTCTGAGAGTTATGGAATGCTGAGGATTATGGTTATAAACATCATTTGCAATAAGTAGCTAGTCTAATTGCAGAAGTCGGGTTACAATGGCACTTCCAGATTGTAAATACAAAGCCATTTGACCCTTCAAAATCTGTTTTTGGTTAACCTAAGGTGACCTTAGTATATAAGGTACCTAGGCCATTTTGTAAAAGAACTTTTTATCATAATCAATAGTTTGAAGCTACCGTCGATTGTGTGTGAGAGAGGAAGAGAGAGAGCGTGAGCTTCATCCTGGCGCTACTCCCTTCTTGCTCATCACATTTGTAGATCCGACTGCACCATCGCACTAGCCTCAGCAAGAGCTACGCACCAACACCAAGCATTCCTTGCGGAACGGAGCATACATGCTAGTGAATCTACGAGCTACTCGTGGCCGTAAGTGTATCACACAATTTCTGTTTTTGCCTGCAAGTAGTCGTTAGAATTGTAGCGACATAACCTACGCATAGGTACTCATAGATTTCAGTTTTGGGTACTTTCAGATTTTGGCTCTCTCTTTATACGCGTTTTCCGCAGATGGGTCTAGAGCTAGGATTTTGAGTGTAGAGGCTTAGGGACATGTGTATCCTAGTGAGGGGATGGTGTTCCTTAAGTTTTGTGAGATTCTGGTATGATTTGATGGGTTTCCTTCTGTTGTGTGTATGTGGCTAGGTGGCGTAGTTGAGAGTAGTGAGATTCTAGGTTGTAGTTTAGTTGGACTTCTAGAGTGTTGCATGTGTAGGATGGTCTCAGCCTGACAAGCTAAAAATATTTCCTCCGTGTGTCTATCATGTCATCTATGTCCTCGATTGACATTATGTTGATCTAGGTTGTGTTGCATGCACTTTATGGGTGGTGTGATTCGCTCCCGCAACATTGGCGCCATTACCGGGGATACAAGGACTTAGGTAGGTATTCCTACAACGTGTGATGGTTGCTTACTTTAGTTTTGGCTAAAGAAAACATTTTTCTTAAGTGGATCCGGAAGAGGTTATTCCGAGATCAAGTGGATAGCCATAAAGCGTGTGTCTTGCCGAGGGACTAGGTAGATTTAGTTAGGATTTGTAGATTAGAGTAGTTGCTTTGGTATTTGAGTGGTTTTTGAGGTGATAAAAGCGTTTGCTAGTCCGTGTGTGGCACTGAAGCATTTTTCTACTCATAAATGCAAAACCCCGTATGATTTGTAGGAGTAGCTTTAGGTAGAACATGTTGATTCTGATCTAGAGCTATTCATCATTGATTTATTTGCTAAAGTGCTTGTTTGCATTCACGATCTCTGAAAAGTTTGAATTTAAAGGAAAAAAAAGGATAGTTTTTCATGATTGATTGATACTGAGCATATAAGAGGGCATGTGCAAGGGTTCTGTGAATAAAAACTGCAATTCTGTAAACTTGGACTTTATACGCGTATAAAGTCTCAAGGGGTATTTGGAGACCAAATCTGAAAAATCTAATTGCACCAGTGTGTTCAGAAGGGGGGGTTTACCCTAAGTCTGCGCGTCTGTCGCACATGTCAATGCAAGGAACTTGCCGATACACTGTGTGCGAACCACAAATGGCTCCAAGCACACAACAAGCCTAAACTAGTAAGCTCAAAGATGGCGATGGTGTGTCACTCACCGCTCTACGCTTGCTATCGTGGAGGATTCCTCGCCGCGAAGAAGAAGGAGCCGCCACTACGCCGCGCTCAACCGCCTCACCGTCGTCGTGCCCGCAATGCTTGATCGCACACATACACTCTCTCTCTCTCTGTGTCTCTCTCTCTCTCTCTCTCTCTCTCTCTCTCTCTCTCTCTCTCTCTCTCTCTCTCTCACGCATACACACACACACAAGGAGATAAGGAAGAAGAAGATGGAGATAGAGCAAGAGCACTCTTCAATTACACAAATGAGAGAATGAGTGAATTAGGTTTAGTTGACTTTTATATGAGCTCGCCCCATTCACACGTGGGCGCCCATGCTTAGCCAACTAAGCCCTTGAATGTTCCAGTTAGAGTGCACCTCTCATCGGTGATCACTCTTACCCTTTTCCAATTGGACCGACAAGCACGGTACCTGACTCTACCAAATAAACAATACAGCGTCCATCATAGGGTGATAGGAATGTGCGTGAGGGTTAACATGCCCCCCTTCCTGATGTAGATTCCATCCTCGGAAGCTATTGAGTGAAGCTCGTTCGTTGAGGTGGAAGAGAATTTGAGATGAATGTCCTTAGCCTTCTTCAGTCACTACAAAATCAAACAACATTAGCACAGTAATTACATTCTCATATACAATTAAAAAGCATATGCAATTGTAGAGAGACAAATTTATTGATAACAAAAATTTAAACCATTTGTCACCAATAAACATTATATTGCAATATAATCAAACACATAAACAATTGTAAAGGTAAAAAAAAACTAAAAAAATTTGGGGTCGCTAATTTAACGATCGAAAGGCACTAAAGATAGACTATTAATACCATGGGTAAGCTTCTCAATTTTCTCTGGTCAATTAAGTTGTTTAATCGCGAGAGCCAAGTGTTTCATGTTCGAGGGCTGACTAGAGGCTATACCTAGAAGACCTTGTAGTTAAGCTACGATAAAAGGAACTTCTCATGAAATCATCGCCTGACTGATTACCTTTTTTTTGACCCCCCAAAGTCTTTTCACAGTGATTCAATTTTGATGTGTGTGCTTATTTTGTATGCCTTGGGTTTTTTGCTTTTCAAGGAAAAGCGCCCACACTGGGAACCTCTAGGGCTCTAGTACCATAAGTGATACATGTGAGTGGAGTACCAAATCAAGCTGAGGTTTCTCTTCCAGCTTAAGATTTTACATTGTGGCACTTTGATTTTTTGTTTGTTCGTTTTCAATATTTTAATTTTGTAACTTTGGGGGGTCATATAACACTATTACCCTCCCCAGGCTCATCACACTAGTAAACTCCCTTTATAATACTTAAGCTAAAGGTCAATAGGGACTAAGCCCACTAGAAAGCCCTAGTACATTTCACACAATGCTACCTAAATCGGATTAAGAACTTAAGTAACCATTAATTATTAGGAAGGCATTCCCCATGGTATTGAGAGAAGATCTCTAACACCTAGCTTGGTCGAACTAGCTTATTCGGACTGCTTGATTTTTAAACCTAGACAAGTGATTATGACAAAATATTACATTGAATTTAATGTTTGATACTAAGCAAATGTGTTGAATATTATGCTACCAATCACAACTAAAGCAGACAAACATGGATGCAAAAAAGAAAGGGGCCATGCTAATGGACAAGAAATACCTGTTTGTGTTGATGGTCGCGCTTGATTTGAAGTGTGAACGAGAGAAAGATTTCATGAAGGTCCAAATCCTAACAACAACAACACATTCTTGTACACACGAGGAAACACAAAGAATACCTCTACGAGGCACATCAATGGGAAGAAAGAACTTTGCTAATCACTAAACTCTCAAATAGAAACACTCCTATTGTACTAATCCTACCTTCCCTCCATCACTCGAGTGACGAGGATCAAAGGTGTTTTATGACATAGGTTTCTGTTTCAGTGTACCGGATGTGAATGTGTAGGTCTGGGTCAATGCTTTGACTTTTATTGTGCATAGTCATTTGCTAATTGCTTTTGCTCTTTATTATTTTGTTTTTTGTGAGTATAAGGTTTATATATACATTCCTAAGATTGGGAGATTGAAAGGTCAGGGAGGAAGGTTGAGAGGGAAATAATGCAATAGGCGACGTGAATGAAGACTTCCCCCCCTTTTTTGGGTAGGTCATACTGTTTGAAATGTGCTAGTTACCCTTTGAAACCAATTGTTCCAGTTGGTAATAGGTGAGGATTTTTGCCAGTAGTTTCCTATTACCTTAGGTGCCTCGTCGAGTTGCAAGGGTGGTAAGGTACTCTCACAGGATCGAACTTGAAGTGGTTCATCAGGTGATTCTTGAAAACTGGGAGGTGTGGATTCCTTTGTAGCTTTATGGAGGTCCACTATTGTAGGTGGAGGCTGTGGAGAAGCTTTTACCTCTATGGATGCATTACATGAGGAGCCAGAAGCTTCATGGGACTCCCCCCTTCCTGATCTAGGTGGAACAAATCGTTCTTTCTTCGGTACCCAAACTAGCTCTGGAGCGGGTGTGTAGCATTCTATGATTTTTATCTTTTCGTGATCGTTGATTCATTTTGGAGCTACGGGATTGGGCGCACATGGGTCAAGTGACAGGTAAGAACACAATCTACGTTTTGGCACCCAGATTTGATCATTTCCTTGATAGTAGCCTTGGGCTTCCAATAGTCGTTTAGGAATCCAACGTCGCTTTTTTTCTTACTTTTCTTGGATCAAGTGAGATATTTCTTACGAGGCTTCTGTCTTTTAGCATCAGCCATGGTCGCTAAATAAGCTTTTGGGACCCACTTGTATGTTTTCTTTGTTATATTAGGATGAGTCTTCTCAGAAGCTATATGCGTTGCTTGTAGCATATTTAAAGGTACGGGAATTTCATCCCCCTCAGGTGTTACCCAGGTCATCCCCCTATTTCCCCAAGTGTCTATGGTTGCTACTAGGTGGACCCAATCCACATTATCCGACTCAGTCATCCTAGGTAGTACATCCATATAAGGAGAATCTTCCCCAACATCAGTGTCCGCTTTACATGTGTAACAATACTGCAATGGAGCCGAGTAAACTGTGGTGTCAGATCTATGATCAATTATAAACCTGTTTCCTAGAGGATGTGCTCCACCAGTCACAAGATCCACTTGAATGACAGAATCTTGGAACTGCAAGTAGACATGGTTTTTAGACCAGTCATGCACAATTTTTTCTTCCCTCATGAAAGGACGTCCTAAGATCATCTCTGATGCCATAGTGTGTTTGGAGAAATCCATAACAATGAAGGTAATCCTTATTTTATGTCCAAAGACCTTGACCTTGAGATCTTCTATCATCCCAATAGGTTTAACAATAGACCCATTGGCCATCTTCACTACTATGTTTGTGGTCGCAAGGTAAGGTCTTCCCATAGTTTCCCATCAATTTTTAGTCACAAAGCTAACCCCAACGCCACCATCAAGGATTCCCTTCACAGTCAATCCCTTAGTAGTGATTGGTATGGTCACATTGGATTCATCACCCTCAAAGTATTGTATGCCACCATCAAAGATTCCCTTCACAGTCAATCCCTTAGTAGTGATTGGTATGGTCGCATTGGATTCATCACCCTCAAAGTATTGTCCCAACTTGTTAACATGTATTTCTATAACAAGGTTCTCATTTAAGTTGGGTTGTGGATCTAAGTGTTCCTCCTCTATTGGCATCTCCCCAGCTCCATCCATCTGTGCAAATTGTGGTAGCCCAAACTTTAATTCTCCATTAAGGAAGGCTCAAAAAGCTGAGACTAGCTCAGGGTCTTTATATAGTTTGGACATGATGGTGGTTCTAACTTCTGAAGACATGAAATCCATCAATTTGGCAACATTTAACGACACCTTTTGGGCTTCAGTCCCTTGACGTGGGGAAGATGGGATCTCCATTTCTTAGATAGGATCACGTAGTCCCTCTGTAAACATTCTTTCCATCAAGAAGTGAGTACGCCCACTTTTCCATGACTTTTTAAGTCACTTTCTTCTTGGAGGACACTAGGTATGGCTAAGGGTCTATGGACTTGGTGAGGTTGTTGTTGCGTAGGGAACACGGTGTCTATAGTCTGGATCTGCCTAGGTGCTGGTTCCAGATCCCTTTGGGTATCTTCTACCAAACTCCTTAATTGCTTGACTCGCTCGATCTCCTCTATAGGGTTTGGATAAGTTCCTATCTTCTTCTTGGATCCTGGCCATTGTGGCTCATGAAGATCTTCCTTGTTGGTTTCTATCTTAGTGCTCGTTTTGGTCTCCATGGTTTCACCTGAATTAGAATCCTCTTCAGCGTCCTTCATATATACGGGGTCGTCACGAGTCCCTATGTTGGTCTTTGAACTTGGGTCTGACTTCGCTGCTTTTTGCGATCTCTTCCTTCGTGTTTTCTTCTTTTTCTGAGATTGGGAAATGGATGTCGTGTCTCTTTCCTCAAGAATATAATTTTGTTTTTGGAGCATCTATCATGAGTACGTTTACTAGTACCACTAGTGTACTTTGTGATGGCTCCTCGATAACTTCAATCAAGTTTAATGGTGTGATCTTCGGTGCATTTTGACTATTTGGATATTGGGCAATCAAATGATCTATGCCGCATCGATTACACATGAGTATTGGCATTGTAGATATACTCACTTGATTGGTTTGCATTAGTGTGGCATTCTTTTGTAGCCTAATAGGACACTCGGCTACACGATGTGGACCTCCACACTCGTAACATTGAAGAGGTGGTCTCTCTAAGACTCTTGAATGGCCTTGGTAAGATCTGCTAAAGTCATCTCAGATATCTTTGGCTCCTTAGCAATAAGCTTTAGGGTCATTGGCTGATGCCCTAATGCTTGTGAGCTAATAGATTTAGGCTCAACAAACACTCTTTCTCCTTGAATCATTAAATTATCCTCCAATTGGATCGCATTGGTGGTGATTGCTTCCCAAGTGGTGATACCTCTAATGAATAGACCATTGTAGATATCCTCATGTAGTAAACCCTTAATGAATCTATCAAACAATTGATTATTATTAAAGCGCTCATTTGGATTACAACGAGAATTCAAATGCTTCAAGCGACTACAGGCATTGAGGACGTTGCCTCACAAAGTTTGAGCTTCACACAGACATCTTGGAGATTTGGTCAAGATGCCAATTGATAAGACGCGGGCATTGAGGGCACTGACACAGACAACTTGGAGATATGGTCAGCAAGACCTTTGCTAATGAGAGTGTTCCCGAGGGTGAGACCAAGGATACAGACAACCTAAAATACGTTTTTGGCATGCTAAAACACACCTTAGAGAAGAAGACAGATGGACACACATTCTTTTGTGTGTATTTTCAGCTTGCAAAAGTATTCCTCTAAAATAAGACATACATGAAGACCAAGGATGCAGACAACCTAAAATACATTTTTGGCATGCTGAAACATGCCTTAGAGGAGAAGAGAGATAGGCATACATTCCTTTGTGTGTATATTCAGCGTGTAAATTATATTCCTCTAAGATCAACCATGTGATTCTTCACCTTATCGCGAGTATCAATAGGTAGTGTGTTTACGGAGCCGTATGCATGCTAAATTTCAGTGAGGCTTGCAGATAGTTTCACCCTTGGCAAGTATTTGAAGCATTTGAAATGCATTCAGCGCGAGGAGAGATTGGCAACATCATCAGCAACATTCCTTCGGGGTGATTTGCTTGAGATACTTGAATTTCTTGTTCTCACAAGTAAAAGACCTACAGGAGTAAGTGAAACTATGTGAAGAGGCACTTTGCCATTCTTTTATTACAATTAAAAAGGACTCTGACGAGGCTCTTAAATGGAAGGACCCAATCGACAAACTAAAAAACCAAAGAAGACTTCAATGCTTCACATCCAAAAGTCAAATGTACTCCTCTCTCCCCTTCTTCAGTGAGGCTTGTTTTAGAAAGCCAACAAGTGTATCACACAAAAATTTAATGTTGCCTCATTTCCAATACTATAGAGAACTGGCTTAAGATTTTTCAACTCACATCAAGCAGAGTTGGCCTTGTGATAAAGACGAGGGGCTTTATGCGCACTCACTATGTCTCAGCCCTTGCGACATGTGGGTGGTGGGCATGTGGGCACAATCCTATAAAATTATCGGATACAAAGCATCAGATTGCAAAAAGAAAAATGATCTTCCAACTCACAGAACCTCAGCTGTTGTTTGACAAAGCAACAACACAATCTAGCTAGTTGTGCACCCCTCGCAATCAAAATTCCTACATAAATTCCAGAGCATGAACTAAAACACCGGCGTTGGAAGTGCGTTTACATACATCACAGGTAGACTGCTTTGAAGTCCCAATATAGCTTCTGGGTTCTACCTTCCTTGACCTTAACCTGCAACTAGGGTATGTTTCCATCATGAAACACTGCTTTTGACAGAAGGGAGGCTCTACTCCTGCACCAGGTGGCTCGAAGAGAGCTATCACACGCTCCGTAAAATTTCCCGAGCTGATTTCCTTGCTGAAAATCCAACAAGCACAAAATGCATAGAGAAAGACCAAACATGCATTTTAGGTTCCGCTGATCTGGTGTGAGGCTATAAGAACAGTACAAAATGTCATCATCTACAAGTGTTTTTGTCACCCACATCACAAATTCATCTTGTAGTCTTACTGTGGGTGGTACATTACAAAGTTCAAAACGATATCTTAGCAAGAAGAAAAACGCAGATCGAACAAGTTCAAAGGCACCAATTCTCGAGATGAAAGGGCAGTGTACAAGCGAAGCTATTGTTAACAAAATAGGTTCTGTTAATAATGTGAATAATAAACAGCCCCGCAGAGAATCAGTGTTTAAGCTAGATAACTAGAACCGTGGAGCCTTTTGTCCAATAACCATTATGTTGCTGGGCGAACATGTTCCAAACATTTGACATAGGATCAAAATGTATTAGTTTACAATATATATTGTTTGGATAGATCACTCTATACTGACACAATTTTCGTATCCTCTTTCACAACCATATCAGAAGAATATTCAGGCAGCTTTTCCATCCAGCTCGGCAGAGAAATTTTCTTCTTTTCATCACTATTGCTATACGACCCATACGGAGCAATGTCGTTTGAGCTTGAAAACCTCTCCTCAGGCAATGATGAATCTGCTTGCTTCAATGGATATGGCGATTTGGTAAGCACCCTAACAACACACAAAGCGGCAAGTAAGCATCATAACCCTAGGATTTGACACATGCATGAGAGAGAGAGAGAGAGAGATAGAGAGAGAGAGAGAGAGAGAACAGAATTTTGAATGTCATAGGAATGATCCAAAGAACCTCAAAGACCACAAAGATCTATCCGACGAGTCTTGATCTCAAGACCTGTTAATCAAGCAGGAGCTGCGATAACTAATCTACCACACTTAGGTGATAGAAAGGCTATTCCAATTTCCTCTTCTTATTCTCCCTCACACACACCACCCATGAGAAGAGTTTTTTACATCGTGGGAAAAATCTTTAGAGATCTCAAAAAATTCACCCGGCGAGCCTTGAAATCAAGACCTGCTCAGTGTTAATCAAGAGAACTGATATATATATATATATATATATATATATAGAGAGAGAGAGAGAGAGAGAGAGAGTGTTTGCATCCTACCTTTCTCTCCGCTTTTCAAGGAATCGTGCCAAAGATGCTTTTCTTGCTTGAGGTAAAGCTGCATTAAGGCATAAGCACCATGATAAGAGCTAAGAATCTGGGACCTGTGCACTACAGGCAGAGACAAAACGCATACCAGTCGGAACAACAGGTTGGTCTTGACTCGGAGAAGCAGGAACACCAGGACGCCCGAAGTCGAGCTGCATGCTCGCACTCCCAAAACCAACTTGATTGGGGTTTGCTTGGCTGTTATCAATGTTATAGCCATTTCGCTGGTCCATCTGGATTCTACTTGGCAGGTTAATTGCGCCCACGTTAGGCACACTTGAAGAGGGCATCACCTTGTTAACTGCACTAGGGCCTGGCATACTCGAAGATGTCATTGCCAAATTTATTGCACTGCCATTAGCAGTACCTGCGGAGGACAAGCATTGCAAATTACCAGTACTCGCCAGGAACATGATCGCTTGCGCCTAAAAAGCAAAGCCAAGCACACAAATTAATACAAAGATTCCAATTGTACAGTAGCTAATCATTTTTATGGATCATTCTTCACCTTTTCTGCTGTAATGTCGTTGAAAACGTTTACATTGCCCCCATAGAAAATAGTGAGAGGAGCAGAGTCGTTCTTCTCTGTGGGTTCAGGTGCAGGCATCCTATCAGAAGATGACAGAAGAAATCTTAAGAAAACTGTTTTCGCAATCAACAATACAACCTCATAGATGTTTAACATTAAACACCTTTGTACAGTCTCCACAAAACCTGCAGGTGCATGGGAATTTTGAGTAGGTAAACACTGGGCATTCTTGGGTAACAGCCCTCCAAAACTGCCAACCACCTGTGTTTTAGGGCCAACTTCATCACCTGTAGTAGGAGAGCGTTTGATAAAAGGATCTGCCCGCCACCATGCCTTCCAAAGAGAAAACCAAACACTCAAGACTTTACAAATGCATTTTTCTTACGATTAGAACACCTTTTATTCCAGAAACATTACAAGTATTGTCTTTGTTTTAATGCCGTGTATCCATCAAAATAAATCAATGACACTGTGAATTGGGTGCAAACAAATTTAGAGTGGAGATGATTAATTTTCAACATAGAATGGAGTTTCTATGTACCTAGAAACAGCAACCAATATTCAAGAAGTCCTTTTGGGCCTCATAAACCTCTTTTGATTGTTGTGAGAATAAATGAAAAACAAATGTTTGTTAGATCTTGCACCTGCACAGGATGTGGAAGAGGCATGAATGTTCGTTCAGGTGCACTCTCTGCACTCTGCTCAATAAGCTTGTCCTCATGCACATACCCCGAAGAAAGAAGGTGTTGAAAGCTTGAACCATTGCTCCAAAGAGGATGTTTTAAACCTATCAAAAAATAAAGCCTTGCAAGATTAAAAACGTGCCCATTCAATCCTCACTTTTGTAGGATGCCAGCAAGACAATGCCAAATGCATGGAAACATGGACTGGCGTGTCTAGGCACTGCTCAACATCTGATCTGGCTTTTTACATCTCAAACTGAGGGAGAAGGAGTCTCTTCATCCTCTTGCCCATATTATTAAATGGGGTCTAGACCTCTAAATTAGACACTATACATAAAACTAGGTTTGTTTTGACAATTGTGTGCTCCTTTATCGAATACATTCACATTACAAAACTCAAACCTTCTGTGGAAAAACTACTTAAGTATTGAAATGAGTTCACATTACCTGTAAAAGCCATGTTATTGTAAAGAATGCCATTGTTGATGGAGGCTGGTGGTCCATTTAGGTGACCCAAATCACCTTCGTGAAGCTTCACAGGCATGCCACCATCCTTGCTTTCACCCCTCTCCTGCACGTCTCCCATCTTGCCAAGCCCCATAAAATCCCTAGCAACAAATTGCTGCTCATGTGCCATTTTTGTGTCAGCTTCAGTGAAAACTATGAGGTCCGGATGTCAACCC
The DNA here is from genome assembly GCF_014529385.1 of Adiantum capillus-veneris. Lineage (NCBI taxonomy): Eukaryota > Viridiplantae > Streptophyta > Polypodiopsida > Polypodiales > Pteridaceae > Adiantum > Adiantum capillus-veneris. The sequence continues at coordinate 157,309,703 of NC_140934.1, read as the reverse complement.
TGTAAAAAATATTACAAGGATTAATTCATGATCTTCAACAAGAAGATCTACCTACAGGAATCTCACCAAATCCAACCCACTAAAACCAGACCTCCAAACGCCTTGAGTCTGTCGTGTATGCTATGTTTCAAAAACAAATTTCATCTACAGAAAAATAATTCCACCATATCATAATTAACCCTCAATTTTAGAGGCTTCTCCCTGACTTTGATAATTGGAATACTCTTACACGATGGCAACTAACCCTGATCTTGGAAACAAGCATAAGGAGAAGTGAAATGAAAGCATTTTTCTAATGAGAGGAATCCATTTGATCCAAAGTATGTTCTTCGATGCAGAGTTTTTCTTTGAACAATCCCATTTTTTTAATGAGAGGAATCCATTTGATCCAAAGTATGGGCTTTGATGCAGAGTTCCTCTTTGAATAATCCCATGGCTGTCTTCACGCCACTTCTTGATGTGAAAATTTGCACTCTCTAACTACGCATGACAAGTTGTGTTGCAGCTATGAAGGAGGTAGAATTGTTCAAAGTCTTGATTTTTTGGCAAGTCCTGAAAGAGGCATCGAGATTCTCAAAAGACTAAGTCTCGCAGTTTTAAGCAGTAGGTCTCTAACAGAGGTATTTTCACACGACTAGCTCTGACACTGCCTATCAGAATTGCAATTATATTACACTCCACTTCTTTCAGCCCTGCCAAAGGAAAGCCACTTCGCACACCACGTAGACCCTTTTTGAGATGGACATATAACAAATTCTACAGATCATCAAAATAGCCAATGACCCTGCAAAGCAGGGTATGACCCATTCCTATTGCCTTACTCAGAAACACGACCTTGGACCTCCCTCTTCAAAGTGATATCCATGGCACCCACCATGCGACAAATTTTTCAAAGAGATCATGACCGACAGCATATGATAGGATTGCAGAAAATGTAAACCAGCCTCACTACCGTCTTTGACCGTTTAGGGGATGCTGCTAACATACAAGAGACCGCAGAAACAGGATCAGCCCCCAGTAAGCTATGCCAAGACTCATTCCACTACTAAATCACAGAAGATTCACGAGAACGTGATCTCTGCTATTTCGAATTTTGAGAGAGTATTCATACACACCGCAACAGCCATTACACAACCATGGAGAACCCAGAGGCGAATCTGAACCCAAAATGCTGAAAAGGAGCTTGAGAAGAAAGATTCACAGCAGCAGCAGCAAATAAGTGTACCTGGGTTAGCGTTAGAGAAGCACCATGAGAGCTCTCCTCGCTCTTTTTCTCTCTGTATTTGCTGCAATTAGGGTTTGTAAAACGTCAGAAAGCTGCAGGCAGCAGGAAATCTGCGTTGTCGTTGCTACAAAGATGGACCAGGCGAGAAGCAGACGCTTGTGAAATGAAGAAGAACCCAGTAACCGGCCCACTGCCTATGACCGGTTGTCCTGCCCACATGGGTTGGGCCCAAGGGCCAAGGAAGCCCTGACAGCTGGATGCTGTAGCAAGAGCACGTGCTTCTTTTTCGCATTAACGTGCTGGGCTGCTTTTTACCAGCAATACCGGTCGCCAGGTTCACGGCCTTTTCCATCACGTGGGTTCTTTTTTTGGCCGGCCCAAAGGGCAAAGGCTATAGAGACGCCTTCTCTTTTTGCTGACTAAAATGTTTTGATTTTTTATAATTCATTTTCTGAATTTTTACGGAGAAGCAGTTCTTGATATGATTAAAATGGTTGGGTGGGTGGCCGTTACTCATCAAGATAGGATCCTAAGAGGTTGGTAAAGCTAAGGCTTTGTGAGGTGTACTACATTCATTGGTTGCTTTTAGATAAGTGAAGTGATGGGGTGTCGTCGTGGCGCCTACGTTTTCTCCCTTCTTTAAATGAAGGCTGTGAGTCGTGAGTCCTCGGGTTGTGGGGTGAGGTGATGTGCTTCATAAAGTCTCCAGCTATGTGCGCGGGTTGTGCACCTCGAGGTGAGGGCACTTGAGTGTGAGTTAGGGTTGGGTTTTGCGTGTCGTTTGGTGATGGGAGGGTAACGCGGGGATTCTTCTGCGTTGTGACCTGCACTGCAAGGTGCATGGTTGCAAGGGCGGGCCAGGCAATGCAAGGTGCATTGTTGCAACGGCGGGCCAGGCGATGCTTTCGCCTACGTCCTGTTTGCTGCTGCCGTGCCTATGCCGCCTGCGCGCTAGTGGCACGCGCCTTACCAAATACCAAATTTCTCTTTCGGTCGAGGTGGTGTCCCGACACAGCTCCGAGGGCGGCCCAGGGAAACGCAGCACCTGCGCATTTACGAACTGCGGTTTTCGCCAGGGCAGCAGTGCTCCTTGAGGGCGGGGCAGCACCTGCGTGGTTACCAAATGGGAATTTCGGTAGGGCAGCAGTGCTCCTTGAGGGCGGGGCAGCACCTACGCGGTTACCAAATGGGGCTTTTCGGCAGGGTAGCAGTGCTCGTTGAGGGCGGCACCAGAGCCTGGTTAACCTTCTGCTGATAACCTGCTCCGACTGTGCATGTCCAATGGGGGGTGCCTGCATTTGTAAGCTTGTCATATGTATGTGTTTTTCTTGATCTCTGCGGGTAAAAGAATGGCTATGGGGTGCATTTTTATTTTCTGATTTTCTTTGAGGTTTTGGGCCTTTTATTTGGGGGGTGGGGGGGTTGTCACGAGCTTGGAGCGCCTTCAAAGGTGGAGAAGGGAATCACGGGCAGCTGTGAGCTTGTGTCGGTTGGTTTGCTCGCTTGAGCGAAGCCTTTTCTGTATTCTGAGTGCTTGTGCGAGAGTCAAGAGCGGCAATGTGTGTTGAGTTTTGGCCTCAACAGTCAGCACTCATTGTGTGGGGTGGGTGAGTGCGCGTGCGCTCTGATGCATTTAATTTCAGCATGTGTGGTCAAACATCTTCGTGTGCTCGTCGCGATGGCAGTTGTGGTATTGAAGCCCCCAACAGAGGATGCTTAATGGGCTGCCAAGTGCTTTTCTGCGCTGTTTTGACAGAGGGTCCCATGGTTTCGTCTCCATGGCAGTTTTGGTTTTGAAGCCCCCAACTGAGCCTGCTTAATGAGCTGAAAATGGAGGAGCTTCTGAATGTTGGAAGTTGATAGAGCAACCCACCCTCACCGCTTCACCACAAATGCGAATTCTTCATCGAGGATGATGATGTCGGAGCTTTTCTTTACAACTCCTGTTTATTAGGATCCATTGAAAGGTCTATGTCTGTATTATTGAATGGACTGACATTTGCAAATGGCCCTTCAATTGTGTGTGTGTATATCTGTGCTCGTCTATTGTGCATGTTATGTAACTTTTTTGTTTGACTATCGAGCAGAATGTGGTCGTCTATTGTTGATGTTATGTACTGCTGTTTTGTTTCATTATCGAGCAAACTTTACATGCAAATTGCGGTTACAGCTTGTATTTTGGGTTAAGTCATGTTTTATCATATGCCATCTTGAAAATAATGAAGCCAGTAGGGTGTTATATTCGACTAATTTAATTGGTTACAGTAATTGAATGTTAGGCTGCCATTGCATTCAAATTATCAAATTTATTCTTGTTTTTATTAGATTATTGTAAACTTCAATTCAGTGTGTAAAATTTTATTTTGTATTAAAGTTTTCTTTATTAAATAATTATTTGAACAATAATTGTTTCTTGAAAAAAGAAATGGCTCCAATCATTATTCACTAGCTTCACGCTTCGATTAACTTAATGAAATGATTTTTTAGGAAAAAGAATTTTTTATAGTGGTACTTTAATTTTTATAAGATAATTTTTTAAAAAAAATGTCATGATTGTTTTGTAAGCCTCATAAAGGCATTATTTAAAGACCAAGATATTTATTGGTATGCATGAACGTGAACGCTTTTAACTTTACTCTCCTAACTCTCTTTATAAGCTTCCTAAAGCCACAACTCTTTCTACCCATTGCTCTACCTAGTAAACTCTCTATATTTCTCAGTATGAGCTAGCTAGCTTATCTCTCTCGAAGGTTGAATATCAACCTGCTGCTTACGAGCTCAACATAACCATGGATACATCAATGGATGGTTAGTACTATCTATTTTGAGTTGTCTTTGATGTCTTTCATGAGCTGTGTTTGATATTGTCCAAGAGCTAGAGCTTAAACTATTTATTTGTTTAGATGTGGCCGCTCATGAGATTCCATTCTCTCCACTTCTGGATTTTGATCCAACACCACCAACACTATCTTCCAAGGCTCTTGACAGTGCTGTAGCAGTCAACCTTTCACCCTCTCCTAGGTTGAAAAGTCGGAGTCTTGGGTCTTCTCCCATATCAAAAAAGATAAGCCCTAAGGGAGGTGTGAAGAAAGCATCTATGTCTTTGAAAAAGGCTTTCCAAATCGCTAGAGGTGAATCTTAAGCTATTTTTTGCTTGATATGTTGGCCAAGTGTTTTGCCTTATAATCTTGTTTCTTTTTAGGTAAAGCATCTAGGTCTTTGGCAGATTCTGCTTTCTCATCTCCCTTGGTTAAAGATGATGACTTGAAAGAGGACTTAAATGTTGAGTCTTTTTCTTCTTAGTTGGCCATTACGTCGGCGCTAAGGCTATTGACTATCTCTGAATTATCAGAAACTGCAAATTTTAGATTTGTTTTGGAAGAAAAAGTACTTAGCAAATATGGTACTTACAAAATACCCAAGTCAAACTTTGGAAGATACTTGCGTGCAGACTTGCTAGATAGAGAGTCTCGTCACACTGTTACCTTTGTTGTGACTGAAATTTACCTTTCCGACTTTGTTGAGGCATTTGCTGTGAATGACTATGTTCGAATAGAGGGAGGCTGTGTGAAGAGAGCTGTAGTAAAAGATGATGGGACATGTTTGTGGGCATTATATGTTGATGCTACTACATTGGTCATAAAAGCGGAGCCTTTTGATTGCTGCCTCCAACTTTACCCTGAGCAAAAGATCAAGGACTTGCTCTCCCAAGATGCTATTGGTAATGACTTCGTTTCAACAATAGCATTTATAGTTGTGAAGGTGGAGAATGCTATTAAAAGTGACGGCACTCCAAGCTATCGATTGACCGTTGTTGATGGGCCATCAACAAGTGATCAAGCTAGTGTAAGAATCTCTTCACTCTTGTGTGCTAAAAGGCTTTAGTAAAACTTCACTCATTTGTTTATGTGTTTTGGCCAGCTTCTATTTGTGCCTAGCAGATGTGTTGACTACCAACTTATGGTACATGAGGTTAAAGCTAAAGGCTTTTACACTTGTGTTGATCGCAACATCAACCTTTTGAAGCAGCTGTCCAATACTCTAAGTGTTGTGGATGCTACAATATTGTGTTCACTTCCTGATTCTCTCTCCAATCTATTTCAAGAGTATTTGCACAAACAAGTTTCCAATTTGGGTTTTGGGAAGAAGGTAAAAAATCTCACTTTGCAAGGTTTTGCAGTTGCATTTTTCTACTTGGCTTTATTTGTAGGTGTTTGGCACTTTGGAGATTGCAAGCGTGAACAGTTTGGATGTTGAATACTCTTGTGGATTATGCAAGGGAACAAATGTTAGCCGTCAAGCCATTAACCCTTTTTGCTACACTTGTGGTATGAAAACACAAATTGTAAAGTCTCCCTTGCTGCCTGCTAGAATCTATCCTCAAGATGGAGAGGTCGTTGCTGTGATTTTACAAGGTGCTATTGTTGACTCCATTCTAGGCTTTTCCCAATCGTTTTTACACTACTTTGAGCATAACCTAGTAGAGCTAAAATCTTCCTTGCTTAACTTCAAAAAGGCCGGCTGGTTCACAATCGACAAGGGGGGTTCGGTTGTTGCATTCAAAGAAGAGTGAAACCTTGCTTTATCACCATTTTGCAGCAGTTACGACTATGGATTTGCAATTTTATGCGGATGGCTAGCTTATGTATAGGCTCTCAGATTTTGAATCCTCTTTTCCTGATAACAAAGATGTTTTGGAACCACTTTTGTATATTTTCCATTCCCAAATATCAATTCAGTCTTTGGAATGTACACTCTCACATATGCTTGTGCAAGAAATTGAATCAAGAAATGCGGATACTATTAAAGTTTGGATTAAGCCATGCTTTTCTGATAAGCACTTTGTGTCATCTAACTTGAAAGAACTTATCTTGCCGTTGCTGCGCACTCGTCAATCGTCTTTGATGATAAGTGTTGAATTAGTAAAAAAGGTTTGTAGCCTCATGAACGCAACATGCAAAATATATTTTTTCCAAGCAGAAGTTTACACTAGTTCTATCTTTGTTGGTGGTTCAGAATGTGCTTCCTCATCTTTTCTTCCAACACTAGTAGCCTTGAATAGAAATGGTGACTACTTTTGGTTTCCTGTTGGGCCAAAGCCTCTTAAACGTATGCGTTGTGTATGGAGTCAAGATGCCACATCACAATTGACTGCATTGATTGGAACAAACAATGGTAGTGCTCATCAAATTGCAAAAACATTTTTAGACTTGCATTCAACGTCTTTTTCTTTAAAGCAAATCAAGACCAAGATATACAACATGTGTAAGTCATCCAGAATCCATCAACTAAGCAAGCTTGAGTCTTCCACGAAATCTTCATTGTTTGCAAAAAACATAAAAGATGTGCCTGCATATCCTTGTTCATCTTGCAACTCTCTTTTGTTTCGTCATAACCTGCACAATGTCACAAAAGTAGAGTTTTCATTCTTGAGACAAATACAACATTTGCCTATTTGTGAAAATGTTGGATTCCAAGTTTGTTACTCATGCAAATCAGCATTAAAAAAGAGACAACAACCAATGTTTTGTATGGTGCAAAATATGGAATTTGGATGTAAAATACCTGGTGTAGAAACATTGAACACAATCGAGAGCCGTCTTGTGTCATTGAGAATACCATTTGCACAAATACGTGAGCTAAACTTTGAAGGTCAGTTCGGTTTACGTGGAAGTATTGTAAATGTAATGGCAGACTTGTTTCGAGTGCAAAAAATGTTGCTGCGATTTCTTAGTGAAGAAGCTTTTATCTTGGTAGAGATCAAACGAAAACTCAGTTATGACCATGCTTACCTTAGTGGTATTGTGCGTCCAACTTTTGTGCATCGTGCATTGGTAGACCTTCTGAAAACACCATTATATATTGAGAATGGCGCCACAATTGACACCTCTTGGGTAACCAATTTTACAGTTCAAGCAGATATCATTTGTTCTCCACAACAAGAATTTGATGACGACATAGATGCAACAGACACATTGGTGCATGGCATTTATAGTGCTCAACAGGTTGTTGATCATAATGCTCAGGTTGCAATTGTTGCTCCTTGTGAAGGATTTACACCTTTGAGTGTTTTTGATGATGATTGCTGCGAAGAATTATCATTTCCAACTTTGTTTTTTGGCCAAAAAAGAAAATACCACTTGCTTGCAAAGAAAAATTATGAAAAGACGGCACAATGGGAATTAAAGAATGCAGATAGACGATATGCCAAATGTGTTGAGAATCTTTTCTTCAAAACAATGAAAATTATCATCTTGAAAGTGCTTGGTTCTATTTGGGTTCGTTTGCAAAAGGGAAAGCTTCATGGCAAGCAATTGCAAGCAAAAGATGTTCAAGCAAACACCAATATTGAACAATTGCTATCATCAGACCTTGGCTACCATGATTTTGAGTCATTGCGTACATCAACTGATTAGAAGGCAAAACTTAAGCGAAATGTCTTCGGAATGATTCACCAACTAGGCCAACCAACCTTCTTTGTCACATTTTCATGTGCAGAACAAAGATGGCAACCCTTAATAGATGTTTATCAAAGTTAAATCCTCATATCATACAAACAGAGCACCCAAACAAAGCTTCGTTCATTCGTGCACTTGTTCGTTCTGATCCTATCACAACTGCTCGATATTATGTGCATAGATTTCAATCAATGAAAAAAGAATTGAAACGCAACAATACAATCATTGGTGAATTAACAGATTATTTCTTTGTCACCGAATTTCAACATAGAGGAAGCCAACATGACCATGGATTGCTTTGGATAAAAAATGCACCATTATTTGTCATTGAAAGTGATGATGAAATAACACATTTCATTGACATGCACATCACTACTAACAAGGACGTCTTGGACGAGGCTCTCAGGAGTGTACAAACACACCACCATCGCAAGACATGTAGAAAACGGAAAACTCTTTGTCGTTTTGGCTTTCCACGCCCACCTTCACATCAAACAATCATAATGCATCCAATAACAACATCTGCGATTGAGAAGGAAAATCTCTTGGCAAAAAATAGATTTATTAATGATCAACTACAAGCTCTTGGACATGAACCAAATATCTCATTTAATGATTGGTTGATTTCCTTGCAAATGACTGAGGATGAATATATCAAATCTCTTTCTGTCAACATCACAGAACCGACACTATTGTTGAAAAGAAATTTAAAAGACATCTACACAAACAACTTTAACAAACAATTGTGCAATCTATGGGATGGAAACATTGATGTCCAATTCATATTCAATGGCCATGGCGCTGCTGCATATTGCACATCATACATGACCAAAAATGACTCCACTACAAGCAAAACAATCAAACATATACTTCAAAATTGCAAACAAACCAACATGTCAACATTAGAGCGATTAAAGAAAATTGGCAATGCATTGATCAACACACAAGAGATGACATCACAACAAGCCACATACATATCTCTTTCATTGCCATTGCATAGTGCTAGTAGACAATTTGTCTTCATTAATGTAGATTACGAAAGCCAACGGACATTGCTATTGAAACGGCGAGCTATGTTGAATTCTTTGGATCCTGAAGACACAAACATTTTCTTTGAGGATTTAGTCACCAAATACACTCAACGTCCAAGTAATCTTGAAGACATATGCTTGGCTGACTACGCTAACAATTACCAATGCATTCACGGCTCCCCACGCAAATCCAAGAAACCTCGAGTCATTAGATATGCTAATTTCACTCTAGAGAAAGATGCGGAAAGACATTACCATGAACTTTGCTTGCTCTTTTTGCCATTTGTTGGTGATGAAAAAAGTTTCGAAACAAATGTTGCCTCTTGGAAAGACAAGTACAACTCAAACTATCCGATCATAGATGAGAACCGTCAAAAATATTTTAAATTGGAAGTGCATCCAACTACCAGTCAATCAACTTCACTGCATACGTCTTTAGCACTTGCGAACAGTGATGCCTTCAAATATGACTTGAGCCTTGATATTCAACCAACAAAACCCAATATAAAACCTTTGCCTTCCTTTCGAAAGCTAGCACTAGACAACAATGAATACCACTCGCTCGTTTCCAAGCTAAACATTGAACAACGCTCCCTTTTTGATGACATAATGATTAGAAAGTGACTACATCCAAAAGAACCAATCCACCTTTTTCTAACTGGAGGTGCAGGCACAGGAAAAACTTTCACTTTGCAAGCACTTGTGCAAGGCTTTATCCGTCATTATAGTGCTTCCTTGGAATTTGATGTCGACTTGCCAACAGCATTATTAATGGCATACACAGGAAAAGCATCTTTCAATCTCGGAGGCACAACAATTCACTCAGCCTTACGTTTGCCACTTGTGCTCCATGCAAATATTGCTCTCGCATCTGAAAGACTTGCAGAGTTGTCACAATTGTATAAGAATGTCAAGTTGGTCGTCTTTGATGAAGCATCTTTGATTGGGAATAGATTGTTCTGTATTGTAGACACAAGACTACGATCAATCAAACATAATCACATACAACCATTTGGTGGTTTAGACGTCATCTTCTGTGGCGACCTATGTCAAGCAAGCCCAGTTCGAGATTGTTGGATATTTAGTGAGCCACAAGATTCCCTGCAACTACTCTCGCCTTCCTTTTGGCACACACATATAAAATGTCATGAGTTAAAAAAAACAATGCGTCAATCAAATGAAGCTTTTGTCACAATTCTCAATAGAATACGAAAGGCAGAGCACACTATCGAAGATTTGTGCATGCTGAACACTAATCACACCAATACATCGTTTGACAAATTGACAACATCTCATTTGTACTTCACCAATAACTTAAAAAACTCACACAACTGTCTTGTTTTCAACACTTTACCAACTCAACCATACATCATCCATGCAAAAGATGTCTTTCATAAGACTTGTTCAAAAAATCTTGTCGTGCCAAACAATCCACAAACCACTGCAGGTTTATCTTCAATCCTAGAACTCAAAGAAGGAATGATTGTAGAGATTTGTGCAGGGAATGTTGACATTTTTGACTGGCTTGTTAACGGTGCAGACGGAGTCCTCAAACACATAGAAAGCAAAGGTGCATCCCATCTTGCATGGATAGAATTCTTTGACCAGCTCACGGGTTTGAAACAACGAAATGCAAACCAACAACTTTGCAAGATTCATGTTAACCCCCAATGGACACCTATTTTTCAAACAACAAAAGAATTCCAAATAGGTCGAAGTGCATTGAACACAATATATCGAACTCAGCTTCCAATCCAAGTAGCAAATGCACGCACCATCCATAGATCACAAGGCTTAACAATGACTGCAGTGACATTTGATCCAACATCAATAAATTCACATGGTTTGATTTATACAGCTCTTTCTCGTATAAAAGATCCAACAAATCTTCACATTCTCAAACCAATCCAACAAAGTCAAATCAAAATCGACAAGAATGTTCTCAATGAGCTAGACCGCCTAAGCAAAGAAGCAAAGTGGCAATATTTGACAAGATTTCCATTCACATACAAGGGCACACATCATATCATACAATCATTGAACATTGTGTCTAGTCACAAATATCTCAAGTTCATCAAAGATGACGCAAACTTCTCCGCTTCTGATATTTTATGCTTCCAAGAAACAAAGCAAAAAGCTCCATTTAATGATCTTGAACCAAACTTCCACCATTACAACAACTTTGGTCTCTCAATCTACTATAAAACTACAGTCATTTTGCACTCTTCAAAGACAATCTCAACTCAAGGCATAGAAATCATTCAAGCTATATTCCACCTAAACCAAAAACTTCAATGCGAAATCATATGCGTTTACAAATCTCCAAAAGCTTCTACAACCTCTTTGCTAGCACTACTCTCCAACCTAATGAAACAATCCCATCATAAACAAATGACCGTCATCATTGGAGATTTCAACATTGACAATAACCCAACAAACAATCAATACCAACAATTGCAGACAGAGTTCCAATCACATGGCTACACACAACAAATCCATCATATCACAACTATTTACAATTCAAAACTCGACCACATATGGATCAAAAATCCTCCTAGCTCCTTGATAGCAGATACAAGATTTTGTTTTTGGTCAGATCATTCATCTGTTACCATATACATGTGGTAGTGATGTGTGTGAACACACTAGGACCGCCGGGGCATTTTTTCCCTCTTTAGGAGGTTTTTCCCCCCGTGCATTGTATATACGCCCATCACTCTAGGGCTATCTATCTTTCCATAGCACACTAAGGAATACACTCTCTATTGTGTACCTTGAGCTTCCTTCGTCTTCTCCAAGCTGTGTGTGTTTCTCTGCAACCCTAATTCCAACAATTGGTATCAGAGCAGGTCACGTCCTCCCGGGCTTAGTCGCCAGCTGCTCCAGCACACGCCTGCTCACTTTCTCCGATTTCAGTGAGCTTTGGCAAGCGTTCGCAGGTCGACAAATATTTTGGGCAAGCTCGAAGAGCTCGGTCTGCTCAGAATTTTGATTTGGGCTCATTTCGGCCTCCGTTTCCACTACGGGCAGTACTGCACAGGTTATTTCGTCATTTTATGCAGATTTTCTGTCAGTGCCGTTTTCTGCATAACAGGTGCCTTATAGTCTTCTACGGTTTGTGCTATATAGCACAAGTTGTTCCCGCTCCATTTCTCCTATTTTCGGGCAGTTTTCACATCAGGTGCAGCATTTACCATGGCTGACAACAACAACACAGATGTGTTCAAGATGTTTGCTGCTGAGGACAGGTTGGATGGGGACAACTACCCTATGTGGGCTTATATGATGCAACACGTTCTTGTGTCAAAAGGTGTCTGGAACATTGTGCAGGGCATTGATGTACGTCCTGGTTCTGAAGATGTAGGCGATATTGAGGATGTTGCAGGTCTTGCTGCAAGGATTGCAGCTGTTAGAGTTGTTTTGCCTACAGCAGAACAAGCTCGTTGGGATGTTAAGGATGCGCAGGCTCATGCATTGATTGCGTTGTCTGTGAAGCGCACCATTATTCCTCACATCCGTTCAGCAAAATCTGCAAAACAGGCTTGGGATATTCTAGCAGGTCTTTATGCAAGCCGCAATGAGGCTAAAATTGCTTTGCTGCGTAAAGAGCTAGAGTCGAAGATTATGCATGAGGAAGATGATATGGACACTTTCCTTGCTAGTGTCAAGGATATCAATGAGCAACTCATTTCTGCAGGTGAAGTCATTTCTGACAGTTCCCTTGTGCAGACTGTTCTTGATGCCTTACCAGATTCCTACCAGACTTTTGCTAGTACTTGGAGACTGATGACCCAAGGAAATCCTGAAGTTGTCAAGTTTGATGCATTATGCACATTGCTGTTGCAAGAGTCACTTTCTAGAAAAAACAGGACTAGGCAGCGTGCAGTTGAACAGGCTTTTATTGCTTCTCAAAGAAAGGGTGGTAACAGTAATGCAGCCACTTCTTATGGTTCTGCTGCGAGTGGCAAAAATTCTGTTCCTAATGCTTCTGCTGGCAGCACTTCGTCTGGCAATTCTGGTGATAAGGGCAAAAAGAAGATGCGTTGCCATTATTGTAAAGCCAATGATCACTTGATCAAGTCGTGTCCTAAGTTGAAGGCCAAAGAGGCTAAGAAGAAAGAGGGTGGTTCCACTGCAAATGCTGGTTCCACTACAAATGCAGCCATTGTTGAGTCTTCTGTGAAAGGAGATTGTGATGCTGATGTTGATGCAGAATGGGCTTTTAGCGCAGAGTGCACTTACAATCCTGCTGTCCATGATGCATGCTTGTCAGTTGCTGCAGATTCACATGTGTGGTATTTCGACAGTGGTGCTACAAAGCACATTACCTCACATCGTGAATTGTTTACCTCTCTCGAGTCTGTCCCTCATGGGAATTCAGTCACTTGTGCCAACAACGCCTCTTATCCAGTTCAGGGAGTTGGAAAGATTGTGCTCACTGCTGCTAATGGCAGTTCCTTCACACTTGTTGATGCACTTTATGTACCTGGGATCAAGAAGAATCTATTGTCTGTATCCGCACTTGCTAGACTTGGACTTGTAGTCAAATTTGTGGATGACAGATGTACAGTTCATGATCTCAGTTTTGGTGATGAAATTGTTGCATCTGGGCTTTTGTGCCGTGGGCTGTATAAGCTCACTTTGTATGACAAGTGTGGACAAAATTTTGCAAATGCTGTTGCAGATTCAAGGGCTATTTCAGATGCAAAACTTTGGCATGCACGTTTTGGTCATCTGAATTTTGCCAGTTTGCTGCGTTTGCAGAAATCTGATATGGTTGCTTCTTTGCCGCCTCTTGAAGCACCTATCAAACATGTTTGTGAAGGCTGTATTCTGGGTAAAATGCAGCGTTCTAAGTTTCCAAAGGATGGTTCAGTTAGGGCCACATGCAGGTTGCAGCTTGTGCATAGTGACGTTTGTGGGCCCATGCAAACTCCGTCCTTGGGCAATTACCTGTACTTCGTGACTTTCATTGATGATTACTCCAGGCATGCGTGGGTATTTCCGCTTAAAGCGAAGTCCGAAGTTTTTATGTGCTTCAAACAATTTTTGGCTATGGCTGAAAATGTCTCAAAATGTACTATGGGCACCCTCCGTTCCGATCGAGGGGGGGAGTATATGTCTCATGAATTTAATGCATTTCTGGCTAGTCGTGGGATAAAACACCAATGTACAGTGCCTTATACACCTCAGCAAAATGGTGTTGCTGAGAGGAAAAACAGGTCACTAACGGAAATGGCACGATGTATGGTCAAAAGTCAAGCTTTGCCGCATTCTTTTTGGCTTGAGGCCATCATGTGTGCCACTTATGTACTTAACAGGTGTCCTACGAAAGCTTTGCAGTCTATTACTCCATATGAAGCATGGCATGATAGAAAACCTTCTATTGAGCACATGCGTGTTTTTGGCTGTTTGGCATATGCTTTGGTGCCACAAGTGCAGCGCAGAAAATTGGATGATAAGGCTGTCAAATGTATTTTTGTTGGTTATAGTGCTGAAAGCAAAGGTTACAGGTTGTATCATCCGCAAACAAAACGTATTTTGGTTTCACGGGATGTAGTGTTTGTGGAAGATTCTGTTCAACCCTTGCTGTCATGTACTAGAGACAGTAATGTAAGCTCACAGGACATTTATGACACTTTGTTGCCTCTTTTCAGTGGTGGAAATACGAATGTAAGTTCCAATGAGGCAAATGTACAGCCTATGGGGGTTTCTGAAAATGTTTTAGAACAGCCTATTACTGATGCAGATGTACATGATGTACTTGATGAGGAAAGGGCTGAAAATGAGCAGGCTAGAGGTATGCCAAAATGGCTGGTGCACACTTTGCGTGACAGTAAATTGGATGCACCTTTATCTAGTCGTACTCGTTCAGGCTCTCGCCATGCATCTTATGCATCAGATTGTTATGCTTTGGCTGTGTCTAGTTTACATGATGTTGTGGAGCCTCTGTCTTTTGATGAAGCACAGAATTCAGAAATTTGGATTGCTGCCATGAAATCAGAATATGATGCACTTATAGAGAATGACACATGGACTTTATGTGATTTGCCTCCTGGCAAAAAGGCCATTGGTACGAAGTGGGTTTACAAGTTGAAACGCAAGCCGGATGGTGAGATCGATCGCCATAAGGCTCGACTTGTTGCAAAGGGTTATGCACAACAAAAAGGCATAGATTATGAAGAGACTTTTGCTCCCACTTGTCGTATGACTACTGTGCGTTTTCTATGTGCATTGGCAGCTCATTTTGGTTGGGATGTACATCAATCAGACATTGTTACTGCTTTCTTGAATGGTGACATATTTGAGGAAGTTTATGTAACGCAGCCTCGCGGTTTTTTCATAAAAGGACAAGAGGACAAAGTGTGCAAATGTAAGAAGGCTTTGTATGGGTTGAAGCAATCTCCTCGTGCTTGGTATGAGAAAGCTGACACTCATTTGGTTAAACGAGGCTTTCGTAACAGTCCAACAGAAAGCACATTGTATGTAAAGCGTGAGGATGATGTATTTCTCATTGTGGTTCTTTATGTTGATGATTTGCTGATCACTGGACCAAATGAGAGACATATTGCTGAATTTAAGGCTGATTTGAATGCTACTTTCAAGATGAAAGATTTGGGGCTGTTGCATCATTACTTGGGTATACAGTTTAAGCAGTGTGATGGTGGTATTGCCTTGTGTCAGAAAAGTTACATAGAGACATTGCTATGTAAGTTTGGACTTGAGGATTGCAAACCTATTGCCACTCCCATGGAAACAGGTTTGAAGTTGAGTCTACATGATGCTGGCGATCCTGCTGATGTCACTCTTTACCAAACTGCTGTTGGCTGCCTCATTTATGTATGCAACACGAGGCCAGATATTCAGTTTGCAGTCTCGCAGGTCAGCAAATTTATGCATAGCCCAGGGTCTAAGCATTGGCAGGCTGTCAAGAGGATTTTCCGCTACCTTAGTGGCACTTTACATCTTGGCTTGTTTTATCCCAAGGGGGGATCATTGCCGCCAGACTTACATGCTTTTTCGGACTCAGATTGGGCTGGTTGTTTTGACACGCGAGTGTCCACAAGTGGCTTTTGTTTCATGCTTGGCAGTTCATATATATCATGGTTGAGCAAGAAGCAACCTACTGTGGCCACTTCAAGTTGTGAGGCTGAGTACAGGGCAGTCTTCACAGCTACGGTTGAGTGTGTATGGCTCAGACGCCTTATGGCTGACTTGGGTGTTGGACAGGACACTGCCAACACTATCTACACTGACAGTCAGAGCGCATTGGCAGTTGCGAGGAACCCAGTTTTTCATGCTCGCACAAAGCACATTGAGGTGCATTACCACTATGTCAGGGAGAGGCTCTCAGCAGGAGAGATCAGCTTGGCTTATGTGCCAACACAGGACAACCTTGCAGATCTTTTCACAAAGGCATTGTCTCGTGAGAAGCTTGAAGCTTTCCGCAAAGCTTTGGGCTTACTCCCCTTTGTGGACTGATCCTGTCCTCAGGGCATGGCACTTCCCTTTACTCATGTGCCAGCTCTCGTTCACCGCATCACTCCAGGGGGGATTTGTTACCATATACATGTGGTAGTGATGTGTGTGAACACACTAGGACCGCCGGGGCATTTTTTCCCTCTTTAGGAGGTTTTTTCCCCCGTGCATTGTATATACGCCCATCACTCTAGGGCTATCTATCTTTCCATAGCACACTAAGGAATACACTCTCTATTGTGTACCTTGAGCTTCCTTCGTCTTCTCCAAGCTGTGTGTGTTTCTCTGCAACCCTAATTCCAACATCATCCACACATCTTTTGCTCCCAAAATGATTCATATCACTCCTTATCACTCTCCACTAATCCCTCCCCCCCCTCAACCTCTCCAACCAAAACAAACTACCACCTCCTCACGCAAATCAAGCCAACCATCTCTTTTCAATACTTCATTTGATACCATACTCCATCATGTAATCCCCATAAAACTTCATGTATATCTCAATAAAAATTTACCTTTGAGCTTTTTTGTAATTTTATCATAGCCAGGCCTTGTGATTTTATCACTTGTTATTATGCATTTGCTTTTTGAGCCTAAAATTCCTAGAAACTACATGATTCCCCTTCAAATTGACACCTCCCTAGAGAGGTGGGATGAATGGCCCACGTGAGGTGTTGCGCGATAGGAGCAATTTGGGCGGTCGGATCACATTTTCGAGCTAGGTGTGAACTAAATGTTTGTGAACTCACTGTGAACGTGATTGGGAGAGGGTGCGAACCGAGAGTGCACCACACCAAAATTGGTGTGAACTTGGGAGGATAAGGGCTAGAAAAATACATTTTTCCTAACCGAAGAAAATAAGGGCAAACTTGAAATTCTACTGGTTTTTAGGTCAAAATTTGAAGCTTTTGCTGGTATTTACTCTAAAACTTGTGTAAATTTGTCGGGCTTAAAATCTAATTGGGATTTTATGATTTTAGCTGGTTAAAATACATTGTACCCCATTTTTTTTTCTAACATTGGGGAGGGTATGTGCAACACACCAAATTTAGTGTAAACTCAATGTCCTAAGCGTGAACTAAGTGTGAACTCATCCGCGACAATATGATCTATAAACTTTGCACACACATGTGTTTCAACAATTATGCAATAGCTTAAGGGTTAGAGTCAAAGACAGTGCATGGGGCTCAAGCCTCGGACCCTTGGGAATCTTTTGCATTCCCTGGACAATCCAATGATCATGAGCAGTTGATCCCACCTCCGAAAGGGAGGTGTCAATTACTGACATGGCCCCCATTCCCTTCTTTTAAGATTTGAAGGGCAACCGGGACTTTTTTATCTTCCCTCAATTACCTCGAAAGGTGCTTTTCCCGTGGAAGTATGTACAGTGTTATTGTAAGCATACTCCACTAAGGGTAAGTATTTCTCCCATTGGGATCTTTGATCTAATTCCGTTACATAGGCTTTTAGTAGATCGAGAATGGTTAGGTTAGCTATTTCACTTTGGCCATCCGTTTGTGGATGATAGGCCGAAGAGAAGTTTAGCCTTGTCCCTAAATTCTCAAAGAGACCCTTCCAAAAATTATTGGTCATTCTAGGATCTCTATCCGACACTATGGACATTGGCAAGCCATGGTACTTGAAAATTTGTGAAATGAAGAGGGTTGCCATTTGATGGGCTTTGATAGTCTTTTTGACAGGTATAAAATGAGCTTGTTTACTGAACCTGTCTACTATCGTCCATATTCCCGTATTCCCATGGATAGACTTAGGCAATCCAAAGATAAAATCCATGGATATGCTCTCCCATGGTGAATTAGGGATTGGCAAGGGTTGAAGCAATCCAAGTTGCTTCCCTCTATCAAATTTTGTCTTTTGGCGTACCACACATTTAGAAATATACTCTTGTATGTTCACTTTCATGGTAGGCCAATAGAAATATGTTTCAATTCCCTTTAAGGTAGACTGAATCCCTCTATGCCCCGCATACAGTGGAGCATGAGATTCATACATTAATTTCTCACGTAGTGAGTTAGTAACGCATAGTCTATTGCCATAGAGAAGATAACCATCTTGTAAGGTAAATGGTTCTTCTTTCTTCCCTAATGCAAGGGCTGAAATCACATCTCTAAAATCGGGATCAATAGCGCACTCATCTATCATTAAAGATAGATCATTGTGAGTTGCTATGGAAACCGCATTCACTCTCGGCCATCTTGAGAGTGCATCAGCTACTTGATTATGCTTGCCAGCAATGTGAGAAATATGAAAATGAAATTGCGAAAGGAAATTTTCCCACCTCATTTGTTTGTCGGAGAGCTTGGTCTGCGTCATGAAGTACTTAAGACTTTGGTGATCCGTTCGTAGAATGAAAGGAGTCCCCAATAAATAGTGCTTCCATGAGTCTAAGGCATGTAGAGCTGCAAGGAGTTCCTTTTCGTATATGCCTAGAGCTTGCTCAACAGGGTCAAGCCTTCGACTCTCATAGCCTATGGCGTGCCCTTCTTGGAGCAAAACAACTCCAAGGCAATCACGACAAGCATCACATTGGACCTCAAATGGTTTTGAGAGATCCGGTAGTGTAAGCACAGGTTGAGAGATAAGCTTTTCGAAAGCATTGTTCTCCTTAGCAGACCATGTATACCTAACGCTTTTCTTTGTTAGGTCATGTAATGGTCCCGCAATTTGTGAGAACTTTTCTATGAAGCGTCTATAGTATGCACACATACCTATAAAGCTTCTTAGTTCATGAAGATTCCTTGGTTTAGGCCATCCTTTTATTACCTCTAACTTTGATGGATCCATTTGGATGCCATCTTGAGAGATAATGTGACCTAAATACTGAATCTCTTGCAAGAAAAATTCACTTTTCTTTCGATTAACATAAAGTTTATTCTCTCTTAAAACTTGAAATATTACCTGGAGGTGTTGCTTGTGTTCGTCTAATGAATTAGAGTAGATGATAATATCATCAAAGAACACTCTAGTGAAGGTTCAATGAGGCCTGAACAGCTTCTCCATCAAGCGGTTGAATGTGGCTGGTGCATTGGTCAAGCCAAAAGGCATGACAATGTATTCATAAAGACCAAATGTGGTGCGAAATGCGGTCTTTACAATGTCTTGATCAACTATCCTTATTTGATGATAGCCACTTTTTAGGTCAATCCTACTGAAGCAGGTCGATCCTTGTAGCTTATCAAATAGGTCTTCTACCCGTGGAACGGGAAACCTATTTTTGATAGTGATCCTATTTAGTGCTCTATAGTCGACAGACATACGATATGTGCCATCTTTCTTTTGCACTAATAGCACAGGTGAGCAAAATGGAGATGAGCTAGGCCTAACCATGCCCTTCTCAACTAACTCATGCACTTGCCGCATAATCTCCTCCTGTTGAGCTTGAGAAACTCTATAAGGAGGTTTGTTAGGCGGTGAACTTCTTGGAAGAAGTTCAATTGCATGGTCATCATTACCTCGTTTAGGAGGTAGCTCACAAGGGATGTCGTCAATAAAAACATCTTGAAACCCCTTGAGAAAATTGGATAACTCTAATTCCTTTTGGTTGCTTTTATTTTCTTTTGCTAAAGCATGAGGTTCATTTTGAGAATCTTTAACAAATATCATGTACACGGAAATAGAGCTCTTTATTGAGTTGTTGAAAGCTGGTGTATGTACAATGGGGATAGTGTTACCCATTTCCTTAGAATCTATATACATGTCTTTTTCCCTGAACTTAAAGGAGATTCTCCTTTCAGGAAATTTAACATCGGCAGCCAGGCGGTCAAACCATGGTGCCCCTAGGATTACATCCTCATGTTTGAGAGGAGAGATAAAGAAGTCCTCTTTGTCCACATAGCCTTGGACATGAAGCCTCAATTTCCCGATTAAGGGAGTGACCGAAGCTTCTTGCCCCTTGAAGGCACTGTCTGCGGGTAGGACATCTCCCATCTCGTAAGCTTGTATGCCTGGCTTGGTGGCCAACTCTATAGATATAAAATTGTGAGTAGAACCAGGGTCAAAGAGAATAAAAGCATCATGTTCTCTTACCTTTCCCCAAGCATAATTAGAGGAGATCCTTTGTGGTGAGTTTGGTGAGTCTCCTCCTCTTGGATTTCAACCAAGGAAGCTCTAGGAGGATCTTGACGGTTGTTCTTTTGGGGACAAGCGCGGTACGCATGCCCTTGTTCGCCGCACTTGAAACACCGGTTATCCTTATGATAATGCTCAAGCTCTTCAGGAGAGAGTTTGTTTTTACCTTTGTAAACTCCCTTCTCTTTAGCTTTGTTGGGGTTGCCCTTAGGAGACTTTTGGACATTGTCCTTCCCCTTAGGCTCGTTGGAACCCTTGTTTTCCGTGGGCTTATTATTTCTTTTAGCCCCCGTTTGGAAATTGATTCGAGAGGCCACCATAGTATGGTGTATTACCGCCGATATGGCACGTGGCCTTTGGGAGTCGACATACTCCGCCATTTCTTCGGTTAAGCCCGCACAAAATTGTTGCTTTTGCTCTCCAAAATCCAACTTTTTGAAGACAGTGGCTTTGAGTTGTAGGTCACAAAACTTGTCTACATATTTGTGGATGGATTCATAGGGAGAGAGCTTTAGGCTTCGGCATTCGGTGAGTACTTTGTCTTTGGCATCTGTGGCCAAAAACTGCTTCATAATGGAAGCTCTTAAAGCTTTCCATGTTCGTGGAGCTTCACCGTTGGCTCGTAGGCTAGACCACAATTTCTTGGCGGACTTTTGAAAGTGCATAGCTACATGGCGTAGCTTAGAGGACTCCGTGAAGCCCTCATCTCCAAACGCCGCATCGAACTGTTGGATAAAGGCCAAGACTTTGTCCGTAGCACCAAAGGTACCATCATAGGTAAGGAAAGAGATGCTCTTCCCTCCCTCTTTGAATTTCTTCAACTTGGACGACCTCTTCCATGCGGCATAGGATTTCCTATGGCCTCTTCTTTTTGATGGTTCAAAGGTTGCACCATCACTTTCTTCAGAAGGTGAAGAAGAGGGTGACCTCTTTGTCGCCTTTTTCTTGTCTTGATCGTCGTTGTCTTCACCATCACTTTCATAAGAGGAAGAGGATGAAGAAGATGAAGAAGAGGGTGTCCTCTTTCTCGCCTTTTTCTTCTCTTGCTTTTTATCATCCCTCTTTAAATTATGGCGTGGAGAAGAGTGTGATGGTCTTCTCCGCTTTGGTGGTGATGGAGAGCGTTTAGCCCGCCGTCTTCGTGGAGCCATCTCCGCCGAGGTGGCGGGTGACTCACTTCTTTCTCGTTCCTTCGGTGGAGGCTCTTGAGTTCTCCTTTGGGAAGGAGATGCATCATCAAGAAGTAAATTCTTGAGCCCTTCGTACGGATTCTCTTCTTCTTCCCGAATCGAAGAGAGACCTCTTTTGGTAGTCTCACAAGGAGGATTCCTAGGTGTTCTCTTGTCATGGTGATGAGCTTGGAGAATCCCGTGAGCATGGAGCTGCCGTTGCACTTCACTTTGGAGAGATGGATTGCCCATGGCTTGTTGAAGCCTAGTTCAACAACATAGTTAACAAGCATTGAAGCATCATTAGTAGCTTGCTCATGAGCAAAATCAAAGCTATCAACATTAATTTCACTCTCTTTACTATTGTCAGCCATTCTAACAACTTTTAGGTGTACTTTGGCACTTCAAGCCCTAGTTGCTACTCCTCTTTACCCCTTTAGAAAAAGCACTCAAGCTACTGTACCCGTGGCTTGAATACCATTAATTGCAAGGAATAGAAGAGAGGGTCGTTCAAAACTAAAACAGCACCGGCTCCTGTCAAGCTTCTAATAGCTCAATAGTGGTTAAGCCGTAGGCAAGCCCCGTAGGAATCCACTATTAAGACCATAGCTCTCGACGGTGATGCCCCGTTAACTGCACGAAGGCAGGCGCACTGTAAGGCTGAAAAATCCCTATTCTACTTACTCACAGGAAATTAATAATACCAACCATTTATAGCTAGCTTGAGGACCTCTCTTCTTGAGCAAGAAAAGAGAAACCTTGTGCTCTGATACCAATGTAACATTTAATGGCCTAATAACTTGTGTGTAGCGGAAATTAGCATGAACATAGTGGGCATTTCATTAGAATAGATTCCTAATGAGAATTACAAGAGTGCTTGGGTGGCGAGAGCAACAAAAAGCATAACACCTAGTTAGATAGCATCAACAATACTTTCAAAAGAGAGAGAAATTAAGCAATTGACAACAGTTGAGGACCGGATTTGCATGGAGCCGGTCCCCCCTCCAAAAGGCTTTGTATTATGGTTTCTCCCATCAAGAGAGACATTGTACAATACAATTCTTTGTGTTCCTTCAAGGCTAGCTAGTGCAATGAAGATGAAAGCTTCATGCACTAAGCAAAACACTTAGCAAACACAACATCAATTATCCCCGTTCTCAGACCCAAGACCTCACACACCTTTGAAGATGGTGAGAGCTAGCAGGGTATGAGAGTAGATTGAGAGGAAGAAGGAGTATCTTACGAGAAAGATGTACATCTCCTCACATAATCACTCATATTAGCATAGCTTAGCTTAGTAATTAGCATGGTAGAGGAGATGAGCATGCATTGAAGCTTGGCTCTTGGTTGGATTTGCATCCATATGCCAAGAGTGTGTTGATGTAGGCTTCTATCTCACAAGCTTGGAGTAGGTGATGAGCTCTCCATTAAAGTCTGGGAAGAGATAGTCTTCTCTTTCTCTTTACACATGAGATTGTGTGTGTGTGTGTGTGTGTGTGTGTGTGTGTGTGTGATAATGCCTTGCAAAAATCAGCCGCCTCTCTCTCTTGGGCGAGCCCTCTTGCTATTTGCTCTTGCAGGCTCCCCATTGGACCTCCCCAGGGCTAGCCTATCATAATTAAGCAGCATAAGTGATATCCTTCTGACATGTGTCCCCCTTTCCCCTTTTGTGAGAGCTTAATCAATTAAACTTAATTGATTTAAATGAATTAAATCCCCATTGGACCTTTCCCCATGTTGACCAATAGGAATTAAGTAGCCCATTGGGCTGCTCAATTCCTATTGGACCCCTTCACGGGCTGTCCAATAATCATCCAGGAGACTTAATTTTCATTGGTTCTTTTTATTAAGTGTTTTAAAATTAATTAGGCTAAATTTACTCTAGCCTATTTCTCATTGGTCCACTTCAAGGGTCATCCAATAGCAATTGGGCACACCTTGTGGTCATCTGGGCTAGGGAGCTGACATGTGTCCCTAATTCCCTTTGTGTAAAGGGAGCCTGTGTGTGTGTGTGTGTGACTTTCTCTCTCATCCCCTACTTGCTAGGCTCGCCCCCTCCTATGTAGGGATATGCAAGACTTTTTTGGTCACACACAAAGCATCCAATTTCCCCTAGGGCTGACCTTTGGACACAACCTTTGAATTTTGGAACCTTAGCATTTTGGAAGTCTTAATGGGCTGAACCTTAGGGTCTTTTTAGCCCATTGTTGCACATGGATCTTTTGCAGATGGCCCCCCCTTTGGATCCCTATTTTCCCTCCTTTGGATCCCTACTGTGGCCGGTCTGCTAGCTTAACCAATATTCTAGCTTTTTCTCCCCTGGCACTTCCCCACATTAAATGATCAGTTTAATATGAGAAAATCATTTAGGAGAATTAGATATTGATTATTATGACATGGGAAACATCAAGTGTTGGGTTCTCAAGAAGTACCTTCTTGACACTTTGGTGACATCGGTTCTTCTTTATGGAGTTGAAGTGTGGGGTGGGAGCATCTCAAAGTCTACTTGGAAAGAGTTTGAGAGTGTCCAGAAGCGTCTCCAAGTTAAGACACAAACACCATATATGCTCCTACTTCTTGAGTCGGGATCTCTTCCAATTGAGGTTATGGGCATGGAAAGGGTTGTGGAGTACATGATAAAGATGAGTCAAAACCCTTCATATTGACTTCCTATAATTGCATGGGAAGCAAGCAGAAAAGTTTAAAAGACGCATAAAAGCAAGATCTTGAGCACGGGATGGATGCAATACATAAAGAAGTGGTTTGAGATATGGGATGCATTACACTTGCTAGATGATGCTTCAATTGACTCGCAAGGAAGCTTTTCTACAACGCCAATGTATTACGGCTTGGGAGGAATCCGGTGGGTCATGATTCATACATTACACCACCCATATTGCCCCCAACTACAAAACCATGTTTTTCACTGAAAGGGAAAACTGCACTCACACTTACATGCTTGAGCCTATCCCCTTGTCAAAGATATGCATTATCGTAGCCATTCAGCTTATCTCCCACTCCCTTCAATGTGAGACAGGGCATTGAGGCAATGGAGAAATCGACTATGCACATTATGCTCACTACAAGTTTGAGAATCTGAGTACCACAAACTACTAGAGTGCTCAACTTTTGGTCACATCTGAACTTTCTTCCCTCACATTTTTAGCCATGACTTAGACCTACACACTTTCCTCTCCCAACTACAATGTGGGCTCTCCATTGCGACTCTCATCAACACAATTTTGGAGCATCGAGAGACTCATCAGCCACACACATACTACAACACATGTAACTTTGGTCCCATAGGTCATATTTGACCTCCAAGGACGATAATGAAATCTCTCTCTCTCTCTCTCTCTCTCTCACACACACACACACACACACACACACACACACACACACACACACACACACACACACACACACATCCCATCTCTAGCTGCATTTTTCCTATTTCTCGCTTTCTTGCACATTCAGACTTTCTGCACAGATGTGCACACGTACAGAGGTAGTTAGACTACCAATTTTGTCAGTTTTGTACATGTTTAATCGGAGGTACATTGTGCTCTTGCAACTGAGTATGATAGTGGGGAAGGATTTGTTAGCTTCTGTCACCTCTCACCATGTTGGCAGCATCCAAATGCCATATATCTTTCCTCACAAAACACTTATAGAATTGACTATCCTAACGGCCACATGTGAAAATGTTGTTCAAAGCTTTCACCTTGGCTTTATCAGCTCTAGAGATAGCATCCAAGATGAACAGAAGGGTGGCAAGGAGTTCACATAGTCCAAGGAACAACAAAGGATCAATGGACTAGGGAGGAGAAGGGGAAGGCAAGATAAGCACGATGCATGTGGGTGTCACTGATATCGACAATACTGAGTGATGAGGGGCATTCATTTTGGTCACCCTTTTGAATGTAGCACATTTGTGTTAGTGTTGTTATGCTTCAGTTATTGCCCAATTCCCTATACTCATTAGAGCATCCCCATTATATGTTTCCTATTCCTAATAGCATGTTATAAGGAGACCTACAAATGGTGGTGTGGGATTCAAACTTTGATCTGGACTCTAAAATGACATGCAACAAGAAGGTGCAAAGAGATTTAAATCCCTTCATTCTAATTTTCCCTTACCTTCTAATTTTCCCTTGCCTTCCAAAAGGGTGGTTCTTTCACCATATAAGTAGTACATGCATCTGCTTTTGCGTTTCTACTCTTGTGCTATCGTGCCAAATGATATGGCAAGTTGTTACGGCATAAGCTGCACATTGCGGTCCTGTGGATGTCTGGTCATTGCGGACTAGGAGTCATGCGGCTTTGGGACAGTTCTTCAAGGGATATCATGAGACAGGATGGGGTTTTGCACCGTTCTCGATCCACGTTGGAGCAGCGGGTGTATTTGGGGGGGCATACCAGTCTTTGTAGATATCTCTGTTCATACAATCAATATATCCTTCTCATGTAATTTTGTGTTCTGCTACATATCAATGAAGAAGACGGTGTTCTCTTCCTGTGTATTGTCTTCTATTCTGCCTTTATACACCTTAATGTTTATATAATGTAAGGCTGAGGGTATCCATTCCCATAGTACTTATTGCTCCATTGTGGAGCATTAGGCATTACATCTGGCAACCACGATGCGCAATGGGCGACCTCCTGTGAACATGCATGCGCACTAGGTTGCGCAGGGCCCTGCTGACCCTATGGTTCCAATTTTGGGGAGACGTCGGAGATGAGGTGGTTCGGATGAATTCGTTTTTTCTACACCGCAGGCTGAGGAACATGTGTCTCCGTTGCCAAGGCCCATGCATGGTAGGCGTATTCGGCATGCGCGACGTACTCCACGTAGTCAGTCATGTCCTCCTCCCGTGCACTCTCCCTCACCCACTCATGTTTCTCCACCACCGACTCCGATAAGCAGTCCCGGGGTTTCACCGCCATCGTCCCCGCCTCCTGTTGTTTGACAGCTTTTTCCAGGAGGGGGTACAATTGGGCAAGGAACTATGGCATAGCCAGTGGTGGGTGGTCAGATTAAGTATAGCCGCTTTCGAGGTCTTTCAAAGGAAGACCCTGATGCACATTTGTGACAATTTAATAAAGTGTATGGATCGAATCATGTTGGCACTGTGGTTCCTCTCCATCAACAATCGGTGTTTGAATCTACACTTTCAAGGAAAGCGGCAAAATGACTGTCAGAGTATCCCGACGATCACTTTCAGACGTATGTCAAAGGGTCCAGAGCGTTCTTGCGACGATTTAGAACGGAAAAGACTGTCCCTCAACATTTGGAAAAGCTTCGAACGCTACATCAAAAGTCGTTGCCAGTGGATGATTATGCTGCAAAGTTCCGGATGCTTTTGCAACGGGTACCTCAGGCACAACGTCCAGCAGCCGAGGTTAAATGATTATTTTTAGCGAGGACTCAATAAATATCTCAAAGGGTCCAGAGCGTTCTTGCAACGATTTAGAACGGAAAAGACTGTCCCTCAACATTTGGAAAAGCTTCGAACGCTACATCAAAAGTCGTTGCCAGTGGATGATTATGCTGCAAAGTTCCGGATGCTTTTGCAGCGGGTACCTCAAGCACAACGTCCAGCAGCTCAGGTTAAATGATTATTTTTAGCGAGGACTCAATAAATATCTCAAAACTGCTATGACAACAGTAGATAAGGTAACCACTCCACTAGATAATGTGATTGCAAGGGTTGTTGTAGCAGGAGAGGCTTTAGAGGATACGAAATCACCAAAGAAATTAAAAAAAAAGGATCGCAAGAAATCTCATCGTAAATCTCAAGGAAGTGGCAGTAATAGTTCGGATTCGGAGATGACAGACTCAGAATCCTCAGATTCAGGCAACAGTGGTTTGGTGAAAGAATCGAAGGAAGCACCTCGAAAAAAATCCCAACATCAAGGGAAAGGTGTTTCATCTGGATCGGCGGAATCTTCTGCGGTGGTTAAAAGTCTGAAGGAACTGTGGTGTACTCAGTGCTGAAATCCGGGACATGCCGCTCAAGAGTGTACAATAAATCAGAAATGGTGTGCAATTTGCATAGCCAACACTCATAATACAGTGGAATGTTATTACAATGGTCGTAGTTGTAGGAGTTGGGATTCTTCTACATGGTAGTGGCTCACGCTCATACATCAGAGGTGCCCTTTCAAGGACAAGCCGGTGGACGGGGTCAAGGAGGGGGTCGCGGTCGCGAAAGAGGTGACCTAATCGACCTAAGACCTGCCTTTTCTGTTTGGGAGATGGGCGTTGGCGGTCCGAGTGTTCAGAAGCTATGGAGTATGATCAGAAGAAACACGAACATGCTGCTAAAAAGTAGCCAAGTGTGGCCATGGTTCAGATTGAGGGGCTGGAGGAATCAGACCCGGTGGTTTCGCTGATTACTCGTTCTGGTAAAAATGTGGTACCAACAACCGATGTTAAGCTTCCGGATTGGGCAACTCAAGACAATGTACGTAAAAAGACTGCAACTTGGATGCCACATTCAATACCACCATTGCAATGATCAGGACCATTGACCTTCTCTCTAGACAAAAAAGAGGGGAAAGTTTGAAACAAGGCAGATACTATGGAAGAGGATAATTGGGATTCAAGTTTGGAAAGAGGTTCTAGAATCACCATTACAAGTACGATTGGGATCTTTATTGTAACTGGTTCCTAATTTTCATGACGCTTTGCTAAGTCAGAAGTTCAAAGCAACAAATGATATGGAAGTTGATATTGCGGTAGCTGAGGGTGAGAGGGATGATTCAGTCCCATTGTCGGCAACTAGGATTATGGATACTCGCATTCAGAGCTTTCAGTAAGATATCATGGCACATACATCGACAAAGTGCTATTAGATGGAGGTGCGGGAGTGAATATTATTACTCAAGCGGCTTGTGAGCGCTTTGGCCTTGGTGATTGGGAACTTGCACCCTTTGTAGTTCTCATGGCAGATCAAAGAAGAGTACAACTAGTAGGATTACTCCGAGGCATTGTGCTGGATGTAGTTGTCTTGTCTTTTGTTGTTTTCTTAGTAGTCTTAAATATTGAGGATCACGGTCAAGATTATCATATTATTTTGGGGAGGCCATGGTTACGTCAAGCCAGGGTAAAGCATAATTGGGAGGCAAATATGCTTACAGTTAAAAAGGGTTGCAAGAAAGTTCGAGTGATGTTGGGAACATGCAGACAACCAGTTCATGCAGCATGGCCTATGATAGCGGAGACAGTGAATATGGTAGAAGGATTAGAAGAGGATGAAGAGGAGAAATTCCTGAAGGCTAACCCGGATTTAGTTTCTCTCTATCTTGCAGATGTTTCTATGGTTTCGGAGGGGAAATGTTTAGGGGTCCCAGGAATAGCAGAGCCAGGGGGGCAAGAAAAAGTCTTGCCGGTTCTCGAATCATTGGAGGAAGTTATTAGGCAACAATGTGCGTTTGAAGCAGAGATGAGTAAAATAACAAGGGTCAAGGAAGATGAACTGGAGACGGTCTTTCTAGAAGATCAAGCAGAGTCTCATCCCATTCTTATTAATAAACATCTTGAGGCAAGTTTTTGAAGAGACTTGATTAATTTGTCGACAAAATTCAAGGATGTGTTTGCATGGGAGTATGCAGACATGAAAGGATTAGATCCAAAGTTTTATGAGCATATGATTCATTTAAAACCAGATGTAGTTCCATGAAGCATCATTCATATAGGATGAATCCGAATGTAGCGAAGCAAGCCAAGGTGGAAATTGATTGTCTGTTGTAGGTGGGTTTTATTACCCCTATTGACAATCCTGAATGGATTTCTCCTATTGTGGTGGTACCAATGAAAAACAAGCAATTCGCATTTGTGTGGATTATAAGAAGTTGAATGCGGCTACTGTTCCGGATGCTTTTTCTCTTCCATTTCTAGATTCTATTTTGGATGATGTGGTAGGGCACGAGATGTATTCTTTTCTGGATGGGTTCAGTGGATAGAACCAAATTCAGATGGTTGTATGTGATCAGGCTAAAACAACTTTTATTATAGCATGGGGTGTTTTTGCATGCACAGTAATGTGGTTTGGATTACGGAATGTGCCCTTAACTTTTCAAAGAGATATGTTTCAAATTTGTGGTTCCTATTTGATAGATTTTATGTAAATCTTTCTGGATGATCTCAGTGTCTTTTCTGGAGCGCAGTTAGAGCATTTGAAGCAATTGCAATTATGTTTTATGAAATGTTGAGAGGTGAAATTTAGTTTAAATCCTCTAAAATGTGCATTCGCAGTGCGAAGTGGGAGATTATTGGGTCATGTAATTTCTGAGGAAGGCATTTCAGTGGATCTGGATAAAATAGCCGCAATTATGGAAGCACCTCCGCTGGTGAATTTGAAGCAGTGTGCAGTATTTCTGGGCCAAGCTCGTTGGCATGGGTGGCATTTGAGGTTTGTCGCGCATTTGGCAATCTCTATTAATCAGGCAGCGCATGCCAAATTCTTTAAATGCACGCAGGAATGTGATCTGGCATTTCGGAGATTAAAAATTCAGTTGTTCCAAAGCTTCGATCATGATCCATCCAAATTGGGGTCAGGATTTTCATGTTTTTGTGGATGCTTCTGACAGGGCTATTGGCAGTGTGCTGATGCAGGAAAAAACTCAAGGGTGCTTTTTGGCCTGTCTATTATGCCAGCAATTATCATCCACAGAAAAAAATTATTCAATGACAAAAAGAGAATGTTTAGGGATGATTTACTCAGTAAAAAAGTTCCCGCATCATCTGTTGGGCCGGCGGTTTCTCTTTCATGTGGATCATTTGGCTCTTTTATACCTGGTGCACCAACAGAATTTGACAGGAAGATTGGCTCGATGGGTGCTCTTGTTACAAAAATTTGATTTTGAGGTAATACATCGTCTAGGAGCCCAACATGCGGTTGCTGATTACCTGTCTAGGCTAGATTCTGGCGAGCCACCGACGGGGGTGGCTAATGAATTTCCGAATGCATCTCTCTTTTTGACAGGAGCAGTTGTGGATGACCTTACAGTTACGCAACCACCTAGGATGATCCCTAGCATTCCATGGACCTGGTATGAGGAGATGTTCCATTTTCTTGACTGTGGAGAAATGCCTTCATTCTTGTCCATAGATCAACGGCGCCGGATGGCTATTAGAAGCCAGAATTTTGAGATTGTCATGGGGAAGTTGTATTATTGTACGGTTGCGGATGTCTTGCTAAGATGTGTCCTACCACAGGAACAAGGATCTGTTCTGGAGGAGGTCCATAGCGGCATTGCAGGGGGTCACTTACAGCTTTGATCACGGTAAGGGAAGTGCTACAATCTGGATTATGGTGGCCAACATTGTTTCAAGATGCGAGGGGCTTCGTACAACATTGCGATGTGTGTCAGCGGTTGGAGCAACCTATTAAAATGTCTAGAATGCCTTTACAACCAGTATTACCCTTGGAGCCTTTTCAGAAATGGGGATTGGATTTTATTGGGCCTTTTAAACCAGTAGTAGCTAACACTAGTAATCGGTATATTTTGACGGCCACGGATTATGTGACTAAATGGGTGGAATCATGGCCTTTGAAAGATAATACAATGGTTTTTGTTGCTGGGTGCTTATATAAAGATGTTTTTTCCAGATATGGCTGTCCTATTGAGTTGGTTAGTGATTGGGGTAGCCATTTCTTGAATAAGGTGATGGAGAGAATGTTACGAGTTTACTTTGTGTTACACAGGAAACCTTCTCCATATTACCCTAAGGCAAATGGGCAGGCTGAATCAACTAATCAGCAATTGGTTCGCATCTTGACAAAGCTAGTAAATATGCATAGAACGGATTGGGATGTCAAACTTCCTTCTACATTATGGGCCTATCGTAGAGCATATAAAGTGGCAACAGGACTCCTTTCAAATTGGCATTTGGAATGGAGGCAATTACCCCAGTGGAGCATATGGTTCCGAGTTTGTGGATGCTTATTACGAATAGGCTTCTTCCAAAAGATTCCATTGTTTATCATCTGGATGTTTTGCAGGAATTAGATGAAGAGTGGTTGCATAGTTTTGTGGTGTTGCAAGATCTGTGATCCCGGCAGAAGAAATGGTTGGATCGTTCTAAGGCACGGCAATTTTTACGGGGCCAGTTGGTTCTTGTATTTAATTCCCGCCTTGGAAAGATGCCCGGGAAGCTGGAATTACAGTGGTCTGGGCCGTTCTGGATTTTTAAGTCATGTGGGCCTATCTCTTTTTATTTGGCTGACTTGCGGGGGGAGATGATTTCTGTGCCGGTGAATGGGTTCCGACTGCACCATTATTATTCACTTACCTCGATTCAGTGCCCCTTTGCTGTGGTACAAGAGCCGGAAGCCACCTTAATCATGATTGGGGATTCTTTAACATGCAATCTCGGAAGCGGGAAAAGGGCTATGATGGTTGCAACACCGTGGCACACCCTATTTTGAGAACTCCTTGTGAGTGGTTTTGTGCATGCAGTAGATGCCTTATACTTTTCTCGTGTTATTTGCAGGGCTTTCGCAAGGTTGTGCTGCAGCGTTCTTCTGTCGTTCTCTGTGCCTTCGCCACCATGACGGCCTCCTTGTTACAGTGCATTCCATTTACTCCTGTGCAGTAGCTGGCTCTTAGAAGGGTGGATGCTTGGTTACAAGATTTGCGCCTCTGCGTCTTTGCCAACCTCGATTGGCAAGGTATTCCTATTCACCCGCAGGCCATGGCATTGATTGAGCAATTAGCTATTGGTGATATGGTGCAGGTTAACAATCAATAGATTTAGTTGACGGCCAAAAGAATTTCAAGATGATGTTGCCTACCGAGCGATGGTGTTGTGCGAGCATCACACGTTATTCCTGCTACTACAGAGGCAAAGCTGGAGTTTGGCTTGAAAGTGAAGGGTGAATATAAGTTATCTGGGCTCACTGATGTAGCGATAAGAGATGCATATCACTGGTTCTTGGTGGCAATATTGGTTGCAAGCCAAAACCTACACAATTTCTGCTAAAGCGCATAATGTATTGCATTCAGCCAACTTTGGGCCTTTGGATTGGGCAGTGATCGTTTGAGAACGATTGCTAGTAGAATGTCAAAGAGCGGTGGGGCAGATGGGGCGCAGTACCCCAACGAATACCAAGGTTGGGCAACTTCTTACTCTTGCGGAAAGAAGGTGTTTCCCTTGCAGAAAGTTTTTCTTCTTGCCCTTCGCCCTCTGTGCCACTTTGAGGATGATCGATTTCTCGCACACGATACTATGCAGTTGGCACATTCTTAGACATCTGTAGTGCCTATTGTGGGGGTGTCTCAAACACCTATTCGAATATTGGATGTGCCGGGTACTTCAACTGTAGTGGTAGCCTATGGTTCACAGGAGATGGCCACTGCATGGACATCAAGCTGAGAGCGAGGATGGGAGGAAGTCCTGCTCTCCACATCACCTCCTGCTACGACATCATCTCTGATCAGTGGTAGACTGCCGGAGGATTCCGCATTGCACACTGGCGGCGAAGAATGCAGGAGTGGGCTGCAACTTCCACTCCGATTGGAACTGGCTCTGCGGTGCCGACATTTCCTCGCAACCAAAAAATCCTGGTGTTAATATAGTAGCTGCCACAGCGGAGGGAACTATTCTAGCAGCTCTACCTGGGAGCCAAGTGCCACAAATCCCTCAGACCAGCTCCAGGCATGCAACGCATTTTTGCAGCGCATTGCGGAGTCCCTACGTTTGGTTTGGCCAGCTCCAGCAACTGAGGCACGCGTTACCGAGCTCAAAATGCAGGTGGCTGCCTTGCAGGCTCTCAATGCAGAGCTGACAAGTCAAAACGCAGCATTGGATAGTACAGCCCGGTAGATAAAATACAGGCTTTGAGGGGGCCAACTCTGCGCTTGTCGTTTTTGTTTAAGATAAATTTCTTCGATTGCACACGGAGGATAGCCTGGCCACTTATTTAGCATCGCATCTTGGTGATGTGATGATCAATATGAATGATCTTGATGCCTTAGCAGTGGAAATGCAGTAGGACCTGCACAGTTTTTTGGAAGGTCAAATGCAGAGTTGGAGGTCAAGGCTATCTGATGACGCGCTAACAAAGCAACCAACTCAACAAGTTGTGGTGAGCCAGCCTGAGCCGCAGACTAATGACAGAGGTAAGAACATTGTCCAAGAGGGTTTTGATATTTCTGATTGGGCAAAAGCTACAGAAGAATGTGTTGAGGCCCAGGCTCATGTCTCTCGTTTGCAGCAAGTGATTCGCCGTCTTCATAGGGAGCGACACAGAGTCTGTTTTTGGGCGGAGACACTAGCTCATTCTTTTTCGCTCAGTCCCCCGCCCTGTCTACCTTTTTGGCCTGCTCTAAACAAATATTTGGCTCGGTATTACCCTATTCATACACTTCTTGCCCCTTTACCACAGGCCCCTTAGTCTATTTCCTTGCCAACGCAATTCATTCCAAGGGATCCTTGGCCGGAGCAGCCTGAGATAGATCCACAGCTGTTGGTGGAGGTTTATAAAGCCCATCGGCAAGATTTTTGGTGATTTGGCTACATCAATATTTCCTCTTCACCAGAGCGGGAAGAGGAGCAGCAAAACCGGAGCCTTTGACACAAAGAGGCTAAAGCTGTGGGTTCGCGCAATACACCGTGCATGCCAGGTGTTACGGCATAAGTCGCACATTGCGGTCCTGTGGATGTTTGGTCATTGCGGACCAGGAGTCATGCGGCTTTGGCACAGTTCTTCAAGGGATATCATGAGACAAGACGAGGTTTTGCACCGTTCCCAATCTGCACTGGAGCAGCGGGTGTATTTGGGGGGGCATACTAATCTTTGTAGATATCTCTTTTCATGCAATCAATATATCCTTCTCATGTAATTATGTGTTCTGCTACATGTCAATGAAGAAGACGGTGTTATGTTCCTGTGTATTGTCTTCTATTCTGCCTTCACATACCTTAATGTTTATATAATGTAAGGCAGCGTGAGGGTATCCACTCGCGTAGTGCTTATTGCTCCATTGTGGAGCATTAGGCATTACACAAGTACAAAGGTTGTGGCCTTCAAACTGGGTGGATAGAGGGAAAAACAAAAAGGGCATTTTCAACAAAAGGTGGCCTACATCGCAACTGATGGTTGTTTATCAGGGAGCAACCACAACATCCATGGTGGAGCACGGGGCTATTGCGCAATGGAGCATCGTGTTTTTGGCTATGCAGGAGGCTGAGAGCTTCCTTCATGGTTATGGTGATAATTGATGTGGAGGTGGTGTGACATAGACAAGCTGATAAGCGACTGAGTAGAAGGTGAGCACTTTAGCGATGGCAAATTTCCTCAAGGATAGATGCAACTTTGTAATGACTTGAGAGTGGTCGAGCACCTCATATACTAATCTTGTTGTTTTGATAGCTTTGCTAATGAGGGAGGACAATAGACAAGGATGCTAATGATAGGAGATATATATTTTATGTATAAAGAGAGATATTAAATTAAGAGGTAGCTTACTAATCCTTAAACACCTATGCAAACTGGAGGCATAAAAAGTATAAATCAAAAAATTTGGGAGCGAGCCACAACTATGCTTTCTATGGCAAATCTGACTCTAAGGTTTTGGGCAGAGACAGTACTGATAACATTACATATTATTAATTAATAAGTCTCCTAGTACACCATTAGATTACAAGATTTCATAAGATTTGCAGTCCACAAGTAGCCACACTAGGATGTGAGACATATGCACATGTACCAAAGGAGCTCCTAAAGAAGCTAGATCCAAAGTCACACAAATGTATTTTCCTTGGTTATGGTGTAGATGGAGAAATGAAATCTCCTTATGGCACCCAGAATATTGTAAAGGCATTTGTAGTTCACACGTTATCTTCAATAAGTCAAAGCTGCATAAGAAGCCTATCAAAGAGGTTGAGTATAGAAAAATCACATTCAAGGATATTGCCTCCCATATTCAATGAAAATTCAAAAGACTAGTGATTGTCCTTACACTAGCACTAGCAAACAGAATATTGTAAAGACATTCATAGTTCACACATTATCTCCAATGAGTCAAAAATTTACAGGAAGCCTATTAAAGAGGTTGAATAAAGAAAATTCACATTCAAGGATGTTGCCTCCCATATTCAGTGGAAACTCAAAGGACTAGTGATGTCCCTTCCACTGGCAGTGCTCCAACTGAGACAGGGAGTAGTAGTCAAACGTTGAGATGATCTAGTGGATGCTCGCATCCACCTGAGAGATTTTAGTTAGGTTTGGACTATGTCATGTTGAATGACTACAATGAGCCATCTTGTTACAAAGAAGCCATGCAAATGGATGAAAAGGTCAAGTGGGAGCCATGCAATCAAAGGATGACTAGATTGCCAATAATGAGACATGGAACTTAGTTGAGTTTCCAAAAGGCAAGTAGGCCTTACCTTCCAAATGGGTTTACAAAAAGAAGTTCTAACCCTAAGCACAATCTAGATTGGTTGATAAGGAATTCAAGAAACAAATGGGAGTTGATTTTGATGAAATCTTCTCACTCATGGTCAAGATGACTACATTTCATATAGTGCTTGGACTAGTAGCCATTGAGGACATGGAGCTTGTCCAAATGGATGTGAACACTGCCTTTCTTCATGAGGATCTTTAGGAGGATGTTTACATGGAAAAACTTAAAGGCTTTGAGTATCCTAGCAGGGAGGAGCTTGTATGTAAACTCAAGAAATTCCTTTATGGCTTAAAGTAGGGCTCAAGACAATGATATTAGAATTTCGATGCTTTTATGAGTTCCCGAGGGTTTAAAAAGAGTCAAGGGGGTCACTCCTTGTATACATAGTGTTGACAGAGAGATGGGGAGAATGGATGCTTCCAATTTCCAATCTTGCTTGCACACCTCCTTGTCAACCTCTCACCATCCCTTTCAATTTTCAAGTGTACACACACACACACACACACACACACACACACACACACACACACACACACACACACACACACACACACACACACACACACACATACACACACCTAGACTAGACAACACACACACACACACACACAAATAGAATAGATTTGACAAGGACAGAGTGTAAGAAATTGTAAGAGATTTAGATATAATTAGAGGGTACACATCATGATCTAGCATAGTTTAAGAGAGAAGAGCCGGGAATCTTGCAAGTGAATGGCTTAAAATCATAGCCCCAAACTCCACGGCACCCCTTCTTGTGGAGTTTGGTATATAATTGATTATTTGAGTCTTGGGTGCCATAATTGGAGGCCCCTCTTTTACATCTAGTCCACTTTAGTATTTGAATGGAGCACTTCACTTATTGCATGTCCCATAAGGGTGAGTTCTCACTAGAGCTATTTACAAGCAGCCATAGTGGCTCATTCAATAAAAAGTCTAAAATATGGTGCAAAGGTAAAATGGCCGAGAGGGTTATTTATTGCCAGCACCTCCTTTTCAACTCCCAAAATTTCAATCTACAAATCATCATCAACTCACTATCAGTAAAATCAAATAGACAACACATAATTAGCCATTAAATCAGCTATCCCAATTGTAATTAACCACATACAACAGCACGAGGGCACCCAGTCTCTTATCATCCCACCCACAAGGGATAGAAACTGTCCTCTGTGTGAGAGGTGAAGGAGACAGACACGATGTGGGTGGGGAGACTCAAAAGAGTGAGCAGCCCCCTATACACTTATGCTATGTATAAGGTATACAAGTCAGTGGGCGCCCAGACTCTGGGCGGCCGGGCAAGGCACAGACGCCTATACCCCAACAACCTCCCACTTAAAGGCGACTGTGCCTTTAAGCAAGGGAACCTAGTCTAAAGACTACAAAAGGTGAGAGAAAACCGCTCTCAACCAATGCCCACTGGCTGGCTGTGATCGTGTGCATCCGGCTCTACTGATAGACAAACATCCCGCTGCGGAAGCCACACAGAGCTAGCTCCAAGCTCTGCAAATGGTCTATAAGAGCTCATGCACTCTTGCAAGTATCGATCCAATACCTGCAAACCTCCCCTATGCTCTATGCCGAGATCAGTCATCGAACGACTGATCAACCCTGCTGCAAATGCTCCCACTGCAGCTGCTATGTCGGGCCTCGAGATCAACATCTCGTACATAAGGACACCGAACGTTGATGCAACCCTGGCAACCTCTGCCACCTCCAACTCAGAACTCAACTCATGGCAATCCTGTCCCCTATCATAGAGACCATGGCACTCTGACTCCGAGCTCTGGAGTGACTCCTCGTGCCCACCACATATCACATGTGTACCAAGTGTATCCATATGTCCTGAATCTGCATCAAGCTCTGGCATAAGCATATCAAGAAATGACTCCACAATAGTCGACATCTCAACATCCATGTGAGTCATCTCTGTCATCACCTCTGATGACTCATCCTGTTGTGACTCACTAGAGCTGTCCCGCTCTACCTGTGCATCCATAGACGCAACCTGCACAACAAGGTCACTGCTCTGCACTCCATGCAAAGCATCCTGCAACCCACAAGCAAAAGAGACTCGCCTGCTCTCTCGCTCTCTACCTGGCTGCGTGATCACAGAGACAACACCGTCTCTCGTGTGATCCACAATGGGTAACGTGTACCACTCCTGGCACCTCTCGCAATCACTAGCGAACCCAAATGCATCACAAAATCTCGCTCTCGTAGCGAAATCTGACATCCACAATCTCTAAGCTGACCAATCGAGATCAAACTCACTGTCAAATCTCGTACATAGCGCACATGTCGTAACAAGTAAGATGCACCACTCGGTAATGACAGTCTCACATCTCCTGCACCTGCTATCGCATGCACCGATCCATCGGTCAAACGTACACTGCCAAGCATCCCGCTAGAATAGCTACAAAACCATGCACGATGCGGCGTGACATGAAACATAGCATCTGCGTCTAGCAACCACTGCGAAGGGAGTGCACTATCCACATGTATAGCATCTCGTGCATAGCTCGAGGTAAAAGTGACATCCCCGTCACTAGTATACTCCGACACTACATGTGCCTCAACTGTCAAAGCAACTGAGTCCATGGCATCACTACATACATCTTTGAGACTGCCATGTCTCCTACGATGTCGCATACGACGAAAACAGCGTCGTCTAACGTGTCCAGAATGACCACAATACCAACATGTCACATGTCGGCGTGCTCGTGAATGTACATGTCTCACACGAGTCCGTGATGACTCAAATCTATCATACATATCATGTAATCTGCGCCAAAGTGCTCTCGAAGTAGTCTCATACATAACAAGAGCATATACAGATTCCGCAAGGTGCAAAGAGAGCGTAGATAGTGCCATCTCCTCTAGCTCCTGCCACTGATCGTCAGACATGTTTGAAGGTCTACCTGCATCACCACTCAATGGTCGATGCAAACCTTGTTGTGTCAATGCATCAAGCATACACTCTCTCCATGCCGCAAAGTCTGACCCATCAAACACGCGCATCTGTGAGAGGTCACAATCTGATCGATCACCTGTCTCTGCCATGAGCACAATGTAGCAAACTAGAAAGCAAAACCACCTCACCAACAACACCTGGAAACTGTCTACCAATATGGCCAGAAACACAATGTAAAACCTGTGAGACACACTCCAAAATACAGCTCCCGCAATGTCAATACAAGCCTCGCATGCTCTAGTATCACACTGCAATCTGTGAGCTAATCACCAAGCCCACACTGTGCGGTATCGATGCATACACACGCACAAATCTCCCACCTACAGAGAACACCGCACACAAATGCTGAGTGCAACCCGCAATCTCTACCTAGATCGCATAAATGATGCGCATAAAACTCCTGGGAAAATTTTGCCAGAGTTTTGTCAGTAAAATGGCCACAAAACCAGTAACCAAACTGACTACACGCTCAAAACCATGAGCAACCAAAGCGCATCAAACCGCACTCCAAATGCATGCACCAATCTCCACATTTTGCATACATCATTGCAAACACCTGCAAATCTAGTACACAAATATCTGCTCTACCTGTGACTGCCTAAAAACATGCTCGAGGCATACATTGCCGAGCTCAAAATGCAATCACATTAGTCTCCCTGAGCATCAAACCACATAAGGCATACATCGTATCCTCCCACCTGTGAGGAAACTTGCAGCAAATATCACTCTCACATCTGAGAGCAAACCATGTGTGGAATCCTCGACACACAATAAACAACTGCTGCTGCAGAAAATTCAGCGTTCAGAATTTTAAAATTCTGATATGACGAGCGCGTCCGGAGCGTGCCAAAACCCCAAGGTAGACTCCTGGATCATATGTATCCGAGTCCGGGTGTGAAAGCTATGCCAAAAAGAGTGTTTTTGGGACCCGAAAGTGCACAAATAAACTTGCTGCTGTACCTGCTGTAATTCAAAGCATAATTTCAGCAAATAAACATCACCATCGCGTCCGGAGCGTGCCAAAACCCTGACCTAGACTCCTGGATCATGTAGATCTGACTCTGTATGACGGAGCTATGCAAAAAACTGCGTTTTAGAGCCCGAAAATGGCAAAAACGAGCTGCACACAGTCTTGAACCTGCTCCTGCTCCACTCTGCGTGATGCAATGTCCTCTCAATGCAAGCTCCAACACAAGAGCTCTGCCACAACAGCATCCAAGCACTCGAATGTCAAGCTCTCCTCCGCCGAGCACTTCTCTAACGAGCTCCACTGAGCTCAAAAGCTCCTCTCACCAAGGAAGCCGCAACCGCCTCCTCGACCAAGCTTGACCACACCAAGCTCCTAAGCTCCAAAGACAATGCTCCTTAAGCTAAAATCGCTCTCCGTGAAACTCCGCGATCGAACTCCACCGTTGAGAGCGAGCGAGCTATCGCCTCGAAGCTCTCAAAACCGTCGTGCTCTCCGCGGTCACCATAGCTCTGATACCAATTGAAGGGGATCGGGGAGCACCACAGACGGAGAGTGAGAGAGAGAGAGAAGGAGACAGACACGATGTGGGTGGGGAGACTCAAAAGAGTGAGCAGCCCCCTATACACTTATGCTATGTATAAGGTATACAAGTCAGTGGGCGCCCAGACTCTGGGCGGCCGGGCAAGGCACAGACGCCTATACCCCAACACTCTGTTGCTCAATAGAGAATCAATTGGACCATGAGTGATGGAAAGCGTGGAGAAGGTCTAGGAAGTTGTAGAAAAACTTTTCAGGCATCCATCATCCTTTCTAGGGTGGTCTTTGAAAGTCAAAAGATAGCGGTTATAAACCATGTTAGTGCGTGTAGTGGTGGTCTCGTGATCAACTATTTATGGAGGGATGAGTTGTTCTTCTTGGTCCACAAGTGAAGGTGGATCCTCATAAATGTGATGTAGGTAAGGGTCCTCTAAAAAGTCTTTAAAGACTAATGTGGAGTGCATTGTGAATGTGCCAATGTGAAGGTAAGTTTAAACGAAATGAAACATCATTGATCACAACAAAAAATTTGAATGGACCATAAAAATGAGGATCAAGTTTAACAAAAACATTAGTATCAACACTTTTGATCCTTCATTTTTCAATGCAAAGCAAAACATAATCACCTTCCTTAAACTGGTGCACCTTGTGGTTCTTTTTAGCATACTTAGTGTAAAGTAAGTTTTGTGAATGTTTAATGATAGAATGCACACGTGCATAAACATCATGAACATTAGCAGTAAAATCATCAACGACAAGCACAACATTAGAAAGATGTGAAGCAGGAGTAGGAAGAGAACGACCATACATAATTTCAACTGGAGATTTACCTGTGGCAGTGTGAGTGGTGTTGCTATATGCAAATAATCATCCCATTTCTTGGGTTGATAAGAAACATAAGCTTTTAGCAAGTCAATGATAATGCAATTAGTGACTTTGGTTTGACCATTAGATTCATGATAGAATGCATAAGTAAAATCAAGTGTAGCTTCAAGATTTCAAAAACAGTAGTCCAAAAAGCACTACAAAGTTTGGAATCTCAATCACATATTATGACTTTAGGCAAACTTAACCTTGATGTGGAAAGACAGCTTTAAGAAATAGAAGTGTAGCTTGATGTGTTGTGAGTGTTTTCTTACAAGGAATGAAGTATGTCTGTTTAGAAAAACGATCAATAACAGTCCAAATCATATCATGCTTGTGAACAGTGAGTGAAAAACCAGTAAAAAAATCCATTGAAATGTGTTCCCAAGGTTTTTTAGGAATGGGGAGAGGGTGTAAAAGTCTCAATTTCTTACCTGTTTGTTGCTTTGTTCTTTTGATAAATCAAACAAGTTATTACATATTGTTTAACATCACTTTTCATAGCAGACCAATAGAAATCACAACATTAGTTTTGAAAAGTAGTAACAAATCCTCTATGTCCAGCATAGGGTGGTTTGTGTAATTGTTCAATGATTAATTTACAAAAAAGTTTAGTTACAGACATTTTTTGTTTGATATAAAGAAAGTTTTCTTGAATAGTGTATTCCAAAAATGTGTGTATAGAATTGTCAATCATATGCAGCCACGTCGTTTTGAAATCATCATCTTATGCATAAGTGTCAGGCATAGAATCAAATGAATTACCCATAATGGTTGAGAGATTATTAAGAGAGGGTCTTTGACTCAAAGCATCAACAACGACATTTTTCTTACCAGGTTGGTATTATTTGTTGGGCTGAATTCTTTGAATGAAGGCAACCCACTTAATATATCTATCATCTATTAAGGTTTGAGATAGATTGGAAAAATGAACTCTTTTCAGGATTCAAAAACAAGGGGTTGTGTGTAAGCAGATCAAATACACGTGTTAAGTGCTCTTTATGCACTTGTTCCAATTTACTGAATATAAGAATATCGTCAAAGAATACAATCACAAAATCTTGATGGTCAATGAAAATCTTGTTCATCATGCGTGTGAATGTGGCTGGTGCATTTGGTAGACCAAATGGCATCACAAGAAATTCATAATGTCCCGTTTGTGTTTTGAAAGCAGTTTTGTAGACATCTTGGTCAAACATTTTGACTTGATGATACCCCAATTTGAGGTCAATTTTGCTGAAAATGTTTGAACCTTTCAATTTGTCTAACAGATCATCCACTCTAGGAATAGGGAACCTATTTTAGATGGTGATCTTGTTTAAAGCCCTGTGGTCGATACACATACAAAAGGTTCCATTTTTCTTCTTAACAAGAAGTATTGGAGCTCCGTATGGTGAAGTACTAGGCCTTATAAGTCCTCAATTAAGCAAGTCAGAGGTTTGAGTTTGTATCTCCCTTTTTGCAATCAGATTTACACGATAAGGTGCTCTACAAGGAGGTTCACTACCCGGTACAATATCTACTGGTACAATATCTATTTTTTGGTCTTTTAGGCATGAAGGTGGAGTTCCAGGTGGCAGGTCATGCATGAAACAACCTTTAAATTGTGAGACAAAATCACCATTATCAGATATATTTTTCCTTGTTTTTGAATTGCTCTTTTGGCTTGAGTGTGAGAAAGAAGTGGAAATTTTTTATGTGCTAGTGTTGCTTGGATGGAGAAATTTTGATTATTATGAGTGAGGGTCATGGTACGTGTCTTATAATTAATCAACGGATCAAATTCATGATAGAATGGCATTCCCAAAATCATGTCAAGACCATGCACTGGTGCTACCAGAAATGTATGTGCTTGTGTAAATTCACCAATGCAAACTTCAATGGTGACTTGGGTCTTGCAATAAAAATGTTTATTATTAAAAACAATATTGACTTTGTGAGGTGAAGAAATTTCAGAGAGAGAGAGAGAGAGAGAGAGAGAGAGAGAGAGTTGTGTCAATCATGTAGAAATAAAATCATGACTAATGCCATCATTTAAAAGAATGGTGACATTTTCACCCTTGACTGTGCCTTGCACTTTAAACAAAGTATGATGAGATATAAGAGTACCTGAAGATGGGTTGTCATTGTGATCATACTCATGATCATATTCCTCACCATAAAATGCTTCCACTTCACTATCGTTGGGGTTAGTATCTTCAATGAGGTTAATTGTAGCACCGTTGGGGCGGTTGTTGTTGAAGGGTTTTTGGTTTTGATTTTGAGTGATTTCATTAAATCGGAGATTGGGTTGGCCATTGCTCTTAGCAGGACCATTTGGGCACTTATCTACATAGTGGCCATACTAGAAACATTTAAAACACTTCACCTTTTTGTTACCATTAGAGTTTTTAGTAGGACGTTGGTTGGAAGAATTTTGGTTGCCTCGTTGCTGTGTGTTGCTAATGTTGTTGCCATAGGGTATTGAGAAGTTGTAGCCGAGTTGTCAAACGTGTGTCCCTTGAAAAAAGTACGGCTTTGATCTTTGTTCTTGTCAAAGTTATGAGAGAAAGAAGCTCTCTTTGTTACGGTTAGTGTTAGCATTTTGTTCAGTGTGAGAAGGCTATCCACCTTTCTTCTTCTCCGTATTAAGAGCCAAATTAATAGCCTTTGACACTGAATTTGGTTGAATTTGGTTCAAACATATCTACCTCATCACCAATTTGTAGTGCTAGCCAGATATATACTTACACTTCAATTTCCTGCCCCGAATGACGTGCTCAATAACTTGCAATTGAATTAAACAGTTCCGAATACAATCAATGTAGCCATGTACATCTTTATTTCGTCCTTGTCGAATTAAATCCCATTGGCATCGTGCTTTAGCTTTTTATAGTGTGGACAAAAGTTAAGGTAAAAATAACTTTTTGAATGCATGCCAGATATGTGGTCTTCAACCATGGTATTTGGTGGCATTCCACCATAACGCATTACTCTATTGGTGAGATGATTTCATGCACACTTTACTATTTCACGTTTGGGAAAATATTCATCATGAAGATAGTCATCTAACTGACTAACCCATACTAGAACCGTGCTAGCATCTTTAGTGTCATCAAAATCCTTGAAAGTGAAGGCTTTTCTACTAATTTTGTTTTGCTTTGGAGCAGGTGTAGATTCGATGCGGTTATCTTCAAGTTCTTGCCTTTGCATGACTTCATACGTGAGAGATTGTTGTAGATTAGAAAGTTGTTCAGCCATCGTGGGCGGTTGTGGAAGATATGCCATGATTGCGTGTTTTTTTAAAACATTTTTTTCAAAATTTTTTATAGAAGAAAATGACTATGTAGTAATAGCTATTTTCTTGGCATGCAAAATTAATGAGAAAATAAAGGAAATAACAAAACAATTGGTAATTAGCTCGTTGATTGACAACGGTGTTGTTAGGCATTTTTTGGAAGAAGTGATTGCACATATGTACATACAC
Source organism: Adiantum capillus-veneris (assembly GCF_014529385.1). NCBI lineage: Eukaryota > Viridiplantae > Streptophyta > Polypodiopsida > Polypodiales > Pteridaceae > Adiantum > Adiantum capillus-veneris. Next base: position 157,265,005 of record NC_140934.1, on the reverse strand, counting down.
ATGCATGGTGCATCGAATAAAGGATTGCCCATTTTCAAGAGTCAGGTGGTTACGTGGGGCCCACATGTGTACAGGTAGGACATCTTGTACATAGTACATCGATTTTCATCGTCACTAGTATCAGTGTGTTTTTCTATAATAATGAGGAGTTGGTGGAGCATAAAACTTCTCGAGGAAGCTATCAACGGGCCGACAACATGAGGTAAGTAGGTGCGTCAAGTGGCATCCAATGGTGTTAGGAGGATGAATGGGATCAAGACTTGCACGTGGTAAGCGAGGACACAATGGGAATGTTTTCTTGTGATGATTATGCAGAAAGGTCATCATGAGGACTATATTTGGGGGCCACTTTACGTGATTGCGAGATGCATTATTGGAAAAAGTTGAGTGCCAGGTGTGCGGATGGATGTAGAAGGGTAACAAAAACACACTATGTTGCCATTTTTTGGCCTGTTCGCGGTCCATTTGAGGTCATCAAAAGGCCAAAGGTGCCCAAGGGATAAAGTGAACTGTGGACACTGAAAACCCTGAGAAAAAAACCAGCAAAGTGTGGAGAGAAGAGGAGGAACAACCGCAACTCAATTTTTGCTGTTTTTGGAGCCTATTTTGGCCATAAATTGCTCATCCAAGGTCGTATTTGAGCACTTTGATATTGTAGACTAGGGTTTTGGGCCGTTCTGGACACTGTCCATTTTGCCAAATTCCTCAGTTTGTTTTGATGTTTTGGCCATAAACTGCTCATCCAAGGTCGGATTTGAGCACTTTGATATTGTAGACTGGGTTTTTGGGCCGTTCTGGACGTTGTCCATTTTGCCAAATTCCTCACTTTGTTTTGCTGTTTTGACTGTGTTTCTCTTGTGAGCGAAGCCTCTGCTCAAATTTGTAATTGTATCTGGCATATTTCATCCATATTGTGTGAGCTATTTGCCCCATTGGTGTTGGCGCAAGCTCAATTGTATCTAAACATCAGAAATCTTCCTCTTTTGAGCTGAGTTTTTGGGTGTGTGTGTGTGTGTGTGTCTCTGTGTTGAGTGGGCAAATGGATAGTCTGGGCAAAAGCTATATTTTGACTGCAATGGACTATCTCTCTAGATGGGCAGAGGCTATAGCAGTAAAACAAATCACTGCAAAGGATGTGGCAAAATTTGTGTACAATGAAATATGTTGCAAGTTTGGGGTGCCACTAGAGCTACTTTTGGACAAGGGGCCAAGATTTAGAGCTAAACTATTAGATTTTTTATGCGCGAAGATGAAGATTAGGCACCAGCATCCACTCCTTATTATCCACAATGTAATGGCTTAAATGAAAGATTCAATGGTGAGTTGGTGCAAATTCTTTCGAAAGTGACAGAGCACCAAGGAAATAATTGGGATTTGGAATTGCCTAGTGCATTATGGGCTTACCGTACTTCGGTAAAGACAGGTACAGGGTTTACTCCATTTCATTTGGTATATGGAAAGGAAGCACTATTGCCTGTGGAAGTAGAGTTGCCTGCGGTCAAGATGTTAGAAAAATTGCTTGGGCAGTCTAGTGATGCATTCAAAGAGAGGCTCTTACAATTACAAGAGGTTCAGTTGGATAGGATGAGCGCATTGGAACATTATGGGCAGATGCAAGACCTGGGGGATTCACTATTAGTAATGGGGGGATGTCACATGCGTGTATCAAAATTAGAAAACCCCCCTATGTACGATATCTTACTTGCTAACCTGCCCCCCTACGTACGAACAAGATACGAACGTTCTCACAATAAGCCATCCCCCTTATACAAATTTTGTACAGAATGTAATGACCCACTATTTTATGTATACTAGTAGCTTAACAATTTTAGAAACACATGCTTTTGCAAAAACACATGTTGAACTGCAAATGAATAGAAGTGTACATTGTAGTGTGTTTTCATTTGCAATAGATGTTAAGAGAACAAACCATGAAAAGCAACAAATATAACGAATACTAAATTAAAATAAACCAGTTGTTCCAATGTAATTTGTCAAAAAACAAATAGCATTTTCCTTGTAAACTGATACAAATCTCAATCTCAAAACATATGATACTAGCCATCTACTTAGTAGGTTTCCCACAAGGGATTTAAGGCACACATATGAAATGGATTGCTCTCTAAATAACAAATAATGCATACTCTTAAACAACCATGAAAAACTTCACTCATCAAATCAAAACACATTAGAAAACAACCATTAAAGATTAATCTTTTTGAACAAAAACAATTATATGTGATATGAATCCACATCCATGCTTAAGCAGAATGCAACTTCTAAAAAAGCACCATCTGTATTTAATTTTGAGTTTGTACATAAAATATAAATCTTAAACATTTCACCAAAGTCTCCTTTGTACGGAGACCTCTTTCTCAAAAAAAATCAGTATTCCCTTTTCTTGGGCTCCCACATGGGATTTTCATTACATAATTTCTTTTTCAAAAAAAAATTTCCACCTCATCTTGGGATCCCACGTGGGATTTAAGGATTATCTCACATTAAAATCAAACACATTTTCAATAGAGTCAAAGTAATCTAACTTCAAAGTGGTGGTATGACCTGCATATCATAGTGCATAGGAAACCTCCAATCACATAGTCTAATCACACAATTACCAAAAGGCCATGTCCACATCGATAGGCGATCATGTACAAAACAAACACAAAATGAAAACATAAAAGTAGCCTACCAAATCAACTTAAGAACCCTCAAAACCAAACTACATTCCAAGTGCTAGTATGTCATCTTTGGAAGACAAACCCTCAAATAAAACAACACAATTTGAGCCTACTACAAGACAAGTTCCTGTTTGAAACCCGATCTTTTTATCCATTGAAGAATAAATCCCACTTTTCACCCTTGTTAGTTTGTCCTTAGACAGAGATGGATTTCCATTTACCTGACTCACAAGAGTACTCTTACACATTTTCTTGCCATCTATCTCTAGAAAAGAACAAAATTGGCTCTGAACTTTCTCCTCTTCATCAACTATCTCATCAAACACATGGCGTAACTCACATTTTGTGACTATTATGTCATCTTTGTCACATGTGCTTAAATCATTTGCACCTTCCTCTATCTCAAGAGGAACGTCATCAACAACTCCATAATCCAAAATTTGGTCATTTGCATTGGCAACCATTATATCTTCAAGATCTCTCTCTTGCCATGTGTCATGGCACTAAGAAATATTGTGAATGCCTAGTATTTTGCACACATCCTTTGCTTCACAAAAGCCCTCTCTTAAAGATAGTAGTATGTTCTCATCACAAGATACGGACATGTAGTCACCAAGATTTGCAAATGGAACGCCAGGTGCATGATTCATTATAGTCCATATGCTTTCTTGCTTAGAGTGTGCTGCTGGAAAAACACCAGGGTATGCTAGACGTGTCTATATTTGTAATTATATAAAAATTAAAAAATATGTGTATGTGTGACACATAGACCCAAGGTATGCTAGACGTGTCTTGGCAAGAAACTATAGCTCTAGATAACATACCCGATCAATCCATATGACCATGTGGGAAATTGAGACTATAGAATTTGTAACTACATGTAACATAAACTAACGATCTTAAAATATTTAACGCTTTTTATCGTAAAAAGAGGCACAACTACACATTTGGTAAGAATGGATAGCTCAAGAGACCCGGTCAAGCCAACTGGATTGCTAGAAGGACTGAAGGTAAAAATTGATAGCTCAAGATGGCACACCCGGCCAAGCCATATGACCATGTGACAAATTGAGACTATATTTGTACTTATATACAATATAAAGACATTGTGTATGTGTGACACATAGACCCAAGGTATGCTAGACGTGTCTTGGCAAGAGACTATAGCTCAAGGTAACACACCCGGTCAAGCCATATGACCATGTGGGAAATTGAGACTATAGAATTTTGTGCGCTCCTTGCCGCACTGTCGAAGCAAGGGCCTTGCCTAACACTGTGTGCGAGCCATAGACAGCTCCAAGCACACAACTAGCTTAACTAGTAAGCTCAAAAGAGGGCAATGGTGTGTCACTCACCGCTCTATGCTCCTGTAGTGGAGGATTCCTTGCCGCGAAGAAGGAGGCGCCGCTACGTCGCGCTCAACCGCTTCACCGCCGTCGCGCCGCCGCAATGCTCGATCGCGCTCTCTCTCTCTCTCTCACACATACACACACACACACACACAAGGAGGTGAAGAAGAAGAAGATGGAGATGGAGATGGAGCAAGAGCACTCTTCTATTGCACAAATGAGAGAATGAGTGAATTTTAGGTTTATTTGGCTTTTATATGAGCTCACCCCATTCACACTTGGGCGCCCATGCTTAGCCAACTAATCCCTTGAATGTCCCAGTTAGAGTGCGCCTCTCATCGGCGATCACTCTTACCCTTTTCCTATTGGACCGACAAGCCCGGTACCTGACTCTACCAAATAAATAATACAATGTCCACCGTAGGTTACAACGTCCGTCTCGTAGGTGATAGGGTGTCTGTGAGCCGTGAGGGTTAACATGCCCCCCTTCCTGATGTAGATTCCGTCCTCGGAAGCTATTGAGTTGAAGCTTGTTGGTCGAGGTGGAAGAGCATTTGAGATGAATGTCCTTAGCCTTCATTAGTCACTGCAAAATCAAACAACATTGCACAGTAATTGCATTTTCATAAGCGATTAAAAAGCATATGCAATTTTAGGCAGACAATTGATTGGTAACAGAATTTTAAACAATTTGTCAGCAATAAGCATTAAATTGCAATGTAATCAAATGCATAAACAGATGTAAAGGTAAAAAATTAAACAAGTCTGGGGTCGCTAATTTAATGGTCGAAAGGCACTAGAGATCGACTATTAATACCATGGGTAAGCTTCTTAATTTTCTCTGGTTAATTAAGTTGTTTAATCGCGAGAGCCAAGTATTTCATGTTCGAGGGCTGACTAGAGGCTATACCTAGAGGACCTTATAGTTAAACTATGATAAAAGGAATTTCTCATGAAATCATCGCCTGACTGATTACCTTTTCTTTGACCCCCCAAAGTGTTTTCACAGTGATTCAATTTGATGTGTGTGCTTATTTTGTATGCCTTGGGTTTTTTGCTTTTCAAGAAAAAGCGCCCATACTGGGAACCTCTAGGGCTCTAGTACCATAGGCGATACATGTGAGTGAAGTACCCAATCAAACTGAGATTTCTCTTCCAGCTTAAGATTTTACAATGTGGCACTTTGATTTTTTTTTTGTTCATTTTCATCATTTTAATTTTGTAACTTTGGGGGGTCATATAACACTGATACACCTCCCCAGGCTCATCTCACTAGTAAACTCCCTTTATAATACTTAAGCTAAAGGTCAATAGGGTCAAGCCCACTAAAAAGCCCTAGTACATTTCACACAATGCCGCCTAAATTGGATTAAGAACCTAAGTAACCATTAATTATTAGGAAGGCATTCCCCATGGTATTAAGAGAAGATCTCTAACACCTAACTTGGTCAAACTAGCTTAGTCGGACTGCTTGATTTTTAAACCTAGACAAGTGATTATGACAAAAAATTACATTGAATTAAATGTTTGATACTAAGCAAATGCGGTGAATATTAGGCTACCAATCACAATTAAAGCAGACAATCATAGATGCAAAAAAGATAAGGGGCAATGATAATGGACAAGAAACACCTGTTTGTGTCGATTTTGTGCTTGATTTGAAGAGTGAGTCGAGATAAAGATTCCATGAAGTTCCAAATCCTATCAATAGCAACACGCTCCTGTACACACTAGGAAACAAAAGGAATACCTCCAGGAGGCACATTAGTGGGAAAAGGTACCAACACTTATTGAACACAACAAAAAACATAAGGAACCCTAACCTAATTATTTGCACTCCCCCTAGAGAGTCAAGGGAATAGGATATTGTAGAGGTTGGGGGGAAACCCTAAGGCTAAACCCCTATCCTCGTCGTCGAGATAAACAAAGTCATCATCCATGAGACCATATGTGCCATCCGTGTAGTCCTGTAAATTTTCTTCTTCATCATAGGTACCCATGTTTACTAAGAAGGTCACTAGACGCCTATAGTCATCTTGGTCAAAAGGGTAGGCTTGTGCAATGGGAGAAACGCTCTCTACTAAGTATGGATCAGACGTGGTCAAGAGACGTATCAGCCATTCTAACTCCTCAAAATTCCTCTCACATGCTAGCGTACCTATCAAATCCCATTCACATGCAAGCACTGGAAAGACCATGTGAAATATTTGTGAAAAGTAACGAGGGTACCTCTCACCCAAGGCAGGAGTGGATGACTCTAGTGTACTAGCCATATCTGTACACGCAAATAGATGATGGTTAGAGTGCAAATATTACAAGGGTCGTGTTCTTGTGCATAATTTGTTTTTATGATTTTGTGTTATGGCTCTTGCTCTTTTACTTTTTTATCTTGTTTTTGTGAGTATAAGGCTTTATATATACATTCCCTAATATTGGAGATTAAGAGGTTAGGGAGAAAGGTTGAGAGGGAAGAAAGTGAATAATGGATGTCAACAAACACTCCCCCCTCCCTTGGGTAGATCATACCGTTTGAAATGATGTCGTCACCCTTTGAAACCAATTGTTCCAGTTGGTAATAGGTGAGGATTTTTGCCAGTAGTTTTCTATTACCCTAGGTGCCTCGTCAAGTTGCAAGGGTGGTAAGGTACTCTTCCAGGATCGAACTTGAAGTGGTTCATCAGGTGATTCTTGAACACTGGGAGGTGTGGATTCTTTTGTAGCTTCATGGAGGTCCACTACTATAGATGGAGGCTGTGTAGAAGCTTTTACCTCTATGGATGTATTACATGAGGAGCTAGAAGCTTCATGGAACTCCCCCCTTCCTGAGCTAGGTGGAATAAATTGGTTTTTCCTTGGAGCCCAAACTAGCTCTGGACTAGGTGTGTAGCATTCTGTGATCTTTCCCTTCCCACGGTTTACCATTGGCTTTAGCGTTACACTGTTTGACTCATATGGGTTTGTTGTCAATAGGGAAGGACACATTTTACGTTTAAGTACCCAAATTTGCTCATTTCCATCATAGTAGCCTTGGGCTTCTAATAGTCGTTTTGGAATCCATCGTGATTTGGTCTTGACTCTCCTAGGGCGCGCTCTTGGTTTTCCAAGGAAATTTTTTCTTGGAATGGATGGGAGGGTTGAGGTAGTTGGAAGTAAGGCCTTGGGGACCCATTGATATGTACTCTTAGGTCGTGCAGGTTGAGTACTTGCAATATTACTGCTTGCTACAACTACAAGTGTTGAAATGCTAGGTTCATGGGTAGCCGAAAAAGACGAGTTAACCACCTTGGCTTGTGAATGTTGGCTATCCTTCAACTTTGCTAGAGTTTGCAACGTAGGTGACTTTGCTTGAATGATAGGTGTAAGAGTCGGTGGTCGCGTCGTGACACTACCGGTATCCCAATCAATAGTGCATTTGGTTGCCAACATCCACGTGCGTCCCAAGTTTACGTTGCCTTCCATAGCTCCCGCGGGCATGACTAGAAACCTCTGCACTATGCTTCCATTGTCATAGACAACAGGGGTCTGAAGGACTCCAAGAATAGCAGTTTTCTTTTTATTAATTCCCTTGACTTGCATCGTACTTGGGGATAGGGTCGGTTTCCCTAATTGACACCAAACTCCATAGGACAACAAATTGTGTTTAGCTCCCGTATCTAATAAGGCATTGTATAGTACTTTCCCATAGGGGCTACTTAGCTCAATTGGGTATCGTAGGGGTGGATCAGATTCTAATGAGTCGTCATCTGTGTCCTCGAAAAATGCTAGCGTGATTCCCATATTAGCCTCTCGTTGGCATCTAAGACGTTGTTGTCGTTCTCGAGCCTCAACTCTTGCTTGGATTTTTTTAAGCTCTGCTTGTTCCTTGGCAGCCTTCTTTTGATGGATGGCTTGCAACTCTTCCTGGCTTAGAGGATCATAATATCTTTTGAATTTACTCCCATTAAGGAATCCAATGGTTTCAACTCCATCTAGAGTCTCCACACGAATGGTACCTTGCGGGGTAATTTCACACACTCAATATGGTCCCTTACCAGCGTATTTCAATTTCTTCTTTTCATTACGTACCCCGTACATAAGAACTTTATCACCAACCTTGATGTCTTTATCCTTTAAATGGCTATCAAACCACTTCTTTCTCCTGTCCTTCTCCACTAGAGCATTCCGCACAGCTAATTGCCTCTCTTCATCTAGCCTTTCCAGGATATATAATCGCTCAACTAAGGGGTTACCATCCCAACCTTCTTGAGAAGCTACTCGAAGACTAGGAATGACAAACTCCCATGGCATAACTGCTTCTTGGCCATACACCATCTTAAACGGTGTGCAATTAATAGTAACTTTATACGCAGTACGATAAGCCCATAAAGCTGATGTAAGCTTTAGGTCCCAATCAGTGCGATGAGCCTCAACTGTCTTTGTCAAAATGGAGATGAGAGTTTTGTTGGTACTTTCAGCTTGGCCATTTGCTTGGGGATAATAGGGTGTAGACTTGTGGTGAGATATCATGAAGTTTGATGTGAGTTCTTTTATTACTTCATTTATAAAATGAGTTCCATTGTCACTCACAAGTTCAAAGGGGCATCCAAAACGTGTGATAATGTTCTCAAAGAGGAACTTAGTTGTTGTTTTTGCATCCGCCTTTCGTGTTGCTTTTGCTTCAGCCCATTTGGTTACATAGTCGGTAGCCACAATGATATATCGTGATTGCGTGCTACGTGCAGCCGGACTAATCGGTCCTACAAAGTCTAAGCCCCACTTTTCAAATGGTTGGGTTACCTTGATGGGATGTAGAGGTATCCTATCCCCTCTTTGTGGCTTCTTGAAGCGTTGGCATTCATCACATCCCTTTGCAAAAAGTGATGCATCCTTAAACAGAGTGGGCCACCAATAGCCTGACTGTAAGATCTTTCGGGCAGTCAACTTTCCTGAAAAGTGACCACCAGCCACGCCCATGTGTGCCTCTTGTAGAATATATAAATACTCATCCTCGCAGGCATAGCGTCTAAGAACATCATCTTTTCCTCTCTTATAGAGAGTTCCAGCCAGTAAGCAATAGGGTTCGCATTCCTTGATTAATTTTCGAGCTATATCTTTTCGCAGCTCTTTGGGTGGAAAACCATTAACTAAGAAGTTAACAATCTTTTCACTCCATTCAGGCATTGTCTCAACAATGAACAAAGGAGTAGCAGGCAATTCATCATCAACCCCCGTAGGAGCTTTGCCATTAGGGATGCGAGATAAATGATCCGCCATGACATGTTTTCTCCCAGGCCTCACAACAACGGTGAAGTCAAACTCAAGAAGAATTAACAACCATCGTGTAATTCGACCTGTGGAACACAGCTTGTTTACCAAATATAGCAATGCTTGATGATCCACATAAAACACAAACTTGGTAGCAAGAAGGTAATAGCGAAATTTCTTTACTGCGTAAATCATAGCTAGGCCTTCGCGCTCTATAGTAGTGTAGTTCATCTCGGCATCATTTAATTGGCGACTTGCAAAGCTAATAGGGTAGTCCAATTTATGTTCTCCTGGTTGAGTTAGAACACACCCAATAGCAAAATTTGATGCATCAATATGCACATGAAAAGGTACATTCCAATCAGGTGTTCGCAGTATTGGAGCACTTGTTAGGGCCTTCTTTAATAACTCATAAGATTGATGACATTCTTTCGTCCAGTGAAACTCGATAAGAAGCTTGTACAATGGATGCGCTATCTCGGCAAAGTTTAAAATAAACCTTCGATAATAACCGACATGGCCCATAAATCTTTGAACTCCTTTATAGTTAGTAGGTGGTGGCAAATCGGCAATGGCTTTAATCTTACTCTCATCTGTGGATATCCCGTTCTTGGACACTATATGCCCTAGAATGACTCCATGCTTAACCCAAAATTGGCATTTGAAAGGGTTCAATGAGATGCGATAAAATCTGCACCTTTCAAATATTTTTCGTAGATATAACAAATGCTTCTCCCAAGAAGAATAAACACAAAGGTCGTCTAGGAAAGCTTCACAAAACTCCCTTAGAAATTCTTTAAACGCAGTGTTTATTAATCGTTGGAATGTAGCAGAGGCATTTGTTAAGCCAAAAGCCATAACACAAAATGCAAACACTCCAAACTCTGTGATAAAGCAGTTTAGGCTTGGTCCTCTAATGCAATTGTGATTTGATTGTAACCAGAGTACCCATCTGAAAAGCTATAAGCTTCCTTGCCCGCAACTCTTTCAAGCACATGTTCTGAATATGGCAAGGGATAATGATCTCTCCTAGTAGCTGCATTAACTTTCTTGAGGTCCACGCACACTCTTAGTTTCCCATTCTTTTTTGGCACAATGACTATTGGAGAAACCCATTCTGAGTGCTCAATAGGGTATATGAATCCACATTGGATAAGTTTTTCAATCTCCTCTTGTACAATTTTGGCGTACTTAGGATTCATTGGATATGGTCGTTGCTGGATGGGTTTAGCAGTGTTGATCATGGGAATTGTATGTTGCACCACAGAAGGTGGAACGCCCTTCATGTCATGATATGTCTAAGCAAAGATATCCTTGTATTCCTTGAGGAGCTCCTTAAGTACATCCTCTTCAGTTTTGGTAAGGTCTTGAGCAATAAAGATTGGTTTAGACTCCTCACCTGGTTCTGCTAATTCTATCTCTTTAACTACCGCTGGACCATCATAGACTCCACTGCTTCCATTGGTAGGTATTCGTTGGGCTTTGGCATACACAACCTTTCGCTCCCGCATGGTATAAGATTTAAAATGTTCAGGAGCTGTATGTAAGTCAGCAGGCTCTTGTCCTGACGGATTCTGACGGAGACCTTTCTTTTAGTTTTGTCTCCTTTTGTTGTTGTGCTAACTCTCGGTTTTGACGTCTTCTTATAGTTCGACTCAATTTCGGCTCTGTAACCTCCAATTGAGCGAGGTCAATGGGTCGCGGGCTGCACCACATGACACTCTGGAGATGTTCACCCCAATTGTCTACTAGCTTTCGATGAGTATCACATGCCCCTAGATAGCTAAGCCATTCTGCAGTAGATCTTTCCTTGTTTATCCTAGCTCTCACATTTGCTCGATATCGTCGTCTCTTATATGACCTTTGTTTCTTGTTAAGGTTTTGATTTTGGTAAATGTTTGAACTCGACTCGCCTGATAGGTCTTCGCTTGTATCTTCTTCACTCTCATATAAATTACCATAGATGGTCGTACTAGGCCTTGAGTGTTCAGTTTCTATACTTGGTTCACTCGATGTTTCTTCAGGTTCTGAATCCATTTCTCCCTGAGATTCTGTTTCTGATGTGTATTGGCCTGAAGCCTTTGAGGAATCATCGGTTTCACTCTCAGGTAGGTGTGCCTCTTTCTTATCATCGGATGTTACATGCGCTACACCTAACATGTTTACTGGTGCAATGTATGGTATCTCTTCCCCATCTGGTGTTACCCAGGTTGTTCCTCTAGCTCCCCATGTATCTATAGTTGCCGCTAGGTGCACCCAATCAACATTTTCTGACTCAGCCATTCCGGGTAGGATATCCATATAAGGAGAGTTCTCCCCAATATCCGTGTCTTCGTTACACGTGTAACAATACTGTAATGGAGCTGAGTGAATTGTTGTGTCTGATAGATAATCAATGATGAATTTATTTCCTAGAGTATGCGTTCGACCACTTAAAAGATCAACTCGAATGACAGAGTCTTGGAACTGTAAGTAGACGTGGTTTTTGGACCAGTCATGCACCATTTTTGCTTCCCTCATGAATGGACGCCCTAAGATCATCTCAAATGACATAGGATGCTTGGAAAAATCCATAACAATGAAAGTCTGCCTTAACTTGTGTCCCAAGACCTTGATTCTGAGATCCTTTAGCATTCCAATAGGCGTAACAATAGATCCATTAGCCATTTTTACCACTACGCTTGTGGCTTCAAGGTGAGGTCGCCCCATAGACTCCCAACAACTCTTTGTCACCATGCTGACTCCCGCACCACCGTCAAAGACCCCCTTTACAGTTAATCCTTTAGTAGTGATTGATAGTGTAGCATTAGATTCATCACCTTCAAAGTATTGCCCCAACTTGTTAACGGGTACTTCAATTACAGATTCATGTCCCGCTAGGTCAGATGGTGGTGCTAAATGTTCCTCATCATTCATCACCGAGTCAGGTTTGTTCATATGTGCAAACTGTGGTAATCCGGCCTGTAATTGTCCATTGAGAAGCGCTCGCAGTGCTAGGAATAATTCTGGATCTCCGTATAACTTAGATATGATAGTCGTATGTGTTTCTGAGGACATGAAATCCATTAGCTTGGCAACATTTAATGGCATCTTGTGGGACGTAGGACCCTGACAAGAGAATGGTGAAGATGGAATCTCCACTTCCTCAAGGGGGCCAGGCATTCCCTCATTGAACATTCTCTCTAGTAGGAAAGGTGTGTGTCCACTTTCAGATGTCCTACCCTCACTCTCTTCCTGAATGATACTGGGTATAGCTAACGGCCTGTAGTTCTTGTGAGGTTGAACTTGTGTGGGAAACACTATGTCCGACATCTGGATATGTTTGGGTTCAGGTTCTAATTTTTGTTGAGTTTCTTCCACCAAACCCCTCAGTTGTTGGACTCGTTCAATTTCCACTGTTGGGTTTGGATAGGTTCCAATCTTTCTCTTGCAATCCTCATTTTTTGTCTCTCGTGGCTTATCTTGGGGGTTCGCAACTGGGTGGTTTAACTTTGAATACTCTTTTGGTGTTCGTCGTAATTCCCTCTCGTGATCCTCCTCACTGGCTTTTTCCTTTGTAGTAACAGTTTTGGTCTCCGTGGTCTCTATCGAATCTGAGTCATCCTCAGGTCATTCATATACACGGGATCCTCTCCTGTCCTATGTTAGTCTTTGAACTAGTTTTGAGCTAGAAGCATTAAGGGATTTCTTTCTTCATGTTTTCTTCTTTCTCGCTCGGCCAATGGATGCAGCATCTCTCTCTTTCGAGGATGTAATTTTGCTTTTGGAGCATCGACCGTGTGAGTGCATTCACTGGTGCTATGTTTATAGTTGGTGGTGTCCCATCAACAATCTCTATTAAGTTCAATGGTGTGATTTTCGGTGCGTTTGGATTGTTAGGACACTGTGCGATCAAATGATCTATGCCACAACGATTACAAGTGAGTATTGGCATTGCCAATGCACTCCCTTGACTTGTTTGCATTAGTGCAACATTCTTTTGCATTCTAATGGGGCACTCAGCTACTCGATGTGGTCCACCACATTCGTAGCACTGAAGAGGTGGTCTCCTGGCAAAACTATTAATGTTTTGGCCTCTTGCTGCTAGCGCAGTAGCTTGATATACCGGTTTGATTTGTCCCCAATGGTCTTCCATATAGTACATGGGACACTCCTCAAGCATGTCGACTCCATAGGTGACACTAGAGTCTATGTGCTCTTCGCAATCTACATAAGTACTAGATGACTCGCAACCTATTTGGTTCATAGGTGTAACTCTTGGATGAGGGGGTTGCGGTCCTAGCACTGGAGGTGGCAACAGTGTGGTTTGGACCACATTTTGGGTTCTAGGGACCATGTGCTGTAATGGCAACTGTTGCTCCATGGGTGGGGTAGGCATCAATGCAGGAACTCGAGGTGAGTCTGCCCAAGCTATAGGCGGTCTATTTTCCATGATGCGTTTAAGCATTAGGCAATCCTTCGCTTGATGGCCATACCTACCACACGTGTTACAAGTCCCGTTAAACTTTACTCTGAAAGTAGGGCATTCACTCGTAGTATGTGGGCCGAAGCAAATTGAGCACCATTGTTGCTCCCTTCTTGGATACATATGAGTGTTTTGTGGAGCACGATTACCCCTAAGGCTTTCTTGGATGGCCTTGGTGAGATCTGCCAGAGTCATCTCAGATATCGTTTGCTCTTTCACGATTGGCTTTATCTTCATTGGCTCATGCCCTGACGGTTGCGAGCTACTAGACTTCGGCTCGGCAGACACTCTTTCTCCTGCAATCATTAAATTATCCTCCAATTGGATTTCATTCATGGTGACTGCTTCCCAAGTAGTGATACCTCTAATGACTAGGCCATTATAGATACTTTCATGTCATAGTCCCCTAATGAATCTATCGAGCAATTGGTTGTTGTTGAATCGCTCGTTTGGATTGCATCGAGAATTCAAATTCTTTAGGCGACTAATGAAGTCTCTCACGGATTCACCTTCTTCTCGTTGGGCTTTTTGGAGCTGAGAGGCTACACCCCAAAGTACTCCCTCTCATATGTATTCTTTTAAGAACAATCTCCTAAGAGTAGAGTAGATCGTTTTCTCTTCTACTCTTAAGGTTCTATACCAATCTCCAGCCTTTCCGCTTAGGGTCAAACTCAAAGCCTTACACTTATGTAGCTCATTGTGCTCTTCCAAGGAATCGTACACATGTTCAAAGACTTCCATATGCTTTCTAGCATCTCCGTCTCCACTGAATTTCTGTGTGAGCTTAGCTACTTGAACTGCCTTGCTCCTAGGCTCTCTATCAGGTGCACTACGCATGTTTTCCGCAATAGAGCGACCGATAGTTTGAGCAAATGCTGCCAAATCTCCTATTTGAGCAGGTATAATGGGTGTATGTGCTCCTGGAACCACATGTGAGATGGGAGTTGGCCTTGGCCTTGGCATACGCGCGGCTCTTGGGTCCCATATTTCGTATGGTGGTGTACTAGACGGTGGTCCAAAGTTTACAAGCATGGCCCTAGGCATAGGGGGTGCCTGATATGGCATGTTATTATTAAATGGCATGGCTCCACTTGTATAAGAGCTTGGATAATGCCATTGTGGATTGTAAGCTCTTGGAATAATCGAAGGTGTAGGAGCTACATGAGGCTGAGGTACGACAGGTGCACACGATTGATACATACATGTAGGTATAGTTGGGGGCACTGTGCTACTAGGCATCGACCCAGTGTTAACAAATGAACTCCATGGTGTACTTCTTGTCATGCTCACCACTGGGATATGCATGGTAGCCGTAGTGTCATTAAGAGAAAGATGAGCTAGATATGGGAAGGTAAAGCTGCCACTTGTGGGCTCAGATTGTACTGAGGCTCCTAGCGAAACAACATATGGAGGATCAATGGGGCTCACTGAGGGAGTCTCCATTTGGGATAGGGTTGGTTGGTTGGCCTTTCTCGTATCCAAGAATCTCATTAGGCCTGTTGAAGGCATGTTGATCCCTGTGTTCTGTCTTTCTAACTCGACAATCCTATGGAGGACATCACAGACTTTCTGTTGTTGCTCATCGATGCTAGTAGCACCCGATGTGGATTGTAGAACATCTAACCAACCCACATGATAGGTGTGTCTTGTAAACCGATCAGTTAAAGATTCTGCTTGTAGGTCATACTCCCAATTTTTGTTTAGGAATATCCCATCTAGGCCTGGCGTGCTGGAGGTTTCCCTCGAAGTGGAAGCATTATTGCTCCCCATTGCTTGCCCCTCCGTGACTGCTACCTTGGGAGCACTCGGTTGCTCGGCTGGCATGATTGTTGTCATAGGAGCCTTTGCTTTCAGGGATCAACTTTGTTCTAGCCTTTGTAGGTTCTCAATTTCCCTCTCCCTTGTTGCTTGCATATAGCGTTCGATCTCTTGTATTTCGGCAGGTCATACTCCCAATTTTTGTTTAGGAATATCCCATCTAGGCCTGGCGTGCTGGAGGTTTCCCTCGAAGTGGAAGCATTATTGCTCCCCATTGCTTGCCCCTCCGTGACTGCTACCTTGGGAGCACTCGGTTGCTCGGCTGGCATGATTGTTGTCATAGGAGCCTTTGCTTTCAGGGATCAACTTTGTTCTAGCCTTTGTAGGTTCTCAATTTCCCTCTCCCTTGTTGCTTGCATATAGCGTTCGATCTCTTGTATTTCGGCAAGACTCCTACCATCGGGTAGTAAAACCTCAGAGGGAGATAGTCCTAAAGGATCAGGAGGTGCAGTGGATGGAACATTCACATGCACACTCTCAAGAAGCATAGGGTCTATTTTAGGCATGAATGATGAATTTACCTCCCCACTCCCTTCATTTATTTCATTAACCGCATGTTCGGAGCGAGTAGCTCTACTAAGGGTCTCTTTTAAGCGGCTAAACACGCTGGACCCGGGCCGTGGGCCCATGGCATGCATGTCTTGACTTGAACTATGAGGGTTTGGTGTAGGATACCCCTCCATGACTTCGTAGTCAGAGGAAGAATCACTAGACGCGATATGAGGATCTTGGGTCGCGCTACCTTGAGTCCCAGCCGAAGGTCCACAACCTAGGGTGGAGGAATAATGGGTGCCCGCGTAAATGGAGGCACTACCAATATGCTCGTGCTCTAATACTCGTCCAGAGCGTAGGTTCATATGACTTGGATCCCCTAGAAGTGTCAGTGAGTGCCCGTGAAGGTTGCTCACCTAGTAATTTTGGGTGTTTTGCAACCCAAGTCTTTTCTTATTTATTTATTTTTTGATTTTTTGGTCCTTTTTTGTGTATAAATGGCCTCCATTTATCGGCCAAAAGGGCTACCCTCTCTCATGAGAGGCAGCCATGTGTAGCCGCCCTTGTGTAGATAAGTCCAAGGTCAACCGGCCAAACCGATTGATCGTTTTTCTACCACTTTCCGGACGCCGTCCGGCCATAATATTTCGGCGAAAATTTTGGTTTACGGTGAATGTTTTTTATTTCCGGTGAGTGATTTTTGTTCACGCATGATGGATTCTCCTCATAATGGGGGCCTTACAAAGGTGCGTTGTTAACACAAAAATTACAAGGGGTAAATCATGCTCCATACTTAACAGAAGGACTATGAGTTAATCGTTTCCTCTTGGGAGGAGTTGGCGATCATTTAGTCTTCCGTCTTCATGGAGCCACAACTTCGGAGGAACTTAGTGATTCATTACTTTCTTGTTCTTTGGATTCCTCCTCTCGTATGGGAGAGAGTCTTCTTTTGGGTGTCTCATCAAGAGGCCTCCTAAGCTCTCTCTCCTCTTGGAGAGGAAAGGAAATCCCATAAGCACGAAGTTGTTTAGTAACTTCGTCTTGCAAAGCGGGGCTGCCCATAGCTTGTTGCAACCTAATAACAAGATAATTAACAAACATGGAGGACATCATCATTAGCACCTTCATGTGCAAAATCAAACTGATCAATGTTCATTATACTCTCGTGGTTATTGTCAGCCATGTTAATTAAACTTATGTGTTTACTTAGTGTATGCTTTGGCAATTCAAAACCTTAGTTGCTACTCCTCTTAGCCTTTGAAAATAGGCACTTAAGTATCTACACCCATGGCTTGAATTGGTTAATCATAGAGAGTAGCGGAGTGGGTCTAATATAGAAGAGTTTCCAAGGGATAGCTCCTTTTGGACTTCTTATGACTCAATAATGGTAAAGACTTTATTATTAAGACCAAAGCTCCCGAGGTGTGCACCATATTCCACATAGTGGTCTCAACAAAACCGATAATAGATCTTAGTCCCACTTACCCCTAATATAATTAGCAAAATCAACCATTAATAGGCTACTTAAGGACCACTCTTCTTAAGCAAGAAAAGAGAAACCAAGTGCTCTGATGCCAATGTAATGGAAATGGCCTATTGTTGGGTATGCAAGCCCGGTAATGGTGTCTAGCCTGCTGTGGGAAACTCCCTTTATAGCATGCAAGGGAAAGTTCAGTTAGAAGTCGAGTGTTTATTGCATGGCTATCTCAAGTCTCCTTTATATGTAAGGCTATACTTCAATCGAAATAATATAGCGAGATCTCTTCTTGCAAGCAGTACCGAGTTCTCTCTCTCTCTCTCTCTCTCTCTCTCTCTCTCTCTCTCTCTCTCTCTCTCTCTCTCTCTCTCTCTCTCTCTCTCTCTCTCTCTCTCTCTCTCTCTCTCTCTCTCTCTCGTGCTCCTCTGCAAGCTGGTGCAGCCATGGTTTCCCACCTGCACCCTCCATATCCTTGACCTTAGCAACTGGTATCAGAGCTTTGGCTCAACCTTGATGCTCGACACAAGCTATGTGGGTATAGCCGCTTAGAGAAGGTGCAAGCATGGCATCGACCTGCACAGTTTTGACTCTAACCACCAAAAAAACTTCACCCTAGCTTGCTGGTAAGAAATTGATTCATCAGCGCCTCGTTGTTCGGCCTTCTCAGCCTGCTGCAAGCAAGTTCATCATCCACACCATCGTTGGATTCGGATGTAGAAGAAAAACTCATTTTTTTCTCCTTATATTTGTGTTCACACCTTTAAAATTGGCCACTCCTTTACTTTGTCAAGTTAGTATTCCCACCTTGGGCATCCTCGGCCTCACAGTACGGTACTCAGCATTGATAATCAGAAGCACTTTTCAAACCACTTTTCAAAGTATTGCTTCTACATGAGCAATTTTCAAACACTTCCGACAAAGTAAGCTTTTTCCTTTTTTTCTTTGGTGGTGAAATTGGTCGTTCAAAACATAGCTGGGATTCCCAAAGAACTTCAAAATACCGTTTGAGAGCTTGAGATGATTTTTGTGGTGTATCACAAAGCATATCAAGGATGGCATCAAAGGTGGATAAGTTTAATGGATCCGGCTTCTGCACTTGGCAGATCAAAGTTAAAGGCTATTTGATGTGAAAAAAATTGTGGAACGTCGTCAAGCCGCTATCAACCGATGAATCTGGCACATCTGCTACAGTTACAAGAGCATTATCTGCCGAGCAACAGAGGAAGATGAACAAGCTTTGGTTATCATTCTAACTTCCTTAGAAGACGACTTTATTCATTATTTGGATGATGTTGATTCTTGAAGTGCTGCCTGGATAGAGTTAGAGAAGCTTTTTGGTGCCAAAGCTAAGTATTCAAAAATCAGTTTAAAAATGGAATTATATTCTATTCGCATGTGTGAAGATGAAAATATTGCAGCTTTAGCTAATAGACTGAAGAGCATCAAAACACAGCTAGTTTATGTTGAAGCCCCTGTGCCAGATGAAGACCTTATAGCCGTTTTTCTGAAAAGCCTCCCTGCACAATTTTGTCAGATTGTCACTATTTTAAAGGAGAAGAATCCTCTGCCTTCTTTGGGTGGTATTGTTAACTCATTGCAGGAAGAAGAGAAACGGGTACCACGAATCAGCTCTTTCGTACCAACTGCATATGTAGCCCGTGGTTGCACTTCAACTGCCAATTCCACCAGGTCTACTACTAGCACTAGACCTTGTGCTATATGTGGATGCAACAATCATCAAACCAAGGATTGTTTCAGCAAAAATCCTTGCACCCAATGTGGAAAGACTAATCATCCATCGGACAAATGCTTTAAGAAGAACAAGTGACAGATCAATATGGTTGAAGGTGATGAAGACGATGCAACACCAATGCTTTTCGTAGAAAGTGATGTCCTGTAGTTTTTTTTAGGTCCATCTTTATGTTTCCATTATGTCAGCTATTTATTAATAATTGTATGGGTTATAGACACTGCCATAAATAAAATGGTAAGACCACCCTTATTGTTTGGTCAATTTTTGGTATGTCTCATGCTCATAGTTGTTTGAGGTGTCTCACGCTCATAGTTGTTTGAGGGAAGTACACACACACACCTATGTTATTGTCTAGGGGGGGACTTCTACTCAATGGTTTTAGGTGAATGAACTCTGCCATGGTCTGTCTCGAGTCCATAATCAGTGGTTTGGGCTTGAGGGGGGGTTGTTGGGTATGCAAGACCGGTAATGGTGTCTAGCCTGCTGTGGGAAACTCCCTTTATAGCATGCAAGGGAAAGTTCAGTTAGAAGTTAAGTGTTTATTGCATGGCTATCTCAAGCCTCCTTTATATGTAAGGATATACTTCAATCAAAATATAGCGTGCTATCTTCTTGCAAGCAGTACTAAATTCTCTCTCTCTCTCTCTCTCTCTCTCTCTCGTGCTCCTCTACAAGCTAGGGCATCCATGGTTTCCCACTTGCACCCTCCATAGCCTCGACCTTAGCACCTATGAACTTTGAGAGTAGAGGAATTAGGAAATTAGATGAAGCACTTTTGTGATATTACTTTGTGAGCATAGCTGGTGAACTCAATTGATGGTAGCAACATAAACATGGTACTTAGTTAACTTAGCATGAACAATACTTTTTAAGGAGAGACAGTTCAGAGAACATGCAACAATTGAGGACTGGAGGCGGCGATCCCCCCTCCAAATAGGCATTTGTATTATAGTTTCTCCCATCAAGAGAGACTTAGTACAATACAATCTTTGTCTTCCTTGTAACCTTGGTGATGAAATGACGATGGAAAGCGTCATGCATCACAAGCATAACATAAAATTTGTAGAAAGAATTAACTATCCCAAGCCTCAGTCCCAAGGCCTCAAACACCTTCGAAGGTGGAGAGAGCTAGCGGGAAATGAGGGTAGGGAACAGGAAGAAGAAACATTCCATAGGAGAAAGAAATAGCTCCTCACTTATCCTCACTCTTCTTGCTAGCATACATAATAGCATAGTAATGAGGATGGGTAAGAAGGAAAGCTTAAGCATTGAAGCATGGCTCTTCGTTGGATTTGCATTCCATAGCCAAGAGTGTTGGTGTAGGGTCTCACTTCTCACAAGCTTGGAGAAGGAGGTGGAGTTCCTCTACTTTCACCAAGTGAGAATGAATCCACAAAATGAGTGTGTGTGTGTGGTGTATACCCTCCAACACACCCCTTGCTTGCTTGGGATGAGTGCTACCTTTTTCCCATGTCTCAAGCTCATTGGACCCCTTCTCCCCCTAGCCAATCACATGCAGCATGCATTTCAAGTACAGACCTTTGGACAAGTGTCCTCCTTACCCCTGAGAGAGAGAGAGCTTGAAAATATCTAGATATTTGTTGGATGGAACCAGAAGCTCATTGGACCCCTCTTTAGCTCAACCAATAGAATTCAAGAACACCATGTGGCTAAGCATAGGGAGAGTCTGATATGTGTCCCATGTGCCCCTTGAGAAAAGGGGTGCCCTTTGGGTGAGTGGGAGGTCAAGTCAAAGATTCCCCTAACTTTGGGGCTTTCCCCCTCCTTTGTAGGGTCTCTTTTGGAGTCAAGCACCTTACCCCCCATGCATGGGAAACTTCTCAAGCACCTTCCTCCTTAAGCATGGCAAACACCTCAAGCACCTTAGTCATCAAGCACGACAAGCACCTCAAGCACCTTAGTCATCAAGCACAACAAGCACCTCAAGCTTAGGTTGTGTTCCCACCTGAAGCTCAACCCTAGCTTGCCTAAGGTCAGATGACTTTTAACACTAACCATTGGATGTCTTTAATGAAGCTAACCCTAAGGTCTTTTAAGCTCCACTAGTTAGCTTGCTCTTCGACAGACCATCTCTCATTTGGACCCTTTTACCATTGGCCGCGTGTTGAGATAGATCCGTAAGCACATGTCTATATTCTAACCCTTGTTTTCGTTTATTATCCCACATTAAATGGTCAGTTTAATATGAGAAAATCATTTAGGTTGGTTACATATTAGATTTTATGACAAAGCATGCACATCCTAGTGAACTCGTTGATGAGTGGTAGGTGAGAGTGAGATGTTAAGTGGCCGCTTTTTTTTGTAGGGCGTCAGCATTGTGAGGTCGTTCGTATGTTTGTGGTTTTTATTAGACCAGAGAGAGATATAGGTGGATGATCATGGTTCTGCATGCTTGCCACTGAAAGACTGCATGGCTACCGTGCCAAGAGCTCCTGTAGTTTGCATGCGCACCTGAGTGGTGCAAGCCGAACATAGTTACATCTGCACCTAAGCACGCGTTGTAATGGAATTGGCCTATTTAACTGGAGAGTAGCGGAAATTAATGAGAGTACTTTTGAGAAGTGACTTTGTGAGCATAGCGGGTGAACATAGTTGAGGATAGCAACATAATCATAGAAATTAGTTAACTTGGCATGAACAATACTTTTGAAAGAAAGAGATTTAGGAGAACATGAAAACAATTGAGGACCGGATTATGTGGAGCCAGTCCCCCCTCCACTAGGCATTTGTATTATGATTTCTCCCATTAAGAGAGACTTGATACAATACAATGTTTGTGCTCCTTTTGACCTAGGTGATGCAATGAAGATGGAAAGCTTCATGCACCACAAGCATAACATAAACTTGAAGAAAGCTTTAACTATCCCAGGCCTCAGTCCCAAGACCTCAAACACCTTCGAAGGTGGAGAGAGCTAGCAGGGAATGAGGGTAGGGAAGAGGAAGAAGAAACATTTCATAGGAGAAAGAATTAGTTACTCACTTATCGTAACTCTTGTTGCTAGCATACATAATAGCATAGTAATGAAGAAGAAGGAGATGGCAAGCTTAAGCATTGAAGCATGACTCTTGGTTGGATTTGCACTCCATAGCCAAGAGTGTTGGTGTAGGCTCTCAACCTCTACTTGCTTGGAGAAGGAGAGGGAGCTCTTGCACTTTGCATAGCACATAATAAGAGTGTTTGTGAGTGTGTGTGGGTGAGTATACCCCCTAAGCAACCCCCTAGCTTGCTTGGCTCCACCCCCCCTTGTAGCTCATGCTTGAAGCTCATTGGACCCCTCCAGGCCTAGCCAATCATAAGTAGGAGGCATTACAAGCAGCAAGGGTAGCCTTGAGACAAGTGTCCCCCTTTCCCCTTTGAGAGAGAGGCTAGATAAATGCTAAATCAATTAATTAAATCTCCTAATTTATTATTGGAGCCCTTGAGTGGCCAACCAATAGGCTTCAAGCACACCATGAGGGCAACATGAGGAGGAACTTGACAAGTGTCCCTTTTGCTTTCTTTGTACCATGCATGCCTTGTGTGAGTGTGTGGGTGTTCTCTCTAATCCCCCCTCATGTAGGGCTTGCCCCCTCCTTGTAGGGATTGAATCTTTGACTTTTTGACACCTCAAGACCCTCATGCATAGGCCCAGTTCCCACCACAATCTTGGCTCATAAGCACTTTAATCTTGGGTTGGGTTCTCACCTCAAGTGCAACCCTAGCATCTCAAGTATGTCAAGCACCTCAAGCATCTCAATAATTATGCACCTCAAGCATCTCAAGCACCTCAATCATCAAGCACCTCAAGCAACTTAGTCATCAAGCATGACAAGCAGGACAAGCACCTCGAGCTGGGTCGGGTTCCTGCACCTCAAGCTTAGCCCTAGCTTACCTAAGGGCAAAGGCCTTTTACACACATTATTGGAGGTCTTCAATGAAGCTAACCCTAAGGTCTTATGCTCCATTTGTTAGCCTTGCTCTTTGATAGATCATCTCTCATTTGGGCCTCTTTACCATTGGCCCCGTGTTGAGATAGATCTATAAGCACATGTCTATATCTTAACGCTTGTTCCTGTTTATTCTCCCACATTAAGTGATCAATTTAATATGAGAAAATCATTTGGGTTGGTTAGATATTAGATATTAGATTTTATGACATTACCTCTCTCTTGAAATCATAGTCGTCCTCGACTATGAGGTAGAAGAGATAAAGCCTTAGTCATTAGTCAATTTTACTTAGCGGGTAGAGGATCCCTTTTTACCCTATGACATCTTTCCAAGATGGATGACTAATCCATTTGGTGCTTGGGAGACATAGCTGCCGCAAGCATGTCTGCTCTTTAGTCCATTTCATTCTCCCAAAGTAGAGTGACAAATTCTACTTGGTGTTTGAGAGACGTCGTCATAACAAACATGATTCTAAGCATGCATACTAGTTAAATTTGTGCACAATTAAAAAGAGGACTAGTCTTATAAGACAAAAACATGAGTCATTTAAAAGAAATTTATACATCTGCTTACTCTAATGTGGCATTGTAAGCATTGACAAGGTTCATATTATCCTTAAGTTGTATTCCTTGCATCCATCTAGCATCTTCAAAAGGATAATTTTTGAACTTAATAAGATACCGTCGGATAATCTTACCATGTCGTAGTACCTTGTCTTCATGCCAAAGGATAGCTTCGGGTTGTAGCACCTCTTCTTGGTCTTCAACTTCAGGAGGGTCTTCAATAATTGGTTCAGTTGGTGGCTCTCCTTTGTAGGGCTTAAGTAGGCTTACATGAAAGGCATTGTGTATGAGCCAATGGTTGGGCAACTTGAGTTGATAAGCCGTCTCATTGATGGGCTTTAAGATTTGGAAAGGACCATAGTATCTTTTTGCTAGTTTAGCATAATACTTTTGATGGCCCGTAGGATTTTTGCCCGTCGTTTGCCTTAATCGAGCCTTAGGAAACTTGAGTAAGACCCAATCATTTTCTTTGACATTAAGGCTCTTCTGTGCTTATCAGCAACAGCTTTTTGCCTTTGTTGAGAGATGGATATAGCTTCCTTAATCTTTTGAAAAGATTCTTGTAGGTCACGGCTATACTCATCGGCGGCAAAGATCTTCCCATGTACTTTGAGTAGCAAGGGACTTTTAGGTCTTCCCTCAATGATCTCAAAAGGTGCTTTTCCCGTAGAAGTATGTACAATATTATTGTAGGCATACTCTACAAGAGGTAGGTACTTTTCCCATTGTGAGCGTTGATCTACTTCGGTAACATAAGTCTTGAGTAGATCGAGTATCGTAAGATTGGCTATCTCACTTTGGCCATCCGTTTGTGGGTGATAGGCCGAAGAGAAATTCAATCTTGTTCCTAGATTTTCAAAGAGACCTTGCCAGAAATTACTGGTCATTCTAGGATCTCTATCTGACACGATGGATATGGGTAATCCATGGTGCTTGAAAATCTGAGATATGAAGAGAGTTGGCATTTGATGTGCCTTAATAGTCTTTTTGACAGGAATAAAATGTGCTTGCTTGTTAAACCTGTCGACTATTGTCCATATTCCTGTATTCCCATGGATAGACTTGGGTAATCCAAAGATGAAATCCATGGATATACTCTCCCATGGTGAATTTGGGATAGGCAATGGCTGGAGTAATCCAGGTTGCTTCCCTCTATTATACTTGGTCTTTTGGCCTACTACACATTTTGAAACATACTCTGGTATGTCCACTTTTATGGTAGGCCAATAGAAGTACTTCTCTACTCCTTGTAGAGTAGGTTGAATACCTCTATGACCCGCATATGGAGGAGCATGGGATTCATACATAACTTTCTCACGAAGGGAATGGGTAAAACATAGCCTATTTCAGTGGAGAAGATAACCATCCCGCAAGGTGAATGGTTCCTCTTTCTTCCCCAAAGCAAGGGCTGACATTATGTCTCTAAAGTTAGGGTCAGTAGCATACTCATCTATCATAAAGGATAGATCGTTGTGAGTAGCTATAGACACCACATTAACTTTTGGTCATCGTGAAAGTGCATCGGCCACTTGATTGTGCTTAACAGCTATGTGAGCAATATGGAAATTTAATTGCGAAAGAAAATTTACCCACCTGATTTGTTTGTCGGAAAGCTTGGTTTGCGTCATGAAATACTTGAGACTTTGGTGGTTGGTTCGTAGGATAAATGGTGTCCCCAATAGGTAGTGCTTCCATGTGTGTAGGGCATGTAAAACAGCTAAAATCCCTTTTTCATAAATGCCCAAGACACGTTCATCAATATTGAGCCTTCGGCTCTCATATGCTATGGCATGCCCTTCTTGAAGCAAAACTGCTCCAAGGCAATCACCACAAGCATCACATTGGACCTCAAATGGCTTTGAGAGATCCGGAAGCACGAGGACTCGTTGGGAAGTAAGCTTCTCTTTGAGCTTTTCAAAAGCATTTTGCTCCTTAGCACTCCATACAAACTTAACCTTCTTCTTAGTTAAGTCGTGTAGTGGTCCTGCTACTTGAGAGAATTTTGCTATGAAGCGTCTATAGTATGCGCACATACCAACAAAGCTTCTTAGTTCATGTAGATTTCTTGGGTTAGGCCATGCTTTTATTACCTCTAACTTTGATGGATCCATACGGATACCATCGTGAGAGATAAAATGACCTAGGTATTGAATCTCTTGAAGGAAGAATTCGCTTTTCTTTTGGTTGAGAAAAAGCTTGTTCTCCCTCAATGCTTGAAAAATCACTTGGAGGTGTAGCTTATGTTCCTCCAAAGACTTGGAGTAGATGATGATATCATCAAAGAACACTCCAGTGAATTTGCGATAAGGTCTAGAAATTTTCTCCATCATACGATTGAACGTAGCTGGTGCATTAGTCAAGCCAAAAGGCATGACTAGATATTCATAAAGACCAAATGTTGTGCGAAACACGGTCTTTAGGATATCTTCATCCACTATCCTTATTTGATGATAGCCATTCTTAAGGTCAATCCTACTGAAGTAGGTAAAGCCTTGTAGCTTATCAAATAGATCTTCTACCCGAGGTACGGGAAATCTACTTTTGATAGTGATATGGTGTTGTGCTCGATAGTCCACACACATACGGTATGTACCATCTTTCTTTTGCACTAAAAGGACTGGAGAACAAAAGGGAGAGGAACTAGGCCTCACCATCCCTTTGTCTACCAATTCCTGTACTTGCCTCATGATCTCCTCTTGTTGAGCTTGTGAGACTTGATAAGGAGGTTTGTTAGGCGGTGAGCTTCCTGGAAGGAGCTCAATGCCATGGTCATCATCCCCTCGTGTTGGAGGTAAGTCCATAGGGATATCATCGATGAACACATCTTGGAATCCTTTTAGAAAATTAGACAAGTCTAACTTTTCTTGATTCCTACCATTTACATTTGATGAAACATTAGTATCTTTTAGAGACTCTTTGACAAAAATCATGTACGCAAAAACTGAGCTCTTCATTGACTTATCAAAAGAAAGAGGATTTACAAGTTGAATAGTGCAACCACGCTCACTAGCATCTATATACATGTTCTTTCCCCTGTAGGTGAAGTAGATTCTGCTTTCATGGAACTTCATGTTGGCAGCCATGCGATCAAACCATGGCGCCCCTAGGATAGCATCCTCATGTTGGAGAGGAGAGATGAAGAAGTCTTTTTTGTCGACATAGCTTTGGACATGAAGCCTCAACTTCCCAATCAAGGGAGTAACGGAGGCTTGCTGTCCCTTGAAAGCTGCGTGAGCCATTACCATATCTCCCATCTCAAAAGCTTGAATGCCCAACTTGGTGGCCAACTCCATTGATATAAAGTTCAGAGTAGAGCCAGGGTCAAACAAGATGAAGGCATCATGCTCTCTTACCTTTCCCCAAGCATAGGAAAGTGATGATCCTTTGCAATGAGTATCCACTTTTGGAGCTTCGATGGTGGAAGCCCTAGGAGTCTCATTGTTAGTATTCTTATTGGGGCAAGAACGATAGCCATGTCCTTTCTCCCCACACTTGAAACACTTATGGTCCTTGCGAAAAGCTTCAAGCTCTTTAGGAGAGAGAGTTTATTTTTACCTTTGTAAACTCCCTTCTCCTTGGACCGATTGTTGTTGTTGTTATTGTTGTTGGAAGTGACTTGGGAAGTATTTTGAACATTGGTTTTCCCCTTTGCATCATTTTTGTCTTTGTTTTCCATGGGCTTGACATTACGTCTATCCCCTTGATGGAAATTGATGCGTGAAGCAACCATGGTGTGATGGATTACTTCACTAATAGTACCAGGCCGTTGAGAGTTGATGTATTCGGCCATTTCTTCAGGTAATCCCGCACAGAATTGCTGCCTTTGCTCAGCAAAGGCTATCTTTTGAAAGACAGTAGCTTTGAGATGTAAATCCCAAAACCTGTCTACGTACTTGTGGATAGACTCATGAGAGAGAAGCTTCAAGCTGCGCCGTTCGGTAAGAACTTTGTCCTTTGCATCGCTTGCAAGGAATTGCTTCATGATGGAAACTCGTAGAGTGTTCCATATGTTTGGGGCTTCACCATTGCCACGAAGGCTAGCCCACCATTGACGAGCTGATTTTTGGAAATGCATAGCTACATGGCGTAGCTTGGAGGACTCTGTGAAGCCCTCGTCTGCAAAGGCCGCATCAAATTGCTGGACGAAGGCCAACACTTTGTCGGTAGCACCAAAGGTGCCATCATAGGTGAGAAAGGAGATACTCTTCCCTCCTTCCTTGAACTTCTTTAGCTTTTGTGAGTTTCGCCATGCACGAAATGATTTGCAATGTCCTCCCCTCTTGTATTCTCTAGGAGAATAGTCATAACTTTCATCGGAAGAGGAGGAAGGTGAAGAAGAAGGAGAAGAGGGTGATCTCTTCCTAGCCCTTTTCTTCCTTTGTTTCCTCTCTTGCCTTTCAGAGTGATGAGGAGAAGGACTATGTGTTGATCTTTTCCTCTTGGGAGGAGTGGATGATCGTCTGGACCGCCGTCTTCGTGGAGCCACATCTTGAGAGGAACTTAAACTTTCATTGCTTTCTTGCTCTTTGGATTCCTCCTCTCGAATGGGAGAGAGTCTTCTTTTAAGGGTCTCTTCAAGAGGCCTCCTAATCTCTCTCTCCTCTTGGAGAGGAAGGGAAATTGCATAAGCACGAAGTTGTTGAGTAACTTCGGCTTGCAAAGCAGGGTTGCCCATAGCTTGCTGCAACCTAGTGACGAGATAATTCACAAACATGGGAGCATCATCATTAGCACCTTCATGTGCAAAATCAAAGCTATAAATGTTCATTCTACTCTCTTGATTATTGTCAGCCATGTTAACAAAATTTATGTATGTACTTAGTGTATGCTTTGGCAATTCAAAACCTTAGTTGCCACTCCTCTTAGCCTTTGAAAATCGGCTCTTAAGTATCTACACCCATGGCTCAAAGTGGTTAATTATAGAGAGTAGAGGAGTAGGTCTAACATAGCAGAGTTACCGAGGGCTAGCTCGTATCGGACTTCTTATGGCTCAATAATG
This sequence comes from Adiantum capillus-veneris, assembly GCF_014529385.1. Lineage (NCBI taxonomy): Eukaryota > Viridiplantae > Streptophyta > Polypodiopsida > Polypodiales > Pteridaceae > Adiantum > Adiantum capillus-veneris. The sequence continues at coordinate 157,236,215 of NC_140934.1, read as the reverse complement.
GTAAAGCCGCAGGCAAGTCTAAAAAGACTCCATTATTATGTCCAAAGCTCCTGAGGTGTGCACCATCCCCCACATATATAGTGGACTCAACAAAACCGATAATAGATCCCAGTTCCACTTACCCTAATATAATTAACAACATCAACCATTTATAGGCTACTTAAGGACCTCTCTTCTTAAGCAAGAAAGGAGAAACCAAATGCTTTGATACCAATGTAATGGAATTGGCCTATTTAACTTGAGAGTAGAGGAAATTAATGAGAGTACTTTTGAGAAATGACGTTCTGAGCATAGCGGGTGAACATAGTTGAAGATAGCAACATAATCATAGCAATTAGTTAACTTGGCATGAACAATACTTTTGCAAGAGAGAGAATTTAGAGAACATGACAACAATTGAGGACCGGATTATGTGGAGCCTGTCCCCCCTCCAATAGGCATTTATATTATGATTTCTCCCATTAAGAGAGACTTGTTACAATACAATCTTTGTGTTCCTTGTGACCTAGGTGATGCAATGAAGATGGAAAGCTTCATGCATCACAAGCATAACATAAACCTGAAGAAAGCTTTAACTATCCCAAGCCTCAGTCCCAAGACCTCAAACACCTTCGAAGGTGGAGAGAGCTAGCAGGGAATGAGGGTAGGGAAGAGGAAGAAGAAACATTTTATAGGAGAAAGAATTAGTTCCTCACTTATCGTAACTCTTGTTGCTAGCATACATAATAGCATAGTAATGAAGAAGAAGGAGATGGAAAGCTTAAGCATTGAAGCATGGCTCTTGGTTGGATTTGGACTCCATAGCCAAGAGTGTTGGTGTAGGCTCTCAAACTCTACTTGCTTGGAGAAGGAGAGGGAGCTCTTGCACTTTGCATAGCACACAGTGAGAGTGTTTGTGAGTGTGTGTGGGTGAGTATACCCCCTAAGCAACCCCCTAGCTTGCTTGGCTCCACCCCCCCTTGTAAGCTCATGCTTGAAGCTCATTGGACCCCTCCAGGCCTAGCCAATCATAAGTAGGAGGCATTACAAGCAACAAGGGTAACCTTGAGACAAGTGTCCCCCTTTCCCCTTTGAGAGAGGCTCTAGATAAATGCTAAATCAATAAATGAAATCTCCTAATTTATTATTGGAGCCCTTGGGTGGCCAAACAATAGGCTTCAGGCACACCATGAGGGCAACATGAAGAGGAACTTGACAAGTGTCCCTTTTGCTTTCTTTGTACCATGCATGCCTTGTGTGAGTGTGTGGGTGTTCTCTCTCATCCCCCCTCATGTAGGGCTTGCCCCCTCCTTGTAGGGATTGAATCTTTGACTTTTTGACACCTCAAGACCCTCATGCATAGGCCCAGTTCCCACCACAAGCTTGGCTCATAAGCACTTTAAGCTTGGGTTGGGTTCTCACGTCAGGTGCAACCCTAGCATCTCAAGCATGTCAAGCACCTCAAGCATCTCAATTGGGATGTGGGTATAAAAGGTGAGTTCATGTGGCAAAATTATTGTAAAGGGGATAATGCTAGGAAGGCCCGACTTGATAGGTGTTACATGAACCTTGGTCTAATTAACTCTTTTACCAGAGTCAAGGCTAAACCGAGATTCACCTCCTATTTATCAAGCCACTACCCACTGATGACAAGGGGGAGAAGGCGAGGAATCATTGGTTCCATACGGATCCAGCCCTATTTAGACTCCCAATTGTCCAGGAATCCATGCAGCTCATCTGGTCTCAAGCCTTCCAAAGGAACATTTCATCCTCCAGAGCTTGGAGTCAAGCAGTTCAGGTTACTCAAGCCTTCCTAGTTCAAACTAGGAAAGAAGTAACCTTGATTAGAAGGAAACGCAATGATGAATTGATCATGTTAGAAAGTGGGCCTCCAACTCCCCGCAAGCACCTCGAGCTGGGTCGGGTTCCTGCACCTCAAGCTCAGCCCTAGCTTACCTAATGTCAAAGGCCTTTTACACACATTATTGGAGGTCTTCAATGAAGCTAACCCTAAGGTCTTATGCTCCATTTGTTAGCCTTGCTCTTTGATAGACCATCTCTCATTTGGGTCCCTTTACCATTGGCCCCGTGTTGAGATAGATCTATAAGCACATGTCTATATCTTAACACTTGTTCCCGTTTATTCTCCTACATTAGGTGATCAATTTAATATGAGAAAATAATTTGGGTTGGTTAGGTATTAGATTTTATGACATTACCTCTCTCTTGAAATCATAGTCGTCCTCGACTATGAGGTAGAAGAGATAAAGCCTTAGTCATTAGTCAATTTTACTTAGTGGGTAGAGGATCCATTTTTACCCTACGACATCTTTCCAAGATAGATGACTAATCCATTTGGTGCTTGGGAGACATAGCTGCGGCAAGCATGTCTGCTCTTTAGTCCATTTCATTCTCCCAAAGTAGAGTGACAAATTCTACTTGGTGTTTGAGAGACGTCGTCATCACAAACATGATTCTAAGCACGCATACTAATTAAATTTGTGCACAATTAAAAAGAGGACTAGTCTTATAAGACAAAAACATGAGTCATTTAAAAGAAATTTATACATCTGCTTACTCTAATGTGGCAAGGGACTTTTAGGTCTTTTGAGTAGCAAGGGACTTTTACGTCTTCCCTCAATGATCTCAAAAGGTGCTTTTCCCGTAGAAGTATGTGCGGTATTATTGTAGGCATACTCTACAAGAGGTAGGTACTTTTCCCATTGTGAGCATTGATCTACTTCGGTAACATAAGTCTTGAGTAGATCGAGTATCGTAAGATTGGCTATCTCACTTTGGCCATCCGTTTGTGGGTGATAGGCCGAAGAGAAATTCAATCTTGTTCCTAGATTTTCAAAGAGACCTTGCCAGAAATTACTGGTCATTCTAGGATCTCTATCTAACACGATGGATGTGGGTAATCCATGGTGGCTGAAAATCTGAGATATGAAGAGAGTTGGCATTTGATGTGCCATAATAGTATTTTTGACAGGAACAAAATGTTCTTGGTTGCTAAACCTATCGACTATTGTCCATATTCATGTATTCCCATGGATAGACTTGGGTAATCCAAAGATGAAATCCATGGATATACTCTCCCATGGTGAATTTGGGATAGGCAATGGCTGGAGTAATCCAGGTTGCTTCCCTCTATTATACTTGGTCTTTTGGCATACTACACATTTTGAAACATACTCTGGTATGTCCACTTTTATGGTAGGCCAATAGAAGTACTTCTCTACTCCTCGGAGAGTAGGTTGAATACCTCTATGCCCCGCATATGGAGGAGCATGGGATTCATACATAACTTTCTCACGAAGGGAATGGGTAACACATAGCCTATTTCAGTGGAGAAGATAACCATCCCGCAAGGTGAATGGTTCCTCTTTCTTCCCCAAAGAAAGGGCTGACATTATGTCTCTAAAGTCAGGGTCAGTAGCATACTCATCTATCATAAAGGATAGATCATTGTGAGTAGCTATAGACACTGCATTAACTTTTGGTCATCGTGAAAGTGCATCGGCCACTTGATTGTGCTTACCAGCTATGTGAGCAATATGGAAATTAAATTGCGAAAGAAAATTTACCCACCTGATTTGTTTGTCGGAAAGCTTGGTTTGCGTCATGAAATACTTGAGACTTTGGTGGTCGGTTTGTAAGATAAATGGAGTCCCCAATAGGTAGTGCTTCCATGTGTCTAGGGCATGTAAAACAGCTAAAAGCTCTTTCTCATAAATGCCCAAGACTCGTTCATCAATATTGAGCCTTTGGCTCTCATATGCTATGGCATGCCCTTCTTGAAGCAAAAATGCTCCAAGGCAATCACCACAAGCATCACATTGGACCTCAAATGGATTTGAGAGATCCGGAAGCACGAGGACTCGTTGGGAAGTAAGCTTCTCTTTGAGATTTTCAAAAGCATTTTGCTCCTTAGCACTCCATACAAACTTAACCTTCTTCTTAGTTAAGTCGTGTAGTGGTCCTGCTACTTGAGAGAATTTTGCTATGAAGGATCTATAGTATGCGGACATACCAACAAAGCTTCTTAGCTCATGTAGATTTCTTGGGTTAGGCCATGCTTTTATTACCTCTAACTTTGATGGATCCATACGGATACCATCGTGAGAGATAAAATGACCTAGGTATTGAATCTCTTGAAGGAAGAATTCGCTTTTCTTTTGGTTGAGAAAAAGCTTGTTCTCCCTCAATGCTTGAAAAATCACTTGGAGGTGTTGCTTATGTTCCTCCAAAGACTTGGAGTAGATGATGATATCATCAAAGAACACTCTAGTGAATTTGCGATAAGGTCTAGAAATTTTCTCCATCATACGATTGAATGTAGCTAGTGCATTAGTCAAGCCAAAAGGCATGACTAGATATTCATAAAGACCAAATGTTGTGCGAAACGCGGTCTTTAGGATATCTTCATCCACTATCCTTATTTGATGATAGCCACTCTTATGGTCAATCCTACTGAAGTAGATAGAGCGTTGTAGGTTATCAAATAGATCTTCTACCCGAGGTACGAGAAATCTAATTTTGATAGTGATATGGTTTAGTGCTCGATAGTCCACACACATACGGTATGTACCATCTTTCTTTTGCACTAAAAGGACTGGAGAACAAAAGGGAGAGGAACTAGGCCTCACCATCCCTTTGTCTACCAATTCCTGTACTTGCCTCATGATCTCCTCTTGTTGAGCTTGTGAGACTTGATAAGGAGGTTTGTTAGGCGGTGAGCTTCCTGGAAGGAGCTCAATGCCATGGTCATCATCCCCTCGTGTTGGAGGTAAGTCCATAGGGATATCATCGATGAACACATCTTGGAATCCTTTTAGAAAATTAGACAAGTCTAACTTTTCTTGATTCCTACCATTTACATTTGATGAAACATTAGTATCGTTTAGAGACTCTTTGACAAAAATCATGTACGCAAAAACTGAGCTCTTCATTGACTTATCAAAAGAAAGAGGATTTACAAGTGGAATAGTGCGACCACGCTAACTAGCATCTATATACATGTTCTTTCCCCTCTAGGTGAAGTAGATTCTCCTTGCAGGGAAGTTCATGTTGGCAGCCATGCGATCAAACCATGGCACCCCTAGGATAGCATCCTCATGTTGGAGAGGAGAGATGAAGAAGTCTTTTTTGTCGACATAGCTTTGGACATGAAGCCTCAACTTCCCAATCAAGGGAGTAACGGAGGCTTGCTGTCCCTTGAAAGCTGCGTGAGCCATTACCATATCTCCCATCTCAAAAGCTTGAATGCCCAACTTGGTGGCCAACTCCATTGATATAAAGTTCAGAGTAGAGCCAGGGTCAAACAATGAAGGCATCATGCTCTCTTACCTTTCCCCAAGCATAGGAAAGTGATGATCCTTTGCAATGAGTATCCACTTTTGGAGCTTCGATGGTGGAAGCCCTAGGAGTCTCATTGTTAGTATTCTTATTGGGGCAAGAACGATAGCCATGTCCTTTCTCCCCACACTTGAAACACTTATGGTCCTTGCGAAAAGCTTCAAGCTCTTTAGGAGAGAGAGTTTATTTTTACCTTTGTAAACTCCCTTCTCCTTGGACCGATTGTTGTTGTTGTTATTGTTGTTGGAAGTGACTTGGGAAGTATTTTGAACATTGGTTTTCCCCTTTGCATCATTTTTGTCTTTGTTTTCCATGGGCTTGACATTACGTCTATCCCCTTGATGGAAATTGATGCGTGAAGCAACCATGGTGTGATGGATTACTTCATTAATAGTACCAGGCCGTTGAGAGTTGATGTATTCGGCCATTTCTTCAGGTAATCCCGCACAGAATTGTTGCCTTTGCTCAACAAAGGCTATCTTTTGAAAGACAGTAGCTTTGAGATGTAAATCCCAAAACCTGTCTACGTACTTGTGGATAGACTCGTGAGAGAGAAGCTTCAAGCTGCGCCATTCGGTAAGAACTTTGTCCTTTGCATCGCTTGCAAGGAATTGCTTCATGATGGAAACTCGTAGAGTGTTCCATATGTTTGGGGCTTCACCATTGCCACGAAGGCTAGCCCACCATTGACGAGCTGATTTTTGGAAATGCATAGCTACATGGCGTAGCTTGGAGGACTCTTTGAAGCCCTCGTCTCCAAAGGCCGCATCAAATTGCTGGATGAAGGCCAACACTTTGTCGGTAGCACCAAAGGTGCCATCATAGGTGAGAAAGGAGATACTCTTCCCTCCTTCCTTGAACTTCTTTAGCTTTTGTGACCTTCGCCATGAAGGAAATTATTTGCAATGTCCTCCCCTCTTGTATTCTCTAGGAGAATAATCATAACTTTCATTGGAAGAGGAGGAAGGTGAAGAAGAAGGAGAAGAGGGTGATCTCTTCCTAGCCCTTTTCTTCCTTTGTTTCCTCTCTTGCCTTTCAGAGTGATGAGGAGAAGGACTATGTGTTGATCTTTTCCTCTTGGGAGGAGTGGGTGATCGTCTGGACCGCCGTCTTCGTGGAGCCACATCTTGAGAGGAACTTAAACTTTCATTGCTTTCTTGCTCTTTGGATTCCTCCTCTTGAATGGGAGAGAGTCTTCTTTTGGGGGTCTCTTCAAGAGGCCTCCTAAGCTCTGTCTCCTCTTGGAGAGGAAGGGAAATTGCATAAGCACGAAGTTGTTGCGTAACTTCGGCTTGCAAAGCAGGGTTGCCCATAGCTTGCTGCAACCTAGTGACGAGATAATTCACAAACATGGGAGCATCATCATTAGCACCTTCATGTGCAAAATCAAAGCTATAAATGTTCATTCTACTCTCTTGATTATTGTCAGCCGTGTTAACAAAATTTATGTATGTACTTAGTGTATGCTTTGGAAATTAAAAACGTTAGTTGCCACTCCTCTTAGCCTTTGAAAATCGGCTCTTAAGTATCTACACCCACGGCTCAAAGTGGTTAATTATAGAGAGTAGAGGAGTAGGTCTAATATAGAAGAGTTGCCGAGGGCTAGCTCCTATCGGACTTCTTATGGCTCAATAATGGTAAAGCCGCAGGCAAGTCTAAAAAGACTCCATTATTATGTCCAAAGCTCTTGAGGTGTGCACCATCCCCCACATATATAGTGGGCTCAACAAAATCGATAATAGATCCCGGTTCCACTTACCCTAATATAAGTAACAACATCAGCCATTTATAGGCTACTTAAGGACCTCTCTTCTTAAGCAAGAAAGGAGAAACCAAATGCTTTGATACCAATGTAATGGAATTGGCCTACAGAAAAAAACGAAACCTTTGGTGTGTAAGTATGGCACAGATCCCAAAACCTCTTCTAACATCCAACATGCGAGGGCGTGAATGTTGTTAGAAACCAAAGTAAAACAAGGGTCATATCTCTAACACAAAGCTGTCACAATTTTGTGGTCTTAGGTGCATTTTACTATACACAACTCCTTTATTTTTATTAAAGATTTTATTTTGAAATTTTTCCTATTTTACATGTATAATTTCTTTCTCTCTTGCTCCGAACTGGAATTATTGAATTTTCAAGGGGCATGTTGTAAGCTGAGACACAATTTTCTTTAACACTGCTTAATACCATTGATCTCTTGGTCATCGTACATTTGCTCCTATATGGTTCTTGGTGTCAAGGTCCTAGAGCGCCAGCCCATAGGTTAAGGCTTTTGTACGCCCTTCTAATATTGCAAGGCTCTTTGATGGAACTAGTATGTGACTCGCGCGTTGCTGTGGCTAGAAAATGCATGTCTCCTATTCTTACAACTACAAAGGTGAAAAATTATATAGATTCTATTCTTCTACATGTATACACTCTTGCATTTCAAAAAAATGATTCGCAACATCTCTCTATGGATTCTTAAATAAAAAAACATACAAGAGGCAAGATATTCCTTTGATACCAAGCTTGATAGGTTCTTACACATTACATAGAATTTTCTAGCCCTTATTTAATGGATCTAGGATTGCTGTCATAAAATCTAATATCTAACTAACCCAAATGATTTTCTCATATTAAACTGATCATTTAATGTGGGAGAATTAACGTGAACAAGAGTTAGAATAGAGACATGTGCTTCTAGACCTATCTTAGCAGGGGACCAAAAGAGAGATGGTTGCATCTCAATAGGGGTCCAAAAGGAGATGGTCTACCAAAGAGCAATGTGCAATAAGTGCTTCTAGACTTATTTCAACATGGGACCAAGAGGAGAGATGGTTACATCTCAATACGGGTCCAAAAGGAGATGGTCTATTAAATAGTAACGTGCATCTATTGGAGCTTAAAAGACCTTAGGGTTAGCTTCATTAAAGACCTCCAATAGTTAGTGTTAAAAGTCTTTTGACCTTAGGCAAGCTAGGGATGAGCTTGAGGTGAAAACCCAACCTAAGCTTGAAGTGCTTCGTGCTTTTGCTGACTAAGGTGCTTGAGGTGCTTGTCGTGCTTGCTGACTAAGGTGCTTGAGGTGCTTGATGACTAAGGTGCTTGAGGTCCTTGTCGTGCTTCATGACTAAGGTGCTTGAGGTGCTTGTCATGCTTGATGAGGAAGGTGCTTAAGAAGATTCCTATGCATGGGGGGTAAGGTGCTTGAGTCAAAAAGAGACCCTACAAAGGAGAGGGAAATCCCCAAAGTTAGGGGAATCTTTGACTTAATCTCCCACTCACCCAAAGGGCACCCTTTTCTCAAGGGGCACATGGGACACATGTCAGGTTCTCTCTATGCTTAGCCACATGGTGTGCTTGAATGCTATTGGTTTGTCTAAAGAAGGGTCCAATGAGATTTTAGTTCCATTCAACAAATATCTAGATATTTTCAAGATCTCTCTCTCTAAGGGGTAAGGAGGACACTTGTGCAAAGACTACCCATGTATTTGAAATGCATGGTCCATATGATTGGCTAGGGAGAAGGGGTCCAATGATCTTGAGGCATGAGCAAAAAGTAGAACTCGCCCAAGCAAGCAAAGAGTGTGCTGGGGGGGTATACACCACACATATACTCATTTTGTGGATTTATTCTCACTTGGTGAAAGTAGAGGAACTCCACCTCCTTCTCCAAGCTTGTAGGAAGTGAGAGCTTACACCAACACTCTTGGTTATGGAATGCAAATCCAACCAAGAGCCATGCTTCAATGCTTAAGCTGGCCATCTTCTCCATCTTCATACTACTCTATTATGTATGCTAGCAAGAAGAGTGATGATAAGTGAGGAACTATTTATTTCTCCTATGGAATGTTTCTTCTTCCTCTTCCCTACCCTCATTCCCTGCTAGCTCTCTCCACCTTCGAAGGTTTTTGAGGACTTGGGATAGTTAATGCTTTCTACAAATTTTATGATATGCTTGTGATGCAGGAAGCTTTCCATCTTCATTGCATCAACAAGGTCACAAGGAACACAAAGATTGTATTGTACCAAGTTTCTCTTGATGGGAGAAACTATAATACAAATGCCTAGTGGAGGGGGGACCGGATCTGTATGAATCCGGTCCTCAACTGTTGTCATGTTCTCTAAACTCTCTCTCTTGCAAAATTATTGTTCATGCCAAGTTAGCTAGGTACCATGTTTATTGTGCTACCATCAATTAAGTTCACCCACTATGCTTACCATGCATACCTCGGGAGATTTGGTCTTGATAATGGAGTCTTTTTAGACTTTCCTACGGCTTTACCATTATTGAGCCATAAGAAGTCCAAAAGGAGCTATCCCTTGGCAACTTTTCTCTGTTAGACCCACTCCACTACTCTCTATAATTAACCAATTTGAGCCGTGGGTGTAGATACTTAAGTGCCTGTTTTCAAAGGCTAAGAGGAGTAGCAACTAAGGTTTTGAATGGCCAAAGCATACACTAAGTAAACACATAAGTTTAATTAACATGGATGACAATAACCAAGAGAGTAGAATAAACATTGATAACTTTGATTTTGCACATGAAGGTGCTAATGATGATGCCCCCATATTTGTTAATTATCTTGTTACTAGGTTGCAACAAGCTATGGGCAACCCCTCTTTACAAGCCAAAGTTACTCAACAACTTCGTGCTTATGGGATTTCCTTTCCTCTCCAAGAGGAGAAAGAGCTTAGGATGCCTCTTGATGAGACCCCCAAAACAAGACTCTCTCCCATACAAGAGGAGGAATCCAACGAACAAGAAAGTAACGAATCCCTAAGTTACTCGAAAGATGTGGCTCCACAAAGACAGCGGTCTAGACGATCGCCAACTCCTCCCAAGAGGAAACGGTCAACCCACAGTCCTTCTCCTCATCAGTCCAAAATGGAAGAGAGGAAACAAAGGAAGAAAAGGGCAAGAAAGAGGTTACCCTCTTCTCCCTCTTCTTCACCTTTCTCCTCTTCCAACGAAAGCAATAGCTATTCTCCTAGAGAATACAAGAAGGGTGGACATCACAAATCTTACCCTACATGGCGAAGGTCCCAAAAGCTCAAGAAGCTCAAAGAGGGAGGAGAGAGTATCTCATTTCTTACCTATGATGGTACCTTTGGTGCTACCGACAAAGTATTTGATGCGGCCTTTGGAGACGAGGGCTTCACGAAGTCCTCCAAGCTACGCCATGTAGCTATGCATTCATCCAACAATTTGATGCGGCCTTTGGAGACGAGGGCTTCACGGAGTCCTCCAAGCTACGCCATGTAGCTATGTACTTTAAAAAATCGGCTCTTCAATGGCGGGCTAGCCTTTGTGGCAATGGTGAAGACCCAAAGACATGGAAAACTCTACAAGTTTCCATCATGAAGCAATTACTTGCAAGTGATGCAAAGGACAAAGTGCTTATCGAATGGCCAAGTTTGAAGCTTCTCTCTCATGATTCTATCTACAAATATAAGGAAGTTTTGGGATTTATATCTCAAGGCTATTGTATTTCAAAAGATAGACTTCGCCCGAGAAAAAGAAACAATTCTGTGTGGGATTACCCAAAGAGATGGCCGAGTATGTCAACTCTCAACAACTTGGTTCTATCATCGAAGTAATCCATTATACCATGGTTGCTTCATGCATCAATTTCCAACAAGGGGCTAGACGGAATGTCAAGCCAATTGAAAATAAAGACAAAAGTGATGCCAAGAGGAAAACCAATGCCCAAAATTCTTACCAAGGCCATTTGAACAACAACAACAACAATCAGTCCAAGGAGAAGGGAGTTTACAAAGGTAAATATAAACTCTCTCCTAAAGAGCTAGAAGATTTACGTAAGGACCAAATATGTTTTAAGTGTGGGGAGCAAGGCCATGGTTATCGTCCTTGCCCCAAGAGATTTGCCCGCAATGAGACTTCTAGAGACTCTATGTTTGAAGCTCCAAAAAAGGCTGCTCATTGCCAAGGATTTCTCCTTTCCTATGCTTGGGGAAATATGCAAGAGCATGATGCCTTTATTTTGTTTGACCTTGGCTCAACTCACAACTTCATATCCATAGAGTTGATCACTAAGCTAGGCATACAAGCCCACAAGATGGGAGATGCATTGAAAGCCGATGGAGCTATCAAGGGACAAGACGTCTCAATCATTAGGAGATTTCGGAGGTCTTTTGGAGGGCCTTTTGGAAGAGAGAGGAAAATAAGCTCCTCCAATGAGAGAAGAGCCTACGTTACGTAGAAAAATAGATTGATATTAACAAAAATATAAAAGGTGTCCCTCTCCTCATTTAATAATCTAGTGGTCCTTGAAGACGAGCACTCTCTTTCATTTAATGCGAGTACCTTTTTCAGAAGGTAGATGCGGTGCATTTGATATGGGCTACGTCATCACTAGAACTCAAAAAGTCACAAAACTATCAAGTGGTGGAAGATTTTGAAACTTTTGATATTGTCAATGCTTCCGGAATGCACATATCTCCTAGAAATGAAAGTCCAATTGCCTCGCTCAGACATCCAAAGAGGCAAAAAAATGTCAAAAAGCCCTAAAGGAACATTTTACTAATGGCGCGCGAGGGGCCATTCCAAAATTTTGTAATGCCTCCGTTAGTAAAAAGCCCCTTTTTCCTCTTTTTAGGGAGCTTTTTGAGAGGAAAATGTCCAAAAACCTCTAAAAAGGGGCTTTCTGGAAAGATAAGTGTCCAAAAATCACTAAAAGGAGCTTTGTACTAACGACGCGTAGAGGGGCATTTTAGAATTTTGAAATGCCTCCTCGCGCGCCGTTAGTAAAAAGCCCCTTTTTCCTCTTTTTAGGGAGCTTTTTGAGAGGAAAATGTCCAAAAACCTCTAAAAAGGGGCTTTCTGGAAAGATAAGTGTCCAAAAATCACCAAAAGGAGCTTTGTACTAACGGCGCGCAGAGGGGCATTCTAGAATTTAGAAATGCCTCCTCGCGCGCCTTAAGTAAAAAGCCCATTTTTTGAGGTTTTTTGACATTTTTTGCCTCTCCGGTTGTCGGAATGAGGCAAGTAGACATTCGTTTTTAGGGTATTTTGGCGTTTCGGATGCATTGGTGGTGTCAAAAGCCTCAAAATCTATCACTATTTGACAGTTTGTGACTTTTCAACTTTTAGTGATGACGTAAGCTGCATTGAATGCGCCGCACCTGCCTCCTGAAAAAGACGCTCGCATTAAATAAAAAAGTGATCGTTTTCAAGGACGATTGGGAATATAAATCTACTTTTTAGAGTGTCTGGTTGTCCTTTTGGACGTACTCACAAGGTGCAAGTGCATTTTATAAAAAGTTTCTAGAGAGAGAAATACAATTTCTTACAAGGCCCTCCAAATGACCTACGAAATTTTCTAATGTACCTCCTTAATTGGAAAATTGAGGCTTCACGTCCAAGGCTATCTTGAAAAAGAATATTTCTTCATCTCACCTCTCAAACATGAGGATATTATTCTTGGGCCACCATGGCTCAACCGCATGGTTGCCAACATGATGTTCCCTAAAAGGAGAATCTACTTCACCTACAGGGAAAAGAGCATGCGCATAGATGTTAATGAGTTGGGGAGCACCATATTCCTGCAACAATAAAGGGAATTAAGAGGAATTAGAGTTGTCTAATTTCCTAAATGGATTCCAAGATGTTTTCATTGATGACATCCCTAGTGAGCTACCTCTAAAATGAGGGATGATGACCATGCAATTGAGCTCCTACTAGGAAGCTCACCGCCTAACAAACCTCCTTATTGAGTTTCACAAGCTCAACAAGAGGAGATCATGAGAGGAAAGTGCATGAATTTGTGGAAAAAGGGATGATGAGGTCTAGCTCCTCTCCATTTTGTTCACCACCATTACTTTTAATGCAAAAGAAAGACGACATATGTCACATGTGTGTCGACTATAGAGCACTAAATAAGATCACTATCAAAAATAGATTTCCCGTGCTGCGGGTAGAAGATCTATTTGATAAGTTACAAGTTTTGGCCTGACAAATGCTCCAAATGCATTCAAACTCATGATGGACAAAAATCTTCAAGCCACTCAAATTCTCTTGAGGAGTACAAGAGACACCTCTAGGTAATCTTTCAAGTTGTGAGAGAGAATAAGCTTTTCATTATTCAAAAGAAAAGTGAATTTTTCCTACAAGAGATTCAATATTTAGGTCACATTATCTCTAAAGATGGCACCCGTATGGATCCAACAAAGTTAGAGGTAATAAAAGGATAGCCTAATCCAAGGAATCTACAGAAGCTACGAAGCTTTATAGGTATGTGTGAGTGCTATAGATGCTTCATTGAAAAATTTTCGCTAATAGCAAGCTCATTACATGACTTAACAAAAAATAACATTAAGTATTCATGGAATGCAAAAGTGCGAGAAGCTTATCTCTCAAGTGTGCACACACACTACTAGATGTCTCAAAGCCATTTGAGGTCCATTGTGATGCTTGTGGTTATTTCCTTCGAGCTATTTTTCTTCAAGAAGGGCATGCCATAGCATATGAGAGTCAAAGAATCAACCCTGATAAGCGAGTATTGGGCAAATATAGAAAATAGCTACTATCCGTTCTATATGCCCTAGACACGTGGAAACACTGGCCTCAAACACCTTCGAAGGTGGAGAGAGCTAGCGGTGAATGAGGGTGGGGAAGAGGAAGAAGAAAAATTCCATAGGAGAAAGAAATAGTTCCTCACTTATCATCACTCTTCTTGCTAGAATACATAATAGCATAGTAATGAAGATGGAGAATATGGCAAGCTTAACCATTGAAGCATGGCTCTTGGTTGGATTTGCATTCCACAGCCAAGAGTGTTGGTGTAGGCTCTCACTTCTCACAAGCTTGGAGAAGGAGGTGGAGTTCCTCTACTTTCACCAAGTGAGAATGAATCCACAAAATGAGTGTGTGTGTGTGTGGTGTATACCCCCACAACACACCCCTTGCTTGCTTGGGGCGAGTTCTAACTTTTTCTCATGCCTCAAGCTCATTGGACCCCTCTCTCCCTAGCCAATCACATGCAACATGCATTTCAAGTACATGGGTAGTCTTTGGACAAGTGTCCTCCTTACCCCTTAGAGAGGGAGAGTTTGAAAATATTCATCTAGATATTTGTTGAATGAAACTAGAAGCTCATTGGACCCCTCTTTGCCCAACCAATAGCATTCAAGCACACCATGTGGCTAAGCATAGGGAGAGTCTGACATGTGTCCCAGTTAAGTCAAAGATTCCCCTAACTTTGGGGCTTCCCCCCTCCTTTGTAGGGTCTCTTTTTGACTCAAGCACCTTGCCACCCATGCATGGGAAGCTTCTCAAGCACCTTCCTTATTAAGCATGACAAGCACCTCAAGCACCTTAGTCATCAAGCATGACAAGCACCTCATGCACCTTAGTCATCAAGAATGACAAGCACAAGCACCTTAGTCATCCATCTTGGAATGATGTCGTAGGTAAAAAGGGATCATTTACCCGCTAAGAAACATGGACTAATGACTAGGATTTATCTTCTCTACCTCATACTCGAGGACGACTATGATTTCAAGAGAGAGGTAATGGCATAAATTCTAATATCTAACTAACCCAAATGATTTTCTCATATTAAAATTATCATTTAATGTGGGAGAGTAAACGGGAACAAGAGTTAGAATAGAGACATGTGCTTCTAGACCTATCTTAGCAAGGGACCAAAAGCATAGATGGTTGCATCTCAATAGGGGTCCAAAAGGAGACGGTCTACCAAAGAGCAATGTACAATAAGTGCTTCTAGACTTATCTCAACATGGGACCAAGAGAAGAGATGGTTACATCTCAATAAGGGTCCAAAAGGAGGTGGTCTATCAAAGAGCAACATCCATCTAATGGAGCTTAAAAGACCTTAGGGTTAGCTTCATTAAAGACCTCCAATAGTTAGTATTAAAAGTCCTTTGACCTTAGGTAAGCTAGGGCTGAGCTTGAGGTGGGAACCCGACCTAAGCTTGAGGTGCTTGTTATGTTTGCTGACTAAGCTGCTTCAGGTGCTTGTTGTGATTGTTGACTAAGGTGCTTGAGGTGCTTGTCATGCTTGATGACTAAGGTGCTTGAGGTGCTTGATTACTAAGGTGCTTGAGGTTCTTGTCATGCTTGATGAGGAAGGTGCTTGAGAAGCTTCCTATGCATGGGGGATAAGGTACTGAGTCAAAAAGAGACTCTACAAAGGAGGGGGAAAGCCCCAAAGTTAGGGGAATGTTTGACTTAACCTCCCACTCACCCCTAGGGCACCCTTTTCTCAAGGGGCACACGGGACACATGTCAGACTCTCCCTATTCTTAGCCACATGGTGTGCTTGAATGCTATTGGTTGGGCTAAAGAGGGGTCCAATGAGCTTCTAGTTACATTCAACAAATACCTAGTATTTTCAAGCTCTCACACTCTAAGGGGTAAGGAGGACACTTGTCCAAAGTCCAAAGACTACCCATGTACTTGAAATGCATGGTGCATATGATTGGCTAGGGGGAGAGGGGTCCAATGAGCTTGAGGCATGAGCATAAAGTAGAACTTGACCCAAGCAAGCAAGGGGTGTGTTGGGGGGGTATAGACCACACACACACACACTCATTTTTTGGATTCATTCTCACTTGGTGAAGGTAGAGTAACTCCACCTCCTTCTCCAAGTTTGTGAGAAGTGAGAGCTTACACCAACACTCTTGGTTATGGAATGCAAATTCAACTAAGAGCCATGCTTCAATGCTTAAGCTTGCCGTCTTCTCTATCTTCATTACTATGATATTATGTATGCTAGCAAGAAGAGTGATGAACTATTTGTTTCTCCTATGGAATGTTTCTTCTTCCTCTTCCCTACCCTCATTCCCTACTAGCTCTCTCCATCTTCGAAGGTGTTTGAGGCCTTGGGATAGTTAATGCTTTCTACAAAGTTTATGATATGCTTGTGATGCATGAAGCGTTCCATCTTCATTGCATCACCAAGGTCACAAGGAACACAAAGATTGTATTGTACCAAGTCTCTCTTGATGGGAGAAACTATAATACAAATGCCTATTGGAGGGGGGACCGGCATGAATCTGGTCCTCAACTGTTGTCATGTTCTCTAAACTCTCTCTCTTGCAAAAGTATTGTTCATGCCAAGTTAACTAAGTACAATGTTTATGTTGGTACCATCAATTAAGTTCACCCACTATGCCCACAAAGTAATCTCACAAAGTGGTTTATCTAATTGCCTAATTCCACTATTCTCAAATATCATAGGCCATTTCCATTACAAGTAAGCTATTAAAGAGAGAGAGAGAGAGAGAGAGAGAGAGAGAGAGAGGAGGGAGAGAGAGAAAGAGAGATAAAGGAGGAGAATATAAATATTAATCTCTCTCTCTCTCTCTCTCTCTATGCCCAAAAAAAAACTTTTAATACTAAATTTCTTCATATTTTGTAGGTTTTCTTACCTTCTAATTTAAAATTTAGAGGTAACGTTTCAAAATTTGTAGGTGACATTACACTTTTTTCTCCAGCTTTGCTCCTAAGTCATGAATTCTCCAACGTTTATAGTGTTCACCATACCATAGAAGTTGCTTCTTGTTAAGCAACATGCTACACACACACACACACACACACACACACACACACACACACACACACACACACACACACACACACACACACACACACACACACACACACACACACACACACACACACTTATCTAGCTGAAAAGTCGTTGGCTAACCCTTTGCTGACAACTTCCCTTTTTAGTGTGCTAACCTAGAGCTATTATGCTCTAAAAAAATTTCACTGAGTCTCTAGAGAAGACCACACGGAATTGCTCATGGTACCAAATGTCTACCAGATGTATACCACACCCACACACACCCTTGCTTATTAAATGTAGGTACTATTCTCTGTTTTGGCCCTTCTCCAGTCACTACCTTTGTCTCACTCTACGAGTTGACAAGTATCGATTCCTATATCTACGCTATGACGTCATTCTGGAAGTCCTTGTGGGATCCCTTGGTTTGGTGATACATCCTGGTGTTGCCCACCCTTCTCAATGATAGTCGCCCAAATCTGCTAAACCCAGATCACACGTACTTTGATGCAAGCAATTACTGATAACCACCCACCCACTCACTCTGTGTGGTTTGGTGCATGCATTATACATCTTAAAAAGATTACATCACTACCTCACTCATAATATAGTGATTACATCCTAAGCTAGTGGTATAGCTGGCAGGGGCTAGTTTTAACTAAAGGTCCATTTGGCATTCAATGCTAAATAATTTATATGGTAGGCAATACACACACACGCACTGGAAGTCGAGCGTGTATAATTATAGCACCTTCACTAGTTGGTTCTCACAGATAAGCGGCCTATCTTTCTTTCCCCTTCTGGTTTGGTTCTGTCCCGCGAGCGAAGGCAGGAGAGAGCACACACACATAGACACTAGGTACTTACACGCGCTCACACATACCCGCCCATAACTGAATCTCCCTCTTCTCTTACTGATAGGATGGGGTTTGCTGCTCAAGATACGCAGGCTACGACTCTGTTCATGAACTCAGTCTTGCTGAAACGTTGGAGCATACTTTTCACACACACACACACACACACACACACACACACACACACACACACACACACACACACACACACACACACACACACACACACACACAAACTAGAGGATGGTTTAGCTACTGAGGATCTTCCATGGTGCGTTCTGCCAAGATGACCTTCCTATTGGTACATGCAGTCCATATTCGCTATGCTACAACGGAGGCAATTATGGCCGCAACCAATAGCCACACGTCGACGTCAGCATAACAGGTAGGTGCCTATGCACCTACTCAGGATGGGTAACATGCTTTGGAAACGGTACAAATTTTTAATGTTTGCAGGCTCCTTAGATGTATAATAGCCCCGAACTCAGTCCGTAGTTAGATTATCTTAAAACAGTTTTTTTTGCTCACGATTTTGAGAAAATGTACAAGGTTTTTTGGTTTTCACAACTAATCAGTTGAACTTAATGACAACTATGGTTTTTATTTCTCATGTTATGCAATTCATATAAAGTTCGGATGGTTTATCAGACCTATCATTTGACGTGAATGCAACAAGGTTGGATTAAACTAAAATAAAAGACACTCTTTGTCTGAGGAAATGATTGTCACTATCTGTTGCATGCAACCTCATGTGAGGGTCTTGTGGGAGATGGCATTGACTGGTCTTTTTTGAAATGACTGAGCATAAATGCTGCCGAAATTTTTGCATACATAGTTCCGATTCGCCATACTCTGGTGCTTTGCTTGCATATAATATTAGATGGTTTCTTTGGGAATGTTTATCGAAAAACGTCCACTAAACACAGAAGTCCTAATCTTATACTAGATATTGGGCTGGCGGTAGTATCCTTTTGCATAGTCAGTGTCTTGAGTTGATAATGGACACTTTACTACTGGTGCTGATATATTGTGGCATACTTGTGATGACTGAGCGATTTTGACATGATCGCAATTGCACCTACTCATATATTTTTGGTTTTTTATAAGTAACAAGTTATTAGAAGGTATGTCGGAAAGAAAAACACTTGAAACCTGCAAGTTATAGTGTCCATTTCCGGGTTTTGTACTTAACATAATTTGAAGTTTCTAGATTTTCTATTCACTGATGTGAGTTTGCATGAGTTGATGGACCAGAGTTGGGGATCCATTGGCCCTGATATCCACCTGGATTGCTAACTACATTAGTCATTTGGTTACTGGAAGTCGACACTAAAGTGTATGTATCGGATTATGTCTGGGGTTTGGCACTCAGAGTTGCAATACGGAAATGGGGTGACCTGATTGGTCTAAATTACCCTTTAGACTTGGAGTTAATCAATTTTAGGCATTGGTCTTTTTATCACAGAGATATTTGCTTGCTCTCGGAACTTAGCAAAAGTAATAATAAATGTATGGATGGGGAATGACTATCATTAGCATAAATATACTTGTGCCTCCGGTAAAGATCTTCGAGGAAGTGGTAATGACCGGAAATTTTGAAATACTATTTGTATGTAAATAATATGCTGTCCAACTTAAAACATCCACCTAGACAAATTGCCTTAACGACATGTACTTCTATCTTTGTATGCAGGAAATCACTTCTGATGAAGGTAAGTATATAGTGGTGACTTCACAATTACAAAGTACTTTTTGATGCTCTTGGATAAGTACATAATTTTTAACACAAATGTTTTACTTTGAAGTTTGTTCAAATTAAAAGAGCCTTAATCCTCAAGTGGGGGTCTCATAAGAGATGGTAGTAGATTGGACTTTTGAAAATTGATCCAATTTACAAAGGAGATGCTGTCCAATTTTTTCTAGAATTAAAAGATGTAAACATTAGCATATATAAATGGCTCAAAATTGATATTAGATCTTTGTTATGGTGATAGTTTGTGTTGTAATTTTTGACACCAATAACAAGGGGAGGGAGTCGTTGACACCTGTCTTCCCAAGTAATGCAAGTTCTGAAAGGCTTGTGTTTCTTGGATGGTGGCAGGTAAGAGATTCTTTCCTTGGGATTACAACGAAAACTGCAGCAGTAACGGAAGATCGTCCAATTTACCAGCTAATGTACTAGCTGGATCCTTCTACATGTTGATGTAGTGGAATCTCATCCCAAAGGATGGGCGCATAAGATACAACACTAAGATATTATATTGTAATAATCAAAGATCAAATTTCTGATCTAAATGATTGTATTATCCATTAGATACAGAAAGTTGTATTGGTGTATATGAAATGATTTATGACACATTGTTTTAAAATATTATTATTTAATACAATTGTCTAAGTATGGTTCAATTATGAGGGGATTTTTCATACTTAAACACACACACTAATTTTTCCTACTAGTCTTTGGTCGGACTAGTGCCATACTTAGCAATTGGAATTAGATAATATATCAGATAATAATATAGCTACTCGAATTTATCCTGACTTCAATCAAACGGTTTTTGTTAGGGTATGGGTATTTATACCCTGAGAATTGGATTGCCTATTCTTTAATACAAGTTACATTATTATTAGCTTGATCCACCCAATCCAAAGGGATGGGTCGGGGCTCTCAGCTCCTAATTTGGTCAAGCATATACATGTTTACATATAATCCATATATTGTAATCATTGACCACCCTCGAGTAGGTATGGAATTTCATGTTATCTTGCAGGATTGGAGTACGGTATAGTAACTATCATCACGACATAATCCACAAATTTGGAGTGACATCATCCAAATCTTGAGATATCAAGGATGTAGATTTCATAATACCTTACTCTCCTCCCTGGAGGACCCCTTTATCATACTACAATTGGGTGTACTTACATCTAAGTTCTCTTCAAACACATTACAAATGAGTAATTTCGTATCTAAACCTTTGTAACATTGTACAGGTGACTGAGCTATAAAACATGGAAACTTTTAGGAAGCAATCACTACAATTGCTGGGGGATTGGTCCACTTGGTGGACCATCCTCCACCAGGTGGATCTCTCCTCTGGGACGGGGGAGGGCCACACACACACACACAAAAACCTAGGTTTAGTGGGATCCCACCTGCAAAATGAAACCTTCAAATATAGTAACTTTGCCTTTAAAATTTCTCATACGTAGGTTTTCCAAGTTTTTGGGAGAAAGTATTGTGTATCTCAGTGCTCATAATATAACCTACAAAATTTAAGGTTTACCTCTAAATTCTAGATTTGAAGATAAGAACTCCTAAAAAGTTCAGACAAATTTAGTGTAAAAACCATCAAGTACAATAAATTTGCCTCTCAAATTTCTCAAAGGTAGGTTTTCCAAATTCTTGAAAAAATCATTGTGTACTTGAGTTCTCTAAGAAAATATAAGTGTAATGTAAATACAATAAATTTGCCTCCTTGAAAAAAGTGACCCCAAAGAGTAAGAACCCCTAAGAATGGGGGTGCAAGGGCCACATAAGTGCATTCTAAGATGCTACATTTAAATATGGTGTATATGTTGACCAAAACATTTTCAAACATGAAGGTTTTTTTAAAGAGCCCCTCAAAGCCATTTTAGTTTGCTCATGTCAAATACTTGCATGATGTCCCATGCCTTTGAGATATAAGGATACACAATTGTATCCGAACACGAGCCCTCACCTTGCCTGATGTGAAAACTACTTAGAGTTTCCTTACCCTCAGCCTTCTCCTTCCACACATATGGATGAAAGCAAGGGATGGTGGTACAAAATTGGTTGTCCTTGACACCACCTAGGCTTGGTGGGTGTGGTAAGGAAAATCAGACCCAAGTAAAAGATGCAAAATTGAACAAAAAGGAGAAAAAATAAAATCAATTTCTTGGAGGCTGTAAAGTCCCTAGCCCGCCTATACAGAGAGTGAGATGGGATCCTTGACAGGTCTCTAGGTCTCATAAAATCAGAGTCTCTAAACAAGAAAAATCCAAGGAATATACCTTTACCATTGACAATGGCTTGGGTCTATAGCCTTAGAAGCAGACCTAGTCCTGTCTCGCAGTGGAAACGGGCCGACAACGTATTCAAATGGCCTACAAAAAAAAATAAATTCTTATTTCGGCCCTATAACTTCATCATTCAGATTATGGTTTCCTTAGCCAATTCTTTTTCCCCCCTAACATAGGTGAGGGCACAGCCGTTGGTGGATTCCTCTTCCAAATGAAGAAGTTTCTAAAATGTTTTAGTAGGCGGGAATGGATAGTTACCTGACTAATCAGGTCCACCCGTCCATGATTGAAAACCTTAGTCAATCCCCACTTGCCACTCCGCACTCACACAAGATTCATTTATCTTATTATCACATTGTTTTAACATTTAAAATAATGGTTTCTTTTAACGTTCCATCACAGTAACTCCTTGAAGACAACATTGAAAGTATTCTTTTAGAAAACAGACATCTTTAAACTTAAGACAGGGTACTGTCAATCAAAACATTGTCCATAATAACCATGACTAGTACTCTTCTTGTCTCAAGACCACCTAAGGGTGAAAAACGGTACGCATTCCTTATTCAAATCGGGAGTGGATAAACCCCCACCCAAGGTTCGGGGTGCCCATACGCCAAACGAATTGCCCATACAACCGGGCGGCTCCCCTAGGATAAAAAATGGTATCCTAACTTATGTAGAAACATCAAGACATGACACGGAGTAGAAACTCATCATTCATGGGGGTAACTGACTTATCCGTGGCTAGAAATCCAATCATTATCATCAATTTTACTAAGGACTCGGAGGTGTTTTGAGACAAGCTGTCTTAAGAATGATCAATCATATCTTTCCTATTTACACCAGTTTTAACCCAAACAATTCTTTCCTACATTATAAACAAATGCACGTTGGAAGTTACCTTCCATTGTTGCAGCCAATTTATCCTTCCTAACTTTACGTATGCAATACTAACTTAAAAATGAACTTTAAAAGATTTTAAGTGAACAAAATAGAAATCCACCTGGGACTGCTCGGCCATCTACTGCTGGGCTGGAGCCTGTGGGCTAGAGCCTGCAAACTTTCCTCAGTCGGCTTATGGCTAGGCCCAGCCTCATGGTCATTAGTGGCTTTGTTTCGCTTGTTGCTAACATCCTCTTCCTCAGTAAGAGGATTTTCCCTAGTTCTCTTTGGAGCCATGTCAACAGTCTTATAAAAAGACTTAATCCATTAGAAGTTTAATTGAATAATCTTTTTTTTCCTTGTTTACCCAAAAATAAGGATTTTTGGAGTAAGTAGGTATCTTTAATAGTTAATTTGATGAGTTATTCCTCCTGTAACTTCTTTATGCTATAAGTAATTTCCCATAATTACCATTTAGTTTGGGAAGCCCTTTAACTAGGTTTATCCTTAGTCTATGTTCCATTTTAACCTTAGTAAATTATAAATTTCTATCGGCTAATGGATTAATCACCCTAAATTGTAATTGAATATGTGCTATCTTTAGGAATTTTCCTAAATTTGATTTATAACCTTTCCCTCTTACACTTATGGTCTAATTTAGACAGAATTTTACTGATAGTAATTTGTTATACCAACCATTTATACTGAGATAATTTTCCCACCTTTTAATAGTGATTTCAGATCTCAGATATTTATTTGGTAATTAAATAAATTCATTTACTAATTTCTTTTCATTATTCTATCTGTAAAATTGATTACTTTCATTGAAGATAAATACCTAAACTATTTATCTGAGATTGGGGTATTTACCACGGGTTCCTCAAGGTGTGTTCTACTTCTGGTATTTATATCAAATATTTTTGGATTAATTTACTATATTCCTCCTTTTATTTTTTCTTAAAAATAATGTAATTTTACTGGGATAATTAGGTAAGCTAATTATCTGAGGCTAGCATCATTATCATGGTTTTTCTAAGGTGTAACTAGCCTCTGATAAATAACTCAAAGCAATTTGAATCAATTTACTAAATTTTCCCTTTTAATTTATCTTAAAAATAGAGTATTTCTACTAAATTAATTAGGTAAATTACTTATCTGATCTTGAAATAATTATCATGGGTTTCTTAATCTTGAAATAATTATCATGGGTTTCTTAATCTAATTAACCTCTGATAAATAACTCAAAGAATTTTGAATCAATTTGATTGTTTCCCCTTTAATTTTCTCTAAAAAACAGTGTAATTCTGCCTATTAATTATGAAAATTACTCAAAAAATTATAAGATAATTTTTCTGACTTAATGACTATCTAATGCAGCTCTGATAATTACCTCAACCTAATCTAAACTTAATTTATATATTTCTTATTAGTTTATGGTTAATTTGAATAATTTCAGCCCTAATATGATAGGATAATTAATTAGCTTAATATTCCCAAGCTTAATTACAACAATCAGCAGAGAATATTTAATTAAGAGAGGATTTATAGATATACATAGGCCTAATCTTTAAGTTATTAAGAAAATAGATTAATCTAGCCTTGCTAATTAAGAAGGATTAGGCTAATTATCGTTTAAGTTAATCAACTAGAGATTAATCTCTAGTGATTTCTGCGTAGCGGTCTCTCTAGATGAGAGAGAGTGTGTCAAGGCTCCGAGTCTCTCTAAAATTGTGAAGCAAGGGTCATATTTATAGGTTTCTAAGCATTCACAAGCTGGAAAATGGCAGTAACTTGCATCCCAAGCAGTCCTGCAGGTCAAAAAACGTCCCTTGCTGCTAAATCTAGTTCGAGAAAGTTCATCATTACCCCACACAGCCCCTCTCAGCTTCCAGAATCGATTTTTACTATTTTCACTGATCTATAATGATGAAAATTGGGAATATCAGTAATTTCTAGAACCTTAGGATAAGAAAGTCTTTGTTAATAATAATTACTGAAACCATCCAATTTTACTTAACTAATTGAATTCTTAGTGTAACCTTTTAGAGCCCATAACTTTTCCAGATTTTATCGGAATTCTGTTCTGAAAATTTCTAGCCCGGGGTTTGTTGTGCTTAAGATTCCAAAAATACCAATATTTGCCACAGTTGGACAATTCTACATTGCTTTTTCAATATACATATCAGTTTGATTAAGCTTTATACAAATTTTAAGGTTTCAGAAACTGGAAACCTTACAATCACCCCAACTTAAGAATTGAGATGCCCTCATCTCAACCGAAATTGAAAAAATCTTTGAGAAGAGAAATTTGTACTCCCAAGTGGCATCTTCGAAGGGATAACCTTTTTACTTTACCAAATGTTACTGATTACTCTAAGAGTTCTTTCTAGTTTCTGGTTGGAGTTACTTGCTAGCCAATTTTTCCTCAAGAAACTCTTAGTGTTGAGCCTATCTTAAAAACCTTTACAACCCATTTGTATCATCTCAAAAACCAGGTTAAATCAATTCCATAAAAGATCCATATATCCACCTTGTCAACATGAACGCGCTCGGTCTAACTGACCATTCAAAGAAATTAGCGTTCGACAAGTATCATGTATTTCAGCTTTGCCAATCTGAACGTGCTCGGGGTGTTCTTGCCATTCTGAGCAGTCTGTGTTCGGCACAAGCTTCCACCATTGCACCAGAGGTACCCCCTCTGTGCTCTAACCTGGTTGACCAACAATATGTAAAGGATTTTAAGAAGTATCATACAAGGAGTTCTTTTCGGCTTCCTATTAGTTTCGTATCTTAATACTTTCATATCTAGGTCATTTTCCAAGGAAGGCTATCGTGTGCACAAAGAATGTGAGTTGGTTTCTTGATAACTATCTCATTCTCAAAATTCAAATTCTTTTCATACCATCGGGAACCTCTGTCTCATTTGCTAGATCAACCCTTGATTTCTTGATTGAATACTAACTTAACTTTAGATTCCTTAAGTAATTTGGGAAAGAAATTAATGTATACCCTTATATAAGTAACTCAAAGTTTTACATTATCGACTTATAGTGGTTTACAAAACTGCCTATTGTTGTTGAGCTCTAGGATTACTAATTGTAACCAAGCAAGAGGATCTTTCATCTTCCTCGTTCATTAAGGTTGATTCTCCCAAGATGGACTACTTGTGGGATTATCTCTGCAGTGTTGCTTCCACCAAGTTTGGCATCTCCGCCGTGAGACGGAACATACCTAACATTGTTTGGTTTTCCTTAAGCAGTTCCTGCAGTTTTAAAAATAGTCATCCATAGCATCTAACCATGCTTCGACATCTCGCTCTAAATTGGGTCCCTCTCCTTTGAAAGTAGGGAGTTGAACTTGCTTTAGTAGTAAATTTTTCTCTTGAGCAACAGTGTAAAGGCTATTTACACAAGTATTTCTCTGAGATTGAATTAGTGGAATTTAGTACCAGATGAAGTCTCTTTTACTTATGCGTTTAACCTATCTCATACTCAAAAATTTTGCACACAGGATGAAGACAATCACCAAGCCATAAACAAAGTTGATTATAGCATACCCGTGAGAACCATAATATGTACAAGAGTTAATACCATCCATGAAGTTCCTACTATGTACAAGGGTGACGACAATTTTATACTAGAATCTTGTGGACTTTGCGTGGATCAGATATAGGATCAAAATATACAGCATCTTTTGGTCCATTAAAACTAGGGCCTACACCTATGGGCCTAATTCTACTTGGGTAGATTACTTTAGACACCTGATCAAACACCCACTGATTTTGTGATACTTGGACATCACCTATTACAAGGGTTTCCTCTGGATTCTCCGTCCCAATGAAAAAGTATACTTCAATCACTTGAAGATCTTCGGCCCATTTGAGCTTCTTCATATTTAGTTCGACACCTTCTAATTCTCCCGCATCAATGAAGAAAATTCCACCAGATCCTAACCACTTGATTCTCCAAGTGGAAGGAGAAAATCTATTATCCAGCCATTTCATCATGCTTTTTTGTATTGAAAAGTCTCGGGATAGGCAAGCTCTCATAAACCTAATGTTGAAATCCAGGAATTTGAAGAAGGCCTGATGGAAATTTTCCTGCAAGGATAGGGATAATTCTCTCTCTTCCTTCCACTCCCTCTTTTCAATTAAATACGTTTTTAATTGAATTAGTCAAAGATCACTTATTTCAACCTAACGTCTTAAACTTTTCCCTAGGTCCAAGAATTTAATTAACACACACTGTGATACCACTTGTAAAGTCCCCAATCCGCCTATACAGAGATCGGGATGGGATCCTTGAAAGGTCTCTAGGTCTGATAAAATCAGAGTCTCTAAACAAGAAAAATCCAAGGAATAGACCTTTACCATTGACAATGACTTGGGTCTATTGCCTTAGAAGCAGACCTAGTCCTGTTTCGCAGCGGAAACGGGACAACGTATTCAAATGGCCTACAAAAAAAAAAAAGTTCTTATTCCGGTCCTATAACTTCATCATTCAGATTATGGTTTTCTTAGCCAACGCTTTTTCCCCCCTAACATAGGTGAGGGCACAACCGTTGGTGGATTCCTCTTCCAAATGAAGAAGTTTCTAAAACGTTTTAGTGCGCGGGAATGGATAGTTATCTGACTAATCAGGTCCACCTGTCCATGATTGACAACCTTAGTCAATCCCCACTTGCCACTCCGCACTCACACAAGATTCATTTATCTTATTATCACATTGTTTTAACATTTAAAATAATCGTTTCTTTTAATGTTCCATCACAGTAACTCCTTGAAGACAACATTGAAAGCATTCTTTTAGAAAACAGACATCTTTAAACTTAAGACAGGGTACTGTCAATCAAAACATTGTCCATAATAACCATGACTAGTACTCTTCTTGTCTCAAGACCACCTAAGGGTGAAAAACAACACCCATTTCTTATTCAAATCCGGAGTAGATAAACCCCCATCCAAGGTTCCGGGTGCCCATGCGCCAAACCACTTGCACATACAACCGGGCGGCTTCCCTAGGATAAAAAACGGTATCCTAACTTATGTAGAAACATCAAGACATGACACGTAGTAGAAACTCATCATTCATGGGGGTAACCGACTTATCCGTGGCTAGAAAGCCAATCATTATCATCAATTTTACTAAGGAGTCGGAGGTGTTTTGAGACAAGCTGTCTTAAGGATGATCAATCATATCTTTCCTATTTCAACCAGTTTTAACCCAAACAATCCTTAAGACAAGCTGTCTTAAAGATGATCAATCATATCTTTCCTATTTCAACCAGTTTTAATCCAAACAATTCTTTCCTACATTATAAACAAATGCACGTTGGAAGTTACCTTCCGTTGCGGCCAGTTTATCCTTCCTAACTTTATGTATGCAATACTAACTTAAAAATGAACTTTAAAAGATTTTAAGTGAACAAAATAGAAATCCACCCGGGATTGCTCGGCCATCTGCTTGCTGGGCTAGAGCCTGTAAACTTTCCTCAGTCGGCTTATGGCTAGGCCCAGCCTCATGGTCATTAGTGGCTTTGTTTCGCTTGTTGCTAACATCCTCTTCCTCAGTAAGAGGATTTTCCCTGGTTCTCTTTGGAGCCATGTCGGCAGCCTTATAAAAAGACTTAATCCATTGGAAGTTTATTTGAATAATCTTCTTTTTCTTTGTTTATCCAAAAATAAGGATTTTTGGAGTAAGTAGGTATCTTTAATAGTTAATTTGATGAGATATTCCTCCTGTAACTTCTTTATGCTATAAATAATTTCCCATAATTACCATTTAGTTTGGAAAGCCCTTTAACTAGGTTTATCTTTAGTCTATATTCCATTTTAGCCTTAGTAAATTATAAATTCTATCGGGTAATGGATTAATCACCCTAAGTTGTAATTGAATATGTTCTATCTTTAGGAATTTTCATAAATTTGATTTATAACCTTTCCCTCCTACACTTATGGTCTAATTTAGGCAGACTTTTACTGATAGTAATTTGTTATACCAACCATTTATACTGAGATAATTTTCTCACCTTTTAATATTGATTTTGGACCTTAGATATTTATTTGGTAATTAAATAAATTCATTTACTAATTTCTTTTCATTATTCTATTCATAAAATCGGTTACTTTCATTGAAGATAAATACCTAGACTATTTATCTGAGATTGAGGTATTTACCACGGGTTCTTTAAGGTGTGTTCTACCTCTCGTATTTATATCAAATGTGTGTGGATTAATTTACTATATTCCTCCTTTTATTTTTACCTAAAAATTAATGTAATTTTACTAGGATAATTAGGTAAACTAATTTTTGGAGGCTAACATCATTATCACACTTTCTCTAAGGTGTAACTAACCTCTAATAAATAACTCAAAGCAATTTGAATCAATTTATTATTTTTCTCCTTTTTAATTTGTCATAAAAACAGAGTATTTTTGGTAAAGTAATTAGGTAAATTACTTATCTTAGCTTGACATAATTATCACGGGTTCCTAACATGTATTTAGCATTTGATAAATAACTTAAAGCAATTGGAATAAATTTACTAATTTTTTCCTTTTAATTTGTCCTAGAATCAAAGTATTTCTGCTAAAGTAATTATGTAAATTAATTATCTGATCTTGACATAATTATCACGGGTTTCCTAACATGTAATTAACTTGTGATAAATAACTCAGAACAATTGGAATCATTTTACTAATTTCTCTCTTTTAATTTATTCTAAAAATAAAGTATTTCTACAAAATTAATTAGGTAAATTAGTTATCTATGCTGTCATAATTATCACAATTTTTTTAACATGTTATTAATCTCTGATAAATACCTCAAAGCAATTGAAATCAATTTACTAATTTCTCCCTTTTAATTTGTCCTAAAAGCAGAGTATTTCTTATTAAGTAATTATGTATATTAATTATCTGAGCTTTTCATAATTATCACAGGTTCTGTAACATGTAATTAACCTCTACTAAAGAATTCAAAGCAATTGGAATCAGCTTACTAATTTCCCCTTTTAATTTGTCCTAAAAACAGACTATTGCCTCTAAAGTAATTAGGTAAATTAATTATCTGATTTTGGCATAATTATCACAGGTTTTCTAACTGGTAATTAATCTCTGATAATCAACTCAAAGCATTTTTGATCAAGTTACTAATTTCCCCCTTTTAATTTGTCCTAAAAACAGAGTATTTCTACTAAAGTAATTAGGTAAATTAATTATCTAAGCTTGAAATAAGTATCACCTTTTTCCTAACATATAAATAACCTCTGATAAATAACTCAAAGCATTGTGAATCAATTTACTAATTTTCCCTATTTAATTTATCCTAAAAATAGAGTATTTCTTTTAAATTAATTAGATAAATTAATTATCTGAGCTTGAAATAATTATCACAGGTTGCTTAACATGTAATTAATCTTTGATAAATAACTCAAAGCAATTGGAATCAATTTACTAATTTCTTCCTTTTAATTTGTCCTAAAAACAGAGTGTTTTTGTGAAAGTAATTAGGTAAATTGATTATCTAATCTTGAAATAATTATCACTGGTTTTATAACATGTTATTAACTGTTGATAAATAACTCAAAATAATTGGAGTCAATTTACTAATTTCCCTCCTTTAATTTGTCCTAAAAGCAGAGTATTTCTTCTAAAGTAATTGAGTAAATTAATTATCTGAGCTAATCATAATTATCACACGTTTACTAACATGTAATTAACCTCTCATAAATAACTCAAAGCAATTGTAATCAATTTTCTAATTTCTCTCTTTTAATTTATCCTAAAAACAAAGTATTATTGATAAAATAATTAAGTAAATTAATTATATGAGCTTGTCATAATTATCAAAAGTTTTTCAACATGTAATTAACCTCTGATAAGTAACTCCAAGCAATTCGAATCAATTTGCTAATTTCCTCCTTTTACTTTATCCTAAAAACAGAGTATTTTTACTAAAGTAATTAGGTAAATTAATTATCTGAGCTTGACATAATTATCACGAGTTCCCTAATATATATTTAACCTTGGATAAATAACGCAAAGCATTTTGAATCAATTTGATTATTTTCCCCTTTAATTTTCTCTAAAACAGTGTAATTTTGTCTAATTAATTATGAAAATTACTCAAAAAGTTAATAGATATTTTTCCTAGCTTAATGACTCTCTAATGCAGCTCTAATAATTACCTCAAACTAATCTAAACTTAATAAATATATTTCCTATTAATTTATGGTTAACTTGGATAATTTCAACCCTAATAAGATAGGATAATTAATTAGCTTAATATTCCCAAGCTTAATTACAACAATCAGCAGAGAATATTTAATGAAGAAAGGATTTATAAGTATACATAGGCCTAATCTTTAATTTATTAAGAAAATAGATTAATCTAGCCTTGTTAATTAAGAAGGATTATGTTAATTACTGTTTAAGTTAATCAACTAGAGCTTAATCTCTAGTGATTTCTGCATAGCGGTCTCTCTAGATGAGAGAGAGTGTGTCAAGGCTCCGAGTCTCTCTGAAATTGTGAAGCAAGGGTCTTATTTATAGGTTTCTAGGCACTCACAGGCTGGAAAATGGCAGTAACTTGCATCCCAAGCAGCCCTGTAGGTCAAAAAACGTCCCCTGCTACTAAATCTAGTCCGGGAAAGTTCATCATTACCCCACACAGTCCCCCTCAGCTTCCAGAATCGATTTTTACTATTTTCACTGATCTTTAATGATGAAAATTGGAAATATGAGTAATTTCTAGAACCTTAGGATAAGAAAGTCTTTGTTAATAATAATTACTGAAACCATCCATTTTTACTTAACTAATTGAATTCCTAGTGTAACCTTTCAGAGCCCGTAACTTTTCTAGATTTTATCGGAATTCTGTTCTGAAAATTTCTAGCCCGGAGTTTGCTGTGCTTAAGATTCCAAAAATACCAATATTTGCCACATTTGGATAATTCTACATTGCTTTTTGAATAATCATATCAGTTTGATTAAGCTTTATACAATTTTTAAGGTTTCAGAAACTGGAAACCTTACAAAGGCTTTATGATTTTCTCTACTTTATTCTTTTTTCCTGAAACGGGTTATAACAGATAAACAACGTGGGTGCAAGAAGTGGGAAAGGAGATTCGGCTGGCTCTCTCTCTCTCTCTCTCTCTCTCTCACACACACACACACACACACACATTCTCTGCTTTGTTCTCTGTGGAGCACCCACCCTTCCCGCCCACCCTCTCTCTCTCTCTCTCTCTCTCTCTCTCTCTCTCTCTCTCTCTCTCTCTATCCCTCTCTCCCTCTCCAACAATACAGCCATGGCAGCTCAATATCTTCAGAGATGACGATGGATACTGAGCGTGATTCCTTCACCTATCTCGAGTCAGGGGTACCTGCATCAACAGAGGGTGCTATGATGGAAACCACGAGCATTCATGAACCTGTCAGCAACCAAGTATTTTTGCGGGACTATTGGGCACAAAAGAAGCGTGAGCAACGACACAAGGAGCGCAACCCTGCTAAGAGAGCTGAACTTGCTACAACCAGATCAAGGAACAATATATGCAAAGCCATGGCTGGCAGACCCAAGGACTAACAACACTCGAACAACAAGAAATTCTAGAGCAGCTCATGCATCATCAACCATTTTCCAAGTTGAGGAGTTCGGATGTGAAATCGAATCTTCTTTCCGGCATTCGCAACACATTGACTCATCTGAAAGTGCCCCACTCTTCAACTGAGATTTTTGTGAAGAGAACCTCTTTGACGATGATACTGAACAATGGTGATCAAAGCATAACCACTGTGAACCAGTCCAAAATTGTTGCTGCCTTGGGTGTTCATCGACGTAATAGAGCGGCAGCAAGCAGTGGACTGTGAATGAAAGATGAGGATGAAGCGTTGCCACTTAGTGCTAGTATCACAATCGAAACTAGAGATTTGGTGGCCGCTTTCTGGAAATCCGAGACAAGAGTTTCTCCTAACAAAAAGGATATCTGTAAGCATAGGATCGAGGCAAAATGTGTCATCAAACATCCCATACATCTTCTAGATGATTCTCAGGTAATATGTGTTGCCCACACTGTAATCCTTGCTCGCCTTTTTACTCTTGGATTAACACAGAATACCACAACTTGCTAGGCAACAATCATTGTAGGAATACTCAGCTCCATAGTACCATTTCCAGCATACCAAAATTTGACCAATTCCCAGCATGCCAAACCTGGTATCATTCTGGTACCAATTCCTACCTCAGTAGTACCCAATTTGAAGCCTCTCTAAATTTTGAATAGTACCAAACAGATGCATAGTACCATTGTTTGGTAGAAATGCTCCAAAGTAAAGATGCACACTCCCAATTAGGTACTTTTTTGTATCTGGAAAGTTGTTATTTTGGAACTATGGATCCATTTTGTAGCTTTGCAGTATACAAAAAAGTACCCAAATTGGTACTAGGTTTCCAAATTGGTACTATGCAGGGTACAGACATGTAACCACTTTGGCACTTGGGATCCTGTTTGATACTGTGAATTTAGGCTGGTACTATGCAATGTATAGAATTTGGTACTAGGGATACTGTTTGATACTATGAATTTAGGTTGGTACTATGCAATGTACAGGATTTGCTACTAGGGATCCTTTTTGGTACTATGAATTCAAGCTAGTGCTATGCAAAGTACAGGATTTGGTACTAGGGATCCTTTTTGGTACTACGAATTCAAGCTAGTACTATGCAATGTACAGGATTTGGTACTAGGGATCCTTTTTGGTACTATGAATTCAAACTAGTACTATGCAATGTACAATATTTGGTACTAATGATCCTTTCAGGTACTATGAATTTAGGCTGGTAGCATACAATGTAGAGAATTTGATAATTAATTATCTCAGCTTGACATAATTATCACGGGTTGCTTAACATGGAATTAACCTTTGATAAATAACTCAAAGCAATTGGAATCAATTTACTAATTTCTTCCTTCTAATTTATCCTAAAAACAGAGTATTTCTGCTAAAGTAATTAGGTAGATTAATTATCTTATCTTGATATAATTATCGCGGGTTCTATAACATGTAATTAACCGTCGCTGATAAATAACTCAAAACAATTGGAGTTAATTTACTAATTTCTCCCCTTTAATTTGTCCTAAAAATAGAGTATTTCTTCTAAAGTAATTAGGTAAATTAATTATCTAAGATTTTCATAATTATCACAGGTTTTCTAACATGTAATTAACCTATGATAAATAACTCAAAGCAATTAGAATCAATTTACTAATTTCCCCCTTTTAATTTATCATTAAAACAGAGTATTTTTTTATAAAATAACTAAGCAAATTAATTATATGAGCTTGTCATAATTATCACAGGTTCCCTAACATGTAATTAACCTCTGATAAAATAACTCAAAGTAATTGGAATCAATATACTAATTTCCCCCTTTTACTTTATCCTAAAAAGAGAGAGCATTTTTGCTAAAGTAATTAGATAAATTAATTATCTGAGCTTGAAATAATTATCACAGGTTCCCTAATATATAATTAACCTTTGATAAATAACGCAAAGCATTTTGAATCAATTTGATTATTTTCCCCTTTAATTTTCTCTAAAACAGTGTAATTTTGTCTAATTAATTATGAAAATTACTCAAAAAGTTATAAGATAATTTTCCTAGCTTAATGACTCTCTAATACAACTCTAATAATTACCTCAACCTAATATAAACTTAATAAATATATTTCCTATTAATTTATGGTTAACTTGGATAATTTCAGTCCTAATAAAATAAGATAATTAATTAGCTTAATATTCCCAAGCTTAATTACAACAATCAGCAGAGAATATTTAATGAAGAAAGGATTTATAAGTATACATAGGTCTAATCTTTAATTTATTAAGAAAATAGATTAATCTAGCCTTGCTAATTAAGAAGGATTATGTTAATTACTGTTTAAGTTAATCAACTAGAGCTTAATCTCTAGTGATTTCTACGTAGTGGTCTCTCTAGATGAGAGAGAGTGTGTCAAGGCTCCGAGTCTCTCTGAAATTGTGAAGCAACGGTCTTATTTATAGGTTTCTAGGCACTCACAGGCTGGAAAATGACAGTAACTTGCATCCCAAGCAGCCCTGCAGGTCAAAAAACGTCCCTTGCTGCTAACTCTAGTCCGGGAAAGTTCATCATTACCCCACACAGCCCCCCTCAGCTTTGAAAATCGATTTTTACTATTTTCACTGATCTTTAATGATGAAAATTGGAAATATGAGTAATTTCTAGAACCTTAGGATAAGAAAGTCTTTGTTAATAATAATTACTGAAACCATCCATTTTTACTTAACTAATTGAATTCCTAGTGTAACCTTTCAGAGCCCGTAACTTTTTCAGATTTTATCGGAATTCTGTTCTGAAAATTTCTAGCTTGGAGTTTGCCGTGCTTAAGACTCCAAAAATACCAATATTTGCCACAGTTGGACAATTCTACATTGCTTTTTCAATAATCATATCAATTTGATTAAGCTTTATACAATTTTTAAGGTTTCAAAAACTGGAAACCTTACAGAGGCTTTATAATTTTCTCTACTTTATTCTTTTTTCCTGAAACGGGTTATAACAGATAAACAACGTGGGTGCAAGAAGTGGGAAAGGAGATTCGGCTGGCTCTCTCTCTCTCTCTCTCTCTCTCTCTCTCTCTCTCTATCTCACACACACACACACACATTCTCTGCTTTGTTCTCTGTGGAGCACCCACCCTTCCCGCCCACCCTCTCTCTCTCTCTCCAACAATACAGCCATGGCAACTCAATATCTTCAGAGATGACGATGGATACTGAGCGTGATTCCTTCACCTATCTCGAGTCAGGGGTACTTGCATCAACAGAGGGTGCTATGATGGAAACCATGAGCATTCATGAACCTGTCAGCAACCAAGTATTTTTGCGGGACTATTGGGCACAAAAGAAGCGTGAGCAACGACACAAGGAGCGCAACCCTGCTAAGAGAGCTGAACTTGCTACAACCAGATCAAGGAACAATATATGCAAAGCCATGGCTGGCAGACCCAAGGACTAACAACACTCGAACAACAAGAAATTCTAGAGCAGCTCATGCATCATCAACCATTTTCCAAGTTGAGGAGTTCGGATGTGCAATCGAATCTTCTTTCCGGCATTCGCAACACATTGACTCAGCTGAAAGTGCCCCACTCTTCAACTGAGATTTTTGTGAAGAGAACCTCTTTGACGATGATACTGAACAATGGTGATCAGAGCATAACCACTGTGAACCAGTCCAAAATTGTTGCTGCCTTGGGTGTTCATCGACGTAATAGAGCGGCAGCAAGCAGTGGACTGGGAATGAAAGATGAGGATGAAGTGTTGCCACTTAGTGCTAGTATCACAATCAAAACTAGAGATTTGGTGGCCGGTTTCTGGAAATCCAAGACAAGAGTTTCTCCTAACAAAAAGGATATCTGTAAGCACAGGATCGAGTCAAAATGTGTCATCAAACATCCCATACATCTTCTAGATGATTCTCAGGTAATATGTGTTGCCCACACTGTAATCCTTGCTCGTCTTTTTACTCTTGGATTAACACAGAATACCACAACTTGTTAGCCAACAATCATTGTAGGAATACTCAGCTCCATAGTACCATTTCCAGCATGCCAAAATTTGACCAATTCCCAGCCTGCCAAACCTGGTATCATTCTGGTACCAATTCCTACCTCAGTAGTACCCAATTTGAAGCTTCTCTAAATTTTGAATAGTACCAAACAGATGCATAGTACCATTGTTTGGTAGAAATGCTCCAAAGTAAAGATGCACACTCCCAATTAGGTACTTTTTTGTATCTGGAAAGTTGTTATTTTGGAACTATGGATCCATTTTCTAGCTTTACAGTATACAAAAAAGTACCCAAATTGGTACTAGGTTTCCAAATTGGTACTATGCAGGGTACAGACATGTAACCACTTTGGCACTAGGGATCCTGTTTGATACTGTGAATTTAGGCTGGTACTATGCAATGTACATAATTTGGTACTAGGGATACTGTTTGATACTATGAATTCAGGCTGGTACTATGCAATGTACAGGATTTGGTACTAGGGATCCTTTTTGGTACTATGAATTCAAGCTAGTACTATGCAATGTACCGGATTTGGTACTAGGGATCCTTTTTGGTACTACAAATTCAAGCTAGTACTATGCAATGTACATGATTTGGTAATAGGGATCCTTTTTGGTACTATGAATTCAAGCTAGTACTATGCAATGTACAGTATTTGGTACTAATGATCCTTTTGGGTACTATGAATTTATGCTGGTACCATGCAATGTAGAGAATTTGGTGCTGGGGATCATGTTTGGTATTTTGAATTCAGGATGGTACCATGCAATGTACAAAATTTGGTATTAGGGATCTTGTTTGGTACTATGAATTAAGGCTGGTACCATGCAACGTACAGAATTCGGTACTAGAGATCCTGCTTGGTACTATGAACTCAGGCTAGTAAAATGAAATGTACGAAACTTGGTACTAGGGATCCTGTTTGGTACTCTGAATTGAGGCTGGTACCATGCAATGTACATAATTTGGTAGTAGGGACCCTGTTTTGTACTATGGATTCGGTTGGTACTATGCAATGTACATAATTTGGTACTATGGACCCTGCTTGGTCCTATGAATACAGGCTGGTTCTATGCAATGTATAGAAATGTACCCACTTTGGTACTATGAATCCAGTTTGGTACTATCAATCCAGTTTGATGCTTTTTTGCACTTAATTTGGTACTATAGCCTGAAATCTGGCAATACAGTGCCAAATTTGGTATTTTAGAATGAGTTGGTGGTTTACATTGCTAATTTTGGTACTGTACTACTTTGGTGCTTTTCTGTTTTATAGTAATATTATGAGCTCTAATGTGGATCAGATTTTGTATATAGGTGGAGCTCTACAGAAGATTCAAAAGCACGTATCCTGCGGTGGAGTTGTCACGTAGGTCCTTTGAGACACTCAAGCCATTCTTTGTCCGAAAATTAAAGGAGCGCTATACTTGCTGCTGTATTTACCATATCTAGATGGTATACTTCAGGGATGCTTTCAATCAAATGCCCCAGAACAAGTTTGGACATCACGCAAAGGAACATCCATGTACATGCTCCATTTGTGGTACACAGTGTGAAGTAGGTGAGTGTTCTACAAACCAGGCAGTTTTTCAGCACATAAGTATCTTGCTAAATTTCATATTGTGCCCTCGCCCTAAGGATCATGAATATCATGCATAGAGATGCTTGCTGGGAGAGTGCGCTAGATGTGGTGTAAGGAAGTTGCCATTCTGCCCACACGAGATTGCAACAAATAAAAGGGAGGTGATTATTAACACTAGGTTGGTAATGGGACACTTTTATGTCCTTCTAAGTGACCATTTTCCTTGAATTATGTCAAGAGTTTCAAAATGGATTTTGAGGTGCTATCTGTCTAGAAAGTTGTCTCATAAGCTGAAAAAAGCTCGACATTTTTTTGGAATATCAATTCCATCTTTAACCTTGTCCTTGCACAACATTTCACAACCTAAACTACGTGAAAAAACGGATTTTGTTTTTGGCTTTTTTCAACTTTTTGCAACTATACCACTCTAAAATTCATGTTTGTGAGGTCTATAATGCTAGAGAACTGTCTTTAGTAGTCCTCAACATGTCCTGATGCTTCTAGGGAGAAATAAATGTTAAAGTTGTAAGTTATGACCAAATTACAAAAATTGTCAAATCCTGTTTTTTAGCCAATTTTAGCTCTTCTATGATTTTTTTAATGGCTTTCATGATATCCAAATGCAGTTTTGATTTTCTATGTCGCATATTGTAACATAAAGCTAATATTCCTTGAGTTTTGGGGCACCTAATACCCTATTTTACATAGTAGACAACGATGGTTGATTTTTTCAATTATAGAAGAAAACGAAACATTCTAGTATATCAAGTATAGCTTTTTCAATATTGTTAGTTTCTTGTGACAACTACATGCATTTTGTAGGTAGTAACCATATCTAGTCATAAGGATCAAATTTGGCTAGATATTGAATAGTTTCTATGGGATTCTACAACTCATAATGTTGAACCCAGTTTTTTCATGTTTGCTGTATTTAGCACTTCATCTTTGTCCCCAAGATTCCCCTTGGTAAGAGATGTATTATTCTTTTGACATGCTCCATGGCTCCTTATGAACCTAAAGGACAATAGGGAACTAAGAAAACATGCATATATTATTTGTATTGAGCGTGGCTATAGAAACTTTGATGATAGGTTTGCAGAATGGTAAAAATTCAACTTTTTTGTACCTATTTTTTTGGAAAAAAAAAAGCGAGTGAGAAGCAATCATATGTTCTGATCACCAACCCATTGTAGTTAACTAGGGAATTTATCTCAAGTCCTACAAAAATCCCTAATCTTATTTTTATGCAACAAAACATAAGAAATGACTGTTTTGATGAAAATGTACTGGTCCATCAACTTTGGAGGCTTGGTATGACCAAAAGATCAAAAATTTTACAAGTTTCTTATTTTTTCCATGTGTAGTAGGCCTTGAACTATAACCTCATGAAAGGATTTTACAAAATGAGTGGATCTACTATGGTTTTGGTGTTGGAATTAGGGTTGCAGAGAAACACACACAGCTTGGAGAAGACGAAGGAAGCTCAAGGCACACAATAGAGAGTGTGTTACTTAGTGTGCAATGGAAAGATAGATAGCCCTAGAGTGATGGGCGTATATACAATGCACGGGGGAAAAAACCTCCTAAAGAGGGAAAAAATGCCCCGACGGTCCTAGTGTGTTCACACACATCACTACCACATGTATATGGTAACAAATCCCCCCTGGAGTGATGCGGTGAACGAGAGCTGGCACATGAGTAAAGGGAAGTGCCATGCCCTGAGGACAGGATCAGTCCACAAAGGGGAGTAAGCCCAAAGCTTTGCGAAAAGCTTCAAGCTTCTCACAAGACAATGCCTTTGTGAAAAGATCTGCAAGGTTGTCCTGTGTTGGCACATAAGCCAAGCTGATCTCTCCTGCTGAGAGCCTCTCCCTCACATAGTGGTAATGCACCTCAATGTGCTTTGTGCGAGCATGAAAAACTGGGTTCCTCGCAACTGCCAATGCGCTCTGACTGTCAGTGTAGATAGTGTTGGCAGTGTCCTGTCCAACACCCAAGTCAGCCATAAGGCGTCTGAGCCATACACACTCAACCGTAGCTGTGAAGACTGCCCTGTACTCAGCCTCACAACTCGAAGTGGCCACAATAGGTTGCTTCTTGCTCAACCATGATATACATGAACTGCCAAGCATGAAACAAAAACCACTTGTGGACACTCACGTGTCAAAACAACCAGCCCAATCTGAGTCCGAAAAAGCATGTAAGTCTGGCGGCAATGATCCCCCCTTGGGATAAAACAAGCCAAGATGTAAAGTGCCACTAAGGTAGCGGAAAATCCTCTTGACAGCCTGCCAATGCTTAGACCCTGGGCTATGCATAAATCTGCTGACCTGCGAGACTGCAAACTGAATATCTGGCCTCGTGTTGCATACATAAATGAGGCAGCCAACAACAGTTTGGTAAAGAGTGACATCAGCAGGATCGCCAGCATCATGTAGACTCAACTTCAAACCTGTTTCCATGGGAGTGGCAATAGGTTTGCAATCCTCAAGTCCAAACTTACATAGCAATGTCTCTATGTAACTTTTCTGACACAAGGCAATACCACCATCACACTGCTTAAACTGTATACCCAAGTAATGATGCAACAACCCCAAATCTTTCATCTTGAAAGTAGCATTCAAATCAGCCTTAAATTCAGCAATATGTCTCTCATTTGGTCCAGTGATCAGCAAATCATCAACATAAAGAACCACAATGAGAAATACATCATCCTCACGCTTTACATACAATGTGCTTTCTGTTGGACTGTTACGAAAGCCTCGCTTAACCAAATGA
The DNA here is from genome assembly GCF_014529385.1 of Adiantum capillus-veneris. NCBI lineage: Eukaryota > Viridiplantae > Streptophyta > Polypodiopsida > Polypodiales > Pteridaceae > Adiantum > Adiantum capillus-veneris. Next base: position 157,195,581 of record NC_140934.1, on the reverse strand, counting down.
GTGTCAGCTTTCTCATACCAAGCACGAGGAGATTGCTTCAACCCATACAAAGCCTTCTTACATTTGCACACTTTGTCCTCTTGTCCTTTTATGACAAAACCGCGAGGCTGCGTTACATAAACTTCCTCAAATATGTCACCATTCAAGAAAGCAGTAACAATGTCTGATTGATGTACATCCCAACCAAAATGAGCTGCCAATGCACATAGAAAACGCACAGTAGTCATACGACAAGTGGGAGCAAAAGTCTCTTCATAATCTATGCCTTTTTGTTGTGCATAACCCTTTGCAACAAGTCGAGCCTTATGGCGATCGATCTCACCATCTGGCTTGCGTTTCAACTTGTAAACCCACTTCGTACCAATGGCCTTTTTGCCAGGAGGCAAATCACATAAAGTCCATGTGTCATTCTCTATAAGTGCATCATATTCTGATTTCATGGCAGCAATCCAATTTTCTGAATTTTGTGCTTCATCAAAAGACAGAGGCTCCTCAACATCATGTAAACTAGACACAGCCAAAGCATAACAATCTGATGCATAAGATGCATGGCGAGATCCTGAACGAGTACGACTAGATAAAGGTGCATCCAATTTACTGTCACGCAAAGTGTGCACCAGCCATTTTGGCATACCTCTAGCCTGCTCATTTTCAGCCCTTTCCTCATCAAGTACATCATGTACATCTGCATCAGTGATAGGCTGTTCTAAAACATTTTCAGAAACCCCCATAGGCTGTACATTTGCCTCATTGGAACTTACATTCGTATTTCCACCACTGAAAAGAGGCAACAAAGTGTCATAAATGTCCTGTGAGCTTACATTACTGTCTCTAGTACATGACAGCAAGGGCTGAACAGAGTCTTCCACAAACACTACATCTCGTGAAACCAGAATACGTTTTGTTTGCGGATGATACAACCTGTAACCTTTGCTTTCAGCACTATAACCAACAAAAATACATTTGACAGCCTTATCATCCAATTTTCTGCGCTGCACTTGTGGCACCAAAGCATATGCCAAACAACCAAAAACACGCATGTGCTCAATAGAAGGTTTTCTATCATGCCATGCTTCATATGGAGTAATAGACTGCAAAGCTTTCGTAGGACACCTGTTAAGTACATAAGTGGCACACATGATGGCCTCAAGCCAAAAAGAATGCGGCAAAGCTTGACTTTTGACCATACATCGTGCCATTTCCGTTAGTGACCTGTTTTTCCTCTCAGCAACACCATTTTGCTGAGGTGTATAAGGCACTGTACATTGGTGTTTTATCCCACGACTAGCCAGAAATGCATTAAATTCATGAGACATATACTCCCCCCCTCGATCGGAACGGAGGGTGCCCATAGTACATTTTGAGACATTTTCAGCCATAGCCAAAAATTGTTTGAAGCACATAAAAACTTCGGACTTCGCTTTAAGCGGAAATACCCATGCATGCCTGGAGTAATCATCAATGAAAGTCACGAAGTATAGGTAATTGCCCAAGGACGGAGTTTGCATGGGCCCACAAACATCACTATGCACAAGCTGCAACCTGCATGTGGCCCTAACTGAACCATCCTTTGGAAACTTAGAACGCTGCATTTTACCCAGAATATAGCCTTCACAAACATGTTTGATAGGTGCTTCAAGAGGCGGCAAAGAAGCAACCATATCAGATTTCTGCAAATGCAGCAAACTGGCAAAATTCAGATGACCAAAACGTGCATGCCAAAGTTTTGCATCTGAAATAGCCCTTGAATCTGCAATAGCATTTGCAAAATTTTGTCCACACTTGTCATACAAAGTGAGCTTATACAGCCCACGGCACAAAAGCCCAGATGCAACAATTTCATCACCAAAACTGAGATCATGAACTGTACATCTGTCATCCACAAATTTGACTACAAGTCCAAGTCTAGCAAGTGCGGATACAGACAAGAGATTCTTCTTGATCCCAGGTACATAAAGTGCATCAACAAGTGTGAAGGAACTGCCATTAGCAGCAGTGAGCACAATCTTTCCAACTCCCTGAACTGGATAAGAGGCGTTGTTGGCACAAGTGACTGAATTCCCATGAGGGACAGACTCGAGAGAGGTAAACAATTCACGATGTGAGGTAATGTGCTTTGTAGCACCACTGTCGAAATACCACACATGTGAATCTGCAGCAACTGACAAGCATGCATCATGGACAGCAGGATTGTAGGTGCACTCTGCGCTAAAAGCCCATTCTGCATCAACATCAGCATCACAATCTCCTTTCACAGAAGACTCAACAATGGCTGCATTTGTAGTGGAACCAGCATTTGCAGTGGAACCACCCTCTTTCTTCTTAGCCTCTTTGGCCTTCAACTTAGGACACGACTTGATCAAGTGATCATTGGCTTTACAATAATGGCAACGCATCTTCTTTTTGCCCTTATCACCAGAATTGCCAGACGAAGTGCTGCCAGCAGAAGCATTAGGAACAGAATTTTTGCCACTCGCAGCAGAACCATAAGAAGTGGCTGCATTACTGTTACCACCCTTTCTTTGAGAAGCAATAAAAGCCTGTTCAACTGCACGCTGCCTAGTCCTGTTTTTTCTAGAAAGTGACTCTTGCAACAGCAATGTGCATAATGCATCAAACTTGACAACTTCAGGATTTCCTTGGGTCATCAGTCTCCAAGTACTAGCAAAAGTCTGGTAGGAATCTGGTAAGGCATCAAGAACAGTCTGCACAAGGGAACTGTCCGAAATGACTTCACCTGCAGAAATGAGTTGCTCATTGATATCCTTGACACTAGCAAGGAAAGTGTCCATATCATCTTCCTCATGCATAATCTTCGACTCTAGCTCTTTACGCAGCAAAGCAATTTTAGCCTCATTGCGGCTTGCATAAAGACCTGCTAGAATATCCCAAGCCTGTTTTGCAGATTTTGCTGAACGAATGTGAGGAATAATGGTGCGCTTCACAGACAACGCAATCAATGCCTGAGCCTGCGCATCCTTAACATCCCAACGAGCTTGTTCTGCCGTAGGCAAAACAACTCTAACAGCTGCAATCCTTGCAGCAAGACCTGCAACATCCTCAACATCGCCTACATCTTCAGAACCAGGACGTACATCAATGCCCTGCACAATGTTCCAGACACCTTTTGACACAAGAACATGTTGCATCATATAAGCCCACATAGGGTAGTTGTCCCCATCCAACCTGTCCTCAGCAGCAAACATCTTGAACACATCTGTGTTGTTGTTGTCAGCCATGGTAAATGCTGCACCTGATGTGAAAACTGCCCGAAAATAGGAGAAATGGAGTGGGATCAACTTGTGCTATATAGCACAAACCGTAGAAGACTATAAGGCACCTGTTATGCAAAAAACGGCACTGACAGAAAATCTGCACAAAATGACGAAATAGCCTGTGCAGTACTGCCTGTAGTGGAAACGGAGGCCGAAATGAGCCCAAATCAAAATTCTGAGCAGACCAAGCTCTTTGAGCGCTCCCAAAATATTTGTCGACCTGCGAACGCTTGCCAAAGCTCACTGAAATCGGAGAAAGTGAGCAGGCATGTGCTGGAGCAGCTGGCGACTAAGCCCGGGAGGACGTGACCTGCTCTGATACCAATTGTTGGAATTAGGGTTGCAGAGAAACACACACAGCTTGGAGAAGATGAAGGAAGCTCAAGGCACACAATAGAGAGTGTGTTACTTAGTGTGCAATGGAAAGATAGATAGCCCTAGAGTGATGGGCGTATATACAATGCACGGGGGAAAAAACCTCCTAAAGAGGGAAAAAATGCCCCGGCGGTCCTAGTGTGTTCACACACATCACTACCACATGTATATGGTAACATTTGGAGGTTTTTTTCAAAACCCTGAAAGGAAACTTTTATGTCCTGCTAGGTTACCAACCTAGTGTGATATTTAAGGATGTGGGTATTGGACATGTTAATGCTGAAGGAAACGAGAAGAAGAGAAAGGAGTTAGTCATGCAAAGGATGAAAAGTGCAGCTTTCATTCATCTTTTTTCAGATCATCTGAAAAGCTTTGTCAAGCGCAACTTTGTTTTTAGGTGGCAGGCCCAGAAATTTAAAGACTGCTTGCTAAAGTTTCCAAGTGACGTTGTGGTTTCTGTTGTTGATTTTGCAGAGAATTATAGCTTTAAAGTGCAGAATGAGATTCAACCCATGCATTGGTGGTCAACACAAGTCACAATACTGGTGCACATCTCTTATATCAGAAATTCAGTAGGAGCCATTGAGAAGACTCTGCATTTTTACATATCAGACGATAAGCTTCATGACACGCTCTTTGTTTAGCATTGTTTTCTCTTGCATGACAGTTGGATGAAACAACAAGGACAGTGTTTCCGTTATCATTGGGTTTGGTCCAATGGTGCCGCTTCACAGTTCAAGGCACGACGACCATACTATTTTGTAGCCAGGTATTATTAGTTTGACAGGATTGCATATGATGCACAACTTCTCCGCTTCAGGACATGGAAAAGGAGATCATGATGGTGCAGGTGTTGTTATCAAGAGAACCTTGACGCATGAGGAGCTAAAGCCCGATGGCTGGCCCATGAAGTCTGCGGCTAATGTGGTCAATTTTCTAAACGCGAGGTTTAACACAGCGAGGGAAGGTGGGGGTGCCAGCACAAGAAGGGTCTTCTAGTTGGTTTCATCGAATGATGTGTTGCGTTCTCCACTATGGGACTGCAAACCAATTGCAGGGTCTTGCTCATTCCATTGTGTTGGCGGATACTCAACACACAATCCATGTGATGTGCGTTTTCGGATGCTGTCTTGCTTTTGTGATCCTTGTGTGCATGGGCAATGGAGGAGATGCATTAATAAATAGCGTACTGAAGAATGGAAATATCTCTCCATTGATCCATTGACAGAGTATGTACAAGTAGGTAGTGATGGGGAGGAGGATGATGAGGAGAACTACAATGATCTGCTCTCCTCCCAAGTGAGTGTGGATTTAACCATGCCTATGTATGAAGGAGACCCTAAGGTGCTGAGCCAATTACTATCCATTGGGGATAACTTTGCAGCAGTGAAAGCAGCCGAGGAAAAAGAGGACTTCTACCTTCTAAAGTGCACCAAAACCATGTACCAGGCACCAAGAGTACTGAAGGACCTTTGGCATAACAAGATCGTAAAGGGTGGAATTCTGGTTGAGGGTTTGTACTATGCCCTGGTTGAGGGAAAAGTTGATACTTATACCCTATTGAATGAGAAACCATTGGTCATGATCTACTCCCATCTTGTTAGAGCCATACGGTTCCCCATGGAGGTCAAACCGGGCCTGCATAACCATTTTAAACTATCCTCAGAGATATATGAAAATATCTACAACAATATGCCATATGACGAAGGGAGTGACCACGAGGGGAGCCATACAGCGTAAACCACTACAAGTCTAGCCACTGGCAACAACAGTTGTAATTCTCTTGAATAGAATCTTACTTGTGATCAGTTGCTAATTTGTTTTCAGCTGACTCTTGTAGTACCAAATTTGATAGCTAGACTGCCTAATCCTTGTTTGATAGCAGGATACTTTAATATGGTTGAAATATCTTAGGCAGGTGCAAGAATCCAAGTTTAGTTATCAATGGGACATAAATTAAAGTGGGATGGAGTAATCAATGCTCGTGGGTTATTTGACATTACTGCTGATTCAGACTTCACATGCAAATAGCAACAGAAAAATTACCAAAGAAGTGGCAAGAAAAAGATCATGTGCAGAAAAATTAAGTGCATGTGTAAAACTTTTGCAGACGAAGGTTCATGCCCAACAATAATTTCTTATTACACGAAAATGCCAGTCTTTTACAGAATCTTTTACACATCAGGGGGGTCAAACCGGTACGAGTACCCTTCCAAAGATACAAAGTAGTCAGCAACATACAGGGAGATGTCGTCCTCTACATCAAACAGGGGTGTGCGCCGGCTATAAGCGGTGGGGAACTTCTCATCTAGCCATGCTCCGATCCATGGCAGAATGACATCCATGAGATACTTCGGCTTGTTCAGACCGTAATAGTTTGGCTCATATGTTCGAATGCAGCAACACGAATCATAATCGTTCTTCAATGATTTGTATCTTGTGTCTTCCACAAGGAGCGTGCTGGCTTCATTAAATTGAGGATTCTTGAACCAAACTGTTCGCAGGAGCTTCAGGAAAATGGGCTTGTGGCCGAACTGCCCCGAAAGGCTTGCCAGATCCTTCCTAGAGGAAGCCCAATTTATGGGACTGGTCAAAAATATCTGTGTCAAGTAAACTAAGTTGTTTGAGCAGGTATACAGTTCAGAGTACCAAAGTCTGAAAAACAGCAAAACAACAAGTTCTGTACATAACAGTACCAAAGCACCAAAGTACCAAAGTACCAAAAGTACCAAAGGACTTAATCACCAAAGTCTGAAAAACAGCAAGTTCTGCACATAACAGTACCAAAGTACCAAAGGACTTAAATCACCAAAAAAAGAAAAAAAGAAAGTTTTGTATATATCAGTACCAAAGTACCAAAGTACCAAAGGACTTAAATCACTATAGTCTGAAAAACAGCAAGTTCTGTACATAACAGTACCAAAGTACCAAAGGACTCAAATCACCAAAAAAAGAAAAACAACAAGTTCTGTACATAACAGTACCAAAGTACCAAAGTAAGCTGTGCAAATAGTACTAGGTTGTATGGACAATAGCAAGTTGTGCAAACAGTACCAAAAGTACCAAATGTACCAAAGGACCAAAATGAATAAACATAACCAAAAAGAACCAAAAGAAACAAATAGTACCCAATTGTGCAAACAATACCAAATTGTGCTAACATTACCAAAATTGTGTGGACGGTATCAATTTGTACAAACAATACCAAATCCTATACACGATAGTACCAAATAGTACAAAAGGAACCAATAGGACTAGAATATGTACAAATCAGTAGCAAAGGTAGATACAGTACCAAAATCAGCCAAACCAGTTTGGAAGTTAAGGGATTCATACCTTAAAAGAGACTTTTCATCTTCATCAACTTAGGGAAGCAAGAATGCAGTATGGTCATCAGATTGTGTCTTTGGCTGCAAGACCAAAGCATCACGTAGCATCACCTCCTAAGGCTAAGGATGAAATCCTCCGCATCAGGTCTGACCACATAGTATTTGTGCCGGGAGACCTGCACGCATCGGGGCCTACATCCCTCTGGAAATGGGATACACCACAGATCTTTGGGTTCTTCATGACAATCCTTCAACAGAACTCTATTCACATCCAGAATCACTACAACACAACATGGAGATATCGATGCGCGTATATTGACGAAATTAGCAGGCGTCGCTATACGCGTCGATATACGCGTCTCAATGTACGTCGATATACGCATGGAAAGGCTTTACTTCCCACGCATATATCGATGCCTATAGCGATACGTATAGCGACGCAAAAAAAAATTGGGGAAAAAAAGCGAAACCCGCGAGCAGCAGGGGCCATTTTCGCCTGCGCTCTGCTCAAATCTTGGCCTCCACCTGCTGCGCAGGTATTATGGCCCCCCCCAACCCCTCTCTCTCTCTCTACATCGTGTGTGTGTGTGTAGGAGAGAGAGAGAGAGAGAGAGAGAGAGAGAGAGAGAGAGAGAGAGAGAGAGAGAGAGAGAGAGAGAGAGAAGTGTGTGTGTGTGTAGGAAAGAGAGAGAGAGAGAGAGAAATGTGTGTGTGTAGGTAATCAAAGAGAGAGAGAGAGAGAATTAATGTATGCTTAGGAAATTAAAATTAAACAAAAATAATTAAAGAGAGAAATGAAATGAAATGTTATATTAACGTCTTTGAAAGGCCAAAGTGACCTATGAGACATGAGACAAGAAAGTTACAATGTGATGGATCTGATACAAAGTCAGAGTAAGAAGATGACAAAATAAAATATTATGGAATCCTAAACTGCTGGGTATGGACTAAACGGTTAAACCAGCTAGCTGGGATAGGTAGATCATAGGAGATCCAGCAGCTGTCGCTGGTGGATCTCATCAATCTCCTCCATGGTCAGTAGTCTGACCGGGCGTTATGCATGTCGAGCCAAAGTGACCTAGCTAGATCCTCTAATGCAGCCTTTGAAGAGCGAGAGAGAGAGAGAGCGAGAGAGAGAGAGAGAGAGAGAGAGAGAGAGAGAGAGAGAGAGAGAGAGAGAGAGAGAGAGAGAGAGAGAGAGAGAGAGAGAGAGAGAGAGGTAGGGAAGTGAAGAGCGAGACAGAGAGAGAGATAGGAAAATAAGGAAATATATATATATATATATATATATATATATATATATATATATATATATATATATATATATATATATATATATATATATATATATATAGAGAGAGAGAGAGAGAGAGAGAGAGAGAGAGAGAGAGAGAGGTAGGGAAGTGAAGAGCGAGACAGAGAGAGAGAGATAGGAAAATAAGGAAATAGACAGAGAAAGAGAGATAGCGAGAGCGAGAGCGAGAGAGAGAGAGAGAGAGAGAGAGAGAGAGAGAGAGAGAGAGAGAGAGAGAGAGAGAGAGAGAGAGAGAGAGAGAGAGAGAGAGAGAGAGAGAGAGAGAGAGAGAGAGAGAAAGAGAGAGTGAGATCGAGAGAGAAAGAGATATCGAGATCGCTTTTTTGAGCAAGAACCATGCAAGGCTTCTGAATCTTTCTCAAGTTACTCATCCATCTCCAAATTATCTTCTGGCTTGGACATGGAGGCCCCGTCCGGTTTACAACTAGGTAGAAAAATTTCATTGGGCTGAGAACTTCCATGGCTTGTGCTTTCATCAAGTGCGGCATTGGAAAGCTTTCTCTGACAGGCCACCTCAGAATGGAGGCACGTGGGTTCGTAGACAGAGAAGAAACTATGGAACTAAAAGAGGCAAAGGGGTTTTGTCTGCTACATGCATTGCCATGTACACCTGGGAGTGCACGTATGTGTCTACCCATATAGGATTTGACCAATAAAGACGAGATTTTGACCCGGTGGTCCTGATCTCCGTACACCTCTGGACCGAGGTGTACGGAGATTGGGCAAGACTAGAGAATGCGAGGTAGTTTACATTGTGAGGAGTATATATATATATATATTAAAACAACATTCATAATCATTGTAGATGGCAACTTCATCAACTAACATGGAGCAAAAGATTGCATGCTCGTGCACGCTCTGCAAGTATCAAATCCTACGCAAGCGTAGGATATGTAATGAGCATGTGCACAAGTACAGAGAGTTTGCTAGAGAAACCGTACAGAATCTGCGATACGACTCCTACGGAACGGGCATTGATTTCCGCGACATAGCACCTACATTTGAGAGAGAGAGAAAAAAGATTATGCGTGAAGGTCCGACCAATATAGAGCCACGGATGGAAGCAGAAAAGGGCTTACAGATAGAAGACAACGGCATGGAGGAGATGCTGGATGCCTTCTTCCAGACAAGAGAGGAGAACGCGAACGAAGCAGCACCAAAAGTCGTGCGCCTATCTCCTGAAGACATGTTGAGGAAGTTGGCACGTCAACCAATATATGAAGGCGCCAAAATATCTGTGCTTCATATTTGTCTGGCGTTTTTGAATCTTCAGTCAGTGTATGGGTGGTCAGATGCAAGCGTCACTGCTTTGTTTAGGTACGTAATTTACAAAAGAGATTTTCCGATTGCAACGGTGCTGTGCTCAGAGAGATTTTTAATTTAATGTGGCTTAAACAGGTTATTGCGGGAGCAACTTCTCCCGGCTGACAATGAAATGCCCCCCTCTAGGCCAGACGCAAAGCAACTTCTGACCTCAGTTGGCTTGGACTGCAATAAGATTCATGCATGTCCAAATGATTGCATTCTTTTTTGCAATGAATTCGCAGATTGTCTGTCGTGTCCTAAGTGTGGAGCAATGCGCTACAAACAAGATGTAGTTGGCGAGACAGTGCCAACTAAAGTGTTGCGGCATTTCCCTATTATTCCTAGGATAAAAAGCATGTTTCGTTGTGGTTCCATTGCAAAGTTGATGCGGTGGCATTCTACGAATAGATCCACTGACGCAACATTTAGGGTGCCCGCTGATTCGAAGGCTTGGAGGCACATTGAAGATACCTCGCCACATTTTAAGAGTGAACCATGCAATTTGCGTTTGGGCATGGCAATGGATGGAGTCAATCCATTTGGCTTGAGAAGCTCGTCATGGAGCACTTGGCCTGTGTGCCTTATCAATTACAACCTCCCGCCGTGGCTTGCTATCAAGAAGGGTCATTTGATTTTAAGCTTGATTGTACCTGGTAAGTTCAAGGCAAAAAACATGGATGTTTATCTAGCTCCACTTGTTGACGAGCTCCAGGAGTTATGGCATGGGATCGACATAGCAGATGCGGCTGAACTAGTAGGACAACAGCATGCAAGGATCCATGGAATTCTTATGTGGACTATGCATGATTGGCCAGGATATGGAGAAGCTTCTGGTAATGGTTATTGATTTACAAAATTCTCGCTATTCGCAAGCCCTTTGCCTTGGCCTGATTCATGCTTTGATATATGCAGGACTAACAACTTAGGGATACAATGCATGTCCAATTTGCGGGCAGTCTTTGGATGTGGCAGTCTTTGGTGGTTGCTGTGGAGGAGGGTCCATAGATGCTTCGACCCCTCCTCGCTCACGACCCCCGTCTTACCCAGGCACACCTCTCGACACACCTCTTGGCACACCTCGGACACCTTGGGGGGCACACGATCCTAGTGCCTCCAAGCTCTATACTGTACGGGGAGATGGTTCTGTTCACATGGATAGAGTCGGGACTGAGATGCGACAACGGATTCGCCAGCTCGTGGAGCTGCAGTTTTTGACCAGCATTCTTACGTCTTAGGATCAGCAAGACAAGGAAAAAGTCACTTACATAGTGGAGACCATCCTGAGAGAGTACCAGCCTGCTCCAGGTTCTTCCGTTGTTTCGGCGCGGTGGATCAAGGGTGTTGCACGGGACACCATCAAACATCGACGAGATGCAGCTCGGAAGGCTTTCAAGACCGGCTCGCCGAAGCCTTCGGGCGTCCCACACGAGACGTGGCTGCAGATCAGGGAGGATGAGCGGACAACGGCCACGCGGTTCAGACAGCAGCGTGAGGCTGTGCAGGTACGACAAATGACTAGGGGGACATCTAATCTTGGAAACGGAGGCTTCGACACCTTTCGCTATGAGTTTGTGAGTTTCTAATCCAATCTTAACTATTGCATTTTTTAAAATGCGATGAATCATGTATTCTTATTACTTTGATTTTTGTATAAATGCAGAATCTTGCGATGCATCGAGCTCCATCACGCGAGGAGGAGTTAGATGGATATCGCAGAGGTATCTATGAAGTACTGAATGATCTTGAAGCTTCAGGAGAGCCTGTAGACTGGGAGGCCTTACAGTCTCGCTGATCGCTTGAGGTGAGACGTTACTATGTGTGAGTTGATTTAATTAAGTCAGTATATGTGAAGTAATATCAATACTAATTTTGTGAGTTGTCCTATGTGCAGGTTGCGACGCCTAGTCATTAGTGGACCAGATTTCATCTATATGCTTTGTGAGACACAGACACGCTTCTCTGTCTCTTTTTTGTACAAACAGTTAGTGTTCAGATAGTTATTGTTTCCCTTATGGTTATGATTATTGTCATTGTCATTGTATAGACAGTTATTGTTAATTTTGTTTATGGTTATGGTTATCTGCATTATGGTTTTGATCAAAGTGGTTATAGCTGGTCATGGTTATACTTTTAAGTTATGGTTATGGTTCATTATGGTTATGCTTTTAAGTTATGGTTATGCTTTTAAGTTATGGCTATGCTTTTCAGTTGGTACGGTTGTCTTTCATTGGCCTTAAATCTCATGTGAGATCCTACATGGATAGCATGTAGGAGGCGTATACATGATATGGTTTTTTTTGAAAAGTTTATGTAAAAACAAAGGGAACTCTGCCGAAATTTCTGCGCGTGGGAGCATGGTTGATATTTTGGTGCTGCTCACTTTCTTGGGTAGAGGGCAGGAAGTCTGGCTATGGCTGTGTCCATCTTTTAACTGGGCACAGGCCAGGCTACCTGCCCTCTGCCCAAGAAATTTTTTTCCTGCTATGGTCGTCTCTATATGCGTCGCTATGAGCGTCGCTATCCGCGTCGCTAATAGCGACTGGTTTCACAGCGACGCGCATAGCGACAGGAAGCGTCGATATATGTGTCGATAACACCTATTTTTGTTGTAGTGAATGACAAGGTGCTTAGTGCTCGCCTTTACGTCCAGCGGCATTGATGTATCCGGTCGCTTTTCATTCAACCACCACCTGTCCCTCACTGAAGTACCATGAAGCAAAATGAGTAAAGGAACACCCAGCCTTTTGGCAATAGAAAGTGTGGACATTTAGCACCATTAAAGGTTACCAATTTTTGACAGCATGACATAACAAGGAACGGACACATTAACATCCGACTGACATGACACCAAACATTGACAAACGCAAAATGGGATCGTATTTCATGATAAGCTTGAAGCAAGTACAAAATGCTGTTAAATAGCTAATTCTTGGAGGTTCACGGCTTGAGACCACGACCTTTGGGGCGCTTTTTACATTTCATAAGGAAGAGTTTGGAGAGTGTGGCACAGTCAATGCTATAACCTGTTTCTAAGGTTGTCGCCTGCCCCGCACCTTGGGCCTCCTCCATGGCTTTCGTCTCCCCCGCAAAATAAGCTGCCTCCTTTGTGCCATACTCTTTCGCAGCCTCCTTCGCAGCCTCCTTCGCACCCTTGGCAGGTTCCACCTCCTTCACACTGTCAACAAGTTCCACCTCACGCTTTGCCTGCTACCTCGTCTTTCTGCCTGCCTTCTCCTCTACATACTTTGGAGTTGCATCCAAACACTCGGCCGCTGAGGGAACTTCCACTGCCACCTCGTCATCAACCTGAATTTCTGCGTTGTTCTTCTTGCCTAGCTCTATCTCTATGTCATCAACTTCCTCAATCGGTTTGCTTTCCTGTTTATCCTTCTCCTGCACTTCAGTTTTCAGTTTAGCTTCTGCCATACCAGAGCCCACACCAGCCTCAGACCCTTTTTCTTCCACTGTGCTAGCATTAGGGCCTTGCTGGCTTTCCTACGCTTTGGCTTTAGTGTTATCTTCCTCCAAACTGGAGTCTAGAGCAGGATCACCCTTTTTGCCTTCCATCGTGTTGGCACCAATGTCATGCAGTACTTCATGCACTGACTTATAAGGATCTTCCTAGAACATGTGACTGGCATCTGACTTGCCGTATCCACGAAGATCCTTTCGATCCACAGGGGTGTTGGTGTTGTCATGGGTGTCCGCACCGAAAGATCCTCTCCCTACATATATACAAAGATGAAAGAGAAGATTAGATCATAAATTCAACTGATATTATAAGCATGTAGTGTCCAACACAAACACCCCACTTACTCTTCAATAATGACCTCCTTGAAATCCAGGCCTTTGCCTCCGAAGGGATTGCAGTACTGCAAAGTGCCTTCACGCACGTATCTTCCATTATCAATACACCTGCAAAACACAGTGGATGGTACTGATGCCTACAGGGAATCATGAAGGTACCAACCACGTAAGAAGCCTCCAAAGCCTCCCCACAGGCAACACAAGAACCAAACACATGTATTGTGTTTTCAGGGTCCACAACATGAGGCCTTGGAGTCAACGTGTGAGTCATCCCTCTCTTCACATCAGCAGAGAGTTTGCTTACAAATTCGTACTGGTCTTGGGTTTCCAGGGACTCGTTGTAGAGCCTGCCATACTCTCTCTGCAAAACAGAATGCTCTCATAATTTACTTACCAAAACAATCAAGATGCATGGAAGAGCACATGCAATAACAAAAAGTGATTGAAAGAGTACCAAAATAGAACAAAACAGTATCCAACAGGCACCAAAACAATACCAAAATTGAGTGCTAGCAAGGAATAACACATGCAATACCAAAATATTATTGCAACAGTTACAAAATAGAACCAAGACAGTACCAAATCAAACAATTAGCAAAGAAAACATTATTAGAAGAAAATACCAATGTAGTATCAAGGTACTAGAAATACCACAAGTACCAAAAGTACCTAAAGTACCAAAAGTTTCAACAATACCAGAGCAGTTTCAAGCACCAAAACTACCCAAGTCATACTCAACATTACAGTATAAGACAGTTACTAGAAAGTACCAAAATAAGTAATCAGACTACCCAAAGAGCAGATAAATACCCAGAGTACCAAGGATTGTGACACATAGCACCCAAGGCAAATCTGTAAACTATATGAGTACCAAAATTCTCAAGGCAGTGCCAAAATGGTCAAAGAGAGAACTAAATAAAATAAATAAGCACAAAAGGTTACAAGGAAAGTACCAAAAGTACCAAAATAGGTTGAAGTACCAAATGTTTCAACAGTACCAAATCAGTATCAAGCACCAAAAGTACCCAAGTCATACTCACCATTACAGTATAAGACTGTAACTAGAAAGTACCAAAATAAGTAATCAGACTACCCAATGAACAGATAAGCACCCAGAGTACCAAAGATTGTGCCACATAGCACCCAAGGAAAATCTGTAGACTATATGAGTACCAAAAATTCTCAAGGAAGTACCAAAATGGTCAAAGAGAGAACCAAATAAAATAAAGAAGCACAAAAGGTTACAAGGGAAGTACCAAAATAGGTTGAAGCACCAAATGTTTCAAGAGTATCAAAGCAGTATCAAGCACCAAAAGTACCCAAGTCAAACTCAACATTACAGTATAAGACTATAACTAGAAAGTTCCAAAATAAGTAATAAGAGTACCCAATGAACAGAAAAGCACCCAGAGTACCAAAGATTGTGCCACATAACACCCAAGACAATATATGTAAACTATATGAGTACCAAAAATTCTCAAGCCAATACCAGAATGATCGAAGAGAGAACCAATTAAAATAACTAAGCACCAAAAGGTTACAAGGGAAGTACGAACATAGCAGTTAGTGTTCGATTAAATACCCAAATCAGTTTAAAAAGTACCAAAACAATCCAAAAATAAGCAAACCACTTTCAAAAAAAACTGAAAAGTACCAAGACATTTAAAGAAGATACCAAAGCACTAAGTAGCATGTACCATAGCAGTCTCAAAATAGAATTGGAAAAGATCAAATGATTAGAAAAGCACCAAAAGTACCATGGATTGTGCCATTATAGAATCCAAAACAAAACAAATAGTACAGTGTAAGACTCAAAAATTAGAAACAAGAAAGTACCAATATAGTACCAAGTAGTTCGAATGAGTACCAAATAAATGAAGCAACAGCATAAAGTACTAAGGAAAGTTCCAGCACTACCCTTAGTGTTAAATAAAAGTACCAAAACAGTTAGAGAGAGTACCAAACCAGTCCAAGATAGTACTAAAACCCATAAAAATGTCAACAAATTAACCAGTCAAGAAGTGAAACATGCTAAATCACCAAACCTTGTGCATAATAAAAACTTTCAACAGTCGTACACAATGCAATAAGCCAGAAATACAATACCTCCTGCTGTTCAACCTCAGCTTGGAGCTTCTTGATATTTTCGGAAACGCCGTGCCGTCGTAACAAGCGTCGACTTGCTCCCAGCTCAACCTCCACCTCTCTGATCTCTTCATCAGGGATAGGTATTTGCTGCCGCAGTACACCGATGCGCGCCTCCAGGGTATCAATATCCTCCATCAAACTTTTCGCCATGCCCTCTTTACCCTCATATACCAGTAGCTGGTCCTTATTTGCTTGAATAGAGGCCCGGGGCAGTCACTTATCAAAAGACCCCTATATCACGAGCGTTCAAGAGGTAATTAATAATACCCCAATATACATACTATTTTTACACTATGAGACTATTTAAAAAACCCCCACCCCCCTCTGTATGTATACATTTTTATACATTTTGGTATTTTAATAATCCTCTCCGGTTAACTCACGTGATATCATACACATTCTAAAAAGTGACCGCCCCGGAAATAGAGGCCTTCAGGTCTGCTAGTTTTGATGACCCTGGATGTGACACCTGCTTTTGGAGTCTTTGGAGAAATGCCTCTAAGTCAAGTAGGTAGTCAGCCACTGCCCCTCCGACACCTTGCTCTGGTTCTGTGCAGATGTTGCTGCCACTTTGAGTCATGCGGGCCCTCTTAACTGACTGCGGGACAGTTCCAGGGGAGGAAGCATTTTGCTTCCTCCATGTCTCAACTTTACGGTCAAGACCGCCAGTCCTAAATGATATCATCTGCAACACTCCTTCCCCAAACTAGCCCCATGCTATTCTATGCCCTGTTGGGTCTTTTCTCGCTGCATCACATTTCTCGAATGCATAACCCTTAGAAAATTTGGTGGTCAGTTCACCGCATGAAGGGGGTCCCTGATAAACTTTGGAGAATAGAAATCTGCAGTCATCCACCAGATGTGGCTACAAATGATTTAAATAAATTTTGCTCTTCTTTTGGAACTTGTACTTGAAAACAGATAACCACTGCTCGGATGTCAAGTCCTCCTCAGTCTCAGGTCTTTAGGGATTTTTCCTTAGACTAAGGCCATACTCCTCATGCAAGTCCTCTGTTGTATAACAGAACCTGGTTTGTTGAGGGTACTCCTCCATTTTATTCTTACCTGAAATGTCAAACAAATCAGAAATTATTGTGAAACAAATCCAAAGTACCACATTTGTTACTGTACATTTAATAACTAATAACTAATAACTAATAACTAATGTGTTTACAATATGATTTATCCACACTCTATTTCCACAAAACTTCAACAAGTCTACAATAACTTCAGTTTTAATCCTTAGCATATGATATCCAAAGCTCTAACGTAAAGCAGGGAAACTATAGAATCATGTACATTGTCCCTGCTAAACCTTTCTATCCACAAACATTGAAGCTCCACAACCACTTTTCTAGAATATCCTAGAAAAATACACTTAATACTATAGAGCAAGCTGGATAATTAGCATGGTCCAAGTCAATTTTCTAATTTTTCTCTTATATGCATATGGATTACAAATGCGATTGCCCAGGGGGTTAAATTTTACACTGAACATTTAAATTCAAAATTTTACACCATCTAATTAACACAAGCCCGATTCCAATGAATAGCTTACCACATCTTGACTTGTTGGCAGATTTTGATTCATCCTCATCGACACGGTGTGAAGTCCGTTCCGAGTCGATTTCAGAAGCCTTGAACTGTTTTGTACTAGCCCTTGTGTTGCGACTGCTTTTGTTCTCCAGCTCTATTTGTTGAGAGGCGGGGGTGGAAGAACCTTTGTTGTTGCTTCTCCCATGGGTGGGCATTCCCTCCTTGGCCTTCCCTTTCTGTTTCCATGTTGAAGGTGACGCTCTGCTGGTAGCAGCTCCCTTGGCCTTTGAGGTCCTCATGGTGGGAGAACTCACACGATAGCAGCTCAGCTACAATGCTGAGAGAGAGAGAGAGAGAGAGAGAGAGAGAGAGAGAGAGAGAGAGAGAGAGAGAGAGAGAGAGAGAGAGAGAGAGAGAGAGAGAGAGAGCAGCTCTACTATGAGTCTGAGGGGGGAGAGAGAGAGCCCAAGTGCTGGCAAAAAGTGCTCAATTCAAACGGACGCAGTTCGGACCACTAAATCCACTAATTACACCACTACTCTCACACGGGCTGGCCCATTGTGAAACTGCACGACTTGTATTTTTGAGATACAATTATAGCTAAAAAATACAAATTCCAAAACTTTTGGGCCTCAAAACTTTCCCTCCAAAGGACCAAACAGGTGGAAAAAAAATTGGCCCTTTTTTTGTACCACCATCTTTTGATTTCAACCATATGCAGCATTCTAAACTACAAACATTAATACATGGAAAAAAGCATTGTATGTCGAAGTGCTCGAAAGAAAACCTATGTTAAGTGAAATCCCACCTACAAAATTTGAGGTTTACACCTAATTTTTTTCTTTGAAGGTGAAAATCTACAAAGTTCAGAGAAATTACAGGGATAAATTATAGATCAAAGGGGAGGCATACATCATACATGCAAAGTGAGAAATTCAAATATAAAAACTTTCAAATATAGTAAATTTCAATTTTTTGTGGGATTCTCCAAGAGCCCTTGATGGCAACCTTCAAATTTTGTAAAAACCTTCAAATTTTAGGAAAATCATGTAAAGACATTCAAATATACTTTTATCACATGTAGGTTTTCCAAGTTCTTGAAAAAGAGCACTTTATATCTGAGTGCTCGAAAAAAGGCTAGGTTTAGTGTAATCCCACCTACAACTTTTAAATTCTAGATTTGAAGGTAAGAAAATCGATGAAGTTTATAGAAACTTAGTGTAAAAACACTCAAATCTCGAGATTAAAGTTCTCATATGTAGGTTTTCTAAGTTTTTGGGAAAAAACACTATGTATCCAAGTGCTCAAAAAAACCAGGTTTGGTGTTATCCGACCTACAAATTTTGAGATTCTCTAAATTCTAATTTGAAGGTGAGAATGCCTACAAAGCTCATAGGGAAAAAACGTAGGTTTAGTGTAAGCCTACCCACAAATTTTTCTACTTTGAATTTGAAACATTTAGCACAAAATCCTTTAAACATAGTCAACAATTTACTCGGCCTTCTGTCGTTGTCAACTTGCAATTTCTCGCCACCCGCCCTAAATTTTCTCCCTCATCTTGGGCTTACTCGTCTTTGTTCATCATTGGCTATGGGACCAATTTCTCTCTCTCTCTCTCTCTCAGCCAAAGTACTCACTGTCTTGCCACTAAATCACACATGCCATGTCATTCTCTCTCTCTCTCTCTCACACACACACACACACACACACACACACACACACACACACACACACACACACACACACACACACACAAAGTCCACACACAGAGAGCAAACATTGTAGCTAGTTGCTCTCTCTCTCTCTATATATATATATAAATGTATATATATAAATATGAATATATATATATATATATATATATATATATATATATATATATATATATATATCACACACACACACAACCTTGTGTGCACACACGGGCTTGCTCAACTAGATTGGACTCTCTCACACACACATCACCAATGCCCAGTCGTAGTGTAGGTTGAGATTCGAGCCCCATGCACACACATAGCCAACGGCCAATCATCTCTCTCTCTCTCTCTCTCTCTCTCTCTCTCTCTCTCTCTCTCACACACACACACACACACACACACACACACACACACAAACACATGAACACACCATATACACACAACATGGATGTGAACGCACACATGAGTAGCTGTTGTAAGTCGATATTGGACTCAGACCTTCAACTGCTGCAGGTCGAGATTGGACGAGACACACAGCATGGACACGAAGGCATGCACAAGCACCTGTTGTGGGTCAAGATTGGACTCTCTTTCAGACACACCACCAATTCCCAATCGCAGTGTAGGTTGAGATTTGAGTCTCATGCACACACATAGCCAATGGCCAATCGTGTTTCTTCTTATTATTATTCTTCTTCTCTCTCTCTCTCTCTCTCACACACACACACACACACACACACACACACACACACACACACCACATACACACAACATGGACGTGAACACACGCATGAGTAGCTGTTGTAGGTTGAGATTGGACTAAGACCCTCAGCTATTGCAGGTCGAGATTGGACTGAGACACACAGCATGGACGCGAATGCATGCACAAGTAGCTGTTGGAGGTCGAGATTGGACTCTCTTTCAGACACACCTCCAATGCCCTGTTACATTGTAGGTTAAGATTTGTGTCTCATGCACAGACATAGCCAGCGGCCAATCGTGTTTCTTCTTCTTCTTCTTCTTCTTCTCTCTCTCTCTCTCTCAATCACACACACACACACACACACACACACACACACACACACACACACACACACATGAACACACCACATACAAAAAACATGGACACGATTGCACACACGAGTAGTTGTTGCAGGTTGAGATTGACTGATACCTTCAAGCATTGAGGTCGTCGAGCTGCAGTTATTTCATGGAGTTTAAAATGTGGATGTTTGTGCAAGCTGCAATGGATGACACGTGGAAGGCCTCTCCTTTCTTGGAAAATTTAAGCGCCACTATATATGTTTAGATTTAATGTAAAAAAAAAATTGATCAAGAAAAAAAATTGAAACTCTCTTTGAGACCTCTTCCTCTTTCTCTCTCTCTCTCTCTCTCTCTCTCTCTCTCTCTCAAACACACACACACACACATACACACACATACATGCCCTTCCATTTTGGGGCTATTCGAAACTAGTGTTCGATTAAAATTGGGGTTTAGTGTATTAATTGAAAAATTATAGCTAGATTCCAAGTTCGCCTTGAAGTAAACTTACAAAATTTTGATAGTGTACATACGAATGATTTCTTTAATTCTGAAATTTTATTGCCATTGGCTTTCCGACAGCAAAGTTGAGCCACCCTTTAATTAAGGAAAAGTAAAGTTAAAACTTTTCTTTATATACTTTGAAAGGTTAAAAACTAAAGGCTGAAAAAGTTCACAGACTAAAAGATTCCAAGCTTTAGAGGTTTTCTTTGAAGTGAAGCAGTGAGTGACATTTCAAAGGTCTCTCCTTCCTTGAAAATTTTAAGCTACATTATATATAGTATAGATATGTGATTAGAGAGGACTCTCTCCTCAAAATTGTGCATTCATTACAATCGAGGGCTAGGAGCACAATACTACTTATTTGTTGAGACCGCCTTTCAATTGGTTGCACCTAGTATGCGAGTGCTTGCCATGTACAAATAGTGGTTCAACCACCCTTTAGATTGGAGGATCCTCAAGAAGCAATGACATTCATGGAGGAGTCTAATAGGTTACAGGTACTAGTAGAGATCCACGAAAGGATTTGAAGTACACAACCCTTAAAATTTTCAAAGTTGCACAATCAAGCTCATTTTACATCACAACATATTATTTACCTCTTTGTTGTGTAAAGGTTATGCTTGTACTTGCAAGAGGAGGGTGGTATGAGCAAAAGAGGTTTGAAGCAAAGGGACGATGGGATGTGGAGGAGAAAAAATGTTGAATCGTATTGACTCTTCACATTATGCTCACTAAATCGTACAACATGCTAGTAGAGTGCTTAGATTTGCTCACATTTTTAGCCATGACTTAGACCTACACACCTTCCTCTCGTAGGCACGGTGTGGGCTTTCAATTGCGATTCCCATCACCAAAATCTTGGAGCATCAAGAATCCCATACATAGCATATATCACATGTATCTTTAATCCCATATGTCATATTTGACATCATATTCAACCGGTCTCGCTCGCTCTTACCATGACACACATGGTATTTATACGGTGTGAATGAAACTTTCTTAATTAAATTGTGTTCATATTACCCTAATTAGTTTTTTTCATAGTTAGCATAGATGATGTAGGGCTTGTTGAAGTAGCTTCCTACGACGTTAAAATTCTCTTCTTCTCGGGTGTGTGTGTGTGTGCGCGCGCGGCTAATAAAAAGATAAAATGGTATAATATTTCTATCACCCAAGTGTGATAGATTGGTTATGCCATTTCCCTCTTGAATAACAGGTCTTGCATTCAAATCTCCTCGTCGGCTAGATCTTTGAGGTCTCTTGGGATAGTTTCCTACGATGTTAAAATTCTCTTCTTCTTCTTCTTCTTCTTTTCTCTCTCTCTCTCTCTCTCTCTCTCTCTCTCTCCCCCCCCCCCCCCCCCCCCCCACACACACACACACACACACACACACACACACATGAGAGGAGGTGGTGAAGGTCTATACACATTGGAGGTGGTCCATGCACATGAAAGGCCAACACAAACAAACACAGTTCATAGGTGTTCTCTCTCTCTCTCTCTCTCTCTCTCTCATTCAGCCTCGCAGGAGCAACTTGACTGTGCTCGCCTGATTGAAGGCTTGTGAACTTGACTATGCTCGCCTGACTGAAGGCTCTCACTATAATGGGAATCGCCTGTGAACTTTGAGAATAGTGGAATTAAGAGAATTAAGGTGAGCATTTTTGTGAGATTGCTTTGATAACATAGAGAGTGAACTTAATTGATGGTAGCAACATAAACATAGTACTTAATTAACTTGGCATGAACAATAACTTTGCAAGAGAGAGAGTATTAGAGAACAAGACAATAGTTAAGGACTGGATTTACTTGGATTCGGTCCCCCCTCCAAAAGGCGTTTCTATTATAGATTCTCCCTTCAAGAGAGACTTTGTTAGAATACAATCTTTGTGTTCCTTGTGAGCTTGGTGAGGCTATGAAGATGGAAAGCTTCATGCATCACGAGCTTAACATAAACTTTGCAAAAAGAATTAACTATCCCAAGACTCAGTCCCAAGGCCTCAAACACCTCTGAAGGTGGAGAGAGCTAGCGGGGAATGAGGGTAGGGAAGAGGAAGAAGAAACATTCCATAGCAGAAAGAAATAGTTCCTCACTTATCATCACTCTTCTTGCTTAGCATAGCATAATAGCATAGTAATGAAGATAAAAAAGATGGAAGCTTAAGCATCGAAGCATGGCTCTTGGTTGGATTTGCATTCCATAGCCAAGAGTGTTGGTGTATGCTCTCCACTTCTCCACAAGCTTGGACAAGGAGACCAAGCTCTTGCATTTTGCACTCCACACAATGAGAGAATGTGTGTGTGTGTGTGTGTGTGTGGGAGAGTGTACCCCCCCTCTCATGCTTGGTCCACCTCTCTCTCTCTCTCTCTCTCTCTATTTTATTATTTCATTTGGATATGTGTCCTCTTTTTCCTCTTTGAGAGAAAGAACTTAAATATTTATTTTTATGTATCTAAATTCTCATTGGATCCCTTTAAAACCTAATCACTAGCATTCAAGCATATCATGAGGGTCACATGTGGAGGATCATTTGAACACATGTCTTTTATGCTTCTTAAGTCATTTGGTTGAATTGAATACTTCAAGGACTTAGTCAATCAAGCAAGCATGTTTCTTTTATGCTTCTTAAGTCATTTGTTTTGTATTGAATGCTTCAAACCTTAGTCAATCAAGCATGGACGTTCATGACTCTTGAGAATTTATCTTTGAATTTAACATTTTAAAAACCGTAGTCATTTAAGCATAAAAATCACCTCAAGATTTGGGCAAGGTTCCCACAACCACTTTAAGCGTCTTAGGACCTCATGCTTGTGTATGATTCCCACTTCTTCGAAGTTAGCCCTAGCTTGCATAAGGTCAAATGACTCTTTAACACTAACTTTTGGAGGTCTTTAATGAAGCTAACCCTAAGGTCTTTTAAGCTCCATTAGATGCACATTGCTCTTTGATAGACTACCTCCGTTTGGACCCCTTTTTGAGATGTAACCATCTATCTCTTGGTCCCTTGCTGAGGTAAATCTAGAAGCACTTATTGCACATTGCTCTTTGGTAGACCGTCTCCTTTTGGACCCCTACTGAGATGCAACCATTTCTCCTTTCGATCCCTTTTTGAGATAGGTTTAGAAGCACACACACACACACACACACACACACACACACACACACACACACACACACACACACACATATATATATATACATATATATATATACTAACTCTTGTTCTCCTTTTATCTTCCCATATTTAGTGATCAATTTAATATGAGAAAATCATTTGGTAAAGTTAGATATTATATTTTATGACATTACCTCTCTCTTGAAATCATAATAGTCCTTGACTATGAGGTAGAGAAGATAAAGCCTAGTCATTAGTCCATGTTTCTTAACTGATAGAGGATCCCTTTTTACCCTATGACATCATTCTAGAATGGATGACTAATCCATTTTGTGCTTGAGAGACTTAGATGCCGCAAGCATGTCTGCTCTTTAGTCCATATCATACTTTTAAAGAAGAGTGACAAGTTCTATTTGGTGTTTGGAGACGTCGTCACCACAAACATAATCCTAAGCATGTATACTTCTTAAATTTTGTGCACAATAAAAGAAAGAGAATGAGTCTTATACGACAAAAACATTGTTCATTTAAAAAGTCATTGTAAGTATTAAAAAGGTTCATAATATCCTTAAGCTAAGTTCCTTGCATCCATCTAGCATCTTTAAAAGGATAATTCTTAAATTTAACAAGATATCACTGGATAATCTTATCATTTGTTAGTACCTTGTCTTCGTGTCAAAGAATCAATTTGGGCTGCAACACCTCTTCTTGATCTTTGATCTCTGGTGGGTCCTTAATTATTGGTTCTTTTTGTGGCTCTCATTTGTAAGGCTTGAGGAGGCTCACATGGTTAGCATTATGAATGAGCCAATGGTTGGGAAACTTGATAAGCCATCTCATTGATTGCTTAAGAATTTAAAAAGGACCATAGTATCTTTTTGCTAATTTAGCATAATACTCTTGGTGACACGTAGGATTCTTCCCCGCAGTATGCCTTAGACGATCCTTGAGAAACTTTAGCAAGACCCAATCATTTTTCTTAAAGGCTAAAGCTCTTATGTGCTTATTAGCAGCAACCCTTTTTGCTTTTTCTATGAGATGGATATAACCTTTTTAATATTTGGAAAAGATTCTTGTAAGTCTCGGCTATATTCATCAACAACAAAGATCTTCCCATATACTTTAAGTAGTAAGGGACTTTTGGATCTTCCCTCTTTAACCTCGAAAGGTGCTTTCCCCATAGAAGTATGTACAATGTCATTGTACACATACTCTATAAGAGGTAGGTACTTCTCTCATTGAGAACTTTGAACTACTTCCATGACATAGGCTTTAGTAGATTCAAGAATCGTTAGATTAGTTATTTCACTTTGGTCATCCGTTTGTGGATGATAGGCTGAAAGAGAAATTTAATCTACTTCTTAGATTCTCAATGAGATCTTTCTAGAAATTACCGGTCATTCTAGGATCTTTGTCTGACACTATGGATGTTGGCAAGCCATGATACTTGAAATTTGAGATCTAAAGAGGGTTGCCGTTTCATGTGCCTTAATAGTCTTTTTGATAGGCATAGAGTGTGTTTTCTTGCTAAGCCTGTCGAGACTGAAACAATCCAACTTACTTCCCTCAATCAAATTTCAATTTTTGGTATACACGCATTTTGAAACATATTCTTGTATGTTTACTTTTCATGGTAGACCAACAAAGATACATTTCTACTCCTCGAAGAGTAGATTATGGAATCCCTCTTTGCCTTGCATAAGGAGAAGCATGAGATTCATACATGACTTTCTTATTGTATGTGTGAGTAACACATGGCCTATTGCCGTTTGGAAGATAACCATCCTTCAAGGTGAATGGTTCTTTCTTTTTCTTCCCTAATGCAAGGCTGTAATTACCTACTTAAAGTCTCAGTCAGTAGCATACTGATCTATCATAAAAGATAGATCATTGTGAGTTGCTATAGACACTATATTTACCCTTGGCCATCGTGAAAGTGCATTCACTACTTGATTGTGCTTGCCAGTAATGTGAGCAATATGAAATTTAAATTGCAAAAGAAAATTTTCCCACCTCATTTGTTTGTCGGAGAGCTTGGTTTGCGTCATGAATTTTGCGAGGCTTTGTGATCCATTCGCAGGATGAATGGAGTCCCCAAGAGACAGTGCTTCCATGTGTCTAGGACATGTAGAACAACTAAAAGCTTTTTTTCCTATATGCCCAAGATCCGTTCATCGACATTGAGCCTTCGGCTCTCATATGCTATGGAATGCCCTTCTTGAAGCAAAACTGCTCCAAGAAAATCACCACAAGCATCACATTGGACCTCAAATGGCTTTGAGAGATCTGGAAGCATAAGGACTGGTTGGGAGGTAAGCTTCTCTTTGAGCTTGGCAAAAGCATTTTGTTCTTTAGCAGTCCATGAGTACTTAACGTTCTTCTTTGTTAAGTCATGCAATGGTCATGCTATTTGAGAAAATTTTGCTATGAAGCGTCTATAGTATGCACACATACTAATAAAGCTTCTTAGCTCATGTAGATTCCTTGGATTAGGCCATGCTTTTATTACCTCCAACTTTGATGGATTCATACATATACCATCTTGAGAGATAACGTGACCTAAATATTGAATCTCTTGTAGGAAAAATTCACATTTATTTTGATTAATGAAAAGCTTATTCTCTCTCACAACTTGAAAGATTACCTGGAGGTGTCACTTGTATTCCTCAAGAGAATTTGAGTGGCCTGAAGATTTTTGTCCATTGTAAGTTTGAATGCAGCTGGAGCAATTTTCAGTGTGATCGTATTTAGTGCTCTAAAGTCAACACACGTGATATGTTGTGCGCTCCTTGCCGCACTGTCGAAGCAAAGGACTTGCCGATACATCGTGTGCGAGCTACAAATGGCTCCTAGCACACAACAAGCCTAAACTAGCAAGCTCAAGAGAGCAAAGGGTGTGTCACTCACCGCTCTACGCTCGCCTTCGTTGTGGATTCCTCGCTGCGATGAAGAAGAAGCTGCAGTCATGCCGCGATCAACCGCCTCGCTGCCGTCGTGCCTTCGTAATGCTCGATCGCACACACACTCTCCCTCTCTCTCTCTCTCTATCTCTCACACACACACACACACAAGGAGGTGAAGAAGAAGAAGATGGAGATGGAGATGGAGCAAGAGCACTCTTCTATTGCACAATGAGAGAATGAGTGAATTTTAGGTTTAGTTGGCTTTTATATGAGTTCACCCCATTCACACTTGGGCGCCCATGCTTAGCCAACTAATCCCTTGAATGTTCCAGTTAGAGTGCGCCTGTCATCGGCGATCACCCTTACCCTGTTCCTATTGGTCCGACAAGCCTGGTACCTGACTCTAAATAATACAACGTTTATAGATCATAGGGTGTCCATGTGCCGTGAGGGTTAACATGCCCCCCTTCTTGATGTAGATTCCGTCCTCGGAAGCTATTCAGTTGAAGCTGGTTCGTTGAGGTGGAAGAGCAGTCGACATGGATGTGTGTAGCCTTCTTCAATCACTGCAAAATCAAACAACATTGCCACAGTAATTGCATTCTCATATACAATTAAAAATCACAGGCAATTTTAGACAGACAAATTGATTGGTAACAAAATTTTAGACAATTTGTCCGCAATAAACATTGAATTGCAATATAATCAAATGCATAAACAGATGTAAAGGTAAAAAGTTAAACAAGTCTGGGGTTGCTAATTTGACGGTCGAAAGGCACTAGAGATCGAATATTAATACCATGGGTTAGCTTTTTAATTTTCTGTGGTCAATTAAGTTGTTTAATCGTGAGAGCCAAGTATTCATGTTCGAGGGCTGACTAGAGGCTATATCTAGAAGACCTTGTAGTTAAGCTACCATAAAAGGAATTTCTCATGAAATCATCGACTGATTGATTACTTTTTCTTTGACCCCCCAAAGTCTTTTCATAGTGATTCAATTTGATGTGTGTGCTTATTTTGTATGCCTTGGGTTTTTTGCTTTTCAAGGAAAAGAGCCTACACTGGGAACCTCTAGGGCTCTAGTACCATAGGCGATACATGTGAGTGAAGTACCAATTTAAGCAGGGATTTCTCTTCCAGCTTAAAATTTTACATTGTGGCACTTTTATTTTTTGTTTGTTCATTTTCAGCATTTTAATTTTGTAACTTTGGGGGGTCATATAACACTGTTACCCTCCCCAAGCTCATCACATTAGTAAACTCCCTTTATAATACTTAAGCTAAAGGTCAATAGGGTTAAGCCCACTAGAAAGCCCTAGTACATTTCATACAATGCTGCCTAAATCGGATTAAGAACCTAAGTAACCATTGCTTATTAGGAAGGCATTCCCCATGGTATTAAGAGAAGATTTCTAATACCTAGCTTGGTCAAACTAGCTTAGTCGGACTGCTTGATTTTTAAACCTAGACAAGTGATTATGACAAAACATTACATTGAATTAAATGTTTGATACTAAGCCAATGCGCTGAATATTATGCTACCAATCACAATCAAAGCAGACAAACATGGATGCAAAAAGATAAGGGCAATGCTAATGGACATAAAACACCTGTTTGTGTTGATGGTCGCGCTTGATTTGAAGTGTGAACGAGAGAAAGGTTCCATGAAGGTCCAAATCCTATCAATAGCAACACGCTCTTGTACACACTAGGAAACAAAAGGAATACCTCCAGGAGGTACATTAGTGGGAAAAGAGAACTTCGCTAATCTCTCAACTCTAAAACAGAAACACTCCTATCGTACTAATCTTACCTACCCTCCATCACTCAAGTGATGAGGATCAAAGGTGTTTTATGGCATAGGTTTCTGTTTCACTATACCAGATGTGACATGTGTAGGTCTGAGTCAATGTTTTGACTTTTAATGTGCATACTCGTTTGCTAATTGCTCTTGCTCTTTATTTTTATTTATTTTTGTTTTTTGTGAGTATAAAGCTTTATATGTACATTCCCTAAGATTGGGAGATATAGAGGTCAGGGAGAAAGGTTGAGAGGGAAGCAAGTGAATGATGGATGTCCACAAACACTCCCCCCTTCCTTGGGTAGATCATACCATTTGAAATGATCTTGTCACCCTTTGAAACCAATTGTTCCAGTTGGTAATAGGTGAGGATTTTTGCCAGTAGTTTTCTATTACCCTAGGTGCCTCGTCAAGCTGAAAGGGTGGTAAGGTACTCTCCTAGGATCGAACTTGAAGTGGTTCATCAGGTGATTCTTGAACACTGGGAGGTGTGGATTCTTTTGTAGCTTCATGGAGGTCCACTACTATAGATGGAGGCTGTGTAGAAGCTTTTACCTCTATGGATGTATGACATGAGGAGCTAGAAGCTTCATGGGACTCCCCCCTTCCTGAGCTAGGTGGAACAAATTTTTCTTTCTTTGGTACCCAAACTAGCTCGGGAGCGGGTGTGTAGCATTCTGTGATTTTTTTCTTTCCACGATCATTGATTCGTTTTGGAGCTACGGGATTGGGCTCACTTGGGTCAGGTGATAGGTAAGAGCACAATCTACGTTTTGGCACCCAGATTTGATCATTTCCTTGATAGTAGCCTTGGGCTTCCAATAGTCGTTTAGGGATCCATCGCAACATTTTCTTACTTTTCTTGGAGCGAGTGGTACGTTTCTTACAAGGCTTCTGTTTTTTAGCACTAGTTATGGTCACTAAAGAAGCTTTAAGGACCCACTTGTATGTTTTCTTCGTTACATTAGGATGAGTCTTGTCGGAAGCGATATGCATTGCTTGTAGCATATTTAAGGGTATAGGCATTTCATCCCCCTCAGGTGTTACCCAGGTCGTCCCCCTATTTCCCCAAGTGTCTATGGTTGCTGCTAGGTGGACCCAATCCACATTGTCCGACTCAGTCATCCCAGGTAGGATATCCATATAAGGAGAATCTTGGCCAATGTCTGTATCCTTCTTACAAGTGTAACAATATTGTAGTGGGGCCGAGTGAACTGTGGTGTCAGAGTGATGATCAATAATGGTTTTACTCCCTAAGGGGTGTACCTTACCAGTCACCAAATCCACTCTAAGGACAGATTCTTGGAATTGCAAATAGACATGATTTTTAGACCAATCATGAACCATTTGTGCTTCCCTCATGAATGGTCGTCCTAAAATCATTTCATATGACATAAGGTGTTTAGAGAAATCCATTACAATGAACGTATGTCGTACCTTGTGTCCTAGAACTTTGATCTTAAGATCCTTGAGCATCCCCATAGGTTTGGCTATGGTACCATTTGCCATCTTTACCACAATGTTAGTAACACTGAGGCAGGGTTTTCCCATGGGTGATGGGTAGGGTCGCATTAGACTCGTCGCCTTCAAAATACTGCCCTAATTCGTTAATGGGTACCTCGATCACAGACTCGTGTCCATCTAAGTCAAGTGATTGCACATGATTTTCCTCATCAATCATAATCGAGTCAGGCCTATATGGTTGCGCAAACTACGGTAATCCCGTTCATAGCTCTCCGTTAAGGAATGCTCGAAGTACAAGGAATAACTCAGGATCTCCATACAGGTTTGCTATGATCGTGGTTCGGACCTCAGAAGACATGAAGTCCACTAGTTTGGCAACATTCATTGGCATTTTGCAAGGTGTAGGTCCTTGACTAGGAACTGGTGAGGATGGAATCTCATATTCCTCAATGGGATCAGGTATTCCTTCGTTAAACATCCTTTCCAACAAGAAGGGTGTATGCTCACTTTCTGATGTCCCGTCCTCACTCCCTTCTTGGATGATACTAGATATGGCTAACGGTCTATGGTTCATGTGGGGTGGATGAACTTGCGTGGGGAACACTGTGTCATGAATTTTGACATGCATGGGTTCTGGTTCTAGTTTCCCTTGAGTCTCCTCCACTAAACCTCTTAGATGTTTCACCTGCTCAATCTCGTCTACTAGGTTTGGGTACGTCCCAATCTTCTTGTTACGATTCTTCCCTTTTTGCCCCTGCGGTTTATCTTGGGGGTCTTGGATTGGATTTGGAAACACTTGTGGTGTTTTCAGAGGCTCTTTATGGTTTTCTCTTATTCGGTTTTCATTTGGTTCCATGTTACGGTTTTCTTTGTCGGTCTTTCCGTTTGTGGTATTGGTTCTAGTCTCCATTGTCTCGATTGAATTTGAATCATCCTCGAGGTCATTCATATACACGGGGTCATCTCCTGTTCCTATGTTTGTTTTGGAACTTGGCTTTGAATTTCCCATATTCTGCGACCTCTTCTTTCGTGTCTTCTTTTTCTTTGCTTGGATAACTGACGCGGTATCTCTCTCTTCAGGGATATGGCCTGGCCCTTGAAGCATGGACCATGTAATCGCATAAGCGGGTGTGACGGGTGGTATTGGCAATGTCACACTAGCAATTTCTACCAAATTTAGGGGTGTGATTTTAGGCGCATTTGGGTTATAGGGGCATTGGGCAATCAAGTGATCTATGCCACAACGATTACATGTGAGTATTGGCATTGCAGACGTGCTCCCTTGATTCATTTGCATCTGTGCAGCATTCTTTTGCAGCCTAATAGGGCACTCCGCTGCCCGATGTGGTCCACCACACTTGTAGCATTGAAGAGGTGGCCTCCTAGCCTGGGTGTTGATATTTTGACCTCTGGATGCGAGAGCAGCAGCTTGATAAACCGGCTTGACTTGCCCCCAACAATCTTCCATGTAGTATATAGGACACTCTTCCAATGTATCAAGTCCGTAGGCAATACTAGTGTCTAATTCCTCATCACAGCCATCTGCATAAGCATTTGATGGCTCGCAACCCACTTGGTTCATAGGGACGACTCTTGGATGCGGGGGCTGCGGTCCTAGCACATGAGGTGGTAGCGGTGTAGCTTGTACAACATTTTGAGATCTAGGGACCATGTGTTGCGGTAGTTGCTCAACAGGTGGAGCAGGCATCAATACAGGAGCTCGAGGCGCATCCATCCAGGCTACAGGTGGTCTATTTGCCATCATACATTTGATCATTAAACAATCCTTAGCTTGGTGACCATACCTACCACATGCGTTGCAAGTTCCATTAAATTTTACTCTAAACGTAGGGCACTCACTAGTGCTATGTGGACCTAAGCAAATGGAACACCATTGTTGCTCCCTTCTTGGATACATGTGACTATTTTGAGGGGGTCGATTATCCTTAAAAGACTCTTGGATTGCCTTGGTGAGGTCTGTCAAGAATGTCTCAAATACCTTTGGCTCATTGGCAATGGGCTTTGCAGTCATGGGTTCATACTCAATGGCTTGTGAGCTAGTGGATCTCGTGTCAGTAGACACCCTCATGCTTGCTATCATCAAGTTGTCCTCTAATTGGATTGCATTGGCAGTAACATCTTCCCAGGTTGTGATACCTCTAATCACTAGTCCATTATAGATTCCTTCATTCCTCAACCCTCGGATGAATCGATCAAGCAGTTGGTTATTATTGAAGCGCTCATTTATAGGGCAGCGAGAGTTTAAGTGCTTTAGACGACTAATGAAGTCCCTTACTGACTCTCCTTCCTTATGTTCGGCCTTCTGTAGCTGAGATGCTACACCCCAAAGCACACCTTCTCATATGTACTCCTTTAGAAACAACCTTCGAAGGGTAGGGTAGATTGTTTTCTCATCCACCCTTAGGGTTCTATACCAATCTCCAGCCTTCCCACTTAATGTCAAGCTTAAGGCATTGCACTTATGTAGTTCGTTGCGTTCCCCTAAGGAATCACATACTTGTTCAAACACTTCAATGTGTTTTCTAGCATCTTCGTCCCCATTGAATTTTTGCGTGAGTTTGGCAATTTGTACTGCCTTACTTCTAGGCTCTCTATCAGATGCATGACGCATATTTTCCGCGATAGATCGACCTATGGTTTGAGCAAACGCTGCCAAGTCACCTATGTGAGGAGGCAGGGCCGGTGGAGGTACTCTTGGAATCATATGTGGGAGAGGGACGTGTACCGGTCTTGGCATATGTGTGGATGATGCAGGATATGGAACATAACCGGGCATAGGTCCACTCGGATAAGGGCTAGGGAGCGGCACTCGAGGAGCATAAACAAGTGGTACAATTGGAGGTGTGGGGGCCATGTGTGCATAAGGGGCTAGAGGCACATATGGTCGAGGCCCCATATTAGGTACTACGACACTAGGTAGTGGCACTGCGCTAACCGTAGCTGTCATCGGTACATTCTCTGTCAGGCTTATCCCTGGAGTGAGCACTGTGTTTTCCTTAATAGAGGGTTGAGCCAAGTTAGGGAAGCTAAAGTTGTCGCTCGGAGGCTCAGATTGCATAGAGACCCCAGGTGAAATGACGTAAGATGGGTCCATGGGACTCATTAGAGGAGTCTCCATTTGTGATAGAGTAGGCTGTTGAGCCTTTCTCGTATCCAGAAATCTCATGGGGCCAGTTGAGAGTATATTTACCCCTCGGTTTTGCCTTTCTGATTGAATAATGCCATGGATAACATTACATATCATTTTCTGTTGATCTTCGAGGCTCGTGGCACTAGAGGTGGATCGTACAATCTCTATCCATCCTACATGGTAGGCGTGGCCAGAGTGTAGATCCGTCAACACCTCAGTGTGGAGGTCGTATGTCCAATGATCGTTAATGAACAATCCTTCTAGAGTCGACATGTTAACGGTTTCTTGTGAGGTAGAAGCAATGTTGCTCCCCGTGGTTTTACTTGTCAGCAACGGTACTCTAGAGGGAACTTCTGAAGGAGGTAGCTCAACAGGGCCTTCTTGGTAAGAAGTTGGCAGGATATCCACATGGACACTCTTTGGGGGTGTGGGGTCCACGTGCGATGTGAAAGGAGAGTCCACTTCCCCACCCCCTTCGTGTGCTTCATTTGCATCAGGTTCCGAGCGAGTAGCTCTACCTAATGTTTCCATGAAACGGCTAAACATACTAGTACTAGGCTGTGGAGCTTCGGGAGGTGCATGGCCTTCTCTCTCAATGTTTTGGGTAGGGTATGCTTCCATGATTTCTGAGTCGGAAGAGGAATCACTAGCGGCTATTTTAGGGTCTTGGGTGGTGCTACCTTGTGTCCCCGCTGAGGGTCTAGAGCCTATCGTGGATGGGTAATGGGTGTCCGTATGAATAGAGGCACCCTCAATATGCTCGTGTTCTAGCACCCGCCCAGAGCGTAAGTGCATGTGCTTTTGATACCCTAAGGTGTCAAAAAGCTGCTCTAGGAGGCCTTGTGACTAGTTTTTTGCATGTTTTTTGTTTGTTTTTTTGCTAGATTTTTTAGAGCGTGTCGTGGAATGGGCCGTGTGATAGCTCGAAATGAGCGTATCGCTAGGAGCGATGCACTGTGCTTTACAGCCCACCGTTTGGTTCTATTTTGCTCCAGAAAAGCCCGAAACAGTCTTTTCCTAGCTGGGGAACTAGGCTCCAACACTACAAGAGGCTATTCATATTAGCGACGTTCACACAGCGACGCTGAAAAAAAAATTCCCGGCGTTGCTATGAGCGTCGCAAATTTCTTTGTAAATTTGCGACGCTCATAGCGACGCTCATAGCGATGCCGACCGGGCTAAAAAAATAACAGAGCGCGCCCAAAAACTCAGATCTCAGATCTGAGTTTTTCGGCGCCCTCAAGCAAGGAGCAGGTAACGCTCTCCCTCTCTCTCTCTCTCTCTCTCTCTTTTTCTTCTCCACACACACACACACACACACACACACACACACACACACACACACACACACACACACACACACACACACACACACACACACACACACACACACACACACACACACACACGAGGAGAGGAAGGAGAGCCAGGTATGCTCCTTCCCTCTCCTCATTCTCATGTTCCCTTCCCCTCTTTCTCTCTCTCTGTCACACACACACATACACACACACACACACATAGTGTTTTTGAGAGAGAGAGAGAGAGAGAGAGAGAGAGAGAGAGAGAGAGAGAGAGAGAGAGAGAGTACAAACATAAACAAAAACGCGCACACACACATACATAAACAAAGAATGCACACACACATTGAGAGAGGAAAAGAGAGAGAGAGCATGCATAAACAAAAAACGCACGCATTGAGAGAGGAAAAGAGAGAGAGAACATGCATAAACAAAAAACGCACACATTGAGAGAGGAAAAGAGAGAGAAAACATGCATATGATCCAAAAAAACGCACACACATTGAGAGAGAAAGAGAGAGAAACTAATTTAACGTCGTAGGAAACTAATTAAAATTAAAAGACCTAAAGATCTAGCCGACGAGGAGTTGAACTCAAGACCTATTATTCAAGAGGGGAATGACATAATCAATCTATCATACTTGGCATGGGTGATAGAAAGGTTATACCATTTATCTCTTTTTATTGGCACACACATCCACACACGCGCACACACACAAGAAGAAGAGAGTTATAACGTCGTAGGAAACTATCCTAAAAGACGTTAAAGATTAGGTTAGATGTAGACTTACGTTAAATTAGATTTAGGTTTATTTAAGTTAAATTATATTAGATTTAGGTTTATTTTAAATTAGATTTACTTTTATTTATGCTAGATTTAGATTTACGTTATATTAGATTAGATTTAGGTCTCCATAGACTGCGATGCCTGCATGAAGCGGGTGAAGAAAGCCCTCAATGGAATATAGGGTATTGCTGCCTTCACTCATGGTGGGCTCCGTCGATCCAAAAGTACTGGTGAAATGTCTTCAGAAGATAGGGAAGAAGGTGGATCTTCAGGGCAACAAGAGTCACTACATCCCCGACACAATGACCATCTAGACAACCTCTAGTCATTCAACAGCAACTTCAAAGTTAGTAACAAGAGTAAGAACGGTCTAAAGGGCCAATTGCTGTCGTCAGATGTGGATGGAGATGAGGCAGCGTCACCGCCGGAAGTTAACTCTCACATCTTTAGTGATGAGAATGCCAACTCTTGCCGAGTTATGTGAAAAATTATGTGTTAAATCAGTTTTAAGGTTCTTATAATCCCTGTTAGTTTAGTTCTTTGTTTTTAATATAACATAATTTACGTTAGATTTAGATTTATGTTATATTAGATTAGACTTAGGTTTATTTAGGTTTACCCACACACACACACACACACACACACACACAAGAAGAAGAGAGTTTTAACGTCGTAGGAAACTATCCCAAAAGACGTTAAAGATTAGGTTATATGTAGACTTACGTTAAATTAGATTTAGGTTTATTTTTAGTTAGATTTACGTTTATTTAGATTTACGCTTATTTACGTTAGATCGAGTCCACGCAAGAATTACTTACGGTTTAGGGTTTAGAGTTAGACGAACAGTGAAAAGATCTACTATGAAAAGATGTTAAGATGCTGTGAAGTGCTACAGCTAGAGAAGAGGCAAAGGGGTTTTGTCCACTACATGAAGTATCATGTAGACATGGGTCTGTAGATTTCTTGTACCCACAAATATAGGTATTGACCAATAAAGACGAGATTATAACCCGGTGGTTCTGATCTCCGTGCACCTCTAGACCGAGGTGTGCGGGGATTGGACATGACTAGAGAATGTGAGATAGATAGAGAGAGAGAGAGAGAGAGAGAGAGAGAGAGAGAGAGAGAGAGAGAGAGGGAGAGAGAGATAAGACGAAGAATTCCAATAGAATATTAAATTTGTTGTCCAGGTTATAAGATTTTTATCCTCATTATGAGTAGTGACGAGGATGTGGGACCGTCCAACCGAAATCCCTATCTCTCAACGAGGGTCTTATGTCCTTGTAATCAATGCAAGCATGCTGTGTTTCTTTGCAGCACGTTCGCGAATTTGGCGAGTTCGATCCATCTATTATAGATCGAGTTGTTGCCAATTATAACTCGTCGGACTCTGACGCTGGCCAACAAGCAACAATCTTGCAACCCAATAGACGTGTTCGCAGGCACTTTGGTCAAGCAACATATGTGAGGCCACAAGATGTAGCCTCTGACAGCTCGGGGGATGATCATGCAGAGCACATTCCCAATGAGGCAATGTTTGAGCCCGAGATTGATGAAATGATCGAGACGATCATGGATTCAGAAAGGCTTATCTATGATGATATGAAAAGTGAAGCCGATACGCCATTGTATAATGGAGCACGCATGTCTAGATTGAAAGCACTCCTGGTTCTTCTAAACATGCAGGCAAAGTTTGGATGGAGTGACACTAGCGTCACAACGCTTTTTAGATGACCTATTACAATTAGTTTACTTTAATAAAACTCTAAATGTATAATGATCTGATAGATTTTTACACGACTGTATCGTATTTTTATGTTGTGTAGATTGCTTAAAGAGCACATACTACCAACTGACAATGTGATGCCAGATTCCCGAGATGAAGCAAGAAAGATTTTGCGAAACTTGGGGATGGATTACAATTCTATCCACGCTTGTCCTAATGACTGCATTCTTTTCAGAGGGGAATACATAGACATGGAGAAGTGTCCGAAATGTGATTCCGAAAGATATCGAGTAGATCTCCACGGGACAAAAATTCCACAAAAGGTTTTGCGACATTTTCCTCTGCTTCCTCGCATCAAGCATTTCTTCGAATGTAAGTCCATGGCCGCCCTAGCATCATGGCATGAGGAGAATAAATCTTCGGATGGTGTGCTATGAATTCCTGCAGATTGCGCAGCCTAGAAACATATAGATGGAACATGGTCGGATTTTGCCAGGGAAGCTCGAAATTTGCGCTTAGGCCTGGCTATGGATGGCGTAAATCCATTTGGTCAAAGATCAACATCTTACAGTGTATGGCCCGTTGTCATCGTCAACTACAACATTCCCCCGTGGTTGACTACGAAGAAGGGGCACCTATAGCTAAGCTTGATTGTGCCAGGGCGATATAAAGTGGGGAATATGGATGTGTATCTTCGTCCACTATTGGAAGAGCTACAACAATTGTGGATTGGCATAGAGGTGGTGGATATGAGCTGACACACAAGACGACGGAATGCTTTGATAAGAGGCATTCTAATGTGGACCATGCATGACTATCCCGGGCTAACAGAATGCTCAGGTGATATATTGACACTCCTCACTCAGACACTGTAAATCTTGTTTTTTCCCATAGTTGATCTATTATCATGTGTATACATGCAGGGCTTCAAACAAGCGGATACACAGCATGTGTCACATGTGGACCTAGACTGAATGCACGTAGGGCGCCCTCACTGAAGAAGCAAATCTATGAAGGTCATCAAGCGTATCTTCCAGAGAATCATGTGTTACGTGACGGCTTTTTGGGAAGAGAGCCACCACGGATGTCTGCACAAGCATGGTTAGAGCAGAAGGAGATGTGCGATGACGGATTGCCTCCAGGGATGAAGAGACTATCTCTATGGTACGAGTTACCATACTGGCCCCGACTCATGATCAATCACTTGCTCGATCCAATGCACATATTCAAGAATGTGGGTAATCTACTATGGGACCATCTGACCGGCAAGAAAGATACTTTGGGAGCCAGAGTTGACCTTAGAAATGTGGATCATATGGAGCAATATTGGCCGCAAACAGCGTCTGATGGATCGATAAAACTCCCTAAAGCACCATGGATTTTCACAGGAGCCCAAGAACGCAAAGTAAAAGAGACCATTCGATCTTTGCGGACCCCCACTGGCGTAATGCACTCGCTCCGAACGTGTTTTACTAAAGAAGGAAAGCTTACCGGTTTGAAGTCACACGATTGGCATAAAATGTGTCAGGTACGTTCATAGTGGACTTTAATATCATTGCATAAAATGTGGACTTTAATATCATTGCTGCACATACTTTACAGTTTATTTTACCGGTTGCCATTGAGGGATGTTTGTCTCTCGACATCCGTAACACAATCTACAAACTTGCAAAGCTGGTGCAATGGATCTCACAAAAGGAGATCAACGTAGACTCCATACCATTCTCCAAACTAAATGCTGCGGAGCTTGTGTGCATGTTTGAGAAACATTTTTCTACTACCATGCTAACCATTCAGGTGCATCTTCTTGTTCACATAGTTGATGAGGTGGAAATAGCTGGCACAGTTTATTCCAGATGGATGTTCTTCTTAGAACGTTTCATGAAAACGCTTAAGGGATATGTGCGTCAAAAGGCACATCCGGAGGGTAGCATGGTAGAAGGTTGGTTGGTATCAAAGTCCCTAGTGTACATTGGAGAGTGGCTAGATGGATTTGATAAAGCCCGGGACACGCTATGGAGAACCATAGATGATGAGCGCATATCTGGGATTGTCATGTGCAATCTCGGTGTTGAGAAGAAGATGACGAAAGATCTAGAGGCTAAAATCAACCGATTTTGAATGCTTCACAATCCAGTGATGCAAAAGTGGATTTCACAATATGAGGATGCAAAGCAAGAGCGACAAAGGGCACGAATCGAGTGGAGACAGAGAAGACGACCACCGATGCACTATCCGACGGTTCTGGAGAGCCTACCAACCTTCATGAGCTTAAGATGGTTGCACAACCAATTGAAAAGCGCACAACAATGAGGTGACGAAGTGACTGAGGAAGAGTGGGAGTACTCTAGGGGTTGCGCGACCAAGGTAAGTTTACAATGTACGACTAGCAAGTGACTTTATTTATAAACGTTTGAACGGCCACTCATAATCTTTGTTCGTTGTAGTATAAGTCATACACAGCAGCATGGTGTAAAGGTCGACATTTTAGGGTGGAACGAATCGACAAAAAGTGTTTTACTCAAGATTGTGGAATCATGACAAAATTTGAACAGTCTAGTCGACGACGTTCCTCTGATGCAGATCCTGTGGTGGCGGAACTCACTTACTTCGGCATGCTGCAAGAGATTTTGAGGATCGATTACAGAGGATTTTTTGTCGACTTGTTCGACGTGCAATGGTTCAAGATAATCATGGAGGGTCGCAACGCTACTGTGCGTAGAGGAGAGTCTGGTTTTCTTGAGGTGGATTCTACTAAGAAATGGACTGACCTAAGAGACACTTTTGTACTACCCGAGCATTGTGAACAAGTAAGTATGTAAATAGTTAACATCCCCCTTTTACAAGTTATGTGCTTGAAAGCTCTCATGTAAGTTATGTGGCTCTGGCAGGTAATATTTCATCCTACAAAGTCTACATCAAACTAGTGGTACGTCATAGAGGTAGCCCCTCGTAGTGCAAGGACGTATGAAGGCTACCATGTGCCAATCACAACGCCATCAATGGAAGAGATTAGAGAAGATGCTCAATCAGAAGCCGCTGCGGTGGTGCCAGACGAGCATCAAGATGCTACTACTCTATATGGGGTGCATGCAGAGGAGCTACAAAATGAAACAGAGGATATGTGTTTAAATGGAGAGCTCTATATAGATATAGGAAGTTATGCTGAGTTATGCGAGGATGGGAGAGAGATCTCTTAAAGCCACAAATATTGTATTTGAACAATTTTGCTCCGTGTTGTAAAAGCTCTGGCTCTCTAAATACCTTCCATGGTGTATAATGCTCTTTTCTACTCGCGCTCATATCTTTTGATTGAAAATTCTGAGTTTTCGACTTGCCTCTTCTATCACTCAATTCATTGCGTCATTGTATTTATATGCATCATTACGTCATTGTATTTAATGGTCTTTGCGTCATTGTCTACTCTATTCATTCAATATTAAGTTTAAATATTCGTGTGTTTAATGCAGGTATGGATGATGAGGAGTTTCTTTCTTCTTTGTCACCGTAGCAGAGACAGTGGTACGTGGAGCATCATCGCTCTGGCACATCATCGCGCGTTCCTACTCCATCCGCATCTCCCTCTCTTTCAGAGCATTCGGCGCGCTCCGAAGCTTCGGCGTCGACGAGACGAGCTTCACACTTGTCTAGACACCGACGCTCTAGTGGTGGCGGTGGCGGTGGCGGTTGTTGTGGGGATTCCGCTACCAATGCCTCCACACCGCCTCGTGTTCGACGAGGCTCTTTACCCTCCCCTTCTTTGCCCGCCCCCACACCAGCCACAGCATCGCCATCTACGCCAGGTTTTGCACGGCTGACTGTTCCTAGCAGCTACACACCTCTACCTACTCCGCTAGGAGCCACCCCACTCGACACTCCTCGCTTCGGGGCCTAGACGCCGGTGGAGACACCTGATGTTCGTACCCCCATGAACATGCCGCTAGAGACCCCTACCGGGACACCCAGGTTCACGCGTCACCAGCCAGAGGGCTTGCCTTACTCCGTCGACATCAGCGGCGGCATCATCATGGATGATGACGGCAAGAAGGTGATCTCGTGCATGCGTGGTCTTTGCTCTCAGCTGTTTAGACACTACATACTAAACAAATGGAGTGAAGTACCAAGTGATTTAAAAAACAGAGTCATCAGCATACTTCATGATGAGTTTCCCGTTCCAACACGGGATCAGTGATTCAATGAAGACCTGATGAAGATTCGAATGCACGAATACTGCAAACACAAGCGTTCCGAAGTGCAAAAAGCAATCAAGAATGGGTGGAACAGCCAGATTGGCTGGCCAAAGAAGATTGGAAGAATGCGAAGAAAGTAGCGCGCGAGAATCCCGACAAGTGGAAGCAACAAAAGGATGCAGCCAGAGCGCGAGTAGAGGTAGGGAGCTCGCACCACTTGGGGAGCGGTGGATGGGCATCATTTGAGGCCGATTTTGTAAGTGTTTTCGCATTGCTCTTTATGTTCGATAGTTTAGGGTTTATGAGTTTTTTAATTCTAACATAATGAAATCTTTGTATGTTTTGACAGTGGTCGATGATAGGACGTGATCCCACACCGTACGAGCGCGAGTACGCAGGCAGGAAGGGCTTAAACGCCCTGATGGACATTCTCAGTTCTCGCGGCGGCATGGTTAGTATTAGGGTTTACTCTTTTCTATTTTTTGTATTGTTTTATAAATGTCGTTCTATGTTTATACTTACTGAAAGCTGTCTTATTGTCTTTTTTTGCAGAATCCGACAGATACGCCGCTTGGACGCGATGAGACGTCTGACTAGACGACGTCAGTTTAGCCGTAGCTAGATAGCATTAGCTTAGGGTTTCTCATAGCTTATGTATCATGAGACGGATTATATACGTCTTTTTGAACCATGTATATTATTACATCTGTCACCGCAGTTCCATTTGCC
This sequence comes from Adiantum capillus-veneris, assembly GCF_014529385.1. Taxonomy (NCBI): domain Eukaryota; kingdom Viridiplantae; phylum Streptophyta; class Polypodiopsida; order Polypodiales; family Pteridaceae; genus Adiantum; species Adiantum capillus-veneris. The sequence goes on along the minus strand of NC_140934.1, from coordinate 157,154,080 downwards.
AATCAATTCTTTATGCCTATGATGTTGTACAATTGTCATTATTACATTTGCCAATCAATTCATTTTGCCTATGATGTGTACAATTGTCAATTTTGCAAACAATGCGTCTTGTGGGTGACTATTTTGGGTCTATTATCTACCCTTGCACTTTTTTTAAAAAGTGAATCAAGTACAATATGGTTGATGGGTGGCAGGGCATTCAATGCCCTGTCACCAAAAAAAAATTCTCTCGGGCGTCGCTATAACCATCGCTATTTATGGCTCTGTAGCATCGCTATGAGCATCGCTATGGTCTTCTGTGTAAACGTCTCTATAACCGTCGCTATGACCGTCGCTATGGGCGTCACTATATATCGATGCTCATAGCGATGCTTATAGTGACGCTCTCGTAGCGACGGTTTTAGCGACGCCGGGGGTTATAAAAACCCAGTGCATTTCCGTCGCTAACAGCGTCACAAGAGCACACAACCTCTTGTAGTGCAAATAGCAAGTCTAAGGGTGCAAGTGGGAAGAGAAGGGAGGAGAGTGGAGGACTTGTCCCACATGCTCTCATTCCCTCTTGAGGAGGTAGGGTATATATATAAGAGTGAGTCTAGTATATATCATAAGAATGAGGACTCAGGCCTGAGCCTGGGCTTGGGCTTGGGCAAAGGATCCCGATCCCGATCTAACTTTTATACAAACCAACCCGTCCGTTTTTATAACTCACGTTTTTTATTTCTGAAAATCTAACCTCCCCCTCACTCACGTTTTTATTTTTCGATTTTTTTTTTCAAAACAGATTTTTAAATTTTTTTTTGGGAATATTATTTGGTACGCGTTTTGGTGCGCGTTGACCTCACCTACCTACTTACTGTCTCGTCTACCTACTGACCTGCTAATCAGTGGTTCACCTAATTACTAACCTACTTAATTAACTAACTGTGCGCCTAACTGTGCACAAACCAGGAAACACAGAAAATACAGAAAATTGAAACTTGACAGAACTGTGCAGTGCAAACCAAAAAATGCAAAAAAAACGCAAGAAATGCTAACTGTGTGACTAATGCTAACTGTGTGCAAACAGAAAAACAGAATTTTGCTAACTGTCTAACTAATACTAAATGTACGCAGCAGAAAAACAGAAAATGAAAACTGTGTGCAACAGAAAACAGAATTAACAACTTGCAGAAAAAATACGCCTTCCTCTCCCTCTTCTTTCCTACTGCAAACCACTCATACAAGAAGCAGAAAGTGCCTCTTGGGCTTAGTGCAGGGCTATTCCCCGGCAGCGGCACCAAAAATGTGCGCTCCTTGCCGCACTGTCAAAGCAAAGGACTTGCTGATACACCGTGTGCGAGCCACAAATGGCTCCCAACACACAACAAGCCTAAACTAGCAAGCTCAAGAGAGCAAAGGGTGTGTCACTCACCGCTCTATGCTCGCCTTCGTAGTGGATTCCTCGCCGCAATGAAGAAGAAGCTGCAGTCGTGCCGCGATCAACCGCCTCGCTGCCGTCGTGCCTTCGTAATGCTCGATCGCACACACACTCTCCCTCTCTCTCTCTCTCTCTCACACACACACACACACAAGGAGGTGAAGAAGAAGAAGATGGAGATGGAGATGGAGCAAGAGCACTCTTCTATTGCACAATGAGAGAATGAGTGAATTTTAGGTTTAGTTGTCTTTTATATGAGCTCACCCCATTCACACTTGGGCGCCCATGCTTAGCCAACTAATCCCTTGAATGTTCCAGTTAGAGTGCGCCTATCATCGGCGATCACCCTTACTCTGTTCCTATTGGTCCGACAAGCCCGGTACCTGACTCTAAATAATACAACGTCTATAGATCATAGGGTGTTCGTGTGCCGTGAGGGTTAACATATGTGTCATGTTTCCTTTGCACTAAAAGTACTAGTGAACAGAATAGAGAGGAGCTAGGCCTCACCATCCCTTTTTCCACCAATTCATGCAATTGCCTCATGATCTCCTTTTCTTGAGCTTGTAAAGCTGCTTCCTAGTAGAAGCTCTATTGCATGGTCTCATCATCCCCTCGTTTTGGAGGTAGCTCACTAGGGATGTCATCATTGAAAACATCTTGAAATCCATTTAGGAAACTAGATAACTCTAATTTTTCTTGATTCCCTATTGCTACTTGTGAAAACATTAGAATCATTTACAGATTCTCTAACAAAAATCATATATTTAAAAATAGAGCTTTTCATTGACTTATCAAAAGCAAACGTATTTACCAGGGATATGGTTTCCTCGAATGGTTGGCATCTATGTACATGCCCTTTTTCCTGTAGGTGAAGTAGATTCTCTTTTTAGGGAGCTTCATGTTGGTAGCCATGCGATTGAACCATAGTGCCCCTAGGATAACATCATCATGTTGGAGAGGAGAGATTTAAAAAAAGTATTCTTTGTTGAAGCCTCAACTTCCCAATCAAGGGAGTAACGGAGGCTTGCTATCCCTTGAAAGCTGTGTTAGTAGTTACAGTATCTCCCATCTTAAAAGCTTGAATGCCCAACTTGGTGGCCAACTCCGTTGTTTGATATGAAGTTGTGAGTAGAGCTAGGGTCAAACAAGATGAAGGCATCATGCTCTCTTACTTTCCCCCAAGCATAGGAGATGAATGAGCCTTTGCAACAGTGAGTATCCTCTTTTGGATCTTCAACCATAGAAGCTCTAGGAGTGTCATTGCAAACATTTCTTTTGGGGCAAGAACGATAACCATGCCCTTGCTCCCCACACTTAAATCATTTATGGTCTTTATAAAAGGCCTCTAATTCTTTGGGAGAGAGCTTATTTTTTTACCTTTGTAAGATCCTTTCTCCTTGGGCTTGTTGTTGTTGGTGCTGGTGTTTTCTTGGGAAGAGTTTTGAGCATTTCTCTTCCCTTTAGATTCATTTCAATCTTTGTTTTCCATGGACTTGAAATTTCTTCTCATCCCTTGTTGGAAATTGATCCTTGAAGCAACCATAGTGTCGTGGATGGCTTCGGTCATAGTGCTAAGCCGTTCTAAGTTGACATACTCGGCCATTTCTTCAGGTAATACCACACAAAACTGTTGCTTTTGTTAAATAAATTCTATCCTTTGAAAGACTATAGTATTGAGATGTAAACCCCAAAAATTTATATATTTTTGGATAGACTCGTTGAAGAGTAGCTTCAAACTCCGCCATTTGGTAAGCACTTTGTCCTTTGCATCGCTTGCAAGGAATTGCTTCATGATGGAAACTCATAGATTTTTCCATGTCTTTGGGGCCTTGCTGTTGCCATGAAGGCTAGCCCACCATTGACAAGTAGATTTCTGGAAGTGCATAGCTACATGGTGTAGCTTGGAGGACTCCGTGAAGCCCTTGTTTCCAAAGGTCTCATCAAATTGTTGGATGAAGGCCAATACTTTGTTGGTGGCACCAAAGGTGCCATCATAGGTGAGAAAAGAGATACTCTTTCCTCCTTCTTTGAATTACTTAAGCTTTTGGAACCTTTGCCATGCAGGGTAATTTTTGCAATGTCCTCTCCTCTTGTATTCTCTAGGAGAATAACTATTGCTTTCATCAGAAGAGGAGGAAGGTGAAGAAGAAGGAGAAGAGGGTGGCCTCTTTCTTCCTTTGTTTCCTCTCTTCCCTTTTGGAATGACAAGAAGAAGGACTATGGGTTGACCGTTTCCTCTTGGGAGGAGTTGGCGATAGTCTAGACCACCATCTTCATGGAGCCACATCTTTAGAGGAACTTAGGGATTCACTTCTTTCTCGTTCTTTGGATTCCTCTTCTCTTATGGGAGAGATTTTCATTTCGGGAGTCTCGTCAAGAGGCCTCCTAAACTCGCTCTCCTCTTGGAGAGGAAGGGAAATCCCATAAGCACAAAGTTATTGGGTAACTTCTGCTTGCAAAGTAGGGTTGCCCATAGCTTGATGCAACCTAATAACAAGATAATTGATAAACATGGGGGCATCATCATTAGCACCTTCATGTGCAAAATCAAAGTTATCAATGTTCATTCTACTCTCTTGGTTATTATCAGCAATGCTAATTATACTTATGTGTTTACTTAGTGTATTCTTTGGCAACTCAAAACCTTAGTTGCTACTCCTCTTAGCCTTTGAAAATAAGCACTTAAGTATCTACACCCATGGATCGAATTGGTGAATTATAAGTAATGGGGTGGGTCTAACATCGCAGAATTCTCGAGGGATAGCTCCTTTCAGACTTCTTATGGCTCAATAATGGTAAAGCCGTAGGCAAGTCTAAAAAGACCCCATTATTAAGACCAAAGCTCCCGAGGTGTGCACCATATCCCACATAGTGGGCTCAACAAAACCGATAATAGATCACAATCCCACTTACCCTAATATAATAAACAAATCAACTAATAGGATACTTAAGGATCTCTCTTCTTAAGCAAGAAAAGAGAAAGCAAATGCTCTGATACGAATGCAATGGGAATTGCCTATAAACTTTGAGAATAGCAGAATTAAGAGGATTAAGGTGAGCATTTTTGTGAGATCACTTTGAGAATATAGAGGGTGAACTTAATTGATGGTAGCAACATAAACATAGTACTTAACTAACTTGGCATGAACAATATTTTTGCAAGAGAGAGAGTATTAGAGAACATGATAATAGTTGAGGACCGGATTTACTTGGAGCCAGTCCCCCCTCCAAAAGGCGGTAGTATTATAGATTCTCCCTTCAAGATAGACTTTGTTACGATACAATCTTTGTATTCCTTGTGACCTTCGTGATGCTATGAAGATGGAAAGATTCATGCATCACGAGCTTAACATAAACTTTGCAAAAAGCATTAACTATCCCAAGCCTCAGTCTCAAGGTCTCAAACACCTGCGAAGGTGGAGAGAGCTAGCGGGGGATGAGGGTAGGGAAGAGGAATAAGAAACATTCCATAGGAGAAAGAAATAGTTCCTCACTCATCATCACTCTTCTTGCTTAGCATAGCATAATAGCATAGTAAGGAAGATGAAGAAGATGGAAAGCTTAAGCATTGAAGCATGGCTCCTGGTTGGATTTTCATTTCATAGCCAAGAGTGTTTGTGTAGACTCTCCACTTCTGCACAAGCTTGGAGAAGGATGTGAGAGAGTTTACCCCCCCTCTCATGCTTGGTCCACCTCTCTCTCTCTCTCTCTCATATTATTTTATTATTTCGTTTGGACATGTGTCCTCTTTTTTCTCTTTGAGAGAAAGAACTTAATTATTTATTTTTATGTATCTAAATTCTCATTGGACCCCTTTAAAACCTAACCAATAGCATTCAAGCACACCATGTGGACCACATGTGGATGATCATTTGAATATGTGTTTTTTATGCTTATTAAGTCATTTGGTTGAATTGAATACTTCAAAGACTTAGTCAATCAAGAAAGCATGTGTCTTTTATGCTTCTTAAGTCATTTGTTTTGAATTGAATACTTCAAGCCTTAGTCAATCAAGCAGGACGTCCATGTCTCTTGAGAATTTATCTTTGATTTCAACATTACAAAAACCTTAGTCATTTAAGCATAAAAACAAACAAAGCTTTGGGCAAAGTTCCCACAACCACTTTAAGCGTCTTAGCACCTCATGCTTGGGTACGATTCTCACCTCGAGGTTAGCCCTAGCTTGCGTAAGGTCAAAGAACTTTTTAACACTAACTTTTGGAGGTCTTTAATGAAGCTAACTCTAAGGTCTTTTAAGATCCATTAGATGCATGTTGCTCTTTGATAGACTACCTCCGTTTGGACCCCTTTTGAGATGTAACCATCTCTCCTCTTGGTCTTGCTGAGGTAAATCTAAGAGCACTTATTGCACATTGCTCTTTGGTGAGTTTTTTAGTTCTAACATAATGAAATCTTTGTATGTTTTGACAGTGGTTGATGACACGAAGTGATCCCACACCGTACGAGCGCGAGTACGCAGGCAGGAAGGGCGTAAACGCCCTGATGGACATTCTCAATTCTCGCGGCGACATGGTTAGTATTAGGGTTTACTCTTTTTTATTTTTTGTATTGTTTTATAAATGTCGTTATATGTTTATACTTACTGAAAGCTGTCTTATTGTCTTTTTTTTGCAGAATCCGACAGATACGCCGCTTAGACGCGATGAGACGTCTGATTAGACGACATCAGTTTAGCCGTAGCTAGATAGCATTAGTTTAGGGTTTCTCATAGCTTATGTATCATGAGACGGATTTTATACGTCTTTTTGAACCATGTATATTATTACATTTGTCACCGCAGTTCCTTTTGCCAATCAAGTATCTTTACACTTTTTTTAAAAAGTGAATCAAGTACAATATGGTTGATGGGTGGCAAGGCATTCAATGCCCTGTCACCAAAAGAAAAATTCTCTCGGGCGTCGCTATAAGCGTCGTTATTTATGGCTCTGTAGCGTCGCTATAAGCGTCTCTATAGTCATCTGTGTAAACGTCGCTATATGCGTCGCTATAGGCGTCACTATATAGCGACGCATATAGCGACGCCTATAGCGACGCTCTCGTAGCGACGCTCTTAGCGACGGTTTTAGCGACGCCGGGGGTTATAAAAACCCAATGTATTTCCGTCACTAACAGCGTCACAAGAACACACAACCTCTTGTAGTGCAAGTTGGAGGATAAGGATGTTGTTCACTTGAATAACCATTCTAATGAGACACAACAATCCCCTTTCCTTGCCTCCTCCTCCCCCCTTCTAAATTTAACCATCCCCTTGCTTATTTTTAAGTTTAGGAGGCTAATTATTAAGGGCCTACTCCTTGCTTGTACACTTATGTACCCCCCCCCCCCCCCCCCCCAAAAAAAAAAAAAAAAAAAACTCTTGCACTTACGTGGTACAATAAGTTTCCCATGGTTGATCCCATGGGGTTTAATTTGGTTATGGTAACCTACTCTCAACTATTCAAAAGGCAAAACCATTTGTGTAGGGTGGTGGAGGCCCCCCACCAAAACTATAAGAATATACACACTTTTCAAGGCATTGGATGTCACATTGGTATGGAGCCTTGTAAGGGAATTTGAGGGCCCTCCCAAGGCACCTTTAGAGGGCCTATGCGAACTCTAGCCCTTTTACATGACGACATTGGTGATGAGCAAGGCAGCACACCCAATTGTATCATGTGTCCATATATCCAACTTTGAAGTAGGAATGTACAAGATTTTTTCATCATGATTTTAAATGTGACATTTTAATATTCCAAATTGGAGTCATTGTTGAGTTGGTGAGTACGCGGTTCATGTATGTATCTTCTACAAGACTATAAATAGTAGCTTGTACTTACATTAATAATAACAAGCATAGGGAATATTAAATCATTTAAGATGGCCTACCCTTTGATAACTCTAGTATATAAGCAATAATAAAAGTACTAACAAGTGAAAGGGTCACGATGGCTTTTTAAAACAATAAGAAAGTGATAAAATCATTATAAGCAATAATAAAAGTACTAACAAGTGAAAGGGTCATGATGGATTTCTAAAACAATAAGAAAGTGATGAAATCATTAGGTTGAGTTTAGCTAGAATTCTATAAGTTGAAGTAGTGTTTGGGAATGTCTCTTTAATTAAGCAACCGAGTGTCCTCCTTGCAAAGAAGCAGACCAAAAATATTAGCAATTTTTTTGAAACTTGTAGGATTTTTGAACTAATTTTTGACATCATTACACTAGTTTTTCTTCTCTTTACCATGGTTTGTTGATGTATATATATATATATGTGTGTGTGTGTGTGTGTGTGTGTGTGTGTGTGTGTGTGTGTAAACAGATACATACATAAATAAATAAATATATATATAAATTTATTTATATAATAAAAATAACTCATTAACATATATTATATATTTACTTATTTATTAGTGTGTGTGTGTGTGTTTATATATATAATAGATAGATTAATAAATAAATTTACATATATAATAAAAATAACTCATTAACATATATTATATATTTACTTATTTATATAGTGTGTGTGTGTGTGTGTGTATGTATGTATGTATATGTATGTATAGAACATACCAGAATTATGCAAGATGAAGCTTCACTTTATCATTCTAAAAGAATAGAATGCAAGAGAGGTCAAGCCATGTGAGGAAGTGAAATTAAAGGGGAAATAAACAAAAATATTTAATACTTCAAAACCAAAATAACATTTAAGGTAAGTCTCAATCATCACTGAAAACATTGAAAGTATGCTTAACCCAACACTTCTCTAAGGCTTCTTTTAGAAAGCCAAAAATACATCTATCTAAGAGTGAGTGTGTGTTAGAGAGAGAGAGAGAGAGAGAGAGAGAGAGAGAGAGAGAGTTACAGAATATGCATCAAGCGGGAGATGTGCTATGGATGTGCACACTATTTCCTACTCACTTTGTATAGGGTCTTGGGCTCATTGGGAGTTCCAAAGTTGTATATGCTAGCTAGAGAGCTCAAACTAAAATCCATAGTAGAAGGGATTGTGGTGAAATCCTTTATAAGGAAGCCTTTATGCAAGGAGGCTTGATTCTTGAGTATCCACTCTTGAGGATCCATTCTTGAGTATCCACTCTTGAGGATCCACTTTTGAGAGCTCTCTCTCTCTCTCTCTCTCTCTCTCTCTCTCTCTCTTGAGTATTCACTCTATGGATGGCCTAGCTTTGAGCTTAATGCCCATGATTAAGAGACTAGTGTTAATCCATTGTAATTAGAGAAGCTTTCTTAATCTAATCTCTACTTTCTCACTAGTCTCAATTCTTCTATTCCATTATGTCATGAAGTAGTTTCACCTTTCTCATTATTCTAGATTTGAGCGTGTGTGATAGCTTCTTACTTATTAACCACTCCTATCCTTCTATGAGCATTCAAATTGTGATATTTAACATCTCTAATTAGTTTGATTAAGTTGGTTATTAATCTTGTAATTAGTATATGTGCCCTATTGTTTGCTTGTGTGTGGATGGTTTTTATGAAACTCTAGCATCATTCACCTTGCGTGTATAGCTTTTGATGAAGTGCCTTGATTGGCATGTGGTGATTGGACAGGCCAACACCAATGCAATTAGTGTGTGCTTATCAAAAGTGTGCTTAGAGATTCTAGTCTATGGTAAGTCGGACTTCGGTGGGCTTAATGTGTGTAGGTGATGCTTGATTGATGATGTGATTAGAGTTAGTGATTGATGACTAATCTCTATTGCATTGGATAAACATTCTCTTGAATCCTCTCATTTGATACATCCGATGCTCGTGCTTCCATGCCCTAGCCGGGTTGCCGATCCTAGGATTGATAATTTTGTTGGTCTTCGGTTGATTAGGCTATGCTACGATTGCCCCCAACATTTGGCGCTGTCCCGACAACTACACCAAATGTTGGGGACAATCATAGCATAGCCTAATCATCCCAAGACCAATAAATCAATCCTAGGATCGGCAACCCGGCTAGGACATGGAAGCACGAGCATCGGATGTATCGAATGAGAGGATTCAAGAGTATGCTCATCCAATGCAATAGAGATTAGTCATTAATCACTAACTCTAATCACATCATCAATCAAGCATCACCTACACACATTAAGCCCATGGAAGTCCAACTTACCATAGACTAGAATCTCTAAGCACACTTTTGATAAGCACACACTAATTGCATTGGTGTTAGCTTGTCCAATCACCACATGCCAATCAAGGCACTTTATCAGAAGCTATACACGCAAGGTGAATGGTGCTAGAGTTTCATAAAACCCATCCACACACAAGCAAACAATAGGCCACATACACTAATTACAAGATTAAGAACCAACGTAATCAACCTAATTAGAGATGTTAAATATCACAAATTCAATACTCATAGAAGGATATGAGTGGTTAATAAGTAAGAAGTCATTACACACACTCAAATCTAGAATAATGAGAAAGGTGAAACTAGTTCATGACATAATGAAATAGAAGAATTGAGACTAATGAGAAATTAGAGATTAGATTAAGAAAGTTTCTCTAATTACAATGAATTAGCACTAGCCTCTTAAGCATGGGCATTAAGCTCAAGGCTAGGCCATCCACAGAGTGAACACTCAAGAGAGAGAGAGAGCTCTCAAAAGTGGATCCTCAAGAGTGGATACTCAAGTATGAAGCCTCCTTTCATAAAGGCTTCCTTATAAAGGCTTTCACCACAATCCCTTCTACTATGGGTTTCGGTTTGAGCCCTGTAGCTCGCATATACAACTTTGGAACTCCCAATGAGCCCAAAACCTTATACAAAGTGAGTAGTAAATAGTGTGAACATCCATAGCACATCTCCTGCTTGATGCATATTCGGTGTAGCCTGTGTTAGCCGTTGCTAACATTCCCCCCTTCCTAATTTGGTGCCCGTCCTTGTGTGCCGGAGAAGCAAAACATGGTGACATGGTAAAAAGCAAGTCCATGGAAGAAATATTGAGCTGCAAAACATAAGAACAAGTAATGAGCATCAAAGTTCAACAAGGACAAAAACATGAAGTACAATGAATAATCATGCAAAGTGAAATTTTTTTGCTTCTAAGATGGGTGAATTATAGTAAAAAACTAAACAACGTAAAGCAAAAGAACACTCAAACTATCATGAAGATTAAACCACTAGAAATTTCAGTTTTATGCATGAAACACAAGCAATCAATGATAACCCTAGGCTAATGCAAGGTGATAAACCTACTAGCCTAAAAACTATGTGACCAATATTAATAAATCATTCAAGTCTATCATGTCTATGGGCTATAAAAAAGCTCCTAATCTATTAGTACATTGTCATAGCTTTTTGAAGCTCATGGAAGTTTGTTTTTGTCATTCATAGAAAAAAGTAAAGCACAATACAAGGCTACCACCCCAAGGCAAGTCTAGGTACGACTCTTGGCTTTTTAAACCCTCAAGAAGGTGTTCCAAGAATCTACTAGCTTACCAAGGTGATGGCTAACCCCTATCAACCCAGGGCATCGGTTTAGGGCCTTGACCAAGCAAGCCAAGGTGATTCCCCTTGCCTGCCAAGTGCCAATAAGGCGCTAGGCCTTACATAGACACAACATAACATAGAAATTTTCTTTTCATGTGTCTAATAGCATTTTTGCTACTTTTTTGGACACTTTTTTGCTTCATTGATTCATTTTTTTAGCACTTTTTTATTGCTTCCAACATGAGATTATATATGGCAATTGGACTAAAGGACTAAAGCCTAATCATAGCCCTAGGTCATGTTAAAGATAAATGGATTATTAAAACAATCACTAAGAGTCGAGAACTAATGAGAAATGAACCTACATTAACCTAAGGTCAAGGCCAACTACCTATGATTAGCACACATAACGCTAGTTTTTTTAATGAGTTAATATTCACAAAGCAAAGTGTTGAAACTTTAGTATGCCTAGCTTTTGTACATGAAAGAACCATAGCTTAGAAGAAAAGATTATTTAAGCCAAGCATAGACAATGGAGAGATGAACAAAAGAGAAAAATCATGGAAGGATTTCACCTATTCATGCTCTTTGTGCATCCTTGAGAAAGCATCCCCTTTGTGTAGAGAAGTCTCTTGATCCTTTTATTCACAATCCAAGCTTTTTGAAGCTAAGTGTAAACATAAGCTACAAAAGCCATTTATTTGAAATCCAAAAACACACAAAAAACATTATTGAAAACCTAAAGCTATGGTCTTGTATACCCAAATTTGCCAAAGGGAAAAAACCCAAGGGAAAAAAGTACCTTTGGTTATGCACATGATACTCTTTAGTAGCCATTTATGCATACATATCAAAATGAGAGAGAATGAGCTTCTACATAAGCGAATTTTACAATTTTTGCAATCTCTCATGTATAATTCAAAAGTTGATTAATTCTAGCTCAGATGAAAGTGAAGATTTAAAGCAAGCCATGAGCTAGAAATAATGCAATTTTTGAATGAATTTGAAATGGCTCTTGAAAGCCAAAATTTTCAATTTTAAAGCTCCAAACAAGTTGTCTAAAAAGTAGTTCAAATGAAATTTTACAATTTTAGAGAAATCTATGAGCTAGAGATGATTGCAACTTGTTGGAATGAAGCGAATGGCTCTCAATCGCCAAATTTTGTATTTGAAAACTCTCAAAAAAGTTAGGTAAACACTAGCTCAAAATGAAAAAATTTAAATTTTGACCAAGCTATGAGCTAGCATGTATACAACTTTTAATCCAAAGAATTGGAATGGATCTAACTAGCCACATTTTGCAATATTTTGCAATGCCGAAATCCCGTATCTACAATGGAATCCCTCTTTGCCACAACTCTTCAAAATAAAGCTCAATTGTTAGTGCATGAAAGCATTTGTCATTCAAAGTAAGCACTAAAAAATGTCATGATCAATCACAAAACTAAAAATGATACTTCTCTCCCATGGTCATTCAAAAATCTCAATGGTCAGTGCTATGCAGTGATTTGCAGTCAAATCAAGCACCTAAACAATTTATAACAATGCCAAGCCCAAACTTTAATGCTCTCTTTTGGCTATCAAACAGGCTCAATTTTAGTGCTTCGCAATGATTTTGCATTCAATTTAAGCATTAAAATGCATATCCAATGCCATTTTCAAACACAAAATCCCAACCAGACAAACACAACTCATCATCCAGTGTAACTCTCACATGAAGCTCACACGCATTCCAAAAAGAGCTTTCCATTTAGTGCAATGAGAACTTAAATCAAGCCAAGCACTAAACCACGTACGAGCCAAATTATTAGTGCAGGGTATGAAATCATCACACAATCATAGCTTTATTCGATGCCCACATGTTGCTCTTACATAGAAAATATCGCATACGTAGCAAACTAAGTCTCAGATGATGGTGCATGGCTCTTGATAGCCAAAATTTGTAAGTGAATTATTCTACACTGTCAATTTTCCATTCAAAGCTCAATTATTTTTTAGTGCATAAGCATTTTCGAAATGAGAAAAAGCACTAATAAATGCAAGAATCAAACACAAGTCATATGCCTTGCATTGAAAGACCTAGTGCAACACAATGACCACAGATGAAAATGAATAGCTCATTCATACTTTTCATAAAATGAATCCATTTAGCCCATGCTTTTCATTTTGCAATAAGAAGAAATTGTGCATTTAATGTTTTGGATTTCATGGGCTCAAGTAGTGTTGAGAGAAGAATTTTAAGCTCGAGGTGATGGAAAGTATGGGACTCCCCTTGTTTTTTTCTATTCTTAATTTCATCTAAAAAAGGTCAATTTTTGTTTTTTGGTTTTTTTTTGTGGTCATTAGGAAAAATATGAACCCTCTAGGGGCCCTTTGGGATTAAGGTTAATTAGAGGCCAGCCAATGAGAAGAGGGTGGTGGACACACTCTATGCCCTCAAAAATGTAGGGGGACAAAGTAGGCTTACACTTTTTAAATGGGCTCTTACCTAGTGAGAAGGGGGGGGGCATATGGAACCTCCAACTTCCCTCCTTTTTGATCCGGTTTTGAAAAAATCCCAAAAATTTGAAATTTTTCAAAAATTTCAAAACTCAAATTTCATCTACTGAAAACCCCCCTAAAACTATTTAATTGTCAAAAAAGCATTTTTTGATCTCAAAAAGTCAAAACGTGCATCCAAAAATCCTAAAATTCAAAATTTTTTAAAAACTTAAAAAAAATCTTTTTTTGCTATCCAGAGCTCCCCCAAAATTAGTTATTAGGCAAAAAGGGATTTTCTCTCTCTAGAACCCCTTTTCCAACCCCTCCTTGGTTGCAACCATCACACTCATCCTCTACTCCAACACTCTCTCTCTTTACACCATCTCCATTGCTGCAGCAAGAAAGCTCCTCTCTTCTCCCCTACCACCTTCCATTGCCACACCAAGCAAGGGTTATCCACCTTCTCCTCCCAGTGCCACACCAAGCAAGGGTTGTCCACCTTCTCCTCCCATTGCCACAAGGGTTGACCATTTTCTCATATCACTTTATCACACCTACATTGTAGCAACAAGCAAGGTTCTTCTCCTCCTCCTAGTTTGCTTTGCTCAACCATGGCCAACTCTACTTCGCAAAGGCGACCAAAGGATGAGGTCACAGCACTTGCATGCCACAACACTAGAGGTGTAGATGATGAGTGGGTGCCACACAAGTTCACCAAAGGTGCTTGGGTATACATGCAACCATCTGTTGTTGGCCCTCATCGTGTGCGGAATCGTGCAAACTTGGATCGTCATTGGAAAGGAAAGCTCCTTGGCTTCAAGAACCGCAAAAACAAGGGGACCATAGCCATTGTGCAACATGTTTTCTCAATGTCAACCATGCACTTGCAACAACCACCTCGATTTCCAACACATTGTAAGTACATGTTTTGAGAATACAAAGCTAGGTGTGAAATCACAGTGTAATGTTATTATGGATTCATACTTAACATTTGTCATGTATTTATAGTCATATTTCCATCCACGTTGGTGGAGGAGCAGCCACTACATAGTCTCTCCGGCACATTCAATGCTATACATGCGGATATTGGAGCAATAATGTTCCCGCATCTTTGCCCAACCAAACTGGTTCAAAGAAGGATTTTCTTCTATTCTCACTCCTATATTGTCCCTACTTCTACACAAGCATTTGGAACGCTTGAACCCATCAAAGTAACTTCCTTATTAAGTATGGAGTGGCCGGTCCCAGTTTTGTGGTCGGTAGCATCTTTCAAGCAAAAGATGATAATGGATGTCCAAAACTCTTTGAAATACTCTAAAGCTTCTAGGTCTGTGGGCTTGAGCTGGTGTTTGCCTATTCATTGTTTTGTGCACATTTTTAAAGAGTTTGGATTTGTGGAGACTACCACAATGCTTGTATGTAAAGATGCGTATTACGAGGAATTAGGAAGGCTTTTAGAAGAGGACTGGGGTTTTGTGGAGGGCATGCACAACGGGGACCGGTACCGTTGTAAGGTTGGAGCTTCAGGTATTGGAATGCGCTATTTGAAATCCCGCACCTCCTTGTACATACGATTTCACTATGATCGTTGGATGTGCAAGCTTAGAGTGTGGACTCCTTTACAGAGTGTAGACGGTGCTATTGCAAGCTTTGACATTGCAGTGAAGATGCCCAACGATGCTTTGGAGGTAGTCCAAGTGAACAAGCATTGGACTCTCAGTAATGTTCGAGAACATTTGGTTATTATGGGTTTTGAGGCCCTTCAACAAGCACAATTTCGTTTACAAGGTCACAAGGTGAGAATCCTTCCACCACATTTTCAATACATCATGGTTTGTCGATCATTAGATGCTTATTGTAATGAATGTCCGCAGATTGGGAAGAGAATGGAAGACAAATTGAAGGTCGAGGAGGACTGGGGGATAGATGGAACTATGCTATCGATCTTATAACTTTGTAACTCTTGCAATTTTCATATTGATCCCCGTTGTAATCAACATGATTTGCTTCGGCAAATCATGCCTTTGAATATAATTTTTTGCATTGGGATGAGAAAGCATTTTTTGGTGAAAGTGCCTTTTTTTTTAATGTCTTAAAAAAAGAGTACATTATAAAAGGGGGGCCACCTAACTCATTCACTATTTTCACTTTTGCAACTCCTGAGCTCCTCCACTCTCTATCCACACCCCAGGCTAAACATGGATGCTGCCACAACCTCTGCATCTGTACCCACATCCACCCCTTTGTCACGCTTCATCCTCTTCCTCAAGGACACCAAATACAAAGGGAAGTTGGACCTCCACACCTTTTTTACTCGTCTCCCTGACCTTGACGCCACAGTTGCCCTTCACATGGATGCATTTGAGGAGATTTCTGCGTTCATGGAGGATCACATCATAAAATATTCTGTATCTATCCCCCCACATACAGGGATCTGGGTGCCTTGCGATCTTTTGCGCTATATACACAAAGGTGATCGCCCATTCGCCAAGCGGTTGCAATGATTCCAAGAAATTGCAACCAATGCAGGCCATTACTTGGACAAGCAAGCCCCTGGGGTGTCAGCGCTCAAGAAGTGCAAGTTGGGGGTGGAGTACCTTTCTCGGCTCGCAACATTTATCTTCTTGGTGAGCGAGGAACCTGATTTGGAGGAGCTCCGCTTACCACACCTTCAAGTTGGGTCCTTTATCAAGGACACCAAGGAGCAGCAGGTTATCCCCATGAACCCTGCAGCGGAAGGAAAAGCACACCAGCTCGAGTACCCTAGGGGTCTTGAGGAAGTGGTTGAGAAATCCATAGTTGCGGCTGGCCCTAGTGACACTCTAGTGCCACTACCACTGACGGATGTGGCTATCCCAGAGGTAGAAATTAGCCGCTTCTCCTCAGTGTTAGTGGATGGGGAGGAGTTTGTGTTCCTGCATGATTTGGAAAAAGCATTTGGCCTGCGCATGGATGAATGCTTGAGCGTGCTATGCAACAACAGCAAATGTCCCTTAGACAATACGCCAGATGCCCTAGAAAGCAAGCTCTTGCCAGATGGGGACTCTGTTGCTAACACTATTGCAGTTGTATGTGCGGAGGTCCTGGCAGCAGAGCAGTTGCACGTGGTTGATGAAGATTTCCAAGCCACGCAAGCCAAGGTTGAGGTTGCTAGGATGCCTATGCCATTATGCAACCTCCCATCTGATGATCCAAAGCTTGTATCTGTGGTGCATGGGACCATTGACTTGGATGCAAAGGGCAATAGGGAGGAGGATGACAAGGAGCAGGAGGTAAACTGTATCCTAATTTTCATGTTACTATTTTATCCTTCGTTGTCTTTTTTCTCAACCTTTATCGGTTTATGACAGGATGTTGTGGAGGTTGACGATTTTGCTGCAAGGACGGGTGGCAAGCGGACGGGCTTTGGACCTCAAGCTTCCCTTGCGCATTACCTCGGACAACTCCCCCCTGGCGATGTGGCCATTATCCATAATGAAGTTACTCCCCAAGCCCATTTTATGACTTGGTCGTTAAAAGCTTTGAGCAAGTTTTTGTGTTTGAGTACCATTGCTCAAACTGCGCATCAAGTGTTCCTAGTGTGTAGATCCCTTGTATGCACAGCGTTTGGAACTGGCTTTCGTGGTAAAGTGCTTTCCCAGATAGGGATACATGCTTCCATTGGCTCAACTGACCCAAATGCCATAGCGCAGTCCCTCTTGACTAGGGAGTTGCCTTACGCGCAAAATAGGCGCTAGGAAATGGTCAAAAAAATTCTGAACTCCTCAGATACATGATGTAAAATCACCGTGCTAGAAGGAATAAAAAATATTTGAAATTGTCTCTCTATATTGCAAATTCTTTTCAATTTGATTTGTCAATCTTGAAAATTGTTTCAATTGGTGATATGAATTGTTTTTTGACTTTGTTATTTCAAGGTATGTAATTGCAGTAAATTTGAGTATAATTGTGATTTTTAAGTACCCTAGGGGGTTAGATTAGCCTATAAGGGGCAAAAAATGCCTGGCCACAAGGGCGCGCAAATGGCCCATCCATCAGTTTTGGATGGGCCATTTGCGCGCCCTTGTGGCCAGGCATTTTTTTGTCCCTTATAGGCCAATCTACCCCCTAGGGTACTTAAAAAGCACAAATTTATTGCAATGGATTGGTTTTGCATCATTCATTTAAATGCAACCTTTTTATGGCAATTCCAGTATATGTTCACACTCAAGGACACTAGAAAAGCTCAAATCAATTATGAAATGAAGTTTCCAGCAAACTATCACTTGCTTTAGTTCTACCTACTACACCCTTGCACCAAAAAGTCAAATTACATTGGACACTTGGTTTCCCAATATGTTATTTGTTTTGATATCCTATAAGGAATTCAAAGCTTGAAATGACCAAAAAAAGGTGTCCATAAGGATCCATATAAAATATTGATGCAAAACCAATAGGTTTTAGTAAATTTGGTTATTTTAAGTACCCTTGGGGGTAGATAAACCTACAAGGGGCAGAAAAAGGCCTGGCCACAAGGACACGCAAATGGCCCATCCATCAGTTTTGGATGGGCCATTTGCGCGCCCTTGTGGCCAGGCATTTTTTTGCCCCTTATAGGCCAATCTACCCCCTAGGGTACTTAGAAAGCACAAATTTATTGCAATGGATTGGTTTTGCATCATTCATTTAAATGCAACCTTTTTATGGCAATTCCAGTATATGTTCACACTCAAGGACACTAGAAAAGCTCAAATCAATTATGAAATGAAGTTTCCAGCAAACTATCACTTGCTTTAGCTCTACCTACTACACCCTTGCACCAAAAAGTCAAATTACATTGGACACTTGGTTTCACAATATGTTATTTGTTTTGATATCCTATAAGGAATTCAAAGCTTGAAATGACCAAAAAAAGGCTCCAAAATTGACCATTGTAGACCAAAAATCAACACTCAAATCATCAAATTAGGCATAAATTAGCAAAATTAACTTGATTAGAGTGATGATTCCACCTCTTACAAGGAGATTATTTATACACTACACATCAATGCTAGAGGTTAGGTTAGTAAGGTTAGTCAAAGTTAGTAAAAATTAGCATGAAATTAGTACAATTAACATGGAAATGAAGCAAAATTTGTAAAGGTTAGTATGAAACTAGTGAAATTGGGGGTGAAATTGAGGGTTTGGGGTATTCATAACTCAGCAATTAGCTTCAATTACTTGCACAACATCATCAAATCAAACCAAAATTGAGTTACTTACACTCAAAAAACCAATGAAATTAGTCGTGAAATAACTCTATTCTAAACATCCTATACTCATTAGCTTAGGTTATCGATCCCTGGCAACAGCACCAAACGTTGAGGACAATCGTAGCATAGCCTAATTAACCCAAGACCAGCAAAATTATCAACCCTAGGATCAGCAACCCAGTTAGGGCATGGAAGCACGAGCATGGGATGTATCGAATGAGAGGATTCAAGAGTATGCTCATCCAATGAAGTAGAGATTAGTCATTAATCACTAACTCTAATCACATCATCAATCAAGCATCACCTACACACATTAAGCCCACGGAAGTCCAACTTACCATAGACTAGAATCTCTAAGCACACACTAATTGCATTGGTGTTGGCCTGTCCAATCAGCACATGCCAATCAAGGCACTTCATCAAAAGCTATACACGCAAGGTGAATGGTGCTAGAGTTTCATAAAACCCATCCACACACAAGCAAACAATAGAGCACATACACTAATTACAAGATTAATGATCGACTTAATCAACCTAATTAGAGATGTTAAATATCGCAAATCAAGTGCTCATAGAAGGATAGGAGTGGTTAATAAGTAAGAAGTCATCACACACACTCAAATCTAGAACAATGAGAAAGGTGAAACTACTTCATGACATAATGGAATAGAAGAATTGAGACTAATGAGAAAGTAGAGATTATATTAAGAAAGCTTCTCTAATTACAATGGATTAACACTAGCTTTTTAAGCATGGACATTAAGCTCAAGGCTAGGCCATCCATAGAGTGAACACTCAAGAGAGAGAGAGAGCTCTCAAAATAGTGGACACTCAAGAATGAACCCTCCTTGCATAAAGGCTTTCACCACAATCCCTTTTACCATGGGTTTAAGTTTGAGCCCTCTATCTAGCATACAAAACTTTGGAAATCCCAATGAGCCCAAGACCTTATACAAAGTGAGTAGGAAATAGTGTGCACATCCATAGCACATCTCACGCTTGATGCATATTCGGTGTAGCCTGTGTAAACCGCTGCTAACAGAGAGATGGTGAAAGAATGAGTGCAAAAGTTAATGATTAGTATTGATTTTAAAATACTAACAATGATTTAGAATATGACCACTTCAATCCATCATTAATTTATCTCCAAAGCTAAAAAAATACAAGTTAATTAAAGATTGAAACAAAATGTTTTTAAAAATATTTAAAATGTGTAGCATATCAAGCAAAAAGAAACAATGATATGCTTTAAATATTAAATCAACTTGAAGAGTATGACTCACATAAATTTTAAAAGACCAACAATGATTAACAATATGACGAATTCAATCCATCATAACCTTAATTTCAAAGCTTAAAAAAACACAAGTTAATTAAAGATTGAAAAAAAGAGGTTTTGGACTACATAAGGAGTCCTTAGTAAAACGTTGAATTTTTGGTGCAATTGTGGATCATTGGATAAAGCTTGCAGATTAGTGCCACATGACAAAAAACTTTTTCATTAATATTTCTTCTAGATCTTTGTGAGAGGTGTTGACATTTGTGTACCTCTCTCTTTAAAGACAACCATTGAATATTGGTTTAAAAGTTATTTTATTTACTTTTGGAATATATTGTAATTTAAATAAGTCATTGCTACACTTGTTTTCAAAAAGTATAATACTTCATTGTGACAAAATAAAAATAAAAAATGCTAGTGTCGCTTTCTCATTTTTCCTCTCACAAAGAATCCTCTTATTATTCAATTCCTCTCAATAGCATTATGTAGGCCATAGTGAACTTTCACCTTGTTTATTCTACTCAAAATGTGAAATATAACAAGGTCTAAATTGAATTATATAAAATCCATAATATCTTCACAAGTCATTTCAAACATAAATGTCTAAAAAATGTTGTCAAATAAATCTGGTGATGGTTCTTGTAGAAAAACAAGAAAAACATTTTACTCACATCACATTGATGATTTTTCAAATCACACCCAAAACTCATCATCCTTTTGGTCTTAGTAAGAAAACCTATCCCCTCCACATAGCCCTTCCTTTTGCAGTCCAAAAAAATCCCTATTTTATAATTAATGGGATTGGTATAAAGAAACCTTTCATTATTACATATGGTTGACATGGTGGAAAATTCAATAAAAAGGGTGTATAGGCACACAATAATTTTAAAGCTTTAATTGGCCTACATGAGTCCTTAGTAAGGGGCTAGCCACGTGATCATAATTATCCATGTTGAGGGGCGTTGATTAAACAAAGTCCACATCCAAATCCTTGTGTGTTCATGTGAGCAAACTTGTTATGTGTAGTGTTGCCAGGTGGAGGTTTTGAGCATAAGCTTGATTGACCAACTGTGCATGCATGAGAGAAAGAGAATTGCAGTTCCAAACTATTAATGCATTGTGCAACACGATTAATGTGGTTGCTACTATCAATCCAAATAACAAATATCTTGTGTGACCACCCACCTAAAGTGGTAAACTCTTGGGATCAAGCTTGGACCGTCAGATAAAGTTTATTGATCAGTGGCTTGTGGCAAAGAAATGAGGACAAATCTTTGTTTTTTTTTTTTGCTTTAAGAGGGGAGGAAGAGGGATACTAAAAGACATCATGTTATGTAGGTGGCTAGGCTATTGTGACTAAGGGGGCTCCCTCTAGCAAGGAGGTTAACTGTTTTGGGTTACCTCCCCTTCTTACCAAAAATTGTCGCAGTTGATGGATTCTCATATCCCCCCTTTCCCTCCCTTTTGGGTGAAAATGTGTGAGCCATGTCCCATCACTAATCACTTTTAGAACTCAATAATTCCACTCCAGGCACTCCACTTGAGAGGGTAAGGGCACTAGCTCTCCATATAGGTGTGTGGCCCATCATCGACATTGGTCCCCAACCACCTCAACACTACAATCGGGCAGTCTCCCCTTGAACCCCATCCTCCTATATCTACGGTTGAAGGGTGGTCAACCTACTCATAGCTATTATAGGCTACATGACATCTCCCCCCCCCCCCACCCCCCCAATCCACCAAGTCACCCCACATAAAGAGTCTTCGTCCTCAAAGACAACATGAGGAAATCTCTTAGCAATCGCACTATGGTGTTCCCAACGATTCCTACTTGTCTAAGTCTGTCCACTTAACTATCACCTCCATGTACACCTTATGATGGGTTTGTCTATTTTGATGCCCTATAATTCTTTCTTGTTCATGTGGTAGCTTTGATGGCTCTACCAGGTCAACAAAAGACTCTCAAGAAACTACATCCTCCAATCCTTGAACTGATTTCTTCAGTTTACTAATGTGGAATATAGGGTGAACTAGATAACTCTTTGATAACTCAAGTTTATATGCTATTGAGATGCTATGTCCCCAATATTTTGAAGTGTTCGGGTGGTAAACCCCAATATGACGTGCCTAAGTGTTGGGCAGCGGAACACTCATCGAGAACTAACATTAACCATTCATTCTACATAAAACAATAAGCAGTCATAACCCTAAACACTATTATGTTTGGAGTCTGTAACCTATGTGTCATCTCCTTCTCTCTTCTCCATTGCTGCACACACTCATACGCATGCTCTCACTCGTGCACTCAACTCGTATCAGAGCTTAAGGATTGGAGAGAACCATCAGGGCTTGGAAGGGAAGCACGTAGGGAAGCAACAAAAAATTCAGCATTTTTTTGTTCAGGCCAGTTCCCTTTACTCCTAATCAATTTTTTGTGCTCTTCAACTTTGGAGAAGAAAGTTTTCTTAGAATCCTAACGGATTTTGAGTTACCTCACTCAGACTACCTATATGTCATGTAGGATAGGATGTAGATTTCACATATTAGATTTCTCTAGGGTAGAATCAATGTTCAATTCCCATGATTCCTAACCATTGTCATGTGCTCTACAGCTTGCAGAAGGAAATTTCTACAAATTCCGCACAGTTTGGGAGATATCTACTTAAGACAGTGGGATGGTCTACTCTTACATGTTTTTTTGCATGCATGTTTTCATTGATTGCAAACTCTTTCTACAATCTCTATCATACATGCATATTGGATGTAAGATCTTGAAGGTCTATTAAATCAGACAAACCATCGTAAGGGTTACAGAAATGGGTTTTTGTGGTTGATGTAAGATCTTATGCGGTTTATGTATTGATAGAAATATGCGAAGCCTATTTTTGAGGGTGGTGGTAAGGTTTTAGTGAGCTGGGACACTCTCAAGTGTGGAGATCTTTTTGGTGATATAGGTTTTGGAGCATTCCCTTGACATCCCCACAATTTTGGCATCCACATAGGATGTAGGTTTATGCGGTTCTAGTACAATATTGCTAGTTGGTCATGTCTGTGAAGTGGTTGTAGGACACAGATGCAAAGTGCAAGAGAGGGAAGGAGAGAAGGAGAAGGGGATGGAATAGACACAGACTATTTTGTAGAGCGATTGAGAGTATCCACTCTCTTCTTCTATTCTCATTATAACCAAAAGAATGAGATGGATAGACGCCCGCCACGGGCCCTGAAACCTAAAATCTCCTACTTGAAGGCCAACGTGGCCCAAGTGGCTAAAGAATGTAGGGGCTATTATGTACAAATGTACAAACATGAAGCAAGACTGTAGATTCATCCTACACCCATGTTCTCTATGTAATGTGCGAACCACTTTGAGACTAAGCTCTTCGATAGAGCATCCACTGGGTTTTCATGGGTTTTCATCCCTATGAAATTTGACTAATTCAATGCATTTTCTAGCCAAAATATCTCGTACCACATGATACCTGACCTCTATGTTTTTACTTGAAGTGAAACACGGGGTTCTTTGCTTTACTCTCGCAATGTAGCAATGGAGTCTGGTGTATACCAAGGTCTCCCACTATACGAGATAACCACACAACCTCCTCACTAGAACGAGAAACCGCAACATACTATGCCTCAATGGTAGAAGACAAACTGCAATTTTGGATACATGATCTCCAAGAAACATCCACTCCAACAAACAAGAAAACATAACCATATGTGGATTGCCTAGTGTCCACACAATCCACATAATCCAAACAATGTATCCAACTGTGGATACATCATTACTCCCAAAGTGTAATCACTTGCTAGATGAGCCCTTGATGTATCTCAAGATGTGCTTCATTGCTTCCCAATGCTTTCTGCGTAGATTTTCCATAAACCTGCTGACCACTCCCATTGCATATGCAATGTCTAGCCATGTGCTAACCATGGCAAACATGAGACTGCCAGCTTCCAAGGAATACATCACCTTTTTTATCTTGGCCTTTTTAACATCTAATTTGGGACAGTCATGATTGCTAAGTTCTTTGTATGTAACCATTGGGGTACTCAATGCCAAAATCTGGTGATCTCTCTTGATACGCATACCAAGAAAGTGATGTGCATCGCCAAAATCTTTCATAGCAAAGTGCTTGCTTAAGGAATCCTTGAGAAGTGCAATCTCATCTTTTGACTTCTCGGCTATGAGCATGTCATCCATGTACAAAATCAAAATGCTGAGGGAACCATCATTCAACCTCTTTGTGTACAAGCAGTGATCCTCTTGGCTTTGTACGTAACTTTGGGACTGAATGTACTTATCCAACCTGATGTACCATTGCCTTGAGCCTTGCTTTAATCCATACAAAACTTTCTTGAGTCTACACGCCAGTTCTATGTTGGCTTCTCAGGCTTTATCGCAAAACCTTCTGGCTGTTTCATGTAGGCATTCTCTTCAAGATCCCCATGAAGAAATGTTGTCTTCACATCCATTTGGACCAATTCCATGTCCTCAATGGCTACTAGACCAAGCATAAGACACAATGTAGTCATCTTTACCAATGGAGAAAATATTTTATCAAAATCCACGCCTTTCATTTGCTTGAACCCTTTTGCAACCATTCTAGCTGTATACTTAGGCTCGGGATCATATGTGATATACTTCTTCTTGTACACCCATTTGCATGGCAATGCCTTTTTACCCGTAGTAACTCTGTCAATTCACAAGTTTCATTTGCTAAGATCGAGTTATACTCAGATTGCATATCCTCTTTCCACTTCACGGTATCATCCATTTGAATGACTTCTTTGTAGCAAGTGGGTTCACCACAATCAATGACTAGCAAGTAGTCTAATCCTGGCTCAAAACACTCAGGTGCAAGAGATGTACGATTAGATATCCAGTAGATCTCCAAAGTGCCTGATTGTTGGATTACACTCTCTTTGGAGAAACATGTGTGTGTGTACGTACTAGTGGAAGGTGCATCACTACCATGTTCAACATTTTGTGTAAGTGGTGGTCAGGCAACATCCTCAAACCATACTCTGTGATACTCAATGTCTTTCATTGGCTTTCTATGCATTTTAGACTTGTTGAATATCACTTGTGAGCTTCATATACCTTCTTAGATTTTGGGTGCCAAAGACGATATCCCATCTCTCCATCCACACCATATCCAATAAAGATGTACTTGTGCGATTTGGGGTCCAAATTATTTTAAAGCTCTTTTGGCACATGTGAGAACCCCTCACACCCAAATACACGTAGCCTGTCATAATTGGGCTATTTGCCCGTCCACATTTCCTACAGAACCCTGTACTTTAGTGGTGTACTAGATGATCGATTGATCAAGTAAGCAGCCGTTGTAATAGCTTCTCCCAAAAATTCTTGAGGTAAGTGGGCCGTAGACAACACAGAAGTGACCCATTCCTGAATGGTTCTATTCATTTTCTCAGCCACACCGTTTTGGGTGGGTGTGTAAAGTGTGGTAAACTATCTTCTAATGCCTCTTTTATTGCAAAAGTCCTTGAACTCGAAGGAGATGTAGTCGCCTCCATCGTCACTGCGCACAAAGCTTTAAGCTTTCTATCCATTTCGTTCTCTACCAATGCTAAGAACTTTTAAAAAACACTAAACGCATTGCTCTTTTGCTTCAAAAGATAATTCCACACCTTTTTAATAGAGTCATCTATGAATTTTAGTAAGTATAACTCTCCCCCTTAGAGACTTGACTGGCATAGGTCCGCACAAGTCTCTATGAACAAGATCTAGAGAACTCCCTAACTCCTTGTCCAAAGGTGCTGATGTCAACCTAGTTTGTTTGCCATAGATGCAATGCTCACATAAAGAGAAGTAAGAGTAATATAACACAAGGATATAACCAGAATATTGCAATACTTTCATTCCCTTTTGACTCATATGTCCTAGCCAGCTATGCCACAACTTTGTAGACGACAGCTCAACTACACAAATAGAATTCTCTTTCACTAAAGAGACATAAAGTGAGTACAATGAGCCACACTTTTGGCCTTTAAGTATGAGTGGATTTTCCTTCTTGATAATCCAAGAACCATGAGAAAATATGGTAGTGTAACCCAAATCATTCAGCTATCCCCAATTGACATCAAACTATTTGTCAATTTGGGTACATGTCTAACATTATGCAGCATAAACTCAGTGCCATTACGCATAGAAAACTTGATCCTGCCCACACCACATATATCAAGCTCATAAGGATTGCCTAGATTCATTGTGCCATGCGTGGTAGTGTGAAGAAAACCACTCCTTGTGAAGAGTCACGTGAAAGCTAGCACCTAAGTCCACAATCCAGTTTTGCGCATAACACTCATCAAGAGCTAACAATGCATCAAGACTCAAATTCGATGTGAAAATCAACACATCATTTGACACGTCAAAAACTATCTAAATGGCTAGAGACTCTACCACATTAAGCATGTCAATTTTCATGCTGCATTTTAGGTTTTTCATCATTCTGATGTTTGGGGTCCTGCAAGTACACCATCACTTGCTGACTCATTGTACTATGTAACATTCATAGATGATGCGACTAGGAAAACTTGGGTTTATGTAATGAAGAATAAATCCGACGTGTTTTCCATATTTCAAAGGTGGATAGCCTTTGTGGAGAATGAAGCAGGTACCAAGGTTAAATGCCTCACATCCGACAATGGAGGCAAATATTGCAACCAAGCTTTTGAAAGCTTTTGCGCTAGCAATGGCATTCAAAGGCAAAGGACAATCCCAAGGACACCTCAACAAAATGGGATTTTGGAAAGGATGAACAAGGCAATCGATCATGGAGCGAGCACGAAGCATGCGGCTACATGGAGGCTTACCGCTTGAGCTTTGGACAAAATCAATAAGTACATATGTGTATTTGATCAACGGGTCACCCTCAATGGCATTGGATAGGGGAGTTCCAAAGGAGATTTGGGTGTGATACTTTCATGCACATAGATAAAAGCCTAAGATCAAAGCTAGATACAAAGTCCAAAAAGTGTTTCTTCATTAGCTATAGAGAAGGTGACTTTGGGTATCGCCTATGGAATCTTGAAGATGGTAAAATATTTTGAAGTAAAGATGTAATTTTCAATGATCAAAATATGTACAAAGATTACTTGAAAAGAAAACAAATAAAAGAAACAGGTGATGAGTACATGAAGCTTAAAGATGATGAAGACTCAAGGAGTGCAAAAGGTGACAACGTACAACAACGTCAACCAAATGAGAAGCCTCAACTTATTCCCCGAAGATTTACAAGAGCAAGTAGACCTCCAGAAAGGTTTATTCCTTCCTTCAACCATCTCTTGATCTTAGATTATGGAGAGCTGGAATCATACGACGAAGCTATGCAACATGAATCCAAAGAAGAATGGATAAAGAGCATGTAAGTGGAGATGGACTCATTACATCACAACCAAACATGGGAGTTAATTGAGTTGCCCAAAGGTAAGCGGACACTTTAGAACAAATGGGTGTATAACTTGAAGGAAGAAGAAGGTGGAAAGATGAACGCTACCTTCCAAGTCTTCTAAATAACGTTCAAATAACCTAACGACCCCCTAACTAACCTAAAAATGCACTAATCTGCCTTTCATTTGCTACTCTCAAGCCCATTTTAGCAAATTTATTAATATGCGTTCGTATTTCTCTTATTTCGTTAAATTTTTCAAATTTTTCGTAGCCCAAAATTATGCCTTCCTAGTCTTGTAGTCCAACTAGATTCTTTTTATACATTCAAACTTAACCAGATTGCTCCTAGTATGTATATTTAAGCATGAACATAGATACCAATTATTTTGATTTATTGAGGATTTTGTGTGCACAAGTTTAATATTGCAAAGTGACACCAGATTTGATAAAAATTATTCTTTATTCTCAAACTCAATTGTACCCAAAATGCTATGCAAACATGCATAAAAATGATTACAATGGTTAATCACAAGCATAGTTCAAAATTTCAAGCATTTCTTTTTGTATTTAATTTTTAACTAGCAATGTTTCTTTTCAATCTTATTAAATTGTTTGAAAATCACAAAGAAAACTGACTAAAAAGTTTTTAACTCTCACTTTCAAATGTTTTGCTTTCTTTCTTTATTCGAAATCAAGCAGCGGCTCCTCTCACTTTAACATGAGTCACTCAGTAGCATAATCTTGAACTTGCTTGCCAAATTTCACTCTTTCTTTCTCTCTCTCTACAAACTCCACCTCCCTTCCTTAGTTCAGCATCGGCAACGTACACATTGTCTCTCTCTTGAACCTTTTCAGCCCGGCAACCCTCTCTCTCCCTCTCAATCTCGTTCTGGATGCAAAACAGTGCAGTCTCTCTCTTTCTTCAACCGTATCTCTCCAAGGGGTAACTCACACCTTCATAGCTGCTTCGATATATCACAAGGAGCTTTGGACGTGTTACTAGACGGCAAGTTAGACTACATGTTCAATAATTCCTAGTTGCAAATAGAAGTTTTCATGTTTAATCTAGCAAGCAAGCAAGCTTTTTTTAAATTCATCTAGTAAGTCATAAAATCCTATATAGTTACTTGCTCTTGGAAGTCCTCATCTAGTAAGTTCATCTAATAAGTCATAAACTTCTATATAGAAACCTTCTCTTGGACGTCCTCATCTAGTAAGTTCATCTAGTAAATTATAAAGTCCTATATAGTAGCTAGCTCTTTGGCATCCTCATTTGGTAGTTGTGAATCCCTATATAGCAAAGGGTAGTTCATTTGGTAATTTTTCACTTACTATGGATCAAGTAATTCTTTAACGGCTCCTGATTTCATTTTAGCCCCGGACAGTCCACCTTTCAGAAATACCTATAGCATGTGCATTCAATAGGTATTCTTAAACCCCTCTACACACACATTTCATCATGAATTAAAAGACCCCTCTTCCTTCATAAACCTATAACTTTTTAAAAATTTTCTATTTTTAAACCCCTCTTGTACATGTAATTTTGAAACTCTTTGGTATATAGAAAACCCCTTTGGGTGAACTCACGTGCTACACTCACATAGTCGGAGGTCGACACCTCGGGATTTTAGCAAAAATTCAATAAGTATAGATAAACAACTAATTATTGACAAATATCATGGTTACTCATCATCCAAGTTTCTTAATATATATATCACTTTGCAAATGTAAGTAAATAAGAAAATGACAAAATCTCATAATTGTAGACAAAGCTATAAAAGTGAAAAGAAACATGTTATATCTCACACACACAAGTATTGATTTGCAAATACCACAATTGTACACCCTCTCTTAAAAGAGTAAAATATATTATAAGATGATGAAGATTATCGTAATTTTTTTGAATAGTTTATCTAATATTTTTCCAAAGAATATTAATGATACAATTCTAAACACAAACTAAATTATAACATATATGAAGAAAACATCCCCATGAAAATGTAATTTAGGTACACTACAAGTCCACATTGTGTTGATTATTCAAAAGTCTCATTTAATTCTCAAAAAATATGACCATACGTTTGGACCTTAACACTAGGTTGGTAACCTAACAGGACATAAAAGTGTCCTTTCAGGGTTTTGAAAAAAACCTCCAAAATCATAGTAGATCCACTCATTTTGTAAAATCCTTTCATGAGGTTATAGTTCAAGGCCTACTACACATGGAAAAAATAAGAAACTTGTAAAATTTCTCATCTTTTGGTCACACCAAGCCTCCAAAGTTGATGGACCAGTGCATTTTCATTAAAACAGTCATTTCTTAAGTCTTGTTGCATAAAAATAAGATTAGGGATTTTTGTAGGACTTGATATAAATTCCCTAGTTAACTTCAATGGGTTGGTGATCTGAACATATGATTGCTTCTCACTCACTATTTTTTGTTTTGCCAAAATAAATAGGTACAAAAAAGGTTGAATTTTTACCATTCTACAAACCTATCATCAAAGTTTCTATAGCCATGCTCAATACAAATAATATATGCATGTTTTCTGAGTTCCCTATTGTCCTTTATGTTCATAAGGATCCATGGAGCATGTCAAAAGAATAATACATCTCTTACCAAGGGGAATCTTGGGGACAAAGATGAAGTGCTAAATACAGCAAACATGAAAAAACTGGGTTCAACATTATGAGTTGTAGAATCCCATAGAAACTATTAAATATCTAGCCAAATTTGATCCTTATGACTAGATATGGTTACTACCTACAAAATGCATGTAGTTGTCACAAGAAACTAACAATATTGAAAAAGCTATACTTGATATAGTAGAATGTTTCGTTTTCTTCTATAATTGAAAAAATCAACCATCGTTGTGTACTATGCAAAATAGGGTATTAGGTGCTCCAAAACTCAAGGAATATTAGCTTTATGTTACAATATGTGACATAGAAAATAAAAAATGCATTTGGATATCATGAAATCCACCAAAAAAATCATAGAAGAGCTAAAATTGGCTATAAAACAGGATTTGACAATTTTTGTAATTTGGTCATAACCTACAACTTTAATATTTATTTCTCCCTAGAAGCATGACGATATGTTGAGGACTACTAAAGATAGTTCTCTAGCATTATAGACCTCACAAACATGAATTCTAGAGTGGTATAGTTGCAAAAAGATGAAAAAAGGCAAAAGCAGGACCCGTTTTTTCACACAGTTTAGGTTGTGAAATGTTGTGCAAGGACAAGGTTAAAGATGGAATTGATATTCCAAAAAAATGTCGAGTTTTTTTCAGCTCATGAGACAACTTTCTAGGTAGATAGCACCTCAAAATCCATTTTGAAACTCTTGACATAACTCAAGGAAAATGGTCACTTAATAGGACATAAAAGTGTCCCATTACCAACCTAGTGTTAAGAGTCAAGATATAAGTTTATTAAATCAAAACACCTACATCTTGCATATTATTCCATAGAAGTGGAACATAAAGTCAAAATATTACAATGGGGTGCATTAAAAGTCTATATCTCTTCAAAGTTTTCAACAATCTTAGTTGATCTTCTCTTGTGGTAGAAAATATGACAATTGTTTAAGATTTTCCAATGAGTCAAACCTCTCAAACCATAGTTGTTGAGAGTATTCTTGTGTATTAAAAAATAAATAGAATTAAAATCTAATCGAGCAATGAGTACAAAGTAAGTATATTTAATCCAATTGTAGAGATAAGTGATATTTTCTCAAATAAAATCATAGTAATTACATCAAATTAAAAATCTACATCATTCATATACCTATGGGTTGCAATAGAACCATTTATAGCTTAATGACACTCAATAAATTCTAAATGCATCCAAATGCATCATTAGAAAATTTTGGAGAGCCTTCTAAGTAAATATAATTTTTGGCATTCTCTCTCTAGAAAAGAGGTGTGGTAAAAGGGAAGGCCATCTCCTCATACAACCGTTCAAAAAGTGTACTTCCAAGTAGATTCTTTCCACAACATCATAAAAACCGTTATGATTGAGGGAATGTCTCTTTTCAGTTACCATTACTGCATTTCGTCATCTTGAGATTCAACGTTTCTTGCATTGAGTAGTAATGGCTTTCTCATTGTCCTTGCACTAAGAACTAATGGCCCTCTTGCACTCAGCACTAATGGCTTCCTTGTCTTCCTTGCACTAAGCACTAATGGCCCTATCCTCCACACCCTTAAACCTCTGGGGGGATTCACTGTGTTTTTCTGTATGGTACTACGTGGAGTGTACAAGAGGGGGGGATTTGGATTTTGTACATAAGCGTATACAATAGGGATAGTCCCTCATTATTTCATACTCATACCGTATATAAGAGGGGGGGGGGGGGGGGGGGGGGGGGGGGGCTACATACAACTACTTGAGCCACCTTAAATACAATGGTTTTATTGGACAAATTGAACTAGTACACGGGTAATACACTTACTAGACATTTACCATTGTCTAGAACTCTCTTCTTCCCCTTCGTTTCTTGCTTCCAAACCTCATTCTCTTCCTACCCTATTGTGTTCTTGAGGTTCTCTTGAGCATACATTGTGTAAGTTTTTCTATGTAAATCTTCAACTATCATGAATGGTCTTGTTGTTTGGCTACCTTTATTGGTATCTCCTAATGATAGATCTGGAAAATTTGATCCACTTGTCTCAAAGAATTCCATGCCTTCCAAAATGGATGGCTCATGATTAGAATTAGGCACTTGTAAGCCCTTTCTTGCACCATGGATCTGACTACAATAGATTGTGTCATCATAATCCTTTGGAGTGAACCATCTAAATTTCTTATGACTTTCGCAAATAACACATCCTTCTTTCACTCCAGGATGTCATGCACAAAGAATTGCATACCATGAAGTTCAACTTGTAAATGGAAGAATTTGTCTTTGCTCTTGTATTGATAGTTTGACCGTGGTCCAAATGTGTGTGCCTATTAATTGCATCGTTTTTGAACTCTGGCATGTCATTTGCAAGAGTCTTGCACCACAAAGTTCTTAAGTGAGATACAACTCTCCTCTTAGTGGCATGGGATCTTCCCAGGACAATTTTTTGGGCATGCTAAAGACTAGTAACTTTGCAAGTCAATGTGGGTCCTGCGTGGAGGCCAATGAAAGAGGAGAGGGCTCTACAATGTGCCTTGGCCCTTCAGGTGGCAAGTATGTGCCTACGATTTAAAAAAAAGAAAAGATGTAAGAATCTCATGAGATGCCTTGAAAAGAAATGGGTGGAAGCAGGCGACGTGGATGGAGGAAAATGAGAGGGAAGGAGGGGATCAGGTGGCGTCGACTTGGTCCTCAGGGGGTAACCTTCAAGGCGAAGCAACGTGATGGCGATTGCGCAGAAGGGGAAGGCATTGCAGGGCGATAGCCAAGGACCTACTTTTTTTTTTTTGCCGACATCCAGAGAGCACTGAGCAACCGATGGCTTCATGGTTATCGCAACGAATTTGATGTAGCTGACGCTGCCAGTTCGATTCCAGCTAATGCATAAAAGTTTTATAGGGTTAAGCTCTTCATAAGGGGGAGCGATGGGATTCGTAGGAATCTATGTACAAATGAATATAATAACGAAGTCTAGTAGTATGTAGTATTGCGCGATATAAGTGGCAAGTAGTTCCGTGCACGGGAACGCTAAAAGTTGAAAGAGAATAGTTCAAATTGAGCACAAATAAATGCCATGCGCAAAACCTACCTACCCTCCTCAAAAGTTTTTGGCATCGCATGCTTCTTGCTATCTCAACGAACCCTGTAACATTTAATGGCCTAGTAACATTTAGTGTAACATTTAACACTAAATTTACTCAAGCCTAATTCTCATTGGTCCACCTCCAAGGCCATCCAATAGTATTTGAGTACACCTTGTGGGCATCTGGGCTAGGGAGTTGACATGTGTCCCTCTTTCCCCTTGTGTACAAAGGGTATATCATGAGCTGGCCTTCCTCGAACCATGTTGAGTATATCACTGGACCCGGGTATTTTTCTAATACTACATAGTCTTAGACTCACCAAGTTTTTTTAAGAAAAAAGCAACGTGCTATAAAAATTTAAGTCGAAAAATATACCCAAAATTCACAATTACCTGAGGATTTTTGCAAAGGCGCCAAGCAGAGATGATGTCGATGGAAAGAAAAAGAAACATGGGGAGGGAGATTCAAATGTGTTTCACTTCCCCCCACGCGATGTTGGCGGTTCGGAGCTTCGAAGTGTCTGCGTCTGTCCATCGCCATCATTATCAGGGTAAGCGTGCTGTTTCAGATCCGAGCTGTAGTATGATTGTGGCTCTATTTGAGGGGTGGGTGTTTTAGGACGATGCAACTGTGTGCTGATGTAGAAGCTCTAGGTCTGCTAGTTGTTTTTTTTTGGGCAAGAGGTAGGTGTTGAAGAGGTTGTAAATCTCTTTGGAGGTGTAGTAGGTTGAGATGTGGATCTTGAACTTGGTGCAGCAGGTGTCTTGCTACCAGTAATTTTAGTGGCTGCACTGTTTGTCAAGAGAGATGAGCTTGCCGCCTCTTAAGAATGTGACCTAATCATACCATTATGTCCGCACCTAGCTTTATTCAGGAACAACATATATGAATCCTCATTACGGGTATGCCATGGTACTTTTAAAGATTTTGTTAGCTGTTAGACCTTATTCTGGGAACAATAGTTATGAGATAGTGACAAACACTGTAATTGTTTTGTGTGGGCTTGCTACAGGTCGACTAGAAATCCCCATGATTCAAATAGATATACAGGTGGCACTTCTTTTGGATCAACAATGTTGGTTGCATGTGGGCTGTGTCCAGCAGCTCTAGGAACTGATGGTGGAGGCCAATGTAGGTGAAGGTTTGGAAAATACATCTTCTCTATACTAATTTTGTTCACATTGCATGGCATATAGAGCAAAACATGGAAGTGGCTTACTTTTGCCAATTGGACTTGGTTATAGAAAATTCTCGTGATGGTCATGTTGAATTTGCAGGCAGGTGTCAATAGCAGCTTTGAGTTGAATATACTATAAACAGCAGTGATGAATTGAATGTACGTGGTTCAAAGGAGAATCAAGTGACTCCATTTCCATGTTTCATCTTCCCTGAAAACAGTCCGACTGCCCTTCACTTCTTTAATTTTCGCTACCATATCGTTCTGATGAGTCATGATCTGACCTAATCATCTTAGCTTTCCGCCACTGAGATCGGGTAGGATGCCATCCTTCTATGACGTAGTTCAAGCCGATTGTGTATTCATTCATGTGATAAATCACTTCATCTTTGTGAAGATGTGACAGAAGTTTCTTGTATCTAAAATTGCATACCTTTGTGAAGTGAAGCGGTGCATTCACCTCAGGTCAAACAATCTGCATAAGATAGTCCATGGCTGCCATTTTCTTCTAAGCTGTCTTGTAGTTTTCTAAATGCAGTTTTAATAGTTTCAATTCCCTAAACTGACCTTTATATTGAGAGTGGAATGTATCCAGTCATCACTTTTTCAATGGTAGCGATCATCTTGATATGGTCTCTACATGCAAATTTAGCAAAGTGTCTTCATCATGTACTGAGCCAATCCAGAAGATTAATGTTACGAGCTTTATAGAGGGTTTGCATTGAGAATAGAGCAACTTCAATGAAGTAGGGAACCTCCTTTTATACTTGCTAGTGGCCCATCACTTTCCATTGTGACAACTTGAGAGCTAGTGATTTTTTCTCATTTTAAACTAAAAAGCTGAATAATACCTCTCTTTGTCAATAGAACAGGAAGAGAGACACTCTCTTAACTCATTCTTTCATCCTCAGGGTGCGACTTCTAGCGGCAGGAGCGAGGCCAGTGGAAGAACAGGTCGATGAACTTTGGAAGTCGGTCGAAGTGATGGAGGTTTGCAAAAAGTTGTTGTAATGCATCATTGGGAATTTTGTGCAAATTGTGTGGACTGATGTTTATTTTTTGTGATGTATCCTCATCATTTCTGACAAAAAAATAGAGATGTCGCACGCCCAAGGCATGAATGTCTCTTATGTTCGCCCATCTGGTCCATTTCTCACTCTTCTTTTTGATGAATGTATCTATGGATTTCTATGAGGCTTGATTCCCTTCTAATTTTGGCAACGAGGCTTGATTTCTCATATTTTGATGATATTTTTTGATAAACTTCCATACATTGTAGGATGATGTTGCACTAGTATTGGATTCCATGGGCTTTTCTCAAGCCATGCTACCGATGCAACCTTCTGAACCTGCCTTCAAGAATCTACTAGCCCTCACAGACAAAGCTGAAGAGGACGGCCCCTTCGAGAGTGCGACAGAGAGTGCCAGCAAAGAAAACATCCTGTTATTCCAAATGGAAGCTCAGGTGTCGAGCAAAGGCCCAGGAGGTGAGTCCACTCCAAATGAGTTTTTCAGCCCTGCTTCCAAACAGCACTTTCCAATGAAGACAACACCATTGTCATGTTTCTCTGTCGAAAAGCAAGTAATTTCACCCAAGGAAGAGCAAGACGGCGGGTGCGGGTTTAGGGTGTGGAAATCTGAGGGAAGTTTTTCAAGCCCTGCTGCAAGAAACATTGCGTGCTTTCTGACTGATGCTAACAAGCAGATGAATGTCAGCAGATCCGGCCTTGCAAGTGCTAGCAATGTACGTAGGTAATGGTTTCAATCTACAGAGAGTGTTTGGGCAAATCAAGTCTATCCTTATCTTTTTAAATATTGTGTTATGCCATGTCATGCACAATTTTGTTGCAATATAGTGGTGATGTCCTCTCATGCTCTCTTGGATTTCACAGATTTGTCTTTTGTTTTTTGCAGTGAACCTGGGATTTTTTGTGCAAACACATTTCACATGCTACTAGGTATTTCCTCACTTGTTAAGTTCCTTGAAGCCTAGTAGTTAAGAGTACCATAGCAGGGTGCTAATTTGATTTATGCCAATTTTGCTTCGAGTTCATGTTTGGGTGATTCTTTTGGTAACTAGTTATCGTATGGGATTTTGTTGAGGTATGGACATATTTTATGCTCGTATACAAATCCAACAAGTTGGCAATGAAGTGTCTACTGGATCTGGTGAAGAGATTGAATAGTCATTCAGTGCTATGCAAATTGGCTAACACTCCAAAGTGTTGATGAAGGCCTAAAGCCAGGTGTAGTGTGCCATGGGTTATGAATTGGTGAACCCAACACTCGTTGCATTGCTCAACCCTACCTTTTTGCAAATTAGCACTGAAAGCCTTAGAGAGTCACTTAATCTGCTATGGACCCTCTCATGTCTAGTACGTCTTGATGGCACTTGAATGTGTCTCCTGATCTTTGTCATCTTTGTGTGGACATCCTCTAAGCTATCATGGCTTTCTTCTAGGTTTCACCCATAGTGGACTGCTATGCACAATTTGCAGGTCTTGGGATACTCCTCCATACCTCCCAGTGCACCCGCAAGAGAGTGAGGAACCTTTCTATCTATATTTGTTGATAGGGGATATTTGTCAGATGGGCGTGTGCAGTGTTGGTTAATCTTAGTGCAGATAGGAAGAGCAAAAAGGTGGACTTGCTATGCTATCATTGCTGGCACTGAGTACTTTGCTAGGGAGATGTTTTTTTCATCACTTTATAGGCCTATAGAAGCATGCGCAGGGTTATCATCAGATGATGTTTACATCATAGGCAGATGACATTTACATCACTTGGGTGCACGTGGTAGTACAAAAGGCATCGGAAAGCATGCATGGCACTAGGTAGGTGGACAAGGAGGAAGTTGAAGGGCAAGTGGAGCAGAGCTGCCTTGCATAATGTGCAAAGAACAGGGGCGTCAAGAGGCACCTGGAAGGTGTCGAGGGGAAGCCGATGGGGATGGGGGATTGAGGGCTGGAGGCAAAGGTAAGGTTGAGGAAGGCGTTGGGTATGGGTTAGGTGAAGGTGAGCACAAAGCAGGGCTTTGGTGCTGAAGTGTGTTGGCAGATGGCATGGATCGGTGCAAGCGGGGTCTGCATGGCAAACAACGGCAGCAATGAAAAAGGCTGGCCTTGCTCTGTTCGAGCCGATGGGTGTGCAAGGCAAACCGGTGTCGGGGGCTGGGATAGTGTGGTGCAGAGCGGCACAATGGACTACGGTGATGGGGCCTAAAAAAGGAAGGAAGAGTCATCATGGTCGTGGGCAGTAGAGGGCCAATGGTGGAGGGTGTTATGTAGGGAGCAGATTTGACTGTCCTGAGGTGAGACGGCAAGAAAGGCAGCAAGAAATGTCAATCTGCATCTAGAAAAGCAGTAGGACAAGTAGTGGATGTTGTCGATGGTGCAGTAGAGCAGAAGGGCAAAGGTTGCAGTTGCAGTTGCACACAAGTGGGCATGGGGGCAATGAGGTGATCTTGGGTGCAGGTGGTCAAAAGCTACGGCAGACGAAGTCGACAAGGGGAGGGCGGATATGGCAATGGCTCGTCACACACAAGCACACCATTCTCGGATTATAAAGTGATGTAAACCTTTTCAACAGATGCATGTTTCTTGTAGAGGTTATCGTTGACTCTTAATGGAAATTTTAGGATCAAGGAGGCCAAGTTTGTCTGCAACATTGTTTCTAGGGTTTCTAATTGTTTGGTTTATCAATGTCTTGCTTTTGTGCCTTTGTGATGCCATGGGAAGTTAAGAGTTGTTTATCGCTTAGCATGCTTGCTTGTGGTGTGTGCAGTCTCTAAGGTGTAGAGATCTTTGAAAGCTATGCTTGGACTTAATAACCCGTGAGCATTTGATTTTGTCAACTGGCGATATTTAAAAGTGATGTTGTCGAGTAGCTTTTATGGAGAACCTTGAATTTATTGCGAGGTGCTTGCCGTATCTCTATTGGATTTTTATAAATAATTGATGGAATATCTTAAGCATTGTGTAAATTTGTGGTATTCAACATTTAGAATGCGCTTACAGCCACTCCCGTGGCACCTCTCTCTTCGACATTCCGTACTCTTGAACTTGCTAGATGAGTTACTAGTTTCATAACACATCTTAAACTAGCAAGTGTTGAGAATTCTTGCTCAATCTAGCAATTTTTTTACCATATAGCTACTCAACTTCCTATATGGTGATTAAATTACTACTTGAAGCATCTAGGAGTATTCTCACTCTTGCTAGTTTGCACTCTTACTAGATGTGTGTATTGGAACTAGTAAGACGTCTAGCAATTATATATTTTTTTCCATATGGTAAGCCGTCACAGATGGGTGAGATTATCAGTTCTTTTCTATCGAGATCCTGGCTACATCACATAGAAGTATGCACCCCCACAATGGTTCGTTTTACATTCGTCATATAGGCCATTGTGCATCTCCAAAGGTCTCTTATGTACACAAAATACAACCCGATTGTGTGTGTGTGTTGATTGTGTGTGTGTGTGTGTATGTGTGTGTGTGTGTGTGTGTGTGTGTGTGTGTGTGAGAGAGAGAGAAAGAGAGAGATCTTCTTTGTCCTTTGCCACTTGGACATACTATGTAGTCAATTTTGAATAGGAAGGTAGCTAAGCACTTTCGTGCTTTTGCAAATACCATACTATTGTCATATGTTTCAACAGAAGATTGCCAAGCGTATCGTTTTTTTTTGGATCATCCTCGACTAATAATTTCACATTGTATATATTCACCATATTAGCTTTTTGCATAATGCCACTGGCCTTGAATATGCAAGCCAAGATGCTTGAATCTGATGAGACACCCTCGCTTTGAATCTAACAAAAACTACCAAAAGCTTCGTTGTCTATGTGGTCATGTCCTTCTTAGAAGGGCACCGCACTAGGCATCTTGACCAATAAGTGCTTGAAATATACATCTTTCTCAACCAATTAACGACTTTTTGGAATCTCAAAAGTAAACCACACTTGCATACATGTCAAGAGATGACCTTTGGGATTGGAATTTCATCAACAACTTGTTGTGCTCTCAAAGGTAACCATAGTCCAAGAGACAACAATTGAGACACTTTCAAACATATGGACAATCCAAGAGATGCCCTTTAAGGCATGACACACATCCAGAACTTGGCGTGCTGATTCTTCATCTCACCATGTATATTTTAGCTATGTCAACCTCTTACATAGTGCATATGCGCTCAAAATGTTGCCAAGAGATGACATCTCGAATCAAGATGTAGTACACGAGATGGCAAATGAAACTAAAATCTAATCAGTAACTTTTGTGCTTTGATAAGTCAATGTAACATTTAATTGTCTAATAACTTGTGTGTAGCGGAAAATAGCATGAACATAGTGAGCATTTCATTAGAATAGCTTCCTAATGAGAATAACAAGAGTGTTTGGGTGGAGAGAGCAACGAAAAGTATAACACCTAGTTAGATAGCATGAATAATACTTCAAAAGAGAGAGAAATTAAGCAACTGACAACACTTGAGGACCGGATTTGCATGGAGCCGGTCCCCCCTCCAAAAGGCTTTGTATTATGGTTTCTCCCATCAAGAGAGACATTTTACAATGCAATTCTTTGTGTTCCTTCAATAGTAGCTAGTGCAATGAATATGGAAAGTTCATACACTAAGAAAAAAACTTATCAAATAAAACATCAATTGCCTCACGGTCTCAGACCCAAGACCTCACACACCTTCGAAGATGGTGAGAGCTAGCGGGGTATGAGAGTAGATTTAGAGGAAGGAGTATTCTTACGGGAAAGATGTACATCTCCTCACATAATCACTCATACTATCATAGCTTAGCTTATTGATTAACATGGTAGAGGAGATAAGCATGCATTGAAGCTTGGCTCTTGGTTGGATTTGCATCACAAATCCAAGAGTTGTTGGTTTAGGCCTCCCTTCTCACAAGCTTGAGAAGGAGACAAAGTCTTCTTTGCTTCACACATGAGATTGTGTGAGTGTGTGTGTGTGTGTGTGTGATAATGCCTTCCAAAAATCAGTCCCCTCTCTCTCTTGATCGACCCCTCTTGCTATTTGCTCATTCTCACACCTCATTGGACCTCCCCAGGCCTAGCCAATCAAAATCAAAAAACATAAGTGATAGTCTTCTGACATGTGTCCCCCTTTCCCCTTTTGTGAGATATTTACGTAATTACTTAATTCAACTAAACTCTCATTGGACCCCTTTGCCTCCTGGCCAATAGGAATTAGGCAAGCCATTGGGTTGTTGAATGCTCATTGGACCCCTTGGGAGACTGTCCAATAGTCTTCTAGAGAGCTTAATTCTTATTGGTTCTTTTTGAAGGAGTACGAGCGGAAGTGCGATGCGAGAGAGAGTGCGAAAAGAAGAGCACGACGATATGGTGAACTCGCTCTACTGTAATGTGTAGAGCATAGGGAGTTCTTATTAGGTTTTTACAAAAGAATATGTGTACATACCTGGCGGCCCGCCCACTTACCTGGGTGACCACATTGGGCTTTATACCCCAACAACCTCCCACTTAAAGTCCAATGTGGTACTTTAAGTGTGAGAGAAGCTACTATACAAGCTAATATACAAGAGATGTAGAGAAGTGATGTACTACCCTACACCTAACTGCTTGCGAAAATGCGCAAAGCTCTCTGAGGGAAGTCCTTTTGTAAGTAGATCAGCAGGATTTTTTGTGGTGTGAACTTTGACAAGCTGAAGTTGCTTATCCTCGAGCATTTCCCTGATGAAATGATACTTCACATCCACATGCTTTGTCTTTGAGTGATAAACTGGATTGCGAGCCAATTGTATAGCACTTTGACTATCACAATATAACACAGGCATCTCTTCTTTGATTCCCAAATCTGTTACTAGTCGATTAAGCCAAATTGATTCTTTGCATGCCTCTGATGCTGCAACATATTCAGCCTCTGTAGTAGACTGAGTAACACAATCTTGTAATCTAGAATGCCATGATACTGCTCCACCAGCCAATGTAAAGACATACCTTGACGTAGACCTTCGGTTGTCTAAGTCACCTGCATAATCTGAGTCTGTAAAACCC
Organism: Adiantum capillus-veneris; assembly: GCF_014529385.1. Lineage (NCBI taxonomy): Eukaryota > Viridiplantae > Streptophyta > Polypodiopsida > Polypodiales > Pteridaceae > Adiantum > Adiantum capillus-veneris. The sequence goes on along the minus strand of NC_140934.1, from coordinate 157,112,883 downwards.
TTTACACTTAGCTCCTGACTCCCATAGCATATACGCATACTCTTTGTAGCTTTCAGGTATCTCAATATTCCTTTCACTGCCTCCCAATGTTTCTTGCCTGGGTTTGACATGTATCGACTTACTACTCCCAGTGCAAATGCAATGTATGGGCGAGTAGCAATCATTGCATACATCAAACTACCCACTGCAGACGCATATGGAATCTTATCCATTTCAGCCTGTTCTTCCTCAGACACAGGACAATCTTGTTTGCTAAGTTTCACATATGGTGGCAATGGAACACTCAATGCCTTTCCCTTCTCCATATTGAAATGTTGCAAAACCTTGTCAATATACTCTGTTTGAGATAACCAAATCAACTTCTTTGATCTGTCTCTCTCAATGCGCATACCAAGTATATGACTTGCCTCACCCATGTCTTTCATGTCAAACGATTTTGCCATCTTTGACTTCAAAGTTGAAATTTCTTCCAAGTGCTTGCCAGCAATCAACATGTCATCCACATACAAAATAAGGATCAACCAACTGTCATCCTTAGCGTTCTTTGTATATAGACAGTGATCGCACTCACTACGTTTGTAGCCTTGAGAAAGCATAAACTTGTGGAATTTATGGTACCATGCCCTCGGTGATTGTTTTAAGCCATAAAGACTCTTTAACAACTGGCATACCCAATCTTCCTTGCCTTTCTCAACAAACCCTTCTGGCTGCTGCATGTAAATTTCCACATCTAAATCACCATGCAAGAACGCTGTCTTGACATCCATTTGGTGCAACACCAAATCTAATATGGCAACCAATGCAAGAAAGCATCTCAATGTAGTCATCTTGACCACTGGAGAGAAGACTTCATCAAAGTTTTTGCCTTGTTCTTGCTTAAATCCCTTGGATATCTTCCACATGTTCTGTCCAAAAGTGGTGACGTAGCCAGCATCATCAAGTAAACCTGTGCTGATCAAGCTCTTTGTAATTGCGGGAACATGTCTCACATTCTTCAACGTGAAAGAAGAGCCATTCTGAAACTTCAATTGAACATCTCCAACACCTAAGATCTCACATGTCTACCCATTGCCTAGCCGAACATGATCTTTAGTGGTCACATAAGAGGTAAACCACTCCTTGTTTGGAGACACATGAAGTGATGCCCCTGAGTCTATAATCCAGTCACTCAGTGCATTTCCATCAGATGTTGTAAGAAGAGCTGAGTCCATTGTATTCTTCAAGACTTTTGACCTTCGGACAGAACCTTTGAATTTTGGAACCTTAGCATTTTGAAGTCTTAATGGGCTGAACCTTAGGGTCTTTGAAGCCCATTGGTGCACATTGCTCCTTTGCAGATGGTCCCCCCTTTTGGATCCCTATTTACCCTCCTTTAGATCCCTATTGTGGCTGGTCTGCTAGCTTAACCAATAATCTAGCTTTTTCTCCCTTAGCAATTCCCCATTATAAATGATCAGTTTAACATGTGGAAATCATTTAGGAGATCAATTAGATATTGATTATTATGACAATCAACATCATTTAATTGAGTACTTTGGCAAGCAGCTGTCACGTTGCATACATATTGACCTCGAGGATGCTCAATATGTGTCGTGCTTCAGTAACCCACTAATTTTATTAGTGTATCCTACTAACTTTGTACAGATCCTTCTTCTTAGCAGAGGCTTTTAGCGATATACTAGAATAAACTTTCAAGACCTCATCATTCTATTCCCCTCCATGTTTGGGTTGTCTAGAAAATATTATTGGAGACCTCTCTCTCTCTCTCTCTCTCTCTCTCTCTCTCTCTCTCTCTCTCTCTCTCTCTCTCTCTCTCTCTCTACGTTAGATTTGCAAGGGCAAGGGAAGGCATGCTATGCGTCTGTGTTGGCAGAAAGTAACGAAGTAGGGATTCTACGGAATATTCCAGCAAATGAATTTCTTTTGGCACTTACCAGTATGTCGTCACGATTTTGCAAATTGTTTTATTAGTGGGTATCTACCCAAGATACCCTCAAACCGAAAGTCGAATACCAGAAGAAAAGTCGGGCATGCGAGGTAGGAGGAGGGATGGGGCAAGGCTTGGCGCAGATGATGGCGCATGGTCAGTTTTGCTGACAACTGAGCCGGAGTCACGAACAATTGTTAACACCGGAGGAGGGGGTGGCATGAGCAGCAGGCTAGGAAGCGAGCGCGTGACAGAGAAAGGGGGGCCTTTATTATTTTTTTAACGTTGGTTGTTGAGTTGTCGACAACATGGATGTTCGTCGGCATGGCTTATGCGAAATGCTCTCTAGAGTCGGCTAGCTCCCAGGTTCGAATTTGCCACACTGTTTGAGATTTTGGTGGTGGAGGATTTTACTTTAGGTAAGGGATCTTATTAGATTCTCTCCAATAAACTTGAGAAGCCACCAATATACGAGTAGGAAGCATCAAGAGTCATAGGTCATAAGTCTTTTAATATACCATTTCATTTCATTTCTCTCTCTATCCTATCTCCAGCTGTCATCCAGGCGGGAAATTATACGCCTGCTAAACTCAGCCATGGCGCCGAATATCGAGCTCGCCTAGCTCTAGCCTGCTCCCCGAACTCGCGCGCTAGCATGCCCTTGCTGAATATCGCGTTCATTCCCTAGCCTTGCTGCTCACAATCGAGGCCTACTGCACGTCGACTTTTATCTGTTGCTGCTGCGCTCTGCAGGCCAGCCTGCTTCTCAATGCCACTGCAGGGCTTCTGAATTTGAAGCTATTCGATGTCCTGACTAGCTGGCATTGGTGTGGAGGGTATTGAAGACCGCATGTTGCAGTATATACGTCTGCGCGCGCTGCCGTTTCCAGCCTTCAAATTCAGATTTAGCACGTCCAGCTGGCCTTCGAGTTCGATTTAGCAGGTATACTCAGCAGTGTTTTTTATCCGTCGTCAGATCCCTTCACTGTGCACACACAAACCCCTTGCTCTTGGCTCTTGCAGCTGTCCCTCTGCAGCACTAGCTCTCCTTGGAAATCCTCAACACCTCAACCAACTCCTTTGCAATGGGCAGCCATCCTATCTCTAGTATCATGCACTCCTTTTGTAGACTCTGGCACACTTGTCACCACTAATGGCTCTCAATTCATAGCTCGCCTCCCCTGTGTTTCCCACCTCTATCCTTCTCCGATGCACGCTCTCTGAGCTTGATCAGTCCGAGCAGATGCCCACCGTACCCAGGCCGGTCCTCTGTAGGCCTTTATCTTTGCAGACGCTAATCCTGAGCTCGACCTCCTATACATGGGATTCTTTTGTGTCGCCTATTGCTCGCCCAGCCTGACATTAATTTGGAGCCCTCTCTGTAGCTCGTCAGATAACTTTCTTTCTCAACACCTAGCTGGCCCTCGAGCTCTCGGACACATATCTCTCTCTCTTTCTCCTGATCCCTCTTTGATCACTCCTAGCTTCTCTCTATGGCTTCCTCTTCAACTCAGGACTTCGCCCCCTCTAATTGCTTCTCTGAGTGGCCTCGTCTGGAATCAGTAGTACACTGAGCTTGCAGAATATTAATAATCAAAATGTGAAAGTGACTCAACTTGCTCAAAGCATAATATATATATTGAGGCTTGCTCTTTAATTTCTGTGACAGAGTCTCTCGAACCTCCTCTTCAGGGCTTTCCGAGAACCTCTTCTTCAGGGCTTTCCGAGTAGCGCCTGGCGTAATTCGTTCGCTTATCAACAAGTAAAGCTTTTCATTTCAAAGCATTGCATTTTCAAGGCATTTCATTTCAAAGCATTTTTTTTCGAGAAAAAGATCCTTTAATTCGTCTTCTAGGTTCAACATGTTCAAGAATTCAAGTGTATTCAACATTTAAAAGATAGGGAACTACAAGATATGAAGAAACTACAGCACGAGGACATAGACAAGGGATTGAACTTTGCTTTCATTTGCATCGACTCTCCTTGGATAATGTGTACTTCAAACAACATGACCTTTTAGTTCCCTGGTTTCGATCAAAACTTCTCGCTACTAAAAATCTCTAGCATGTTTAACTCAAAATATAATGGCAAAGCTAAAAGTTTAGAAAACGTGGATGGCCATTGTAACACCTGTCACACTCGGCTGTGCAATTGTGCTTATGAAAATTGGACTCAATATCCCACATATCCCTTAATCCCACACACTAATCCTTAGCTATCTACGTGCATAGTACATTTTTTGGTAAAGCCAAGGTATCTAACTATCTATATTGATGACACTACTGCTTGGTATTTAAATTTAGGAATGCTATTAGTGAAGAAATATTTGTCTCTAGCTTGTAGATTACTACAAGATTTCCTATCTTGGAACCCAAAGTATTTCTCACGATGTTCTGCAATATAGATTCTACCTTTTGTTGAGCCTCTTACCTGCAAGAAAAATTGTTACATGTGTTCTTCCACCACTCTTTCCTGGGGGTGAACCATGCTTTTTGTATCCCTTGGTTACAATGGAGGACTTTAATTGATTTTAGTTTTCTCGTAGTGTTACCCTTATCAACTCTCTATTTTTGTGTGTCAATCTGTTTTTTTTAACAGCTATGAGTTTGACTTTGTCTTGGAAGTGCTCTTGCAATTATTTATGTAGACATTCTTCTAGTGGTTGGGCTTTGGTGACCAAGAGGACTTTTTATCAACATCGACAACAAGACTCCCTAGGAAAGCTTCATCCCTCAATAAATAAAAGAAGAAGAGTCCAATCGGAGCCCATCTCTCATGATACAGCTCCATTGCATCATGTTCCCATCATCGAAGCAACGCCTTCAACTCTAGAGGCATCCTCTTCCCAAATTGAGAGAGAATCAAGGAGTGTTGAGAAGCTTGATCGGAGCATCCAATGCACTTGCACATTGTATTGTGGAGGAGGTCGTCAAGTGCACTTGTCTACTTACTATCGACATCAAGATCTCATACGCAAATATGAGAGCTTTAAAAAAACTTTTGGCCTATCAAATCTATCTGAAGTTGGTGACATGGATCTTATATCTAATGCCCAACCAGACGAAGGAGCCACTCTTACCTCTTTGGAGCTACCTTGTGAGGAGGAGCTAGTTAATGATGAGGATAACATAGACATCCATGAGAGTCAGGAGGATGAGTCCTCTACTTTGTTTATGGAGTTAGTGGAGAGAGTAGTAGAGCTTCAAAGTTTGTGGGATGAGCATCGACTACCAATTGGTGTTCAAGATAAAATGTTACGCTTGCTCTTTGGCGACTTTGGGGGGCCAAGAGTCACTCACAATTCTTTCAAAAGAAGTCTGGCTAAAATGCTAGTCCAACTTCCATCTACATGGGATGGTGACCTTGGGGGTATTCAAGTTCCAGCATGTTGGGATCAAATGCAAACCATGCTTAAAGGACTTGGAATGGTTAATGCTCGGCGCTATCGTATCTGCATAGGAAATCTAGGAGTAAAACATCCACCACAGCTTCTTCAACCAAGCATAGAGGATAAATTCCAAGATGTGTATGCAATGCTGGATCCACTTCTAGAAAGTTTAAGAGGGATTGCTCCAAGTGTTGTGAGAAGTGTCCGATTTGCGAAAAGACAAGAAAGTCTATGCTTTCTTTTGATTATATTCCGAACGGTCCTCAGTTACAGCTTCTGACGAAGAGTAGTACCTACTGTCATGAGTTGCTAAATCTATGGCATCACAAACATAGATGGGACAACGCATCTGCACTCAACAATGAACAGAGGATCATAGATTTTTGGGATGGAACAAAGTTTCAAGAAGTGAAGGACTTCTGGAATCCAAGTACATCATATGAACTGCCTGTGGTTTGCTCAAATTCAGCATGTAAAAAGTGCTACACTACATTTCCAGTCTTTAAACGCCATCCAGCACTACAAACCGGATGGGATGTTGCGAATGAAGTATATAACTTTATCTGCATTGAGTGCTTCCAGGACATCAAATGTCGCAAGAGAATTGAAGTGGTGAGTTTGACTTCTCTTTTAGAGGTTCCTTTTGCATTCTGCTTATGTGTAATATATGTCATCATTTGGTTAGGGTGATCCTCGCAATATAGCAATTTTACTACATTGGGACGGCTTTCAAACGTCAAAGACAACCCAAAAGAGCTGTGGTGTTGTGGAAATATCGCTGCTTAATGTTGGATGTAGTTCTTCCATAGATGTTTTACCAGTTTTGTTTATTCCGCAAAATTGCAAAAAGATTATAAAAAGTTCAGGAGATGTATTTGGAACATTTCTAACTCCATTGGTGGATGAACTTGAAAGCTTATTTTTGGATGGGATAGATGTATTATATGAGTATCCACTAGACAGGATTTTCGACAATCCACAAGGGTTTTCCAAGTCTTGCAAGATACGTGCACTGCTCATGATGGTTACCGGCGACCATCCGGCTCAGTGCAAAATAGGTCTACTCAAGAATGGAGGACAAGAGTTTTGTCGTCGTGATAAAGCTCAGGCAACTTTGGTAAGAGATGCCACCAGGCCTGATGGACGATATGTCTATGATGGAAATCGCTACCAGGCAAGATATCCACCACCACAACGAACATTTGAGGAGATGAAATCTGCCTTAGAAGAGGCCAAGCATTGCTACACACAAGCAGAGAAGGAAGCTGCATGGAAACAAGCAGGCCTATCAGGAAAGTCCATACTTTGGAGGCTCTCTGACTTATATGGATTTGATATATCTCTTGATTGTGTGTATGATGTTATGCACACTTTAGCATTAAACATCTTCAAGAAATATATTGCTCAGTTATTTGAAAGCGCTAACAACGCTCTTAAGAAAGAGATAGATTCAGCAGTGTCTTCACTTACAAAGGATGTGCCCAACACTATCCGCTACGGAAGGTGGCCAAACTCTCCCAGTAACTACTTTGAGTGCTTCAAAGCTGAAGAGAATCAAAAGTTTATTCAATGGTGCCTTCCATATATCCTAAAAACTGTAAATGGTATTTCGCCATAAATGCATGTTTTGGGAACTCTCTTGGTAGATATAGCTCATAGCTTTTATAACTACAGTAGAGATCATGGTTGGTCCATGGAGGATATTAGAATTATGAAGATACTACTGCAATCTTGGAGAGTTCGAAGGGAAGAGGCATTTGGGGCTAATTCATCGCCTTTAGAGCATATCGCCGGTATATATATTTCTCTCATTTTTGAGAGTTACTTGGTTTTGCTATGTGTGTGAGCATAACTATTTATTTCCATTTTGATTGTAGGTAATGGTGAGCTTCTTGACGATATAATTCGGCATGGGCTACATGATCGTTATTGGTGCTACATATTCGAGCGTCTTGTGAAGATCTATAGCACCATCAAGACCAATAATCTCAGCGATGAGGCATCATTCGTCCAATTCTATTTGAGGAAGTTTTTCACTAAAGCTTTTCAATCTGTCCGCTCTGACGACGATGGTCTCTTACCTGATCAAAGATTCTTGAGAGATCTACATTCCTCAATGAGTGGACTCAGCAATGTCCCATGTAATGAAGGCCAATTGCATGAGTGTTCTGCACATCATATGGATGGGCTCTTAGTTGTTTCATCGGTGGCCAAGGCAAGATCCCTGTGGAATGCTCTCTTGAAATATGGCCATAGTGCACCTTGTATTGATTGTCTTCTTTTGAAGGGAATTTGTATATCAAGGAAAAGATGCATCTATCGAGAGCCATCAATTGAGGAGTCCATGTTTTTAAAGAGGTTTTGGAATATGAAAGAGAGCTTTCCAATTGTAGATTTAAAGATATACGAAAAGGTAATGTATAGAGGAGAAATATATAAAGTTGGCTCCCATGTGGTAGTGAGAGCTGAGGATACAAATAGTATGTCAGATAAACGCGGACATTGGAAGGCTTGTATCACCTCTCTTTTCTCAATGCAGTTCAATGGGAAGTCTATGCTTTTCTTTGGAGGAAGATACTACAGACAATGCATCGTAGGTGATGATGACTCTAAAAGGTTACTCATTGATGCAATCATAGGAATGAGTGTCCTTGAGAAGACACCAATGCCCTTTACATGGGATTGTATCCAACCTATTTACTCTCTTCTTCATAAATTTATACCAATGTCACTACCTAAAAGCCAAAAGCTCATTGCCTATGAAGTAAAGGACTTGAAGCACAGAGATAGATTGCTTATGGAAGGACAATGTGGGAATGTTCCTTTATGGTTAGAGGAACAAGATATAGTGAGAGTTTCTATGAATAGTGGACTTGAAAAAGTCTTTCAACATGCTGTGGTAAGGGAATCAAATCCTGAGGAAAAATTGGCAAGACTTGCCTTGAAGCCTGATGTACATCCAAGAAATACGTGGACTATTCACACCGAAGAAGATCATTGGAGAAGTTGGGATAGCTGTCATATTCTAATAAAAAATTGGACTGTGATAAGACAAAAAAAAGTTACAAAACCTGGTGTGCTTGAACAATGGATACCTATTATGTGGCGATCTCCATGATGTATAAGCATTTGTATCTACTATTTTATTCAGGACTCTCTTTAAAGTTGATTCTACACAAAAACTTTCTCTCTTTTGTGATGTGTAAGAATTTTGATTGAAAACTCTTTAAAATTGATTTTATGTTGTTTTGTTTCAGTTATTTGATTTAAATTTATAAATATTGTATCGTAAATATGATTTTGTTACTTTGTCAGGGCAAGTATGAGTTGCCCACAATCATTGTTACAGCAGCTACTAGGAGGATCTAGTGAAGAGGCTATTAAAACTCTCAATGTGTGGAGAGCAAATTATTCTGGAAATAAGAGGGTAACTTCGGATCCCTCTAGCATCGCTGCAATCAGTGATCTACCTAGATATGATCCTGTTGTGTATGATCAGATTTTTAGGCCACCACCACCAAAATTGAGAGAGAAAAATAAGTTGTATGGTCGAGATTTTCTCTTAAAACAGCATCCTGAGCAATATAGAGTATTATATGTCAATTATGGAGAGGTGAGAAAGTGGTTTGCTAAAGGAGAAGCCATTGGCAATCTTCGTAACAACAATGAGCGAAAGAATGTAGTTTTGAGGATCATTAAAGAGAATATAGCAACGCTCAAGGCCATCACAATAGATGGTGTGTCTTATCCATGGAAGGAGGAAGATTTATACACATGGTGTATCAAGTCATTAGCGGCAAAACGTAAGTGGAGCAAAAAGAAGACAAGCCAAGAGACACTTTGCTCAACCAACTCCATGGTACAGTAATTTATGTTGAGCCTATATTTGTTTTGACATCTTTGCAAGTTTGTTTAATAATATTTAGAATTATAGGTCTTATGTATGGATGATGATAATATAACGATTGAGCACAAGGATGAGAAAGATGATCAAGAAGGAGAGCTTCATGCAACAGTGAGTACATATTCTTTTATGACAGGGGTTTTATTTGATTTGTTATATGTTATTCACATTAAACTTCTTTCAGATTGAGAGTTCTCATGTTGATGAGCAAGTGACGAAGTTTGTTGTCGATCATAAAGCTGATGATATATCAAATCGTGTAGGTTCTTTTGTGCTATGACATTTAAATTATTTATGCTCTCTATGAGGTAGTAATAAGTTTACTTTATTTATGTTTCTTTTTTGTGAATGTAGAAAGATGAGGATGTGTACATTCCTGATATGTCATGGATGGAAGAGGATGATCCAAAAAGTGCTTATGAGGTTTGTTAATCAATCTCTCTCTCTCTCTCTCTCTCTCTCTCTCTCTCTCTCTCTCTCTCTCTTTATGAAGATCATGTTTTCTTTACAATTGTATAGGAGTATCAACATTTTATAAGAGATGAAAGCTCAAAAGTCTCATTACAAGGAAAAGAGACACATATAGATCATGAGGGGGGTGGCAATGGTGATAATGTGACGAAAAAGGTTTGATTGTAAAAACCTTATCTGTTGATGAGATTCATGCTATATTTTAGTTATGTAGTGTCTTTATTGATTTTTATTCGTGAGAAAATGAAGGATAAAAGTTTAAGCGAGTCTTGTGCTGCGGATGATATGGATGCGAGCTCTAGGAAAAGCAATCGAAAGAGAAAGGTATACTTAATTTTCTCATTATCTTACTTAGAGTTAGTGTGATACTCTTCTTAGCATTTTAAGTTATTGAGTCATTTTTATTTTAAAAGGTTACAAGTAAGCTAAAAGATTTGTTAGAAGAAAAAGACAAAGCTTCCAAGGAGGCAAAACATAAGAAAAAGGTAATTACTTAGGATTTCATTTAAGAATAGTCTTTGATTGCTTATAAATAACTTTATTACTTCAATGGTATAGGAGTCCTTAAGAGAAGATGGTGGAGAGAAGTCTCTTATGGAAATCAAGGTGTGTTTTAGATCATATGAAGTCTTGCTTGCATTACTTTTTTACACATGAGAAAGATATAGCATTTTAGAATCTTACACTTGCATCATTTTTTCTTGTAGGCAAGAACATTGTCTACTAGAGACAAAGAAGTCATTCTAATGAAGTGGCTTCATACTCAAAAAGTGGAAGAGATCTACCAATTGATCAAGCCCACTTACTGTGCTTTGAAGAAGACACATTCATTCTTTGGTAGGAAAGTGAATGACACTACTTCCTCAACAATGTGTGAGGACTTAGTGGCATGGCTCTTAGTTGAAGGAGTAGTGCATATCGATTTTTCAAAGCTTGGTGTTTTAACTTTAAAAGACGTTCATTTGTGTAATGATGATTAAGTAATGTATCTAAATGGACATTCTCAATGGTTGTTGATTTTCAATGTGTATTAGCTTGAGGTCAAATAACTAATATGCTTTATGTTTAGATGAGCACTCTCAATTAACTTCATGTATGAAATTGACAAGTGATCTTGAATTCTCTTGATTCATCTAGCAATTATTTACTAATTGACTTAGTAGTTGGATATTGTAGTTGCCACATGGATTACTACTACTTGCTTTGAAGTTACTAGATGAATTACTATTTCATATATTTGAGTTGCTAGATATATTGCTAGTTTCATAACACATCTCAAACTAGTAAGTGAGATTGCTCTCTTGATTCATCTAGCAATTATCTTACCATATAGCTACTCAACTTACTATATGGTAAGAAAATTACTACTTGAAGCATCTAGGAGTATTCTCACGCTTACTAGTTTGCACTTTTGCTAGATGTGTGTATTGAAACTAGTAATATATCTAACAATTATATATTTTTTGCCATATGGTAAGTCGTCCAAAGCTCCTTGTTAATTCAAAGGAGAAACCACTACCGTCTGCTCTCTAACTCTCAGTATACACACAGGCAATCAACACTAACGTACCCTCTCCTGTAATAGCGCTAAAGCAACAGTCATCTTCTCTCTCTAATCTCTACGCTTCAGGTTTACTCTCTTTCTCTACTTCTTTCAGATTCTACTCTCTCTCTACCCTCTCAGGCTTGCGAACCTGGTCACGCTTTCTCTATCTTTATCTACTTACAAACAGTCAAGGAGGCAGCCTCTCTCTCTCTCTCTCTCCACACAGGGAATCGCCATCCTCGTCATGCGCACCCATGGGAAGTCCCCCTTGGTCACCTCGATTCTCTCACTCTACTCTCCTAACTACCTCCTGGCGGATCCCAATTACTGCACTCGGCCCCTCTAATTGCTTCATGGCGCCCCCCCTTGCCCTCATTAATCTGAGCCTTCTCACGCTTGCTTCGCAAAACAGCCCCCCCTTTTTGGCATCTCCTCATCGTCCTTCACTCGTCATGGCAACAAAACGGCCTTTTCTCCCTCGGAATCTCCTCTCGTTTTGCCACCCTTGCAGCCTTTGTTTGCTCTCAGCCTGCACTGAACAACCCTGTAGCTCTCGGCCATGCCTTGGTTCTCAGCCCGCAGGGCCTGCATCCCCTTTCATGCATGGTGTTCAACGAATACCCTCCTACTCTCCTGATCAGTCCCTCTCTCTGGCTTCATCCATAGTCTCTCTCTCTCTCTCTCTCTCTCTCTCTCTCTCTCTCCCTCTGTCGGCTCCTGCTCATGGCCTTGCTGCAAATAGTGTGCTCCCCTCTTGCCCTCTCGGCTTGCTACAGGTCAGCACCGACTCTCTCTCAATACTCGTACCTTGCCCACAACGGCGTGGCCTCTCTCACTACCCTCTCAGGCTCTCTTATGCTCTCACCTTCTCACGGCCTGCATACTGCAGCCCTCGCTCCCCATCTTGGTGCTCCCTGGTCACGCTTTCTCTCTTTCTCTCTCTCAAACTATGCCCTGGCGACTTCATTCGCGCACAGACACACACACACACCTCGACCTGCTCTTCCTCTCTGTCACATTCTCTCCCTGCACACATGCTTCTCTCCTCTCTAACTGTTCATGCTCACCACCCTGGCACAGCCTCGCCCTCGTCCTGACCTGCAACACCTCTCCTCAGCGTCAGTCTCTCTCTAAGTCTCCCTTCATCACGCTCGGGACCTCCCAAAGCACCCCCGTCGACGTCTCTCTCCCTTTCTCTGTGGCCTACATGCCCTCTCTCACTCTTTGTGTGGCGGTTCAGAGCAGGCAACCAACATCGTTAAAAAATAATTTTTATTTTATTTTTTTCCAGTGGTCTTTTAAGACCTTGTTCCCACCTGTAAAAAGGTTTTGATATTGTACAAGCAATCCTCGAGATCCAAAAAGGTATAGATGGCAATGAGCCTTGAGCTCAGATCTTCTCTCCCCCTATTCTCTCGAATCTTACTATCTCTCCCGGATTTTAAGTCAAAATTTAAAGCTTTTCTCGATACTTACACTAAAACTTGTGTACGCTTTTCGCTTTCCTCAGAGGCAAGCTCAAAATCTAACTAGGATTTTACAGTCTCGACCGACTAGCATGCATTAACACAAATTAGGGTAAACTCACAAGCTCCAAAGACTTACTTCGGCTAAGACTGAACTCAAGAGTAGTACTAACCTTGAAACTTTCTCGAGCTAGTAAGCTTTCTATCTCTTTTCAGACAAATACGGCTAAACTAGGTCAAAAACTTATGAGCTTATCTTAAAAGAACTAATCATAGCATTCAAATTTCAATGTAAACATCAACAAATGTTTTCAAATTCTATTTAATCATTTATATGTAGCAACATCAAATCATGCTAAATAGGCATACATGTGCAATAATTTAAAATGAAAATGCTTCTAGCATGCCCATGTATATCCCAATTAACCCGGAATTGTGTACAAATTGTCAAAAAGTATTGGCCCTCTACAGAAGAAAAGGTCCAAATCTAGGCTTGTGGTAAAAGGGTTTTCTCAAAAGAAAGGTATTGACTTCAATGAAATATTTTCTCTTGTTGTAAAAATAAATTCAATTAATCTTGTGGTTGTTCATGATTAAAATCTCGAGCAAACTAGATGTAAATACGGCATTCCCTCACGGTGACTTAGAGGAGGAAATTGACATGCTCCAACCAAAGGGGTATGAAGTAAGGGGTTAAGGAGAAAATGGTTTGCAAATTAAAGAAGAGCTTGTATGGTTTAAAGCAAGCATCAAGACAATGGTACTTGAAGTGCGAGCAATGGATGCTGGATCATGGATTCAAAAGATGCAACTCAGATCATTGCGTCTACACAAAGAATTTGGGAGATGGAAAGTTCATCATCCTACTGTTGTATGTTGATGACATGCTGATTGCAAGTGCTAACATGCAGGACATCAAATAATTAAAAGAGGAGTTGTCTAAATCTTTTTCAGTGAAAGATTTAGGTGCTGCAAAGAGGATACTTGGTATGAAGATATCAAGAGAAAGGACAAAGAAGACAATAAAGCTATCTCAAGAGGATTACATCAAGAAGGTACTAGTGTTACAGGCATTGATGCCTCAGTAACAGTGTAGTATTTACCTGTAGAGACAGTAACTAAGGTTGTAGCTTTGTGCTCTAAGGGTGTATTTACACCAGTACTTTGGAAGTTGTAACTAGACGGTCATGTGAAGGTAGAGAGGTTCTTCTTAGTTCTTGACGTTGTTTTTGCAGTTCAAGAATTAGATTTTCTCTTATGTATTCGCACTACTCTCGGTGCTGGGTTGTTGTAAGCACTTGTGGGTTGATGAACATTAAGTAATGCAGTGCCTTGTCTTATCTGTTCATTGTGTAATTTAGTATTCTTTGATGCAGTAGTGTAGTGTGATATGCAGTTTTACTGTGTAATTATATTGAAATACTGTTAGGCGGTTGGCCCCTAACACTTTGGCGATCCTGCTTTCAGTTCGAGTTCAGCCTGAACCATATGGGAGTCAGGAATAAATTAGGGAACTGACATGCAAGTGGACATAGACCACCTGAGGGAATTCTCAAATTGGATAACCCCGCAAGAAGAGTATGAGGAATATGCAACCAAATTCTTGGAGAAATTATTCCCAAATCTACCAGGGGAAGTCAAAATTGCAATAGCTGACAAGGTGGTCACTCCATTTTTACCTTTTGGGTCATGCAATTTACCTTCATGTTACAATCTGTATGAAAGGAAGGTGTATTTAAGGCAGAAAAGAAGAAACCATGTTACCATAACAATCATATGGTACAAGGTTTAGACTGAGGAGAGAGTTTGCTGCAAGAGGAAGACAGAAGAAGAGTCAAGTAGTGATGACCAGGAAGAACCATTAAGGGGGAATTCTACAGGGGAAGAAACTGTTGGGGTAGGGACTGAGCTGCAAGAACCTGAACACAGGCTGCAGGAGACCCCGCCTGCAAACCAAGGAGGCCAACAAGCAACTCCATCCACAGCAGACCCACTTTTGGGACAATTGGTTAATGTACTGCTCACTCGGACAATCTTAAGGGCAAGAAGACAATTGCAGTTTGTACCAGTAGGAACATATACTTTAATTTTTAATCCACTCCTGGTAAGAGTACTCAAGACACTTTCGATACCTCCAATGGCTGCACCAAATCCCAAAGTGGACGCGGCAAAGTTGAGCGGGAAAAAGTCCCAAGATGTTGATAGCCATGTTGGTCAGTTTCAAACAAGGTGGTCTTCAAGTGGTTATGAGGTGTTACATTCGGATGTAGTGAAAAAAGAGCACTTTGCAACAACACTACAAGGTAAGGCCATGGATTGGTTCTTGCAGTATGGCATGGCAACTTTTGTTGATTATAATGATTTGAGGTAGAGATTTCTATTAAGGTTCAGGGAGCAATTGGGAGATTATTTTTGTAAGGGACTCAAAAAGGAGTTCAGAAGTGCAGTAGCAGGGACACCCCCATTAGCAAATGCAGAGGATTTTACTGATTTGGTGGAAGCAGCTACAAGAGTAGAACTTAAGGAGAAGAAGAAGAAAAAAACTGAGAACTTAGACTCAGAGTCAGATACTGATGATTCAGATCAGGATACTGAAGTTGACACTTATAGTGATGAGGAGGAAGATTGGCCAGAAAAGAAGAAGAATAAGAAAAAGAAGGAAGAAAAGAAGAAGCTAAAGAAAGATAAGGGTAAGCATAAGAATGAAAGGAAGCAGGGAAAGGAAGCAGTAACTGCAGATTCAGTTAGCAAAATAACTCAAATGAAATTGCAGACAATTGGAATGAATCAATTTGGAATGTCAGCAAAACCATATTTCCACGTTTGTCAAAGGTTTGGTCACAAATATGAAAACTCTCATTATAACCCAGATTTTAGAGGAAGAAGACTTGAGTCTATTACTCAGAAAATGAGGGAGGCAGCTGCAAATGTGGTAGCTCCTCAGGGTGCTAACAGGAGATATCAGGGACCTGCACCTCAAAGAAGGTTCCAAAATCCCAATAATTGGGGATATCAAAATAGGAATCAAAACAATATGCAACAGCCACCATGTAATTATTGTGGGGTCATGGGACACAGGCAAGGACCTGATTGTGAACTCTGGTGTAGACATCAAAATGATACGGGAATCCTTATTATCAGAATAACAATAATAATCAACCTCCATAACAAAATCAGCCACTTCCACCACAATAGCAACAGAGACCTCCAAGTCGGGTGAATTTAGTGATTTTGAAAGAGTGGACTAAAGAAGCATGGACTAACGAAGAATGGATTGAGAAAAAAACAAAGTTTCCCAAAGAGAAACAACAGACTGATCAGTAGGTGCAAGAGAGCAACCTGACTCAAAAAGCACCTAGGCATTATAATTGTGACTGCGCGGCTTGTATCCTGATTGATGATATTCCAGAACCCTTTGGATGTACTGATGCCATGGTGGTCACTAGCGCAAAGGCCAAGGTTGAAAAATTCATCTTGGAAGAAATGGACAACCCAAACAGTTTGAACTGGAAAGAGCAAAAGGTAGTAAGGAAAGGGGCACTCAAGGAAGTGCAGGACTCTCAGAGAGGAGGTGTAGCACCTGAGGATTAGAATTTTGTTATAAGATCATTGGATGATTAGAGAAGAAGGACTTCAAATCATAGTACAATTGTACTGCAAGAACAGGTTGGTGGTAATGAATTTTATGAAGCTTTGTTATCATCTTCATTAGCTATGACAGTGAAGCAAATGTTGAGGCTGGTACCTGTATTTTCACAAAAATTGTTAAAGAGACTTACTAAGGAAGTAGCAGGAAAGAATCAGGAAATAGGAATGTACTGAGAAAACTATTTGTGGGGAAGCTTGTGAATTTCAACTTTTAATTGTTGATTATAAGGTACCATTAGTTGGGGCTTCCATTCAAAAAGTGTTTTTCCCTAGTGTACTCTTGGATGGGGGGTCAGGAGTTAATATCCTCCTGGAGTCAACTTGAAAAATTTTGAATCTTTTGAAGTGAGATCCAGCTCCTTTTCAAGTGAAAATGCTAGACCAAAGACGGGTTCAACCTTTGGGAAATTTGAGAAATTTGCAGATCTCAGTTGGGGGACTGCAGTTTGTAGCCAACTTTGTAGTACTAAGGTTGGAAGAATCTGTTTGTTCTTATCCAATAATGTTGGGAAGACCATGGTTAAGAGCAGCAAGAGTAAAATAGCTATGGGGTGCAGACTCCATTGTGATCAAAAGAGGTAAGAAGAAAGTCAAAATGAAAATGGATGCTAAAAAGGTAATACCACCAGGTTTCAGGGCACTACATGCAGAGGGACTGAATATGGTTAGTGCACAGTGTATCTATAATCCTGATGTCCATGATGCATGCATGTCAGTTGCTGCAGATTCACATGTGTGGTATGTAGCACCAATTTTAATTGTTCCTTATTGGAAATTACCATTCCATATTTTTGTGGATGCATCTCATGTGGCAGTGGATGCAGCATTGATGCAAGAAACCAGAAGACGTTGGTTTAGACCAATTTATTATGCAAGTTGAGTATTAACACTTGCTTGGGAATGCTTGGGAATGATCTACGCATTGCAAAAATTTAACATTTTCTTTTAGCCAATAGGGTAATCATCCATGTAGATCATCAAGCACTTATTTATTTGGTGAACAAACCACATTTGTCAGGAAGATTGGCCAGATGGATATTGCTTTTGCAAGAATTTGAATATGTGGTAATACATACTCCTGGAAGACTTCATGTTTTGGCTGACTATCTTAGTAGATTGAAAACAGGTGAGACTGATCCTTCAGGTGTACCTAATCAATTACCTGATTTAGAATCGTTTTTAGTTCAGGTGACTGACCAATCAATGGATTGGTATGATGACATGTTTTAGTTTTTGAATGAAGGGGTGTTACCTGATACAATGACCAAAGATCAAAGGAAGAGAATGGCATTGAAGAGTAAACCATTTATAGTTATTGCAGGACTCTTATATAAGAGATAAATTGATCAGGTGATAAGGAGATGTGCTCCCCTGTTTGAGCAGAAGGCATTACTGGCAGAGGCTCATGCAGGTAATGCAGGGGGACATTTTCAAGCAGGACTTTTGTGGCCAACAGTAATTAAGGATGCTCAGGAGTTCAGTAAGGACTTTTTGTTGTGCCAAAGAGAGGGCATGCCACTGAATGTGTATAGAATGCCATTACAACCTATTTTGCCTTTGGAACCATTCCAGAAGTGGGGGTTGGATTTTGTTGGTCCAATCAAACCACCTGCAAGATTTAAATAGAACAGATATATATTGGTTGCAACTGACTATTGTACAAAGTGGGTTGAAGCAGTGGATTTGAATGATAATAAAGAAAAAAGTGTAGCCAAATTTTTGTACAGAAACATCGTGACCAAGTTTGGTTGTCCCATTGAGCTAGTTTCTGATCAGGGAGGATATTTTATCAACAAGGTGATTAATAAATTAATTGAACTGCATATGAATTACATAAGAAGTCAATAGTGTACTATCCCTAGCCCAATGGACAAGCAAAAAGTAACAATAAGATTTTGGTAAGGATTATCAGGAAGCTGGTTAATCAAAACAGGACAGGTTGGGATGAGAAATTGGACTCAGTACTATGGGCTTTCAGAACATCATATAAAGTGACTACTGGCATGACACCATTTAAGTTGGTGTATGGGTTAGAAGCAGTCGTACCCATGGAATTTATGGTTCCAAGCCTCAGGGTTATAGTCCAAGAAAAATTAACCCCTGAAGAGTCAGCCAGTTTACAGAAGGAGCTTTACTGAGGTTGGAAGAGGAAAGAATCCATAGCGAGTATGTTGTAGATATTATTCAACAAAGAAGACAAGCTTGGATTAGCAAAAATATCAAGCTCAAATTTTTTTCTTCAGGTGATTGTGTGTTGGTCTATAATAGTAAATTAGGATTGAGGCCAGGCAAACTCAAACTCAGGTATGTAGGGCCATTTCAAATAGTCAGGTCAGTGGGACCAAATACTTTCATAGTGTCTGATCAAGAGGGTAAAATAAATGGAAAGCCAATTTATGAATTTCGACTTAAACCTTTTTTTGGACAAATCATCGGGAATCAAGGGGGATATCCTATTAATGATGAATTTGGGAGAGTGACTAGTTATGCATGTGAAGGGGTAACGCATAATCACACCTTGTGTACAACAAGCTTGTGCGTTTTACGAAAGGGGTGAAAATGTCAATAGTCTGCAACTCGTCTACACGAGTACTAGTCTGGATACACGTGAAGAGAAAGAAGTTGCACCTACACTAATGCAATCTGCAAGGAAAACTCACTATCAAGGTCCAATGGTGTGAGACCAAAGTTCAAATGATGAGCCAAAAATGGTTACTCCTACTCGCATGGTACAACCTGAAAGGGATGATCTATTTTTTTATTAGACTTTTCTTGATTTCAGGTATGATTTAGAGCACATCGAGGCAAATGATTTATGGCTTCGCAGTATTGGTTTGCTCTATATTTCAAGATTGCCTTGGGCAAGTTGGAGAAATCACCAGATGGCCTCAGCTTACTTGAAGCATATGCAGATGAATGATGGATAGGTTTTCAAACAATACTACTTGACTAAAGAGTTAGTTGCCAAGGTGTTTGACCTTTCTACAGTGGATGATAATGAAGTCAGTAAGGCAACTGAAAAGGATATGTCCAGGGCTTTTGGTCAGTCTCAAGGGGAAAGGCATTATTAGACAGGCATGAAGATTTTAGTCAAACTTTAGTAGGTCAGGTGGTTTATAGAGAGAGTCTTTTTGTTCGTGAAATTAGAATACATCAGTAGGGAAAACTATGGTATTTTGTTGGCAGCTGAGAGTGGTAGGCAAATAGGGTGGGCCAATATCTTATTTGATAGAATAAAGTTTGAAATTTACACAAAGCTAAAAAGGAAGGACAGAACTACTAAGTTTGGGCCTTATCTAGCTGCTATCTTTCAATATGTCAATAACAAAAGTATTCTGCACGGGAGAATGTCTCAAATTCTAGCACAAGTGTCTAAAGATGCAAGAAATACTGTGAGAAGGGAGAAAAGATAGAAACTGCAATTTGATCATAGGTCTTTGTAAATGACTACATATGTTCAAGACCTTTTATCTGCACATTATTCACAACAAGAGTCTTTGAATGCAGTAAAGAATAAAATGGATAAAGAGTTTGGAGACTTATTTACGGACACTGCATTCCATTTGACTGACAAACCTGTTATGTCTTCAACTGCTAAAATAGGTTTCAAGATCAGAAAATTAAAAGACAAATTGGCAGAGCAAGAACCTGTAACAATGTTTTGGGATCAAATTCTGGAGAGACCTACAATTTCTAAGTCTTATTTTTCTATTGTGTCATTGGATGAAGTGCAAACTGCACTAAAACTGGTTAAAGATCGAACATGTTGAGCAACAATCTCTAGATCTTACCTTTTTGAGCAGAGAGAATGATGGTCTGCATATACTAAACTGAAATAGATTATAGAGGGAGCTTTAAAGGACAAAAAGGCTCACATGGAAATAGAGATTTTGAACAAAAAAGTTCAGGAATTGACTGAAAGTCAAGAACTCATGCAACAAGAGTTGAAATCCTATAAACAGGTAGTGTCCTTCAGAGAGAAGACTTCAGTAAAAATTTCTCAGTGGAAGGAGGAGTGGTTTCAGATACTACAATCACAGCTAACTGAAATGTCTACTGTCAATGCTACATTGGAAAGTAGCAAAACAAGGTCTTGTTAAGCAGGGTTGCAGGTGCAAAGAAAGTTGAAGAAAAGATTAGAGACATGTTTGATGAAGAGCTAGATGTAAATGGTTGGTATGTCAGTTTAGGGGATATCGACAAAATGAAAAATGAAGTCATGGAGTGTATGAAAGGGGTGTGGGAACAGATTAAGATTAAAATGTATGATGTTGTGAGTAAACTTTATCAAGCTTTTGGAGAGGAGGAGACAAAGGAGGAAATTATAATCTTGGAGAGACGGTATACTGAGCTAAAGGAGCAGTATGTACAGTTGCAGCAGCAGGTACAAACGGATGTGCAAATGGATACTGCAATAGATGATGCAGGTCATACTACAGTTGAAGTTGAAGTTCATAGTACAGTTCAAGCTCGGGGGGTTCACTAAGTGTAAAACTACCATATCACGTGCGTGCAAGACATGTTTGTAAAACCCCTTATTTGTGAATTTTGTTAAGAATATAATGTACCCTTTTCTTTTAAAATCTGTAAGTTTTTTTCAAATTTGAAAAAAGTAATGCCCTTCCGTATATATATTTCTGTAAGTTTCAAGAACTTTAAATACCCTTCTGTTGAACTCATGTGATAGGTTACATTTTTATTAGGTGACCTCCCCGGGAGTTCAAGATGAAGTACAGGGTACAATTTCAGATGGAGTTACACACAATGGAGATATAGGTGATCAGCAGCAACTTGAAGACCCATTGATGAAAATTGCTGAGGTAATGTCAGAAGACCCAATTATTGAGGTTACATTAATGGAAGCTGATGATGATGTCAATGCACCATCAAGAGCAGTGGCAGAAACTAAAGAAACAGGTGTTCAAGAGTAGTAACTTCATTTTGGTTGTCATGTTTTTTTTATGTCAAGTGTTTTTTTTTTGGGTTCTTACAATGTTTTGCAAACATTGCCCACCGGGTGTGCCAAGTGTTACAGGCATTGATGCCTCAGTAACAACTCAATATCTACCTATTGAAGAAAAGATTAGAGACATGTCTGATGAAGAGCTAGATGTAGATGGTTGGTATGTCAGTTTAGGGGATATCAACAAAATAAAAAATGAAGTCATGGAGTATATGAATGGGGTGTGGAAACAGATTAAGATTAAAATGTATGATGTTGTGAGTAAACCTTATCAAGATTTTGCAGAGGAGGAGACAAAGGAGGAAATTATAATCTTGGAGAGACAATATACTAAGCTAAAGGAGCAATATGCATGGTTGCAGCAGCAGGTACAAATGGATGTGCAAATGGATACTGCAACATATGATGCAGGTCATACTATAGCTGAAGTTGATATTCATAGTACAGTTCAAGATAAAGTACAGGATATCAGATGGAGTTACACAGAATGGAGATATAGGTGATCAGCAGCAACTTGAAGACACATTGATGAAAATTGATGAGGTAATGTCAGAAGACCCAATTATTGAGGTTAAATTAGTGGAAGCTGATGATGATGTCAATGCACAGTCAGGAGCAGTGGCAGAAACTAAAGAACCAGGTGTTCAAGAGCAGTAACTTCATTTTGGTTGTCAAGGGTTTTTTTTATGTCAAGGGTTTTTTTGGGGTTCTTACAATGTTTTGCAAACATTGCCCGCCGAGTGTGCCAAGTGTTACAGGCATTGATGCCTCAGTAACAATTCAATATTTACCTGTAGAGACAATAACTAAGTTTGTAGCTTTGGGCTCTAAGGGTGTATTAACACTAGTACTTTGGAAGTTATAACTAGATGGTCATGTGAAGGTAGAAAGGTTCTTCTTAGTTCTTGATGTTGTTTTTGCAGTTTGGCAGTTAGCTTTTCTCTTATGTAGTCGCACTACTCTCGGTGTTGGGTTGTTGTAAGCACTTGTGGGTTGATGAACATTGAGTAATGTAGTGCCTTCTCTTATCTATTCATTGTGTTATTCAGTATTATATGATGCAGTAGTGTAGTGTAATATGCAGTTTTACAGTGTAACTGTACTGAAATACTGTTAGGGAGGTTGGCCCCTAACAACTAGAAAGGTTTGCAATGCAAAATGCAAAAATGATTTCTACACCTTTGGCTGGTCACTTTAAACTAACTAAGGATATATGTACAAAGACACAAGAGAAGATAGTCTATGTGTCTAAAGTTCCATATGCTGCAGCGGTAGAGTCTCTTATGTATGTTATGGTCTAGACAAGGCCAAAAATTGCACATGCAGTGGGAGTTGTAAGTAGGTTCATGGAAAACTTAGGTAAAGAACACTAGCAAGATGTGAAGTGGATACTTAGGTATCTAAAAGGGACAACAACAATGCTGATGCAGATATGGCATATGAGGAAGATTCTCGAAGGAGCACTACTACTGGCTATGTCTTCACGGCTAGAGGTACAACAACAGTACACTAGGCTTCAAAGCTGCAAAAAGTGGTCTCTTTTTCTACCACGAAAGCAGAGTATGTAGGAGTGACGGAGGCACGCAAAGAAATTATGTGGCTTCTGAGATTCTTAGAAGATCTTGGATTCAAACAGGACAATTGTGTCTTGTACAGTGATAGCCAAAGTGCTATCCATCTTGCAAAGAATTTGGCCTTTCATTCAAGGACAAAGCACATTGAGGTGAGATATCACTTCATACGCACTCTTTTGGAAGGGGGACAACTAAAGCTAGGAAAGGTGCATACAAGTGAAAATCCTGCAGACATGTTTGCAAAGGTGGTCAACAAGAAGAAGTTGAGCTTCTGCTCATCTTCAATTGGCATTCAAGGATATGAAGCCAGGATGGAAAGCAGTCACAAGTGGTGTGGAGATCTGTCTCCAAGTGCGAGATTGTTCAGTATGGAGCCTGATTTACCCCTTGTAGTTTTTGTATTAAAAACGCACATTTGTAAGGCCCCCATTATGAGAAGAAGCCATCGTGCGTGAAGAAAAATCACTCGCTTAAAACCCAAAATTTTCATGGCAACAATTTTTGTCAAAATATTCCTTTTCACTGGAATATTATGGCCAGACGACGACCAAAAAGTGGTCAAAAAACGGTCGATCATTTGGTTGATTGGCTGATTGCTAGTAGTCAATGGCCGGTGGCCCGGTGGTTGGAAGTCAATGGCTGGCCGATTTCAAAGGTGAACTTCTCTTCTCAAGGGCAGGCACACATGGGCAGATTGGAGGGTCCAATTGGACTTGTCAACACAAGGGCGACTACACACGGCTGCCTCTCATGAAAGATGGAAGCCCTTTTGGCCTATAAAAGGAGGCCTCCTCTACACATAAAAATAGATTGTGAAGCATTGTGGTAAATTTTGAAGTTGATGTGAGGTGGTGAGAGTGAAGCAACACAGGAGCTCCAAAAGGGTATAATCCCTTTGTAATCAACTTCTTGTTTTGAAGTACTAAAGCCATTGAGTGGCTGCTTTCTCGTGGACGTAGCCCACATTGGGTGAACCACATATATCATGTGTGCTCTCTCTATCTCTACTCTATAATCTCTCATGTTGTCAAGCATTTTTTGGATGAGCATGAAGTCATTAAGTCATGCCAAAAAGCTTGCCCACTAGACTCATGTATATATGTGTACATAGCCCTGCAAGTTTTGGAAGTAGTTCATGTACAAAGGTGTGATTGTGCCAAAATTGGTTACTGATGTTTTGGGTTTTTCAAGTCCCCAAAACATGGTTTTTAATAAGTATTTTCAGCCGTGCTTTATAGCTCATGAATCGGACTTGTACATCATGAGTTATGTGTGTAGGAAGTGGGCGGTCTCTACTTAGAAAGTGATTATGAGTGCATGCAACAAGGGAAATTGGGACAACTTGGGGGTCTAAGATTAGAAATGCTGAAATTACATTTCTAGAAATAGCCGAGGTGATGGGCTTTGAGCCATGTGTTACGGTGCGTCATACGATGACCGTAGTTGCAAGTTATGCAGTGAGGAAAGTTGTCCGAGAAGTTTTTATGCTTGGGGAGAAAGCTGGAATGTTTTGGGCTTGGGAGGAATGAGGAGGAGGTTTCCATGTGGCGGGGAGATTATCCCACATGAGAAGAGGAAAAGGGAAAGTGGGGGGTATATAGGGCACATTGGGTGCCCACTATAGATGTATATCAAAGAGAGAGGAGCGAGCTCTCTCAAGGCTTGGCTATGGGGGCTCGTGGGCTCATGGGGAAGGATATGGCACACTTTGGGAGTTCACACTGCCTAGATAGGTGCTTGGCCACTTATTTTGGTCCCCATCCACTTGCCCCCACCCCATTCCTTGGTCAAAGGGTCACCGATAGCTCATTTTTCCCCAAAAAAAGGCCTAAAAGGAGAGAACCTTGTCAGCTAAGAAGAAGAGAGAGAAAAATATTAGGGATAAAATATAAAAAATCCCCCATTTTTATAGCTGCAACAAATGCACAACTTCCAGAGAGCTCATTGCACCCCCACCAACTTCGAGCGGCCATAACTCTTTCATCCTTCATCTATTTTTTGTCTATGGATACTCTACGGACATCTCCACAAGATGAGCTTTGTCATGATTTCATTTGTTTATTCTAATTTTCAATGGGTTATGTGCTTAAAGGGTTTTTCATAAATCTCTACAGGTGTTAACCAACCACAGGTGTTTTTGGCCTTGCAATAGTTCTTCCTTCCGACGGTGTGGCTCGTGCAAAGCTATAGAGGCATTCATTTTCCTTCTTGTTTGCACGCTATTTTAGTGCCCCCATGGAGGAGCAAGTGCTCCCATGCAATATTCTTGTGAAATATGTCTATTTTGCAAATAGAGAATGTAAAAGGGATATGGGTCCTTATGGACAACCACCTATGTATGTGTAAATTGTGGATAGCACTTGAGGTGCTCGTATTATTGGATTGCAGTCTTTGGAGGGCCGTGCGGTTTTGTGAAGCCAAGCACTTGGGGCCAGGTCACCTAGTGTGAGGTGGATTAGGTATTGGAGTGATCCATCAACATCCCTTGAGCTTTCGACGTCACATGTAAGTGTTTTTGTGGCAATCAAACATGACGGACGAGTTCCCACAGTTTCATGGATTGCCTAATGAGAATGCACAGACTTTTATTGAAAAATTGGAAGTCAATTTCTTACTGCAAAATATACTAAACCAAGCTATATTGTTACACCTGTTGCAATATGGTTTACAGGGATGAGGCAAAAGTTTGGTTACACAATCATGAAGAGTTGGTGCAGGCACAAACTCCAGGGGTAGTTTTGGACTACAATCGTGTGAAGCAAGATTTCCTGGCACAGTACAGATCCATTGAAGTACCTGATGAAGTGTGGCATGAAATTTTGGGGTACACTCAAAAGGGTAATCAAAGTGCTGATGATTTTGTCATGCAATTCACCTTATGGGATAAATGGGCCCGATCCATTAGGAAAAATATGAACCCTCTAGGGGCCCTTTGGGATTAAGGTTAATTAGAGGCCAGCCAATAGGAAGAGGGTGGTGGACACACTCTATACCAAAGTAGGGGGACAAGGTTGCCTTACACCTCTTAATGGCCTCTTACCTAGTGAGAAGGTAAGGGAGGTGGCTAGGGGAAAGGGAGAGGGGGAGGGGGGGGGGACCACTTTGACCTTTTTTCCCCCACTTTTTGGCCCGGATTCAAAAATACACTAAAAATTTCAAACTTTCAAAAAATTTCAAATTTCAAGTTTTCCCTCCTTAAAAGGTCCCCTAACCTATTTCATGGTCAAAAAAGTATTTTTGACCTCCAAAAGTCAAAAACGTGCACTAAAAGTTTCCAAAAAATTAAATTTTTTCAAAAAATTTCAAAACATCATTTTCCACCCTCCAAAGTCTTTCCAAACCTATTCTATAACTAAAAGTGATTTTCTCTCTCTACAAACCCTTTTTCAAGCTCTCCATGGCTGCAACAACCACATGCACCCCCTATAGTCCAACATTATCTCTCTACTAGCTTTCTCCCATCTCCATTGTAGCACCAAGCAAGCTTCGTCCCCATCTCTTCCCCTTGCCCACCACATAGTTCCACACCAAGCTAGCTCCTCTCCCTTCTCTCACCTCCATTACAGCATGAAACAAGATTCTCCTCCTTCTACTTTCATTCACTCGCACTACATGGAAACCTCTACTCTCGAAGGTGGAAAAAGCATCAACTCACATGACTTGCATACCACAAGAACAGGAGGTGTGAATAGTGTATGGGCATTGCAAAGATTCATCTCCAACATAAAGATAGAATGGTGAGAAAACTACCCTTGTAGCTTACATTCAGAGCTTAAGATCATCTCCATCTTTAAGTTTATCATGCTGGAGGGAATTAACCTCTTTATGGCTTTCAATGTTTAGGCTTCACACCTCATAACATTGGGTGGTGCTATTTTGTTGATGGCTTTGGTGCGCCATCTATAGTTTTGTAGCATGTGATTGAGTCTCACAATGTAAGTAAGTTGTGTTATCTATGGAGAGTCATCAAAGATTTTTCTTATAATTTATTCTTTGTGTAGTTGTCATTAGATTATTAGAATGATATCATTTTGTACTTTATAACTTTGTGCTCACATAATCTGTTGTTTACTTACAGAGTCAACTTGTTTTGAGAGGACATGAGCAAGCAACCATGTGCAGAGATGGAAATCACCCTATTTTTGTTCCGTGAGGAACCTTTCACTACCGTGTTAAAAGATTTTGATAAGAATAGTAGGATTTTTGTAGAATCTTGAACCAATAGGTACTCTCTAGGAGCTCTTAGAAAAGCCATCCCTATAGTACTACTATCTTCCCTAGTGTCATAGACACACAAATACTCGTGTATATGAATCTCTAGATGAGAAAGACAAATACTTATAAGAGAAGCGTAACAGCAACAACATTGTCTCCATTTGTAATTATTTTTATGAGGCTGGATTCCTCTATAAATGCAATATAAATATTTCTTTTTGTTAAATGGTGTCGCACTGAGTGAGAGTATTTTATTTAGATTACTGGAGTTTCATACAGATTTGAGAAATATTGTTGATTTTTTTGGATATTCTGATTTGTCTGTAAGATGTTTGAAGTTTCAAGTCTTAATCATTCCACCATGAAGAAATTCATGCAATATTTTGATTTCAGTTTAATCACTAATGGTTATTCTTATTAAGTGGATCATAACCTTTGTCAAGATGTCCTCATTTGGGGATGTTGAATATGTATCAATAGCAACATTTCAAAAGTTGAGAAAGCTAAATTCTTGCTTTCCAAAATGTTATTGTTTCCATACTATTCCTATGCCAAGCTTGACTTAGAGAAATGACAACTTGAGATGGAGGTGTAGATATATAGGGGTGAATTATTATTGATTCTTGTTTCATCATATATATTATAAAGCCTTTGAGTTTCCACCTTTTTGAGTAGTGTTGACAAGTTTTTGGTACCAAACCTTCTTAAATATCCCTATTCATTCGCTATTGATAGCTATTTATTTGGTATTGTTAAAGATCATACCAATAGCTATCACCTTGTGAACTTAATTGTTGAATTGCGGATTTGATTTTTACTATGTAGCTCATTTGGATAGAGAAAGTGTAAACATAAATTATAGATACATGCATTGTTAACATAGAAGATATGTATCACTCGAACCTATATAACTGCTAATCAAGAAACCTTTGGTCGGATACTATAACAATAGGGGTCACATGTGGTTTTAAATACCAAAGAAATGGCTTAACCAAAACATTTCCAAGAACACGAGGTGAACACAAGGAAGTAAAAATTGGCTCCTTGTTTGGTTGATTTCTAGTGCTAAATTTTCTGAGTGCACAAAATTTGTGAGGCCTTTGACCTTGCGAGTTCACTAAAGTATATGTAACATAGCACATGTGTTCAACAGAAGGGAATTTATATTCTTGTAAAGTTACAGAAACATGTGTAGGTAAGGCCTATAAGGGCTACTTTCAATCCATTGTGGTGAACGGACATGATATAGGAAAATTTGACATAGTGAATACTCCGGACATCAAACACTACAACTCTATCTCATGGCCATACATTAAAACAAAGCCCCTATTTGTCATTTTGAAGCCCCAGAGACCCTCAACAAGAGGGACCATAACGGCGCGTAGAATGCCCATCCAGGCACAAATAGGGACCAAGATATTTCCAAGAACAAGGGATGGACACAAGGAAGTAAAAAATGGTTGATAAGCATGATACAAGGTTTAGGTATCTGCCATTTGGGGGGGGGGGAGGGGTTGCTATGAACACATTAAACTGCCCAGTTCTATCTCATGGCCATGCATTAAAAAAAGCTTGTACTTGTCATTTTAGGGGCCCAAGGACCCTCAACAAGAGGGGCCACAAGGGCACGCAAACTGGCCATCCAAAATTTTGGATTGCCAGTTTGCGCGCCCTTGTGGCCCCTCTTGTTGAGGGTCCCTGGGCCCCTAAAATGACAAGTACAAGCTTTTTTTAATGCATGGCATGATACAATGTTTAGCTATTTTCCATTGTGGGGGGGAGGAGTTTGCTATGAATACATCAATTTGCCCAACTCTATCTCATGGCTATGCATCAAAAATTTTGGATGGCTGATTTACGCGCCCTTGTGGCCAAATTTTGGATGGTTGATTTGTGCACCCTTGTGGCCCCTCATGTTGAGGGTCCCTGGGGCCCTAAAATGACAAGTACAAGATTTATTTTTATGCATGGCATGACACAATGTTTAGCTATTTGCCATTGGGGGGGGGGGGGGGCAGTTTGCTATGAATACATCAATTTGCCCAATTCTATCTCATGGCTATGCATAAAAAAAAGCCGTACTTGTCATTTTAGGGCCCCAGGGACCCTCATGTTGAGGGTCCCTGGGGCCCTAAAATGACAAGTACAAGATTTATTTTTATGCATGGCATGATACAATGTTTAGCAATTTGCCATTGTGGGGGGGGGGGGGGGGCTATGAATACATCAAATTGCCCAATTCTATCTTATGGCTATGCATAAAAAAAAGCCTGTACTTGTCATTTTAGAGCCCCAGGGACCCTTAACATGAGGGGCCACAAGGGCGCGCAAATCAGCCATCCAAAAATTTTGGATGGCTGATTTGCGCGCCCTTGTGGCCCCTCATGTTGAGGGTCCCTGGGGCCCTAAAATGACAAGTAGAAGATTTATTTTTATGCATGGCATGATACAATGTTTAGCTATTTTCCATTGTGGGGGGGGGGAGTTTGCTATGAATACATCAATTTGCCCAATTCTATCTCATGGCTATGCATTAAAAAAAGCCTACACTTGTCATTTTAGGGCCCCAGGGACCCTCAACATGAGGGGCCACAAGGGCGCGCAAATCAGCCATCCAAAATTTTTGGATGGCTGATTTGCGCGCCCTTGTGGCCCCTCATGTTGAGGGTCCCTGGGGCCCTAAAATGACAAGTACAAGATTTATTTTTATGCATGGCATGATACAATGTTTAGCTATTTGCCATTGTGGGGGAGGGGAGTTTGCTATGAATACATCAATTTGCCCAATTCTATCTCATGGCTATGCATCAAAAAAAGCGTGTACTTGTCATTTTAGGGCCCCAGGGACCCTCAACATGAGGGGCCCCAAGGGCGCGCAAATCCGCCATCCTGATTTGCGCGCCCTTGTGTCCCCTCATGTTGAGGGTCCCTGGGGCCCTAAAATGACAAGTACAGGATTTATTTTTATGCATGGTCATAATTCAAGTGGTAAGTTTTTTTTTTTTTTTTTTTTAAATAAGTGTTGGACTTTTAGGCTGTTTTCAAGAGCTTCTAGTGTTCAATTGGCTCTGAATCTGTCTGGGCTTGTCTCACATAAATTTGTTCATCTCGTCGCGCTCTTCGACTATCGTGTGATGCAAAAAAATCATATCCTACTCGGATTTTCCAAAAATCAACATGCAAGTTGGCAATTTCTTAAAAAATGATGTAAAACAGACATTTCTTACTTTTTCCTTAATCTACGGGCTCGAACGGGCATTAAAACCATGGAATCTGAAAATACTCAGAGAACCAATGTTTTTTATTGTGTTAAGGACTGCATTTCCTACACACAAAACTTTCTCAAAATCTCACCCTAACACCTTCAAAAGTGGCTTCCAAGGAGTGCCCTCAATCAAAAATTGAAACTGAAGGAAAACAATCAGAATGAACTCCTAGACTGTGTACAAACTTTAAAATAACCAAAATTTCCTTTTAAAAAAATTTATTGCTAAAAATTTGAAAATAGACCACCCTTAGACTTCCCACAATGATAGAAATCAAAAGGTTCAAGGAGAGGTCTGGTGTCACAAGCGCATGGTAGGAATCTAATCGAGGCTTATTCCGTCAAGATCTCTTATACTTTATTATGTCTTCTCATGTACAATCTTACCAAACAAAAACAAACTTACACTTTAAATGACAAAAAAAAAATTATTTAACTTATCAAACAATCTAAAATATGGTAGACCTAGAGTGCTCTTACACATCAACAAACAAAAAAGTCCAAATTTCTTCTCATTAACTTTGATAAACATACATCTGTGAACACTTTACAAGGAGTAGTGTGGTCATAGTTCTTACATCCATTCCATGACATGGTATGCTCCTGGGGTGACTTGTCACATAAAAATATCTTTGGTAGGAGTGCCCTCATGTTAGGAAAGAGTGTGTTGCTACTGATGAAAAGTTTTTGCATTGTCCTACTAGCTAGGGATCTCTTCATGTCAGCATAATGATTTTTGGTGTAGTGGGAGCCACATTGCCGCTGAGGAGAGCTTTGTGCCACCGTAAAAGCTTCATGTTATGCCAGTTCCTTGAGCCGTTCTTGCAAACAACGCCACTCAACTAGAATAGCAAGAGGTCACCTTGTAACAAAAACATGTATGAATTCAACATTTGCAAGCTATATAATGAAGACACTTGTTAAGTATATGTTGTACAAATTTGCAAGTATTTCTATCTAGCTGGGAATAAACAATATAAAAATATACATTAGGATGAGACTACTACCCCTAATAAGCATGGATTTGAAGCACCTACCTGCAAGATGTAACAAAGAAGACTGTTTTAGAGGAAAAGTGGTGACACTTGGCCTCTCTAACTTGCAGCCTTTCATTATTTGTGCATAAAAGAAACCTTTGTGCCAAGCACTACAAAACAAGTAGAGGCAACACCTTAGACTTCAAAGTTTATGATAAGAAGAACACAATCAAAAGTAAGAAGTATATTGTTACCTTGCATAAAGGGGTGTTTTATTCAAATATGTGATGGTATTGGCAAGATATTGAAGAATCGTCAACATTCATCTCACCGATGCTATGACGTTCCTGGGATGACCTCTGCTCACCCTCACGTGCGGCCTTCGATGCAAACGTTGCGAACAAGAAAATATGTATGCATACGATTTGTGATGTCCTTGAGCACCATGGTAGTTGTTGCATGAGGAAGCAAAGGATGAAAAGAGAGAGGGGGGAGGGAGAGAGAGGAACATGGGAGAAGAAAAGGGGGTACTTGGGGAGAGAGAGAGAGAGAGAGTGGAGAAGGAGGAGAGAAGGGGGCAGGGAGGGAGAGGGAGGAACATGGGAGGAGAGAAGGGGACAATGGGAGAGAGGGAGAGAGGGGAGGAGGAGAGAAGGGGCAGGGAGGGAGAGGAGAGGGAGAAAGGAGGGAGGAGAAAGAGAGAAGAAAGGTTTTTTTTTTTTGGGGGAGTTTTTTTTTTGAAAAATTGGACTTTTAGTGCTTGTAAGTTTAAAAAAATGTCAAAAAATACTTTTTTCATATGGATATATGTTGGGGGGAGTTTTAAGTCAAAAATAAGTAAAAATAACTTTTTTTAAAAAAAGTCAAATTTTGGCTCTTAGTGATCCACGTTTTTGATGATGTGGCCACACCTCTTTACTCCCTTCACTTTCAAAAAGCTAGAGAGAGAAGGTGACCTCTTAGGTCCACATCCTACATGTGTCTAAAAAAAAGGCTAGAAAAGCCTACTCAAAACTAACTTCTTGAATGCCCTTGTCCCCTTAACCCTACACACCATTAGCCTTAATCCCTAAAAATTAGGATTCCTTACAAGGCCCATGCAAGGTTCATATTTCTCATAATGCTTTGGGGAATGAAATCCCTCCGTCTTTGTTAAAGAAGGACCGTTTTGTGGCAAACTTAAGAGAAAGCTTGAAGTTCAAAGTTGATCTAAAAAGGCCCGCCACCTTCGAGGAGGCAGTCGCTATTGCCAGAGAGAAAGAATGGAAGGCTCAAAGACTTAATGAGTGTGGGAAAGCGGTCCCTGTGCAAAGTAATGGTGGCCAAAAGGAGGAATCAGGCAGAAGTTGGAGGCCAACCTGCTCAAAGGGCTGCTAATACTAAACAGTTACAATGAAATATGCAAGGTATGATGACCATGATGCATAAATTTTGACTTAATGTTCTTTGAGTTGGTCATGGTTGCAGTTGTGGTAGAGGAATGGCTTAAGCATGTGAAGCTAAGCCTAATGCTAATGCGAGTCGTGGACAAGGCATTAGGAAATTTCAAAGGTCATTTGGAGGGCCATATGAAGAGAGAGAAAAATAGAGCGCGTCCAATGAGCATGAAGGCTACGTTACATAGGAAAGTACGTGTAAAGACTCAAAAAATAGGAAAATAGCATAAAACTTTCACGAATCTAGGATTGTAGCATAGTAATTTCCTTCCTTTTACCGAGCTTTTAGGTACTTGCATGTGGTCCCACTTCTGATATTCTCTTATGGTCATTAACGTACTGGAGGGTGACCATTAAGCCCGCACAAGATATTGGAATTCTAAAACACTTTCCCTCCATTAGAATGCTTTCAAAGTGAATCTCCCTCCACTAAAGCTTTTCTCTGAGAGCTATGGCGTCCACGTCTTCTCGCCCAAGAGGCTCCAGGTGTTTACTGTCTCTCACAGCAACAACCAACAACTGCACTTTGCCTAGAAGGCCAAGTAGTAGCATATCCTCAATTACAATACCAGCTTCAATAAGTGCAGAGAACCAATGGGTTGGACAAAGGATAAACAAAGGTTCATGGGTCCTCATGCAACCAAGAAGACCCAAGAGGTCTAGTGGTATCAATGTTTACCGCTCAGCATGGAAGGCCAGAGTGTTGGATTTCAAAGTTGAAATCGGCAAAAGATCTGTAAAGGAAGTTCTTGTTCAGCATGTGTTTACCCATTCTAAGGTGATAGCAAACGGTGGAAATGTATCAGATATACATCAACCACGTTGCAATTGTAAGTACTCTTGACATGTGAACTTACTGATACTCTCATTATAACTTTTCTTATATATTTTGCAATGTTTCTCCCGCTTGTTATGAGTAATGTCTCCATTCTTCACAGCTCAATTACATTAGATTTGTCATTTGTACTTATTGATACTCTTAGTTTAACTCTTTTTATATATATTGCAGATGTTTATCCCTCTTCTTATGAGCAATGGGAGCCTGTGGAGTGCATAATAGGCCTCTTCCATGCTGTTCATGCCCACATTGGTTCTCTACAGTACTCAGAGAGGAGCAGCAAAAGACTGGCTGATGAGGGAATCTTTTTTTATGACCACTTTTACCAACTCAGCTCAGGGAATAAGAATGGCATGTTGGTGAAAGTGCCTCTACCAACCGATTGGAACACTGTGGACTGGCCAACTCCCGAGGAAACAATGGTGGAGGCAATGCGAAGTAAGCTCTACAAGGATACACAAAGGTCTCTACGTAGCTCTATTCCTACCAAACTGGTTAGAATTGCAAACTTCTGTCCTGTTGCACTCTTCATAGAGCTGTTTCATAGCTACAACATCCGAGTTACAAAAACTATGTTCATGTGCAAGTCATTTCAGCAGTCATCCTGTGACAAACTTCTTGACAAAGGATGGTATGCAAAGGAAGAGATTGGTTTACGGTGCGAGGTCGCGCTTGATACTCTAGTTGTCAAGTACATGATTGCAAGCCAATCACTGTTACTCTCGTTTTGGTATATGCGATCACAAATACTAAGCGGTAAGTACATTCCTATGGACCAGGTTTCTGCAGGTTTGGAAGATAATCCTACTGTGGATGTGGAAGTGATTGATAAAGAGCATGGCCTACTATTGGTGGTTACAATAAGGGAGCTATGCAGTCTTCAGCATTTGCGAAATGACATCATTGAAGAGTCAATGGACAAGGATCTATTAGATTTTTCCTTTTTCCTAGCTGGCCGTAAGGTGATGCGGCGAAGGGAAAAAGATATTTTGTGCAAAGAGTTGGATGGTCGGGTTGAAGTAGTGTCAATGTAACAGATATTCTTGTGAACCCAAGTGTATACAAATGACTTTCAAGACATGAAGTTTATTGAGCTCATTTTTCAATTGTGCCCTGTGAAAAAGTGTGCTTGAAATACATTTCTTTACCACGTCAAATCTCTCTCTCTCTCTCTCTCTCTCTATATATATATATATATATGTTAGACAAGACAAAGACATGATAGAAGAATCATCTTAATTCATTAGAAAGTACAAACTCATCCGTGAACAATGGACTGAGATACAATTTCTGTAAGTATGGAATCAGAATGTCTTCAAGGTAAAAATCGAAGGAATGCCCCTCGAAAGAAGGTGGTGAGATAGTTGTTCCCGACGGATTTAGTTCTCCCTTTTCAGGAGTATCATCAATTAGTAGTGTATTAGTTGCATCAAAGGGTACACCGATTTGGCTAAACGGTTTGTACAAAAGAGGTAAGTGTGGTTTTTTAGGGTGGTAGTGGCCCTCAACGGTAACGCATTTTCTTTGATCATACAAAAAGGCAAAATCTGATTTGTGAGCGTGGCATACACTGCAAACTATTGCAACTAGTGGCGACAAGTTTTGCCTTTGCATTGAAGACCATATGGAAACTCCGAAGCGCGGAAGAAGAAACTGAATAAATTCCTTGGTTCCTGGACGAACCACGACTCGACAAGTTCCCATCCGAAACGTTTGCAAATCCTCAAAGGGTCCTCTGTCACCGAGAGGCACCCGCATCAGCAGCAATCCATTGACGTCCAAGATAATCAACCTCTGTAAAAGTTGACAAGTACATATAAGTAGTTAGAAGCTGAACATATTTTTCCATACTTGAATAGACATTACCGGAACAACCGTATCTACAGGTAGCAAGGGTCCATACTGGGTCTCTGTAGTGTTCATGTCGTTGTTGCTCTCCTCCGCTTTATCTTCATAGTCATCATTCAAATCTTCATCAGGGGTCTCCCCCATGCCTCTTTCTGCCTCATTCAAGGTTTCCTTCAAGGTCTTTTCGTCTCCCTTGGTTGATCGGCTTGCCTCATACATCCTTGCCTGATCCATATCATTTTGCTCATCCCTAGGCCTGCTTTCCTCATCCATATCCTTTTGCTCATCTATAGGCCTGCTTTCCTCATCTTGGGTTTCAGCCATAGGCTCTTTTGGCTCCTCCACTGGCTGACTTGGCTCTTTCATTGTCTCCTCTGGTTGTACCTTAGCACCTTCCATATGCTCATTTGACCTTTCCTCATCCTCAGCTCTTTCATCTTCTGCTGATATGACCCCCTCGGCCCGTTGTGATTCCACTGTATCGGATGTAGGGGTTTGTCGTGGTGGCACTTCATGTTTTGTAAGATCAATAGTGCGCTCATCCAAGCCGCTATCTTCAAGCTCTCTAGGGCTAGACATAGTAAGCAGGTGTTGTATTAAACTTACCCGGTATCTTTGCAAATAATCATATGTGTAGTTTTTTAAAGCAGTCTGCAAAATTGAAAGACCACATGGTGAGAATTCTTTTATAGACTAAACCAAAACTAACTGAATGCATTGCCAAATGGGTACCTTAGTCATGAAAGGTTTTAAAGAAAAGTAGCTTTGCAGGACATATTCTGCATGGAGAAGACATCTCCAGCCGCAAGAATTCCCATCGGTTTGATTTGGGACAGGTACTTCTTTGATTGGGGCCTTGTATAGTTCATACCTTCCACATAGCTTGCCATAGGCAAGCAACAACCTCTTTATACAACTGCACAAAGCAATGTCAAGATGTTAGCATGAGGCTTCAAATTTACATGGATATCTATAAGAAA
The DNA here is from genome assembly GCF_014529385.1 of Adiantum capillus-veneris. Classification (NCBI taxonomy): domain Eukaryota; kingdom Viridiplantae; phylum Streptophyta; class Polypodiopsida; order Polypodiales; family Pteridaceae; genus Adiantum; species Adiantum capillus-veneris. The sequence continues at coordinate 157,076,437 of NC_140934.1, read as the reverse complement.
CATTTTCTGATACAAAACACTTACAGCCTAATTTCAGGGTGGGTTCCTTTTATTGAATTGAACACCCACACTGCTGGTTGGTCAACATCAAGGCATATGAGACTCCCGTGATGGTTGTTCTCATATAAAAAGATGATCACAGTAACTTCCAGCATAGCACAGTGGAGAAACCAACTCTCAAAGGTCCCAGATGGACTGTTCTTTTGTCTAATAATCACTGACATTTGTGGATCAAGAAGAAACACCTCTGTGTGAGTGTGCAGTGGGAGTTGACTTTTGATCAGGCTGCAGAGACTCTACCTGAGTTAGCAAACCTATTATCTGAGTTTTCAAAGCTAGCAAGATAGTAACACTTACTTAAGACAAGCATAGATAATTGTGTCTGAAATCTGAGCATCTGGATTCTGCAATAAATTAATGTCCACTTTTTCCAGAGCTAGCTTTCTGGCTCCATCTACAAATGGTATCTCTGCAAGTAAACCATCCTTCATTGAAAGTAGAGTTTTTTGATTGCTTGCCTCTATGGACAGGGTCACATTGCACTCTGTTTGCCTCTGGGACTCCACTGCTACTTTTTCTTTCTCCTTAAGCTCTGCTTCCCTCATGTCCTCTGTTTGGCGAGCAATAGTCTCTGCCCTTGCCCTTGTATTCACATCATGTGTGACATCTACAACTGTGAGTTGTGGTACTAGCTCCGGGGGGTATAACAAAATTTCCCTCATTTTCTTATCCTTGCAGACATTTGGGACAAGTAGTTTGTCATACCTCCACCTTATTCTTTTCAGTGTCTCACTATCTTTGTCCATTATAGTAACCCTGTGGGCATGGGCTGCAACAATGGTCATGTCACTGAAGTACTCCAGTAGGAAGTCCTCTGCTGCTTCCTGTAGAGCCATTAATGCCACCACCTTCCACCTTTTGGTGCCCCAGGTAGCTTCATCACATATGGACCTCACCATCCTCTAGAAGGGTAGCTTTGGTATGCATAAATCTACACATTTCTGTGCCTTTCTGATTTCTCTGAAAAGTCCCATGCAGGTTTGCAGCTTCTTCATCCTTGGCCCTTTCAGAATTTTATTTGGTTTTCCAGGTCTTTTCTTTGGGGTTGCAGATCTGCTACTTGCTTTAGATGCTAATCCTGGTCCCTTGCCTTCCTTCCTTGCAGTGGCTTTTGTTCTAGCCATCTCACTGTACACCAAAAGAAGAGTCTCAATCCCCTTCTCTCTTTCTATGACTCTCTCTCTCTCTCTCTCTCTCTCTCTCTCTCTCTCTCTCTCTCTCTCTCTCTCTCTCCTTTCTATAGCTTAGCATATTTAAATATAGAGAGAGAGAGTGTGTGTGCATTACTAAAAGCGCGCGAGGAGCACGTTTTTACCTCAACAAACACCCCCGTGCGCCATTAGTATAGGGTAAAATAATACACACATACTCTCTCTCTCTCTCTCTCTCTCTCTCTCTCTCTCTCTCTCTCTCTCTCTCTCTCTCTCTCTCTCTGGTCAATGCACAATACTAATGGCGCGCATAGAGACATGCACTACGGGTATGCCTCTCTACGCGCGCCTTTGGTAGAGAGAGAGAGAGAGAGAGAGAGAGAGTATGTGTGTGTGTGTGTGTGTGTGTGTGTGTAAGTTATATATGTGTGTGTGTGTGTGTGTTTGTATTTTAAAGATGTGTGTCTGTGTGTTTGTGAGTGAGTGTGTGTGTGTGTGTGTGTGTGTGTGTGTGTGTGTGTGTGTGTGTGTGTGTGTGTGTGTTTGTATTTTAAAGATGTGTGTGTGTGTGTGTGTTTGTGAGTGTTTGTGTGTGGGTGTGTATGTGTGTGTGTGTGTGTTTGTGAGTGTGTGTGTGGGTGTGTGTGTGTGTGTGTGTGTGTGTGTGTGTGTGTGTGTGTGTGTGTCTGTGACTGTTTGTGTGGGTTGTTTGCTAAGACTGTGCTTGGTACTGTGACAGAAACAGAGATAGAGAGCTAGAGGCAAAGGCAGAGGGAGAGGCAAACCTTCGTTATGTCGATGGGTCGGCTTGCTGTCGGAGACGCAGACGACGGCTCTTGCACTCTCTCTCTCTCTCTCTCTCTCTCTCTCTCTCTCTCTCTCTCTCTCTCTCTCTCACGAGGTGTGATTTTTCTCTCTTGACCTCTTTATATGATGTACAAAAGTATACGGTCTCAATAATGACCACACGTGTGACAGCATGCAAATATACTCTAATTTATAGTGACACGTGGGGCGGCGCCGTGTGTATCCGTTATAAGTGTGATTTTGAGAGAGAGAGAAAGAGAGAGAACAATAGAGAGAGAGAGAGAGCCAGAGAAAGAGAGAGAGTGATAGAGAGAGAGAGAGAGAGTCTTAGAGAGACAGAGAGAGAGAAAGAGAGAACAGATTGTGAGAGAGATAGAGAGAGGGAGAGACACAGATTGAGAGAGAGATAGAGAGACGGACTCCTTACTCTCAGAGAGAGAGAGAGAGGGAGGGAGAGGGACAGAGTCAGTTTGACACACAAAAAAGCAATGGAGGAGACACCTCCCTTGGAGTTCCTGCAAACCCCACCAACAAAAGGTGATCTCTCACTCTTTCTCTCTGTATTTCCAACAGTTGGTACAAATTGTGTGTGTGTGTGTGTGTGTGTGTGTGTGTCTAAACAAAGAAAAGCCCAGACTGTTGTTCAACACACACACCTCAATACCCATACTTCCATAGACAGAGACACAGACACACATACACACAGACACACACACAGATATATACACATTGTCTCTTTCCCTCCCCTCTCTGTACACGTTACTAACGGCGCGCATAGCCAACCGAATATTGGCTCCAGCCCTCTCCGCGCGCCTATAGTATGGTTATGACTCTCCCTCAATTGTACTTAAGGCGCGCGGAGAGAGTTGCAAAAAGCACTTTTCCGTCCTTGTGCGCCTTTAGTCAAATAGAAAAATACAAAGAGAGAGAGAGAGAGAGAGAGAGAGAGAGAGAGAGAGAGAGAGAGAGAGAGAGAGAGAGAGAGAGAGAGAGAGAGAGAGAGAGAGAGAGAGAGAGAGACTATGTGTGTTTTTGTTTGTGCTTTGGTGAGAGACAGATATATATATATATATATATATATATATATATATATATATATATATATATATATATATATATATATATATATATATATATCAGAAGAGAGAGAGAGAGAGAGAGAGAGAGAGATCATGATGGTTTGGTTTTGGCAGAGTTGTCATGTTTCCTGATGGTTTTGACTTGTCATGTTTCCTGATGAATAGGATTAAGGTCTAGTAGGCAGAAGAGGCTGAAACCTGATCCAGAGCTTGTGCCAGGATTTCAACCCTTGCAGGCTCAGTTGCTTAATGTATCTGCCAAAAGAACTGTTGACTTTTTTCAGGACATATTTGAAGAAAAGTCAATTGGTGAAGATCAATCAGAGAGGTCACCAGGGCAAGAGGATCCCTCACCCTACAAGGCTCTGGTGCCCTCTACAGTACTTCTGAAGAGAAATACAAGAAAGAGGAATATAGACTTCTCAGATGATACAGATGTGCTAGAAGGAAGTCCCTGTGCAACTAAATGTAAAGACAAAGAGGATGTGTCTTCTCTGGAAGACCCAGCTGCAACTGATGAGAGGTTGTTTGATTTTGCAGCATCTTGTGGTGCTGGGGACAAGTTTGATCTAGTTCATTCTATGTTTAATCCAAAGTTTGACATTGAAGACCTGTTAGCTCAGCACAGTAATTTCTTGCAGTCCTACAGAGATAAGTTTGAAGTGATGGTGCAGGTAGGAAGGGTTGTTCTGCCTACTATGACTCTTGTGCATTTAGATGACTGTGGTGGAAAGGGACAGGGAGTGAAGAAGTATAGGGAATTACCACCCTCTTGCCGACATTCAGCATGCCCTTTGCATCAAAAAGAATGCAAACTCATTCAGGAAGCCTTTGGCTTTATGATTTACCTGAACAGCCTGTTTGGATTCCTCATGCAAAATCCTGATGAGGTGTTAGAGGAGCAGGATGCAGCACCAGATGTGGAATGCGAGGAGACAACTCATATGCAAGAAGTCGAGGAGGTTGAAGACACAGTCGACCTTGAGGTTGAGGCAATTGAAGTACAAAGAAGTAAGATGCTCTCTGTGAAAACCACAGAAATCAAACTTCCATTGGATGTCAGTAACTTCACTGAGAAGCATGCTCAGATGATGTTGCCTGCTATGCCTGACTTCAAGATTGGAGACAGGACCTATATCTTCTTACATGATGTGCAAAGTGTGTTTTATTTAAGGGAGGATTTCTCCCTGGCTATTATTTCCAGAGTCCAAGAGGAGAGGAGTGGATTTGTTTCAGAGGATAGTAGTGATGATGAGGCAATGGAAACATCCAGCAATTCAATGGAATGCCTTCGAAGATGCTTTGAGAAAGCTGAAAAATACAAGGAGACACTACCTGATGAAGCCACCTTCCAAGCAATAAGACAAAGCCTAAGACCATCGAAAAGTAACAAAGAAGTGGAGGATTGGTTTAACCATTCAGGTCAGGGGTCAACTACATCTGTAGACCTGTGGCAAGAAAACCTCTTTCTGCAGGATGAGAGCTTCATGGTAACTCTCTCTCTCTCTCTCTCTCTCTCTCTCTCTCTCTCTCTCTCTCTCTCTCTCTCTCTCTCTCTCTCTCTCTCTCTCTCTCTCTCTTTGTGTCATTTCTGACATTGTATGTGCAATCTTGGATTGCTGACAAGGATGACTTCCTTCGGCGCCGAACAAGAGAGTATCGAGGAAGGGATGCGGCCCTAGCACAGTACCTTTCAAAGCTTTGCGAGTCGCCGATAGTAGTTTTTCACAATTCCATGTCACAAGAGGGTTCAATAGCAACTTACACATTCAAGACACTATCACGCTTCTTGGGTGGACCGGTGCTACCCAAAAGTGCAGATAAAGTCATTCTTGTGGACAAAGTGTTTGCTAGAGATTGTTTTGGTTACTGCCCAGGCTATACAGGTGGTCGGGCAGCGTATTACTACACCTACACAGCAATGGCACTAGCTCTTGGTAGACAAAACCCAGATGAACTTTTAGAGTATGGCAAACATCTCATGATTCGTTACAAGGGTGACGTGCCAAAAAACAAAATTGAACCTGCAAAATCTTGATACACTTCAAGTAGCAATTGTATAAGATCATGTATTACATAAATTTTGTACAATGTCATCCAGTCAGAGTATCTTTCTCCACTTGTGATTCACATACACCATTGTCTCTCTCCACCTTCGTTGACTTTCACGAGCTCCGGAGTTGTTGTATGCCATTGATCTTTTAGCTTTTTGTTGTTGTAAATGTCTGATGGCTTGTGCTGTTGCTGAATTTGCCAAGACTTCTTTTGCCTGCATTCGATGAATGATTCTACGATAGAACCATTCAAATAGTTCTCTCAAACTGTTAGCTTTGATTTGAGAGCCACCATGTCGTGTGTGCCTGAAATAAGCATTTCTCGCCATGTAATGAGACTTTTCCATCCCTTGGGTATTCCATATTGCTGGGTTCCCATACTTCTGTATAAAATATGGCAAATGATTGAAGATGTTGTGCTGGATATGAAAACAGATTAGTTAGAATGTTTTACAGTCACATATTTGCACATAAGAGAGAAAGAAATACATGATAATACCATGTAGTGAGTAATCTGGGTGTCTGTCCATGTTGTCTTGAATGATTTTTTCAGAAGGTTGAGATTTTCCTTGAACTTGTTCATATCACCTTGTGACCAGTCATCTTTGTCGCACATCAAAAATAGGATGTCTATTGATCGCCAAACCTCAGCCTTCGCGTTACGAGTAGTTGGTTCATGGTCTTTGACTGCAATATGTAGCTTTTTCCAGCTCTGATACTCTACCTTGCTAACATAAGATGTGTTATATATTTTTCCATGTTTTGTTAGCTTTGGATCTCTTGTACCTTGGGGCTTAGATAAAAACCTCCGTGCCTTCACCCCACCGATGGATGGTTTGCATGGGACATCCTTCTCAGCAGTTGATCTCTTTTCATCCCGCTGGATTTTCACATTGCCACCATGAAGCCCCATATCCAACAGTACCATTTCTAAGCAGTGCAGGGCTACTTGTCGTTCTGCGGAGTTCTTAATCTTCCAAGCAAACCCGATGTATAAGTAGACCAATTTCTCCACAATTCTACAAAGGGCATGCATTGTACAAATGTGGACATTCACAAGTGGTATTTTCAAAACCGGTCGAAAAGCAGGATCCTCAATGTGACGTGTTGGAGCTTTTCTCCACCACTTTGGGTCCATGACCTTTGCAGGCTCCATGCAGAACAAACATGGTGACTTTACCATTGCATCCATTCCACAATTATACATGCACTTTAATGTTTTAAGGTCACCTGCAAGATGCCACTGAACTTGAAAGTCTCCCCTTCCATCTAGACGTAGTACCTCTCCCTGGTTAGTCTGTCGATCAATCACCTCCGGAATATTAGTTCGATGGAACACCCAATATAGAATCTCATGATCTTCTTTCTTTACCTGCAACACAAAATAAATGAGACTTAAGTAGATCTGAACATTTGAGCTTACTTGAGAATCTCGCTTACCTCAAGCGCACCAAGCCACCATATGTTAGATTCTGATTGAACACTAAAATATAAAGGATCATCACTGGGACAGTTTGAGAGGGCTCTATTCATTAAAGTAATAGTAACATGCTCTAGCTTTTTCTCTTTAACAAGCTCACACTCATCCAGTTTTAACACAAAATGTAATACTGTTACCATATACATGTGGTAGTGATGTGTGTGAACACACTAGGATCGCCGGGGCATTTTTTCCCTCTTTAGGAGGTTTTTTCCCCCGTGCATTGTATATACGCCCATCACTCTAGGGCTATCTATTTTTCCATTGCACACTAAGTAACATACTCTCTATTGTGTGCCTTGACCTTCCTTCGTCTTCTCCAAGCTGTGTGTGTTTCTCTGCAACCCTAATTCCAACAATTGGTATCAGAGCAGGTCACGTCCTCCCGGGCTTAGACGCCAGCTGCTCCAGCACACGCCTGCTCACTTTCTCCGATTTCAGTGAGCTTTGGCAAGCGTTCGCAGGTCGACAAATATTTTGGGTGAGCTCAAAGAGCTCGGTCTGCTCAGAATTTTGATTTGGGCTCATTTCGACCTCCGTTTCCACTACAGGCAGTACTGCACAGGCTATTTCGTCATTTTGTGCAGATTTTCTGTCAGTGCCGTTTTCTGCATAACAGGTGCCTTATAGTCTTCTACGGTTTGTGCTATATAGCACAAGTTGTTCCCGCTCCATTTCTCCTATTTTCGGGCAGTTTTCACATCAGGTGCAGCATTTACCATGGCTGACAACAACAACACAGATGTGTTCAAGATGTTTGCTGTTGAGGACAGGTTGGATGGAGACAACTACCCTATGTGGGCTTATATGATGCAACATGTTCTTGTGTCAAAAGGTGTCTGGAACATTGTGCAGGGCATTGATGTACGTCCTGGTTCTGAAGATGTAGGCGATGTTGAGGATGTTGCAGGTCTTGCTGCAAGGATTGCAGCTGTTAGAGTTGTTTTGCCTACGGCAGAACAAGCTCGTTGGGATGTTAAGGATGCGCAGGCTCATGCATTGATTGCGTTGTCTGTGAAGCGCACCATTATTCCTCACATTCGTTCAGCAAAATCTGCAAAACAGGCTTGGGATATTCTAGCAGGTCTTTATGCAAGCCGCAATGAGGCTAAAATTGCTGCTGCGTAAAGAGCTAGAGTCGAAGATTATGCATGAGGAAGATGATATGGACACTTTCCTTGCTAGTGTCAAGGATATCAATGAGCAACTCATTTCTGCAGGTGAAGTCATTTCGGACAGTTCCCTTGTGCAGACTGTTCTTGATGCCTTACCAGATTCCTACCAGACTTTTGCTAGTACTTGGAGACTGATGACCCAAGGAAATCCTGAAGTTGTCAAGTTTGATGCATTATGCACATTGCTGTTGCAAGAGTCACTTTCTAGAAAAAACAGGACTAGGCAGCGTGCAGTTGAACAGGCTTTTATTGCTTCTCAAAGAAAGGGTGGTAACAGTAATGCAGCCACTTCTTATGGTTCTGCTGCGAGTGGCAAAAATTTTGTTCCTAATGCTTCTGCTGGCAGCACTTCGTCTGGCAATTCTGGTGATAAGGGCAAAAAGAAGATGCGTTGCCATTATTGTAAAGTCAATGATCACTTGATCAAGTCGTGTCCTAAGTTGAAGGCCAAAGAGGCTAAGAAGAAAGAGGGTGGTTCCACTGCAAATGCTGGTTCCACTACAAATGCAGCCATTGTTGAGTCTTCTGTGAAAGGAGATTGTGATGCTGATGTTGATGCAGAATGGGCTTTTAGCGCAGAGTGCACTACAATCCTGCTGTCCATGATGCATGCTTGTCAGTTGCTGCAGATTCACATGTGTGGTATTTCGACAGTGGTGCTACAAAGCACATTACCTCACATCGTGAATTGTTTACCTCTCTCGAGTCTGTCCCTCATGGGAATTCAGTCACTTGTGCCAACAACGCATCTTATCCAGTTCAGGGAGTTGGAAAGATTGTGCTCACTGCTGCTAATGGCAGTTCCTTCACACTTGTTGATGCACTTTATGTACCTGGGATCAAGAAGAATCTCTTGTCTGTATCCGCACTTGCTAGACTTGGACTTGTAGTCAAATTTGTGGATGACAGATGTACAGTTCATGATCTCAGTTTTGGTGATGAAATTGTTGCATCTGGGCTTTTGTGCCGTGGGCTGTATAAGCTCACTTTGTATGACAAGTGTGGACAAAATTTTGCAAATGCTGTTGCAGATTCAAGGGCTATTTCATATGCAAAACTCTGGCATGCACGTTTTGGTCATCTGAATTTTGCCAGTTTGCTGCGTTTGCAGAAATCTGATATGGTTGCTTCTTTGCCGCCTCTTGAAGCACCTATCAAACATGTTTGTGAAGGCTGTATTCTGGGTAAAATGCAGCGTTCTAAGTTTCCAAAGGATGGTTCAGTTAGAGCCACATGCAGGTTGCAGCTTGTGCATAGTGATGTTTGTCGGCCCATGCAAACTCCGTCCTTGGGCAATTACCTGTACTTCGTGACTTTCATTGATGATTACTCCATGCATGCATGGGTATTTCCGCTTAAAGAGAAGTCCGAAGTTTTAATGTGCTTCAAACAATTTTTGGCTATGGCTGAAAATGTCTCAAAATGTACTATGGGCACCCTCCGTTCCGATCGAGGGGGGGAGTATATATCTCATGAATTTAATGCATTTCTGGCTAGTCGTGGGATAAAACACCAATGTACAGTGCCTTATACACCTCAGCAAAATGGTGTTGCTGAGAGGAAAAACAGGTCACTAACGGAAATGGCACGATGTATGGTCAAAAGTCAAGCTTTGCCGCATTCTTTTTGGCTTGAGGCCATCATGTGTGCCACTTATGTACTTAACAGGTGTCCTACGAAAGCTTTGCAGTCTATTACTCCATATGAAGCATGGCATGATAGAAAACCTTCTATTGAGCACATGCGTGTTTTTGGCTGTTTGGCATATGCTTTGGTGCCACAAGTGCAGCGCAGAAAATTGGATGATAAGGCTGTCAAATGTATTTTTGTTGGTTATAGTGCTGAAAGCAAAGGTTACAGGTTGTATCATCCGCAAACAAAACGTATTTTGGTTTCACGGGATGTAGTGTTTGTGGAAGACTCTGTTCAGCCCTTGCTGTCATGTACTAGAGACAGTAATGTAAGCTCACAGGACATTTATGACACTTTGTTGCCTCTTTTCAGTGGTGGAAATACGAATGTAAGTTCCAATGAGGCAAATGTACAGCCTATGGGGGTTTCTGAAAATGTTTTAGAACAGCCTATCACTGATGCAGATGTACATGATGTACTTGATGAGGAAAGGGCTGAAAATGAGCAGGCTAGAGGTATGCCAAAATGGCTGGTGCACACTTTGCGTGATAGTAAATTGGATGCACCTTTATCTAGTCGTACTCGTTCAGGCTCTCGCCATGCATCTTATGCATCAGATTGTTATGCTTTGGCTGTGTCTAGTTTACATGATGTTGAGGAGCCTCTCTCTTTTGATGAAGCACAAAATTCAAAAAATTGGATTGCTGCCATGAAATCAGAATATGATGCACTTATAGAGAATGACACATGGACTTTATGTGATTTTCCTCCTGGCAAAAAGGCCATTGGTACGAAGTGGGTTTACAAGTTGAAACGCAAGCCGGATGGTGAGATCGATCGCCATAAGGCTCGACTTGTTGCAAAGGGTTATGCACAACAAAAAGGCATAGATTATGAAGAGACTTTTGCTCCCACTTGTCGTATGACTACTGTGCGTTTTCTATGTGCATTGGCAGCTCATTTTGGTTGGGATGTACATCAATCAGACATTGTTACTGCTTTCTTGAATGGTGACATATTTGAGGAAGTTTATGTAACGCAGCCTCGCGGTTTTGTCATAAAAGGACAAGAGGACAAAGTGTGCAAATGTAAGAAGGCTTTGTATGGGTTGAAGCAATCTCCTCGTGCTTGGTATGAGAAAGCTGACACTCATTTGGTTAAACGAGGCTTTCGTAACAGTCCAACAGAAAGCACATTGTATGTAAAGTGTGAGGATGATGTATTTCTCATTGTGGTTCTTTATGTTGATGATTTGCTGATCACTGGACCAAATGAGAGACATATTGCTGAATTTAAGGCTGATTTGAATGCTACTTTCAAGATGAAAGACTTGGGGTTGTTGCATCATTACTTGGGTATACAGTTTAAGCAGTGTGATGGTGGTATTGCCTTGTGTCACAAAAGTTACATAGAGACATTGCTATGTAAGTTTGGACTTGAGGATTGCAAACCTATTGCCACTCCCATGGAAACAGGTTTGAAGTTGAGTCTACATGATGCTGGCGATCCTGCTGATGTCACTCTTTACCAAACTGTTGTTGGCTGCCTCATTTATGTATGCAACACGAGGCCAGATATTCAGTTTGCAGTCTCGCAGGTCAGCAGATTTATGCATAGCCCAGGGTCTAAGCATTGGCAGGCTGTCAAGAGGATTTTCCGCTACCTTAGTGGCACTTTACATCTTGGCTTGTTTTATCCCAAGGGGGGATCATTGCCGCCAGACTTACATGCTTTTTCGGACTCAGATTGGGCTGGTTGTTTTGACACGCGAGTGTCCACAAGTGGTTTTTGTTTCATGCTTGGCAGTTCATGTATATCATGGTTGAGCAAGAAGCAACCTACTGTGGCCACTTCGAGTTGTGAGGCTGAGTACAGGGCAGTCTTCACAGCTACGGTTGAGTGTGTATGGCTCAGACGCCTTATGGCTGACTTGGGTGTTGGACAGGACACTGCCAACACTATCTACACTGACAGTCAGAGCGCATTGGCAGTTGCGAGGAACCCAGTTTTTCATGCTCGCACAAAGCACATTGAGGTGCATTACCACTATGTCAGGGAGAGGCTCTCAGCAGAAGAGATCAGCTTGGCTTATGTGCCAACACAGGACAACCTTGCAGATCTTTTCACAAAGGCATTGTCTCGTGAGAAGCTTGAAGCTTTTCGCAAAGCTTTGGGCTTACTCCCCTTTGTGGACTGATCCTGTCCTCAGGGCATGGCACTTCCCTTTACTCATGTGCCAGCTCTCGTTCACCGCATCACTCCAGGGGGGATTTGTTACCATATACATGTGGTAGTGATGTGTGTGAACACACTAGGACCGCCGGGGCATTTTTTCCCTCTTTAGGAGGTTTTTTCCCCCGTGCATTGTATATACGCCCATCACTCTAGGGCTATCTATTTTTCCATTGCACACTAAGTAACATACTCTCTATTGTGTGCCTTGAGCTTCCTTCGTCTTCTCCAAGCTGTGTGTGTTTCTCTGCAACCCTAATTCCAACAAATACCCCACGTGACTCTTCAAATGTGATGTTGTAAAACTCCACCATTCTCTTCTGTAATATCCGCAGGTCCATAAAAATATTGTTGAACTCATCATATGCCATGTTTGCTCCATGGCCACTGTAAGTTGCTTTAATATGAAAGGGCTGTCCAAGATAGTCTCCCTGTGCCTCGTTAAGCTGAAGCCTCTCTTTCCAAACACTTGAGGCTGATGGTAGAAGTTTGGATTTTATACCCTTCCTAACAAAGATGGATGAGACAGACTTTTGGATAGTCGAATATCCTCTTTTGCTTACACCAAGTGAATCAAGTGTGCCTTGTATCTCTTTTGCAGGCCCTGAGTTCTTTGAAATAAAGCGGTCCACTACATTTCGTTGTAGGACCTTAAACTTCTTGTCATGTACTATATCTGCTGCCAGGCTTCTACTTATAAGTGGCTTCAATCTCTTTCCTATATTGGCTTTGGGGTCAATGTTTTCCTTGTCAGGATAGATTGAATCTCTACATGAAGACAATGCATAAGTAAATAACAGAAAATTTGCTTCACTAACACTATTTAGGCACATGAAAACAATGCATAACAAGAAAAAACAAAAAGATTACTTAACTAAGACAATGTAGCCAACCAAGAAGCATCACCTTAATGCTCGGATTCTTTTCTTGAGACCTCCTGATGCAACCTGCAATGTTTCAAGATTGCGCAATTTCTTCTTTCGGATACGACCACCCAAGATGGTGTCCTTCATTTGACAACTTCGCACCTTTCCTTTCAATTCTTGTACCTCTATTTTATGTTGCAAAATGGTAACCTGATCTGTAGAATGTAAATGTGAAAGGCGAACAATCTCACATTGTTGAGCTTGGAGAATGCTCTTGTAAGTTTCAGCTTCTCTTGTAAGTGATTTACAATAACCCAGAAGGCCCTTTTCTCCATCACCAGCAAAGGTCAATAAGCTTGTAGGATTGACAAACGGTGGAGACGCATTAGTTATTGGATTCTTAGGGTAGAGAGAGCCTCTCGTCCAGATATCTATGTGTTTAGCTCCTTGAGCTCTGAGCGTGTCTATGGAAGCGGGAGGTATATGTGTGTTTGTTTTACTGCGCTTAATCAATGGTTGGTACTCATTGTCCAAATCAATGTGAAGGTGATATTTGGCTCGTTTCTGGGTAACATTTGTGCCATTTGAGGAGTGCGCCATTAGCCAAATGTGCAGGTTTAATGGAAAGTGAATAGTGGCTGCGGATTCGTCCCTCCATGTTAGCCTCATTCCCTCCATATTGACGAGGTTCATTCAATGCAACTGAAAAGAGGATTATCTCTCAATCACTACGAACGAATGTTCAGAAGAGTAAGGAATCTACTTAAAGTACACTTTTTGAAGTTTTACTATGAAAGACCCAGCTCTTTTATTTGCCATTTTTTCTAGAGAGAGAGTGCAAAAAATACATTTTCTTAGAAAGCCCTCCAAATGACCTCCGAAATTTCCTAATGTGTCTTTGAGCTGTAGAGGAGGTTCATTCCTACTTGGTATAATTGTGGTGAACTTGGTCACATCATCACTCAACAAGTATGGGAGGTGATATGTTCCCACTCCCCCAGCATATTCCTAACAGGGCTAATGATTATGCATTAGATATACGGGGAGATTAAGGTACTGAGCAGAAAAATTAGGCATCAACCTCTGGTGATCATGTGGTTATTGTGCGGGTTGAAAAGAAAGAAGCAGATGTGCTCGCATGGGCAAAAGAGAGAGGGAAGGCTATGCTGCACCAGGTCCTAGCAAAAAGAAAGGGAAATAGGAAGAGGATGAAGATGCAAAAGCCAAGAGGAAGAGAAGACCTTGTAGATGGTTTGAAGTGGCAGATTTACCTTCGGGAGAAGTCCAAACAACTTACAGTTTAAAAGAAGACCTAATTGGGAGGAAAGTAGATTGCACTTTTGGACAGTTGATGACTATGGTACCCAAACTCAAAAGGCAGTGGAAGTCATTAGTGAATCCAGAGAAAGAGCCAAAGCATGGACAAGTCAGATTCTTGATTGTGGGATAGTTACCCAACATTTGTCATGTGGTGAACGTTTGGCACAAAGGTGTGGGCATGGGAGAGGCCTACATTGATGGAGGTGCTCATGTTTGTGTGATCACACAGTCATGTGTTGAGAGACTGGGTCTCATTACATGTGGAAGCTCTGGGTTTTGGATTTGACTAGAAAACCATGCCAAAGTGAAGTGCTTGGGGATGATTAAGAATTTGGAAGTTGAAGTCTTTAACGTGAAGGTTATAGTAAACTTTCATGTTATGCCAGCTGGCTTGGGAGCTTTTCCTCTCATTTTGGGACGACCTTGGTTGAGAGCTGTTGGTGCTATGCAAGATTGGGGCAAGGGCACAAACTATGTGTATGGCAGGAAGAGTGAGAAAAGGCTATTTGATATGACTACCAAGCAACCTATGTCACTAGAAGATGTGAGTGAGAATGATGACTCTGAATTTACCAGTGAAGACGATTCTGAAGATTCAGAAATTAGCTCTGCTTCTAGTTTCAGTGATGAGGGTGAAGTGTCATTCTTGTTGTTGGATGACGAGAAAAGGGAAGTGGGTGAAATATTGCAAGTGTCAAGGAATATAAACTCTCCAAGTCGTTTAGAGAAACTTGAAGAGTTGATGCAACCTAAATAGTGCCAGTGAAGAAAGAGTTGATTCAAAATATGTTGAGTACTGGTCATTCACCTTTCTCACCAATTATTCATTGCTTCCCCATTGTTCAATAATTCAAATATATCAAAAACAGTGATGAGATGGGTTATTGAACTTCAGGAGTTTCAATTCACCTTTTTGGTAAAAGAGAGTACTTGGGCTACCTTGGTAGATTTACTCACTTATAAAGACACTCCTATTTTGGTTAAAGAAGAAGTGGTGAGAAAGAAGGAAGTCGAGACTCTTGTCATTTTTGATACTTCACTATTATACTTTGATGGTTCTTATTGAAGAAGTCATGATGCTGCTTTTGGAGGGGTAGTCATTTATGATGCCCAAGGAAAACTTGTAAGGAAGCAAGGACTGAAGCTTGACGCAAAAAGCAACAATGAAGCAAAGTACATGGCTCTTGAAGGTGGTTTGCACATTTGCTTACAATTGGGAATTAGACACTTGCAAATCAAAGGAGATTCCTTGTTAGTCATGAAGCAAGTATTTGTTGTATGGAAGAATAAGAACCCTAAACTCAAGAATTTATGTTGCAAGGTGAAATCATTCCTCAAAAAGTTTGAAGTATGGAGTTTGCAACATATCGAGAGGTCTCAAAATGAAGAAGCTCATGATGCTACCCAAGAAATGATCACTTGTGTGTTTGTATTGAGGGAAAATGTCCCTTCATATCATGGGAGAGAAGTGTTATCAAAGGAGATGGATTTTCTGTTGACAGGTGTCCTACCTGAAGGTTTACCATCCTCCAAAAAGTATGTGTTTATAAGAAAATCCAGGAAATACAAAATGCTTGATGATGTGTTGTAGATGAAAGGAAGTGATTTGGTTTTGCATCGTGTGCCCTCGAAAGAGGAAATCTACAAGATCTTGGAAGAAAATCATGAGGGATCTTGTGGAGGCCGTTTTGCCATGAAGATCATGTTGCATAAAATTTTGCAAGAAGGCTATGTATGGCCAAGCATTCAATTGGATGTTAAATATTGGTGCAAGAAGTGTTTGCCTTGCCAAAAGATGGGAAAGAGAATTTTGAAGCTCGAATTGCGACAAACAATTCTAGCTTTTGATGTGTTTGAAAAATGGGGTATTGATGCTATTGGACCCTTACCTATGTCTGTTGGAATTAGGGTTGCAGAGAAACGCACACAGCTTGGAGAAGACGAAGGAAGCTCAAGGCACACAATAGAGAGTGTGTTACTTAGTATGCAATGGAAAGATAGATAGCCCTAGAGTGATGGGCGTATATACAATGCTCGTGGGAAAAAACCTCCTAAAAAGGGAAAAAATGCCCCGCCATTCCTAGTGTGTTCACACACATCATTACTACATGTATATGGTAACAAATCCCCCCTGGAGTGATGCGGTGAACGAGAGCTGGCACATGAGTAAAGGGAAGTGCCATGCCCTGAGGACATGATCAATCCACAAAGGGGAGTAAGCCCAAAGCTTTGTGGAAAGCTTCAAGCTTCTCATGAGACAATGCCTTTGTGAAAAGATCTACAAGGTTGTCCTGTGTTGGCACATCTCTTCTGCTGAGAGCCTCTCCCTGACATAGTGATAATGCACCTCAATGTGCTTTGTGCGAGCATGAAAAACTGGCTTCCTTGCAACTGCCAATGCGCTCTGAGTGTCAGTGTAGATAGTGTTGGTAGTGTCCTATCCAACACCCAAATCAACCATAAGGCGTCTGAGCCATACACACTCAACTGTAGTTGTGAAGACTGCCCTGTACTCAGCCTCACAACTCGAAGTGTCCATAGTAGGTTGCTTCTTGCTCAACCATGATATACATGAACTACCAAGCATAAAACAAAAACCACTTGTGGACACTCGCGTGTCAAAACAACCAACCCAATTTGAGTCCAAAAAAGAATGTAAGTCTGGTGGCAATGATCCCCCCTTGGGATAAAACAAGCCAAGATGTAAAGTGCCACTAAGGTAGCGGAAAATCCTCTTGACATCCTGCCAATGCTTAGACCCTGGGCTATGCATAAATTTGCTGACCTGTGAGACTGTAAACTGAATATATGGACTCGTGTTGCATACATAAATGAGGCAGCCAACAGCACTTTGGTAAAGTATGACATCAGCAGGATCGCCATCATCATGTAGACTCAACTTCAAACCTATTTCCATGGGAGTGGCAATAGGTTTGCAATCTCCAAGTCCAAACTTACATAGCAATGTTTCTATGTAACTTTTCTGACACAAGGAAATACCACCATCACACTACTTAAACTGTATACCCAAGTAATGATGCAACAGCTCCAAATATTTCATCTTGAAAGTAGCATTCAAATCAGCCTTAAATTCAGCAATATGTCTCTCATTTGGTCCAGCAATCACCAAATCATCGAGATAAAGAACCACAATGAGAAGTACATCACCCTCACGCTTTACATACAATGTGCTTTCTATTGGACTGTTACAAAAGCCTCGTTTCACCAAATGAGTGTCAGCTTTCTCATACCAAGCACCAGGAGATTGCTTCAACCCATAGAAAGCCTTCTTACATCTGCACACTTTGTCCTCTTGTCCTTTTATGAAAAAACCGCGAGGCTGCATCACATAAACTTCCTCAAATATATCACCATTCAAGAAAGCAGTAACAATGTCTGATTGATGTACATCCCAACCAAAATGAGCTGCCAATGCACATAGAAAATGCACAGTAGTCATACGACAAGTGGGAGAAAAAGTCTCTTCATAATCTATGCCTTTTTTTTGTGCATAACCCTTTACAACACGTCGAGCCTTATGGCGATCGATCTCACCATCCGGATTGCATTTCAACTTGTAAACCCACTTCGTACCAATGGCCTTTTTACCAGGAGACAAATCACATAAAGTCTATGTGTCATTTTCTATAAGTGCATCATATTCTGATTGCATGGCATCCATCCAATTTTCTGAATTCTGTGCTTCATCAAAAGACAGAGGCTCCTCAACATCATGTAAGCTAGACACAGCCAAAGCATAACAATCTGATGCATAAGATGCATGGCGAGAGCCTGAACGAGTACGAGTAGACAAAGGTTCATCCATTTACTCTCACGCAAAGTCCTTTCCTCATCAAGTACATCTGCATCAGTAATAGGCTGATCTGTAACATTTTTAGAAACCCCCATAGGCTGTACATCTGCATCAATAATAGGTTGATCAGTAATAGGTTGATCTGTAACATTTTCAGAATCCCCCATAGGCTGTACATTTGCCTCATTGGAAATTACATTCGTATTTCCACCACTAAAAAGAGGCAACAAAGTGTCATAAATGTCATAATAACTAATATCTAATTCTCCTAAATGATTTTCTAATGTTAAACTGATCATTTGATATGGAGAAGTATCAGCGGAGAAAAAGCTAGATTATTAGTAAAGCTAGCAGACTGGTCACCGTAGGGGGCCCACAGTAGGGATCCAAAGGGGGTACCGTCTGCACAAGAGCAATGTGCAATGAATGGGCTCCAAAGACCTTAGGGTTCAGCCCATTAAGACTTCCAAAAGGTTAAGTTTCAAAATTTCAAAGTGTAAAGTCCAATGGTCAATTGTAAATGGAATTGGATGCTTTGTGTGTGTGCAAAAGGCCAATAAGCTAGAGGACAAAAGCAAAAACGTTTTGGAAAGATGACAAAGCTTAATAAGGACTAGACACACACACACTATACACCTAAGCTTACCCTTTCCACAAAGTAAAGAGGACACATGTCAGGCATGCAAAGAAACCCCCAATTCTTGCCTGAATCCTATTGGATTGGCACAGAGGTGGACCAATGAGAAGTTAGCTAGTGTAAACTAAAATTTTATTTTTATAAATGCTCAAAAAATAACCAATAAGAAATAGTCTCCCTAAAAGACTATTGGACAGTCAAAAGGTCCAATGATAATTAAGCAGTTCCTAAAATTGCTTAATTCCTATTGGCCATAGGACTAAAAGGTCCAATAGCAAAGCAGATAATTAAATTAATTATTTGGCATTTACAAAATGGAAAAAAGGATGGACACTTGTCACAAGGCTCTTGACTGGGCCTCTCAAAGGCTATTGGCCAAATTATTTACGGGCCAATAGGAAGCCAGCAAGAGTAAAACTCATACTCAAATACTATTGGCTAGGCTTTTCAAGGGCCAATAGGAATGCAGCATGAGTAATTGGCAAGGGGGGTCAACCAAGAGGAGAGAGGGGGCTGTTTTGGAAGGGCATTATTCCACACACACTCACACAACTCATGTGTAGAGCAAGAAAATCATCTCCTTCTCCAAGCTTTAATGGAAAGCTCATCTTCTTCTCCAAGTTTGAGAATGGAGGCCTACACCAACAACTCTTGGATATGGAATGCAAATCCAACCAAGAGCTAAGCTTCAATGCCATGCTTCTCTCCTCTATTACCTAATTACTAAGCTAAGCAAAGCTACAAGAGTAATTAAGTGAGGAAATACTTCTTTCTCGTAAGAATACTCCTTCTTCCTCTAGATCTACTCTCATACCCCGCTAGCTCTCACCATCTTCGAAGGTGTGTGAGGTCTTGGGTCTGAGACCAACGAGTAACTGATGTTATGTGTTATTACATGTAAGTTTGGTGCATGAAGCTTCCATCTTCATAGCACCGACGAGTTTTTACCAAGGAACACAAAGAATTGTATTGTACAAAGTCTCTCTTAATGGGAGAAGTTATAATACAAATGCCTAATGGAGGGGGGGCCGGTCCATGTAAATCCGGTCCTCAATAGTTGTCCATTGTTCTATTTCTCTCTCTCTTTCAAGTATTGTTATGCCAAACTAAGTAGGTGTTATGCTAATGTTGTTATCTCCAACCAAGCACTCTTGTATGCTCATTAGGAATTTTCTCTTAATGAAATGCTCACTATGTTAAGTTATTTTCCGCTATTTACAAGCTTTATAGACCAGTAATTGTTACATTGGTATCAGAGCTATCGGTTTCTCTTTTCTTGCTCAAGAAGAGAGGTCCTCAAGATTGCTACAAATGGTTGGAATTATTAATTGCATGAGGGTAACGAGAATAGGGATTTATTATCCTTGAGGTGCGTCTGCTTCGTGCAGTTAACGGGGTATCACCGTCGAGAGCTATGGTCTTATTAATGGAGTCCCAAGGGGCTTGCCTATGGCTTAACCATTATTGAGCTATTAGAAGCTTGACAGGAACCATTGCCCACTGGGCTATGATAAACCCTCTCTTCTATTCCTTGCAATTAAAGATATTCCGAGCCACAGGTATAGATGCTTGAGTGCTTATCTTTGAAAGTAAAGAGGAGTAGCAACTAGGGCTTGAAGTGCCAAAGTACAAGTAAAAATTTACACCTAAAACTTAGTTATAATGGCTGACAATAGTAGAGAAAGTGAAATAAATGTTGATGGCTTTGATTTTGCTAGTGGTCAAGCTACTAATGATGCCCCTATGCTTGTGAACTATCTTGTTACTAGGCTTCAACAAGCCATGAGTAACCCATCCCTCCAAGGTGAAGTACAACAGCAATTACGCATCCATGGGATTCTCCAATCTCCTCACCTAGAAGAGGGAGTTCCTATGAAAGCTCCTAGTGAGATTTCTAAAAGAGGGCTCTCTACGGTGAGAGAAGAGGAGGACCCATACGAAGGACCCAAAAGCTTACAAGTTGATGGGGCAACTCCCTCACCAAGGAGAGCCCAAATCTCAACGGTAGAGCCCCCACCGAAAGAACGAGAAAGATGTGAATCTCCCGCCACCTCAGCGGAGATGGCACCACGAAGAAGGCGGGAAAAACACTCTCCAACACCCCCTAAACGGAGAAGACCATCGGATAGTCCTTCTCACCGTAATTCAAAGAAGGAAGAAAGGAAGTATGAGAAGAAAAATGCGAGAAAGAGGTCACCCTCTTCTCCATCTTCATCATCCTCCTCCTCTTCTGAAGGAAGTGATGGTGCGGCTCCCAAATAATTCAAAAGGAGAGGCCATAGGAAATCCTATGCCTCTTGGAAGAGGTCGTCCAAGCTCAAACAGTTCAAGGAGGGAGGAAAGAGTATCTATTTTCTTACCTACTGAGGCGGTCCGGGGCGTGCAACGAGAAGAGCAACCTCTAGACACTCTTCAAGGCTCCCGTGCTGCTCAATGGGGCTGGGGCACAACACAACACAAAACAAAACAACAAACCCACAGCCAAATCCCAACTACACAAGGGGCACCACCTAGTTTAAGAGCGAACTAGGACGCAAAAGAGGAGAATCGTTAGAGCAACCCACAAACAAGCAAGGAATTTACACTAACCCTAACACCAATGGAACACTCTCACACACTAAAACACGAGAGAGAGAGAGAGAGAGAGAGAGACAGATAGTGCTCGGGCTGCTTTGAAACGTATCGGCAATGATCAAGCAAACACAACTATATATTTAAGAAAGAGAGAGAAAGGGGGAGGGGTTGCTTGCTGCATTAATACCTTCTTACAAATCTGTCATGACAAATCAAAGTGAGATTAGTATTTGTTCAACATAGCTTGCGTAAATTTCACCACAACACATCACAAGAAAAGCCACCCCAATCACTGTCTTAAGGCCAGGGGAGTCCTCTCCACCCTGTCGCCCTCTTACAGTATGTGGGATTTATGGCTAGATTGATGACAACACTAGAGACAAGCTATCAAGAACTTAACAAAAAACACCAAGACACTTACGCATCATTGTTGTCCATTACTTCACATTGGAAGGGAGACAAAGTATCCAAGCTTAGTCCAAATCCACCCTCCTTGATTCAGCGAATGTTGGGCTTACACTAGTAGGAGAAATGATAGATTTCCTACTCTCAATTGAATGATCACTCTCTCTCTTACAATGGCATAGAGTTCCCTTGCTAATCCCCTATTACAACACATGCACATGCATAAGACAATGAGCTTCCACTCAAGAGCTCCTTCTAGAGAGGTTGAGCTTGGCTTCTCAAGCTATAGCATAGTGCTCTTGCTTATGGCTCCCCCCTTTTGTGCTAGCTACACCCTCCTTTTATAGCAATTTTGAAGGCTAGGGTTACTCCTCTAACCATGGTTGGGTTAGATTTTCAGCAATTTATCTAATTTCTTTTGCTTGGAATTATCAAGAAGTTGGTGGGGAAAGAGAGAGGAGAGAAATGGAGATGATAGGACTTTTCATAGTGGGTTAGTGTTAGTAGAGTTAGTATTTTTATTAATTTACAAATGGAATTGGATATTTACAATGGGAGTATCCATGTAGGATACAAATAAGGAAGAAAAACTCTTAAGAGGTAAGAAAAGGTGGATTTCTTACAAGGTTGATGCTCCAAGTGTCTTGAGTAGGGCCAATTTTGACGCTTGTTGACGGTCCACTAGCTTTGACGATACATTTTTTCTCCACTCTTGACCTTCCTTGAGAGACAAGGTAATTGAAGCTGAGTAATCAACCACCATGATGCTGTCTTTTAAGAGAAGAGGCTGAATTTTGTGGTTTTTTTGATAGATATGGGTAAATTGGAGGAGGAAAAATGAGACTAGGTGGTCAATTTTGGAATGGAATTGTGTGTGGGAGGTATGAGTTCACCATGGTTTCTCTTATTCTTCAAGGTTGAGGAGAAGGTGAGTAGAGTGCAGAGAGGAGTGGTGAGAGAGGTGGAGATGATGAGTGGAGAAGTGTGTGTGAAAGAGGAAAATGATAAAGTGGAAGAGAGAGTGTGGCTGCATAGCATGGGAAAACTGGGGTCCACTAATAAAATCATAGCTCATAGCTCGTAGCTCAAAAAAATATGAAAAAATTTGAGGCAAAAGTTCAGCCCACGAGCTATAACTTTTGTTTGTAACACCTTTTCAAATTCGGAGAGCAAGTGAACTTTAAAATTTCATCAAAACCGATCGTTTTTTTCCACTGCACAAGGTCCTTGTGGGGTCCTTCTTTGGATGATTCTTTTGAATACCTCCAAGAGTGAGCCCTCCATAGTGCATGTATGCATGCCACCTACCCTTGACCTTATTTGGTAGGTCTATAATTGAAGATATTGTTGAGATTATGATATAAGTGAATAGTACAACTAAGAAAATCAAATATTGAGGGGTCTAAAAAATATGTACATGTCAAATATAAATAATATAAGTGGAAAAATATAAAGGGGTCAAAAGAAATCTCTCTCATTATGAGGCTACCATAAAAAGATAAATATTTTTGGTGTTCTAATTTTTTAGAAAAAAAACAAAATAGATGTAGAAAGGGAAAAATCACAATAGTGAAAAAATATACACATAAATAAAACTAGTTTTTTTGGATTTTTGTTGGGGTGGAGTTACACCAAATATAAGAGAAGCTTACATGAAAATATTTCTATATGGAATAAAGAGTATGAAAAATGGTAAGAAAAATTGTGGTAATGGTGAAGCAATGTACAGAGCATAAATAACACACACCTAGGTAGAAATATTTAAATAAATATCAAAATAATTATGAAAAATCTTTTATTTAGGCCCTATATACAAAGAAATATTTACATACGCATGGGCCATAATATACTTATATTTTTTATATTTTTGGCTCAACTAGCCCAATGACTAGCTAATTGAGGGTTTTTTAAGAAGATATGGGAAAAGTCTCGTGACTCACGCACGCCTATGTACAGTGAAATGGTAGGGATAGCCACAGTGTTTGGGTGATTTTGGTAGGGTGAGGTAACTCACTGTGGCAATTACAAAGAGCCGAAAAAATGGCTATCACTACGATGGCACCTTTGGTGCTACGGACAAAGTCTTGGCATTTATTCAACAATTTGATGCGGCATTTGGAGATGAGGGCTTCACGGAGTCCTCTAAGATACGTCATGTAGCCATGCATCTCCAAAAGTCTGCCAGGCAATGGTGGTCTAGCCTACGAGCAAATGGTGAAGCTCCACGAACATGGAAAGCTTTAAGAGCTTCCATTATGAAGCAGTTTTAGGCTAGCGATGCCAAAGACAAAGTGCTCACCGAATGGCGAAGCTTGAAGCTCTCTCCCTACGAATCTATTCACAAATACATAGACAAGTTTTGGGATTTACATCTCAAAGCCACTGTCTACAAAAAGATAGATTTTGGAGAGCAAAAACAACAATTTTGTGTGGGTTTATCTGAAGATATGGCGGAGTATGTCAACTCCCAAAGGCCTCGCACTATTTCAGCGGTCATACACCATACTATGGTGGCTTCACGAATCCACTTCCAACAAGGGGCTAAGGAAAATCTTAAACCCATGGAAAGCAAAGACCGTAATGAGCCTAAGGGGAAGGACCATGTCCAAAAGTTTCCCAAGGGCAACTTCAACAACAACAAAGCTAAGGAGAAGGGAGTCTACAAAGGCAAAAATAAACTCTCTCCTACAGAGCTAGAGCGTTATCACAAGGATAACCGTTGTTTCAAATGTGGGGAGCAAGGGCATGCTTATCGTGCTTGCCCACAGAAGAACACACGCAATGAACCTCCTAGAGCTTCCATAATTGAAGTTAAAGAAGAAGATGCTCATCACAAAGGATCTCCTCTATGCCATGCTTGGGGGAAGGTGAGAGAACATGATGCTTTCATTCTCTTTGACAATGGCTCTACTCACAATTTCATATCCATGGAGTTGGCCACTAGGCTAGGCATCCAAGCCTTTGAGATGGGAAATCCCCTACCAGCCTCGATAATGCTTTCAAGGGAGAAGAAGTCCCAGTTACTCCCTTGATTGGGAAATTGAGGCTTCATGTCCAAAGTTATGTGGACAAGGAGGATTTCTCATCTCTCCCCTTAAGCATGAGGATGTAATCCTAGGGGCACCATGGTTTGATCGCATGGCGGCCAACATCAAGTTTCCTGAAAGGCAAATTTACTTTAAATACAGGGACAAAGACATGTACATATATGCTAATGAGTCAGGTAACACTATACCTCTTGTACATAAGCAAGGTTTTGATAAGTCAATAAAGAGCTCTATTTCTGTGTACATGATATTTGTAAAAGACTCTCAAAATGAACCTAATGTTCTGCCAAATAAAAATAAAGGGAATCAAAAAGAATTAGGGTTATCTAATTTCCTTAATGAATTCCAAGATGTTTTTATTGACGACATTCCTAATGAATTGCCTCCAAAACGAGG
This sequence comes from Adiantum capillus-veneris, assembly GCF_014529385.1. Classification (NCBI taxonomy): domain Eukaryota; kingdom Viridiplantae; phylum Streptophyta; class Polypodiopsida; order Polypodiales; family Pteridaceae; genus Adiantum; species Adiantum capillus-veneris. The sequence goes on along the minus strand of NC_140934.1, from coordinate 157,051,708 downwards.
GGATGATGACCATGCAATCGAGCTTCTTCCAGGAATCTCACCGCCTAATAAACCTCCTCATCGAGTTTCTCAAGCTCAACAAGAGGAAATTATGCGGCAAGTGCATGAGTTGGTTGAGAAAGGAATGGTTAGGCCTAGTTCATCTCCATTTTGTTCACCAGTTTTATTAGTGCAAAAGAAAGATGGCACATATCGTATGTGTGTCGACTACAGAGCACTAAATAGGATCACTATCCCGTTCCGCGGGTAGAAGACCTATTTGATAAGCTACAAGGATCAACCTACTTCAGTAGGATTGACCTAAAAAGTGGCTATCACCAAATAAGGATTGTTGATCAAGACATTGTAAAGACCGCATTTCGCACTACGTTTGGTCTCTACGAATTCATTGTCATGCCTTTTGGCTTGACCAATGCACCAGCTACATTCAACCACATGATGGAGAAGCTCTTTAGGCCTCACCGCAGTTACACAGGAGTGTTCTTTGATGATATAATTATCTACTCCAATTCCTTGGACGAACACAAACAACACCTCCAGGTAATTTTTCAAGTTTTGCGAGAGAATAAGCTTTACATAAATCAAAAGAAAAGTGAATTTTTCTTACAAGAGATTTAGTATTTAGGTCATATTATCTCTAAAGATGGCATCCAAATGGATCCATCAAAGTTAGAAGTAATAAAAGCATGGCCTAACCCAAAGAATTTTCATGAATTAAGAAGCTTTATAGGTATGTGTGCATACTATAGGCGCTTCATAGAAAAATTCTCACTCATAGCAGGACCATTGCATGACCTAACAAAAAAGAACATTAAGTATGCATCGACTACCAAAGAGAACACTGCTTTTGAAAATCTTAAAGATAAGCTTATCTCTCAACCTGTGCTTACACTACCGGATCTCTCAAAGCCAGTTGAGGTCCAATGCGACGCTTGTGGTGATTGCCTTGGAGCCGTGCTTCTCCAAGAAGGGCATGCCATAGCATATGAAAGTCGAAGGCTCGACCCAGTTGAGCAAGCTCTAGGCATATATGAAAAGGAACTCCTCGTAGTTCTACATGCCTTAGACACGTGGAAGCACTACTTATTGGGGACTCCTTTCATTCTGCGGGGACAGATCACCAAAACCTCAAGTACTTCATGACGCAAACCAAGCTCTCCGACAAACAAATGAGGTGGGAAAATTTCCTTTCGCAATTTCATTTTCATATTGCTCACATTGCTGGCAAGCATAATCAAGTAGCTGATGCACTCTCAAGACATCCGAGAGTGAATGTGGTTTCCATAGCAACTCACAATGATCTATCTTCTATGATAGATGAGTGCGCTATCGATTCCGATTTTAAAGATGTGATGTCAACCCTTGCACTAGGGAAGAAAGAGGAACCATTTACCTTACAAGATGGTTATCTTCTCTATGGTAATAGGCTATGTGTTACCAACTCACTACGTGAGAAAGTAATGTATGAATCTCATGCTCCTCCATATGCGGGGCATAGAGAGATTCAAGCTACCCTAAGAGGGATAGAAATGTACTTCTATTGGACTACCATGAAAGCGAACATACAAGAGTATGTTTCAAAATGTGTGGTTTGCCAAAAGACAAAGTTTGATAGAGGGAAGCAACCTGGTTTGCTTCAACCTTTGCCAATCCCTAATTCACCATGGGAGAGCATATCCATGGATTTTATCTTTGGATTGCCTAAGTCTATCCATGGGAATATGGGAATATGGGAATATGGACAATAGTAGACAGGTCCAGCAAACAAGCGCATTTCATACCTGTCAAAAAGACTATTAAGGCCCATCAAATGGCAACCCTCTTTATATCACAAATCTTTAAGTACCACGGCTTGCCAATGTCAATAGTGTCGGATAGAGATCCTAGAATGAACAACAATTTCTGGAAGGGTCTCTTTGAGAATTTAGGTACAAGGCTAAATTTCTCTTCGGCCTATCACCCGCAAACGGATGGTCAAAGTGAGATAGCTAACCTAACAATTCTTGATCTACTCAAATCTTATGTCACTGAAGTAGATCAAAGATCCCAATGGGAGAAGTACTTACCTTTAGTGTGTTAAGTATGGAGCCTGATTTACCCTTGTAATTTTCTGTGGTAAAAGCGCACATTTGTAAGGCCCCCATTATGAGGAGAAGCCATCGTGCCTGAACAAAAATCACTCACCGGAAACCAAAATTTTCACGGACAAGAATCAGGGGCAACTTTAGAGGCCTCGGGGACGGAGCCCCCCGAGACTTTTTTTCGCCGAAATATTCCTTTTCGTCGGAATATTATGGCCGGACGGCGACCGGAAAGTGGTCGGAAAACAACCGGTCGGTTGACCGGTGGCCGGTAGGCAATGGCCGGTGGCCGAATTCAAAATCGGACTTGTCTTCTCAAGGGCGGCCACACATGGGCGGATTGGAGGGTCCGATTTGGACATTTCTACACACATTTTATATAGTGTGAAGTTGATGCAACAAGGTGAGTGTGAGATGGTGAGAGTGAAGCAAGGCGGGAGCTCTAGTAAGGGTTTAATCCCTTTGTAAACCACTTCTTCTTTTGAAGTGCTAAAGCCATTGAGTGGCTGCTTTCCCATGGACGTAGCCCACATTGGGTGAACCACGTATATCGTGTGTACTCTCTCTCTCTCTCTCTCTCTCTCTCTCTCTCTCTCTCTCTCTCTCTCTCTCTCTCTCTCTCTCTCTCTCTACTCTATAATCTCTTGTCTGTGAAATATATCTCTCTCCATTAAGTAATCTACTCAAAAATCTATTTAGTTACGTATTATTTCCTAACATAGTGGAGTATGCTTACAATAACACGGTACATACATCCACGGGAAAAGCACCTTTTGAGGTAATTGAGGGAAGATCAAAAAGTCCCCTGCTACTTAAGGTACATGGGAAGATCTTCGCTGCAGATGAATATAGCTGCGACCTACAAGAATCTTTCCAAAAGATTAAAGATGCTATATCCATCTCACAGCAAAGGCAAAAGGCTGCTGCTAACAAGCACAGAAGATCCCTGAACTTTAAAGAAAATGATTGGGTCTTGCTTAAATTTCCCAAGGCTCGATTAAGGCACACGACGGGCAAGAATCCTACGGGACACCAAAAATACTATGCTAAACTAGCAAAAAGGTACTATGGCCCCTTTCAGATTCTTAAGCCAATCAATGAGACGGCTTATCAGCTCAAGTTGCCCAACCACTGGCTCATACACAATGCTTTTCATGTGAGCCTATTAAAGCCTTACCAAGGAGAGCCACCCCAAGAAGCAACCATAGAAGACCCACCAGAGATTGAAGACCAAGAAGAGGTACTGCAGCCAGAGTCCATTCTTCGACACGAAGACAAGGTATTGAGAGGTAGTAAGATTATCCGACGGTATCTTATTAAGTTTAAGAATTATCCTTTTGAAGATGCTAGATGGATGCAAGGCATACAATTAAAGGATAACCTAAACCTTGTCAATGCTTACAATGATTCCCTAGAGTAAGAAAATGTAAATATGTTTTAAATGATCAATGTTTTTGTCTTATAAGACTCTTTTTTTCTTTATTGTGCACAAATGTTAAGAAGTATGCATGCTTAGGACCAAGTTTGCGGAGACGACGTCTCCCAAACACCAAGTAGAGCTTGTCACTCTACTATGGAAGATTGATAGGACTAATGTGCAGACATGCTTGTGGCAACTTCGGCTCTTAAGCGCCAAATGGATTATTCATCCATTGTGGCACGGTGTCGTAGGGTAAAATAGGGATCCTATACCCGTTAAGAAAAGGACTAATGACTATGCTTTATCATCTCTACCTCATAGTCGAGGACGACTATGATTTCAAGAGAGAGATAATGTCATAATAACTAATATCTAATTCTTCTAAATCATTTTCTCATGTTAATGATCATTTAATATGGAGAAGTACTAGGGGAGAAAAAGCTAGATTATTAGTAAAGCTAACAGACTGGTCACAGTAGGGGGCCCACAATAGGGATCCAAAGGGGTACCATCTGCACAAGAGCAATGTGCAATGTGCAATGTGCAATGAATGGGCTCCAAAGACCTTAGGGTTCAGCCCATTAAGATTTCCAAAAGGTTAAGTTCCAGAATTTCAAAGTGTACAGTCCAATGGTCAATTGTAAATGGAATTGGATGCTTTGTGTGTGTGCAAAAGGCCAATAAGCTAGAGGAAAAAAGCAAAAACGTTTTGGGAAGATGACAAAGCTTAATAAGGACTACACACACACACACACACACACACTATACACCTAAGCTTACCCTTTCCACAAAGTAAAGAGGACACATGTCAGGCATGCAAAGAAATCCCCAATTCTTGCCTGAATCCTATTGGATGGGCACAGAGGTGGACCAATGAGAAGTTAGCTAGTGTAAACTAAAATTTTATTTTTATAAATGCTCAAAAAATAACCAATAAGAAATAGTCTCCCTAAAAGACTATTGGACAGTCAAAAGGTCCAATGATAATTAAGCAGTTCCTAAAATTGCTTAATTCCTATTGGCCATAGGACTAAAAGGTCCAATAGCAAAGCAGATAATTAAATTAATTATTTGGCATTTACAAAATGGAAAAAAGGATGGACACTTGTCACAAGGCTCTTGACTGGGCCTCTCAAAGGCTATTGGCCAAATTATTTACGGGCCAATAGGAAGCCAGCAAGAGTAAAACTCATACTCAAATACTATTGGCTAGGCTTTTCAAGGGCCAATAGGAATGCAGCATGAGTAATTGGCAAGGGGGGTCAACCAAGAGGAGAGAGGGGGCTGTTTTGGAAGGGCATTATTCCACACACACTCACACAACTCATGTGTAGAGCAAGAAAATCATCTCCTTCTCCAAGCTTTAATGGAAAGCTCATCTTCTTCTCCAAGTTTGAGAATGGAGGCCTACACCAACAACTCTTGGATATGGAATGCAAATCCAACCAAGAGCTAAGCTTCAATGCCATGCTTCTCTCCTCTATTATCTAATTACTAAGCTAAGCAAAGCTACAAGAGTAATTAAGTGAAGAAATACTTCTTTCTCGTAAGAATACTCCTTCTTCCTCTAGATCTACTCTCATACCCCGCTAGCTCTCACCATCTTCGAAGGTGTGTGAGGTCTTGGTTCTGAGACCAACGAGTAACTGATGTTATGTGTTATTACATGTAAGTTTGGTGCATGAAGCTTCCATCTTCATAGCACTGACGAGTTTTTACCAAGGAACACAAAGAATTGTATTGTACAAAGTCTCTCTTAATGGGAGAAGTTATAATACAAATGACTAATGGAGGGGGGACCGGTCCATGTAAATCCGGTCCTCAATAGTTGTCAATTGTTCTATTTCTCTCTCTCTTTCAAGTATTGTTATGCCAAACTAATTAGGTGTTATGCTAATGTTTTTATCTCCAGCCAAGCACTCTTGTATGCTCATTAGGAATTTGCTCTTAATGAAATGCTCACTATGTTAAGTTATTTTCCGCTATTTACAAGCTTTATAGACCAGTAATTGTTACAATAAATGTCCTGTGAGCTTACATTACTGTCTCTAGTACATGACAACAAGGGCTAAACAGAATCTTCCACAAACACTACATCCCGTGAAACTAGAATACGCTTTGTTTATGGATGATATAACTTGTAACCTTTTCTTTCAGTACTATAACCAACAAAAATACATGTGACAGCCTTATCATCCAATTTTTTGCATTGTGTTTGTGGCACCAAAGCATATGCCAAACAACCAAAAGCACGCATGTGCTCAATAGAAGGCTTTCTATCATGTCATGCTTCATGTGGAGTAATAGACTGCAAAGCTTTCGTAGGACACCTATTAAGTACATAAGTGGCACACATGATGGCCTCAAGCAAAAAAGAATGCCGCAAAGCTTGACTTTTGACCATACATCATGCCATTTTCATCAACGACCTGTTTTTCCTCTCAGCAACACCATTTTGTTGAGGTGTATAAGGCACTGTACATTGGTGTTTTATCCCACGACTAGCCAGAAATGCATTAAATTCATGAGACATAGACTCCCCCCCTCGATCGGAACGGAGGATGCCCATAGTACATTTCGAGACATTTTCAGCCATAGCCAAAAATTGTTTGAAGCACATAAAAACTTCGGACTTCGCTTTAAGCGGAAATACCCATGCATGCCTAGAGTAATCATCAATGAAAGTCATGAAGTAAAGGTAATTGCCCAAGGACGTAGTTTGCATGGGCCCACAAACATCACTATGCACAAGCTGCAACCTGCATGTGGCCCGAACTGAACCATCCTTTGGAAACTTAGAACGCTACATCTTACCCAAAATACAGCCTTCACAAACATGTTTGACAGGTGCTTCAAGAGGTGGCAAAGAAGCAACCATATCAGATTTCTGCAAACGCAGCAAACTAGCAAAATTCAGATGACCAAAACGTGCATGCCAAAGTTTTGCATATGAAATAGCCCTTGAATCTGCAACAGCATTTGCAAAATTTTGTCCACACTTGTCATACAAAGTGAGCTTATACAACCCACAGTACAAAAGGCTAGATGCAACAATTTCATCTTCAAAACTGAGATCATGAACTGTACATCTGTCATCCACAAATTTGACTACAAGTCCAAGTCTAGCAAGTGTGGATACAGACAAGAGATTCTTCTTTATCCCAGGTACATAAAGTGCATCAACAAGTGTAAAGGAACTTCCATTTGCAGCAGTAAGCACAATCTTTCTAACTCCCTGAACCGCATAAGAGGCATTGTTGGCACAAGGGACTAAATTCCCATGAGGGATAGACTCGAGAGACGTAAACAATTCACGATGTGAGGTAATGTGCTTTGTAGCACCACTATTGAAATACCACACATGTGAATCTGCAGCAAACTGACAAGCTTGCATCATGGACAGCAGGATTGTAAGTGCACTCTGCACGAAAAGCCCATTCTGCATCAACATTAGCAACACAGTCTCCTTTCATAGAAGACTCAACAATGGCTACATTTGTAGTGGATCCAGCATTTGCAGTGGAACCACCCTCTTTCTTCTTAAGCCTCTTTGTCCTTCAACTTAGGACACGACTTGATCAAGTGATCATTAGCTTTACAATAATGGCAATGCATCTTCTTTTTGTCCTTATCACCAGAATTGCCAGACGAAGTACTGCCAGCAGAAGCATTGGGAACAGAATTTTTGCCACTCGCAGCAGAACCATAAGAAGTGGTTGCATTGCTGTTACCACCCTTTCTTTGAGAAGCAATAAAAGCCTATTCAACTACACGCTATCTAGTCCTATTTTTTCTGGAAAGTGACACTTGCAACAGCAATTTGCATAATGCATCAAACTTGACAACTTCTGGATTCCCTTGGGTCATAAGTCTCCAAGTACTAGCAAAAGTCTGGTAAGAATCTGGTAAGGCATCAAGAACAGTCTGCACAAGTGAACTGTCTGAAATGACTTCACCTGTAGGAATAAGTTGCTCATTGATATCCTTGACACTAGCAAGGAAAGTGTCCATATCATCTTCCTCATGCATAATCTTCGACTCCAACTCTTTACGCAGCAAAGCAATTTTAGCCTCATTACGACTCACATAAAGACCTGCTAGAATATCCCAAGCCTATTTTGTAGATTTTGTTGAATGAATGTGAGGAACAATGGTGCTTCATAGACAAGACAATCAATGCATAAGCCTACACATCCTTTACATCCCAACGGGCTTGTTCTATCGTAGGCAAAACAACTCTAATAGCAGCAATCCTTGCAGCAAGACCTGCAACATCCTCAACATCGCCTACATCCTCAGGAACAGGACATACATCAATGCCCTGCACAATATTCTAGACACCCTTTGACACAAGAACATGCTAAATCATATAAGCCCACATAGGGTAATTGTCCCCATCCAACTTGTCCTCAGCAACAAACATCTTGAACACATCTGTGTTGTTGTTGTCAGCCATGGTAAATGTTGCACCTGATGTGAAAACTGCCCAAAAATAGGAGAAACGAAGTGGGAACAACACGTGCTATATAGCACTAACCGTAGAAGACTGTAAGGCACATGTTATGCAGAAAATGGCACTGACATAAATTCTGCACAAAATGATGAAATAGCCTGTCAGTACTACCAGTAGTGGAAACGGAGGCCAAAATGAACCCGAATAAAAAATATGAGCAGACTAAGCTCTACGAGCTTACCCGAAATTTTTGTCAACCTGCGAACGCTTGCCAAAGCTCACTAAAATTGGAGAAAGTGAGCAGGCGTGTGCTGGAGCAGCTGGCTACTAAGCCCGGGAGGACGCAACCTGCTCTGATACCAATTGTTGGAATTAGGGTTGCAGAGAAACACACACATCTTGGAGAAGAAAAAGGAAGCTCAAGGCACACAATAGAGAGTGTGTTACTTAGTATGCAATGGAAAGGTAGATAGCCCTAGAGTGATGGGCGTATATACAATGCTCGGGGGGAAAAACCTCCTAAAGAGGGAAAAAATGCCCCGGGAGTCCTAGTGTGTTCACACACATCACTACTACATGTATATGGTAACAATGACTAGCAAAAGAAATGCTTACATTTTGACAACAGTGGATAATTTGTCATGATGGGCAAAAGCCAAGGCTATCAAACAAATTACCAGTAAGGAGATGGGAAAATAGGTTTTGATTTCTTATGCGAGAAGCTCAATATACAACATAGGTACGGTTCTCCCTATTATCCACAATGCAATAGTCTCAATGACAGATTCAATGGAGAATTAGTGAAGATTTAGACAAAGATGACCCAAACACATGGGATGACTTGGGATTCATAGTCGCCTTGTGCATTCTGGGCCTACAGAACTGCTATCAAAATGAGCACAGGATTTTCTCCTTACCACTTGGTTTATGGCAAGGAATCTTTATTGCCAATTAAAGTGGAGATTCCTACACTCAAGTGATTGTCATTGGGGGATGAAGAGCAAACAAATGCCTAACAGAAAAGGTTATTGGATTTACGATGTTTGCAATTGGACAGAGTTTTAGCCTTGAGCTACTATGAGGAAGTGTCAAAGAAGGCTCGGCTAAAAGCCAATGAATGCGTGGAGGATAAGAAAATTGAAAAGGGTGATTTGGTATTGCAATACAATAGTAAGTTAGACAATACCTTTTAGAAGAAGTTTCAAATCAAATGGGAAGGTCCTTTATTATTGTGAACAAATTTGATAATGGCACATATCAATTGGCTGATTTGAGTATTGCACAACATAAATATCGTGTTAATGGTTACAGACTGAGGAAATACTTGGCACGTTTGATGACAATTGTGACAGATGAGATGATATCAATAGAGGAAGAAGTGTGGAAACATATGAGGATGTACATGAGGTTTCTGGGGATGAGATGCACTAGTTGTTGTTCACCCTAGGAACCTCTACTTTTCATGAATGATCAAGCAGGCAAGGGGGGCCTGGCAAGCTATGTCAGGAATTTTTTGGATGAGCATAAAGTCACTAAGTCATGCCAAAAAGTTTGCCCACTAGCCTCATGTATATATGTGTACATTGCCCTGCAAGTTTTGGAAGTGGCCAGTAAAAATTCATGTACAAAGGTGTGATTTTTCCAAGCTTGGGTACTTATATTTTGGATATTTTGAGTCCTCAAAACATGGTTTTTAATAAGCATTTTCAGCCCTGCTTTATAGCTCATGAATCGGACTAGTACAGAGTTATGTGCGTCCAAAGTGGGCGGTCTTGACTTAGAAAGTGATTGGCGACTAGGGAAACTGGGAAAACTTGGGGGTCTATGATTAGAAATGCTAAAATTTTATATTTCTAGAAATAGCAGAGGTGATGGGCTTCAAGTTGTGTGTTACGGTGCATCATTCGATGACCAGAGCAACAAGTTATGTCGCGGGGAAAGTTGTTGGAGAAGTTTTTATGCTTGGGGAGAAAGCTGGAATGTTTTGGGCTTGGGAGGAATGAGGAGGAAGTTTCCATGTGGCAAGGAGATTATCCCACATGAGAAGAGGAAAAGGGAACGTGGGGGGTATATAGGGCACATTGGGTGCCCACTATAGGTGTGTCAAAGAGAGAGGAGCTCTCTCAAGGCTTGGCTATGGGGGCTCGTGGGCTCATGGGGAAGGAGATGGTGCATTTAGGGATTTCACACGGCTTAGATAGGCGCCTGGCCACTTATTTTGGTCCCCAACCACTTTCCCCCACCCCATTCCTTAGGCAAAGGGTCACGAACAGCTCATTATTTGCCTAGAAAAGGCCTAAAAGGAGCCAATTAAAAGATGACTGAGGGGAGAATCTTGTCAGCTAAGAAGAGAGAGAAAAATCTTGGGGATAAAAGATAAGAAATCCCCCATTTTAATAGCTACAACACCTGCACAACTTCCAAAGAGCTCTTTTTTTAGCAAGAAAGAGTGCACCTCCGACTTCGAGTGGCCATAACTCTTTCATCCTTCATCTGTTTTTTGTCTATGGATACTCTACAGACATCTCCATGAGATTAGCTTTGTCATTATGTCCTCTATTTCTCCTCATTTTGAGTGGGTTATGTGCTTGAAGGGTTTTTCATAAATCTCTACATGTGTTAACCACGTGTGTTTTTGGCCGTTCAATAGTTCTTCCTTCCGACTGTGTGGCTTGTGCAAGGCTATAGAGGCATTCATTTTCCTTCTCATTTTCACGCTATAAAGGTGTGAAAATTATCTCTCTCCATTAAGTAAACTACTCAATTATCTACTTAGCCACGTCCTATTTCCGAACAAATTTTGGCAAAGTTTCCCTTAGAATAGGAGCAAAAAACTCCAAAATGTATTAAAACCATTGTGTAAGCCTACAGCTAGAAGTTCCAAGAACGCAAAAAATGGACTCGCGGAAAAAATCTAACAGTCTTCTCTATACGGGGAGCGAACTCTCAAACCCGACAGACCAAAAGTAAGCACTTAAACTAATGAGAGAAATCACTGGGAATAAACTGCTCAAAACCACTATCATGTGATCGCCAACTCGGCGTCAAAAGCACAAGAAACCGCCCAGATACATATCCTATGGTGAGGGTATTGTAAGAGGGGAACCCTAGCTATCTATATCACCGAAGGTATCTCAACATTGGAGAATACCCGAGCTAAAATAAAACCTCATGAAAAGACCCTCCAAAGGCTAAAGTAGACACAAAACGACTATCCACAGTCTAAAAAAGGGCTCTTTCAGTCCGAGTCTCGGAAACGATCAAGAAAAACTGCCAAAATAGCCAAAAAAAAATTGGCTCCACACATAGTACAATAGGTAGTGTCCGCAACTCAACGTACATGAGTGAGTGCCCTCAAACAGGTGTGCCAAGAACTACTACATGCATTAAAAGTGATGTCTGCGGGGATATCTTCTCTCGAAAGAGCTCAATAGCACTATGGTGTGCTAAAACAAATATGCATCTGTCAATGCATCTGTTCGTAGATCAATTGCTATCAAAATGACTCCCAAAATCTCTTATGAAAGCGTTGGGCCTGCCAACGTCTGAAAAACTGGAGAAACTGTGTGTAGACGGGCTCAAAAGCCCTCTATAACCTACGTGTCGATATCAGTTTGTGCAGATTTCCACCACCGAACATAAATGTGCTAGTCCAGTAGCACCTTTTGGCTCACCAGCTCCACATTGCGAGCTTGCAAGGCATCCACCTGTGATTCAAGCTCGGTGACTCGTGCCTCAATTTTGTTGGTGCTGGCCAAACTGACCGTAGGGAATCCGCCATGCATTGCAAAAAAAGTTTCACATGCTTGGAGCTGATCCGAGGGATTTGCAGTATGAGTTTCCCAAGGTAGAGGGACTAGATTTGTTCCCACCACATTTGCAGCTACCCAATTAGCATTGGGGTTTTCTGGTTGCGAGGAAGTGTCTGCACCTATAGAGCCAGTTCCCTACAGATTTGAAGTTGTAGGCCGCTACTACATTCTTCAGTGCCAGCATGCAACTGTGAAATCCTCTGGTCGTGGGTCTCTGTGAATCTTACCTCATTAATTTGCGACATACAACTAAGTGCATCTGCCACTATGTTATATTTTCTCTTTGGAAACGTATTTGAAGGTTAAACTATTGTAGGATCTCCTTTCTTTCTTACACTCATTTTGTCATAAAATCTAATATCTAACCAACCCAAATGATTTTCTCATATTAAACTAAATGTGGGAGAATAAACATGAACAAGGGTTAGGATATAGACATGTGCTTATGGATCTATCTCAACACGGGGCCAAGGTAAAAGGGTCCAAATGAGAGATGTTCTGTCAAAGAGAAATTCTACCTTATGGAGTTTAAAGACCTTAGGGTTAGCTTCATTGAAGACCTTCAAAGGTAAGTGTTAAAAAGTCCTTAGACATAGGACCTTAAGCAAGCTGGAGTTGACCTTGAGGTGGGAACCCTACACAAGCTTGAGGTGCATGTCGTGATTGCTAACCAAGGTGCTTAAGGTGTTTGTGGGAACCTTGCCAAGCTTGAGATGCTTATCGCTTAAATGACTAAGGTGTTTCAAAGTGTTCAATTCAAACATGATCTCTCAAGATGCATAAAAGATTGTCATGCGTAAATACTGAGGTGCTTGAAGTGTTCAATTCAAACATGATCTCTTAAGAATCATAAAAGACACATGTCAAGATTCTCCCCATTTTTCCCTCACGATATGCTTAAATCCTATTGGATGTCTTTAAAGGGGTCCAATGAGAATGTAGATGCATTTAAACAAATAATTAAGATCTTTCTCTCAAAGAGGGAAAAGAGGACACTTGTCCAAATGATATAATTAAATAATACAAAAGAGAGAGAGAGAGAGAGAGAGAGAGAGAGCATAAGGTGGACCAGGCATGAGAGGGGGTATACTCTCCCACACACACACACACACTGATTGTGTGAGGTGAAAAGTGCAAGAGCTCCATATACTTCTCCAAGCTTGTTGAGAAGTTTAGAGACTACACCAACACTCTTGGCTATGGAATGTAAATCCAACCAGCAGCCATGCTTCAAAGCTTAAGCTTGCCGTCTTCTTCATCATCATTATTATGCTATTATCATACGCTATGCAAGAAGAGTGATGATAATTGAGGAACTATCTCTTTCTTGTATGTTACTTCTTCTTCCTCTTCCCTACCCTCATTCCCTGCTAGCTCTCTCCACCTTCGAAGGTGCTTGAGTCCTTGGGACTGAGGCCGAGGATGGTTAATGCTTTTACAAAGTTTATATTATATATTTGATGCATGAAGCTTTCCATCTTCATTGCATCACCTATGTCTCAAGCATCACAAAGATTGTATTATACCAAGTCTCTCTTGATGGGAGCATCTATAGTACAAAAGACTTTTGGAGAGGGGACTGGATCCAAGTAAATCCGGTCCTCAACTTTTGTCATGTTCTCTAATACTCTCTCTTGCTAAAGTATTTTTCATGCCAAGTTAATTAAGTATTATGGTCGTGGTTCTACCGCTAATTAAGTTCATCCTCTATGTTCTCAAAGTAGTTTCATAAAAAAGCTCCCTATAATTCTCTTGATTTTGTTATTCTCAATGTTCATATGCCATTTCCATTACATTGGTATCAGAGCTATTGGTTTCTCTTTTCTTACTTAAGAAGTGAGGTCCTTGAGTTTTCCATGAAAGGTTGGACATGTTCATTGCAATAGGGTAAGTGGAATAGGGATCTATTATCTTGGTTGAGAAGGACTTAGTTCCAGGTACACCATTGGGAACTATAAGTCCTAATAATGAAGTCTCTCAAGGCTTGCCTTTGGCTTAACCATATTGAGCTACTAGCAAGATCAACAGGAACCATAATCAACCGAGCAATGTTAGATCCTCTCCACTAGTCTTTGCAATTAACAATGTCTATACCACCGGTGTGTCTACTTGAGAACTAATTTTCAAAGGTAAAGAAGAGTAGCGACTAAGGTTTTTGAGGGTACCAAAGCACAAAGTAATCTATACATGAGTATAATTAACATGGCTGACAATTACCAAGAGAGTAGAATGAACATTGATAGCTTTGATTTTTCACATGAAGGTGCTAATGATGATGACCCCCTGTTTGTTAATACAAGAGGAGAGGACATTGCAAAACTTACCCTTCATGGAAAAGGTCCCAAAAGCTCAAGAAATTCAAAGAGGGAGGAAAGAGTATCTCTTTTCTCACCAATGATGACACCTTTGGTGCCACCGACAAAGTATTGGCCTTCATCCAACAATTTGATATAGAATTTGACGATGAGGGCTTCACAAAGTCCTCCAAGCTACACCATGTAGCTATGCACTTTTAGAAATCAACTTGTCAATGGTGGGCTAGCCTTTGTTGCAACAACGAAGCCCCAAAAAAGACAAGGAAAACTCTATGAGTTTCCATCATTAATCAATTCCTTGCAAGCGATGCAAAGGAATGAGTGCTTACCAAATGGCGGAGTTTGCAGCTGCTCTCCAACAAGTGTATGCACAAATATGTGGAAAGTTTTGTGATTTATGTCTCAAGGCTATTGTCTTTCAAAAGATAGACTTCACCGAGAAAAAGCAATAATTTTGTGCAGGCTTACCTAAAGAAATAGCCTATTATGTCAACTCTCAATGGCTTGGTTCTATCATCGAAGTAATCCACCACACTATGGTTCCTTCGCACATCAATTTCCAACAAGGGGCTAGAAGGAATTCCAAGCCCATGGAAACCAAAGACAAAAGTGATGCAAAGGGGAAAAGCAATGCCCAAAAATTCTTCCTAAGGTAGTTCTAACAACAACAATAACAACAAAAAAAACAAGTGACCCAACGAGAAGGGAGTTTACAAAGGTAAAAATAAACTCTCTCCCAAAGAGCTAGAAGCTTTTCGTAAGGACCACAAATGCTTTAAGTGTGGGGAGCAAGGACATGGATACCGTTATTGCCCCAAAAGAAATGCCCGCAATGAGACTCCTAGAGCTTCAATGATCGAAGCCCCAAAAGAGGATGCTCATTGCAAAGGATCACCTCTCTCCTATACTTGGGTAAAGGTAAGGGAGCATGATTCCTTCATCTTGTTTGACCCTGGATCTACTCACAACTTCATAACAGCAAAGTTGGCCGCTAAGCTGGGCATTCAAGCCTTCAAGATGGGAGATACTATAACTGCCAATAGAGCAATCCTCTGTTACTCCCTTGATTGGGAAGTTGATAATTCATGTCCAAAGCTATGTCAACAAAGAATACTTTTTCACTTCTCATCTCCAACATGAGAATTTTATGCTAGGGGCACCATGGTGCAACCACCGCATGGCTACCAACATGAAGTTCTCTGAAAGGAAAATCTACTTCACCTACAGGGAAAATATCATGTATATAGATGCTAGTGACTCCGGTCGTACTATACCACTTGTAAATTCACCTGCTTTTGATAAGTCAATGAAAAGCTTGGTTTTTGTGTACATGATTTTTGTCAAAGAATCCACTAATGACGACACTAATGATTTATCAAATGAAAATGGTAAAAATCAAGAAGAGTTAGACTTGTCTACTTTTCTGAATGGATTCCAAGATGTGTCCATCAATGATATCCCTACGGAATTACCTCCAAAACGAGAGGATGATGACCATCAAATTGAGCTCCTACCAGGAAGCTCACCGCCGAACAATCCTCCTTATAGAGTTTCTCAAGCTCAACAAGAGGAGATTATGAGGCAAGTGCATGAACTGGTAGACAAAGGGATGTTCAGACCTAGTTCCTCTCCTTTTTGTTCTCCAATACTTTTAGTGCAAAAGAAAGATGGTACATACCGCATGTGTATGGACTATCGAGCGCTATACCATCTCACTATCAAAAATAGATTTCTCGTACCGCGGGTCAAATATCTGTTTGATAAGCTAGAAGGTTTGACCTAATTTGGTAGGATTGACCTTAAAAGTGGCTATCATCAAATAAGGATAGTGAATGAAGATATCATAAAGATCGTGATCCGTACAATGTTTGGTCTTTATGCATATCTTGTCATGCCTTTTGGTTTGACAAATACTCCAGCCACGTTCAATCATTTAATGGAGAAACTATTTAGACACTACTTCAAATTCAATGGAGTGTTCTTTGATGATATCATCATCTACTCCAAGTCCTTGTAGGAGCACAAGAAAAATCTCCAAGTAATTTTTCAAGCTTTGAGAGAGAACAAGCTTTTTATCAATTAAAAAAAGAGATATCAATACTTATGTTATATTATCTCTCAAGCTGGTATCCATATGGATCCATCAAAGTTGGAGGTAATAAAAACATGGCCTAATCCAAGGAATCTACATGAGCTAAGAAGCTTTATTGTTATGTGTGCATACTATAGATGCTTCATAGCCAAATTCTCCCAAATAGCGGGACCATTAATGACTTAACAAAGAAGAACATTAAGTACTCATGGACTGCTAAAGAGAAAATTGCTTTTGATAAGCTTAAAGAAAAGCTTACCTCTCAACACGTGCTTACACTTTTGAACCTCTCAAATCAATTTGAGGTCTAATGTGATGCTTGTGGAGATTGCCTTGGAGCAATCTTGCTCCAAGAAGGGCATGCCATAGCATATGAGAGTCAAAGACTCAATTCCGATGAGCGTGTCTTTTGCGTCTATAAGAAAGAGATACTAGTTGTCCTACATGCCCTTGATACATGGAAGCACTACCTTTTGGGGACTCCATTCATCCTACGAATGGGTCACCAAAGTCTTAAGTACTTCATGATGCAAACCAAGCTCTCTAACAAACAACTGAGGTGGGCAAAGTTTCTTTTGCAATTTTATTTTTATATTGCTCACATTGCTGGTAAGCACAATCAAGTGGCTGATGCACTTTCACAATGACCAAGAGTCAATGCAATGTCTATAGAAACTCACAATGATCTATCTTCTATGATAGATGAGTATGCTATACTGACCCTGACTTTAGAGACATAATGTCAGCCCTTGCCTTAGGGAAGAAAGAAGAACCATTCAATTTGCAGGATGGTTATCTTCTCCATGGAAATCGGCTATGTGTTACTCACTCTCTTTCCAAGAAAGTAAAGTATGAGTCCCATGCTCCTCCCTATGCGGGGCATAGAGGGATTCAACCTACTCTTTGAGGAGTAGAGACATATTTCTATTGGCCTACCATGAAAGTGGACATACAACAGTATGTTTCCAAATGTGTGGTATGCCAAAAGACCAAGTGTGATAGGGTGAAGCAATCTGGATTACTCCAGCCATTGCCAATTTCTAATTCACCATGGGAGAGCATATCCATGGACTTTATCTTTGGATTTCCTAAGCCTATGCATGGGAATACGAGAATATGGACGATAGTTAACATGTTTAGCAAACAAATACATTTCATACCTGTCAAAAACACTATCAAGGCACACCGAATGGCAACCCTCTTCATATCCCAAATTTTTAAGCACCATGGCTTGCCAAGATCAATAGTGTCGAATAGAGATCCTTGAATGACCAGTAATTTTTGGAAGGGTCTCTTTGAGAATCTAAGTACACAACTAAATTTCTCTTTGGCCTATCACCCACAAACGGATGGCCAAATTGAATTAGCCAACCTTACAATTCTCGATCTATTCAAGATGTATGTTACAAAAGTAGATCAATGTGCCCAATGGGAGAAGTATTTATCCCTTGTAGAGTATGCATACAATAATATTTTCTATACTACTATGGTCAAGGCTTGAGATCATACAGGGAATACCTAAAAGTCCCTTGCTACTTAAAGTACATGGGAAGATCTTCACTGTTGATGAGTATGGCAATGACCTACAAGAATATTTTCACAAGATTAAGGAGGCTATATTCATCTCTCGACAAAGTCAAAAGGGTACTTTAACATTCAAAGAAAATGATTTGGTCTTACTTAAGTTTCCCAAGGATCGATTGAGGCAAACTATGGGCAAAAATCCTATAGGCATGGAAGTAGACCTAGGACCTTAAGCAAGCTGGGATTGACCTTGAGGTGGGAACCCTACCCAAGCTTGAGGTGCATGTCGTGCTTGCTTATGCAAGGGATTTCCTTGATATGGTAACTGCCCCTTCTCAGAGGATTAGGATGATGTGGAGGCGGTCACTAGAGAGGTTGGGCCTCCAGTGGATGGCACAAGGATGGAAGTAAACACCAAGGAATAGAATGGGACAAGTGGAGAGGTGGATAAAAATATGGATTGCAATGCAGAGGATCTCCAAGAGGAACAAGATGTCCCGATCAAACCTTTTGGTGGGATCAACAAAGAGTTTAAGAGCCCGATGGGGGAGGTACATGATAAACCTATGTTGATGGACAACCCCTCAGATAAGCCAGAGTCAATTAGCTTAGAGGGTTTCAACCTTGAAAGGAATAGAAATGAGGCAAAATGCCCTCATGTTGAGGTGTAGGAAAAGATAGAGATAGTTCAGTAAGGATGTGTGATGGTAGAATCAATAGCTAGACCTTGTTGGTCACTTGGTGAAGATTTCAAGCCCTTCGACCACCACTGTGAGTCTGCTAAAAAAATGGCTAGAAAAAAGTGATAGGTGCAGTAGTAGGTTTTGATTAGTTGGTCAAGGGGTGCATTGTGACAAGGCTCTCTCCTTGGTGGCAACCCAAAGCCAACCTAAGTCACATTGGTGTCACTCGGTTTCAGGGTGGCACCCTTCATCAACCGATGTAACAATTTCCTTGTGTCTTAGGTGTTGTCATGGCTTGATAGGAGCATGGTTTACAATGTAACTCTTTTGGTTTTGTAATATATATATATATATATATATTACATTCACTATTGTGAGTTTGGAAAAAAAAGACATTAATATTTTACTTATCTCAAGCTTTTCTATATGTGTGTAGAAATCTAAAACATGCATTTTATATGCTCTTTACACATGTTAAACAATGTACTCTCAAACCATGCTCCACAACCAAAAAAAAATCCAAACAATTGCAAAAATGATAGATAAGACCCGACCAATGACAAGAAGTTGTAGTGAATAGCACATACGAGTTGAATTGCATGATCAAAGAAGACAATTTGAGAATCCCCTTGAAAGACGATAAAAATTTCAATCAATACCAATATAGTGCAAAAGGGTTCCCGTAGCAAATCATGTTATCTTGCATAAATAACCAACAGATGTCTACTTAAAATTGACATCTTCTTGCTAGAACCCTTCTAAAATACAGCTGAAACATATCATCACTCTAGAAGGAGGTTTCTCTTGGGTAGAAACAATGAAGAAACCAATTACAAAATCTCTAAAGTAGATTGGGATATTTTCTATCAACCTTAAGAAAGAGGTGGGCTTGGTATCCTGACTATTGAGAAGATAGCCATTAAGATGATAACTAAGTGGATTAAGCGGTCTATTTCCCCTATTGGGCTTGTCTCATTAAAAAGAACATTCCTTTTTTTTATTGCAAAACTCACAATGGTGAGTGGATTATATTAATACATCCCAAAAAATACATTATTGCCATGCTTGTGACAAGCCATGACCACTTCAATGGATCCTAGATACATCAGTTGATGGAAGTGCCACCCCCTGACCATAAATGAGCCCACACATTCACCTTTGCACATCCATTAATGCATTCCCTAGGATCATGTTCCACTCCTCTAAGTTCCTTTGCTTTCCAATGGCGATGATCGTCACCCTGCTTTCTTGGACTATCTCTGCGAACTTAGCGACCTCCAAGGAGTTCTCCAAGATCCAACCGTTCCTTGTTTTTCAAATGTGTTTAAATTAGCAATACCTCATGATTTGTGTAGAAATGAGCAGTGTATGGCTCTTGAACTTCTTCCCCCTCAAGAAGAGATCGTTCTTGAAGAATCCTATTTTCTAGGTATTTTGGACCCATTTGCAAATATTTCTTGCAAGACCATAGATTGTCGATGGACACTCCTTGAATAGGTGAGAAAGGTCTTTACAAGTCGTTCTACATTGTGAGCATCTATCTGGACCAATTCCCCTAGCAAGGACCTTCACTCCAGTTGGCATGGCTCCTCGTAGCACCTTCCACAAGAAGACTTTCATCCTATCCTTCCATTGAGGGCACCATATAAAAAAGAACATTCATAATCTTCATTTTAAATCTTAAAAATCTTGGACAAACCTTTTGATATGGGATGTTATTACTTCCCCTTTTGAGATTATACCAAGAGTCAAAGCTGCTTGGAGGGTTCCTAGCTACATCTTTTGTTCTAGTTCCTTCCTCCTCCACGATTCTAACTAGACATGATTTGTCCCTTTTTCAAAAGCCTTACTCCCTCAACTAGACTTCACAAATGCTTTAGGTAAAATATAAGGACCTAGAAGGATGTTTATAAGGATGGCCAGCTCGTGACGCCAAAGCAGATTACTAATACGTCTAGTGGATGCCTTAACATGTTGCTTTGCAAGATTGAAGACACAAAGAAGCTCATTGCCAAATTCTACTCAACACATGGAAGTAACAACTTGCACTAGTTTGTTGATACTTCTTTTCAAAGCTTTAGTCGATTGAAGGATTTTAGTGGTGAATGATTTTAGTGAAGATGTGAGGAGGAAACTAGACAGAAGATAGGGCCTATAGTGGAGTTCTAAATAGCATGCCTACACATTCAAGTGTGGTTGGGCCTTCCTAACTCCTGTGAAACATATTATTCTATGTTGGATCATTTTGCATAAATGTCTATGGACATGTGGTAGAGCTTTGAAAGCTAAAGTGGTTCAAGGATTTTGTCCTAGGTACAATGGAATTGAGGACCTCAATCACCTCTTCCTTAGTTGCCCTAAGTCTTGTAGTCTCCTCAAAGTGGGTCAAGGATTTTGTCCTATGCACTATAATGGAAGTGAGGACCTCAATCGACTCTTCCTTAGTTGCCCTAAGTCTTGTAATCTCCTCAAATTTTTCCAACAATGCTGAAGCTCTCTTTATCGTTCCCATTTTACCTCACAAGACATTCTTTTCGGAGTTTCTAAAGGACTTGGCATTCCATTATGAAATTATTGGAGATGCAGTTTTTTCTGGTACAACTGGTGTCAAAAATCAAATGGACCGTCCATCCAAGAGTATTTTGTTTATAGGTAAAATGTTCTTGAAATCATAAGAATCAAAATAATTACACAATAGTAAGTAATTTTAGATTAAACTGCAACCTTAAACCAGCAAAGTCAAAGACTACAATAGCTATGAGTAGGAATCCAATCTATAGACAAGGAAAGACCACCTAACACCTTCAACCTAGCAAGGAATTATAGACATTGGGTCCATCAATGACTATGGAGAAAAATCTCCAAAGCTAATGTCCTAGTTTCCCAACTTTCTAAGAGAGCCTTATGTTTAGGACGTGTGTGTTGCTATTTTTAGACTTATACTTATACACAAAAGAACATAACAATTCAACAAACAGTTGGCTTTAGACAAAGGACAATGATTAGCACACAAAAAACTCAGTATTTGATTCATTTTTTTACATCATAGTGAGATGAGGCATCATTCTAGTGTTTTGTACATAACTCAGTCAAGAACAACTTATTTGAAGTGAAAGAGGCCAGGTTCGACAGTGATGGATAGCACCTTAGCCAAAAAGTTCCTAAGTAAAGATAAAGTCCTCACCTGCCTCCATATAAACAAGACAATAGGTTCATAAGCCTTGAATACGAATTACATGTGTCAACAAGCCTATCAATTTTTATACATGTCCTACTTAAAACCTTTTTAATTTATACCTACCATCCATGTAGTGTTAAATATCAGCAAGTATCCATTTTCAAAACAGTAAGCCATAGATGAAAGTGGCATGTGTGTGTGTGTGTGTGTGTGTGTGTGTGTGTGTGTGTGTGTGTGTGTGTGTGTGTGTGTGTGTGTGTGAGAGAGAGAGAGAGAGAGAGAGAGAGAGAGAGAGAGAGAGAGAGAGAGAGAACCATGCTCATGTGGTGTATAACATGGGATGAGCCTAGGCATGGTCTCAAGGCCATTGTCAATGGGAATGAGAGCTAAGGTGCTGAATTTCAGCCCTTCACAGCCCCTCTTGGTACATTAAATTTTGTTCTATTTTGGAATGAAGCTAAATTGCTCAACACTAGCCCATGACAAGTCATGAGATAACTCTTCCTTAAAAATTGTTTTTTAATAAAAAACTAACTTCCATAGTCACTGTTATTATAGGATGCATTTTACTAAAAGTAAAGAATCTATGTAATGGTTTACCATAGCTTCAAGAATAGTGGGCTTGGGACATTTTTCCGTGATGATGATCCTTGTGAGGTTCCCCTGGGCTCAATGGTTCTATTGGGAGAGTCTCACTAAAAGATAATTTTGGAAGGGGAGGATTTAGAATTCACTCTATGAGGGCACTGATGATGTCTACTAGCTCCCACATAGGGGGTGATATAGCTGCAAAACTAGCTATAGTAGCCACATCAGATTCTGGAAAAGGTTGGATAGTCATTGTAAAACATGGCAGGGATTTAGTCTCCACCCTAGGTGAGACTAGTACTTCCTAGACTAGTATGTATGTATAATGGGAAAAACCAACTCACCCACTCTTCTAAAACACCCCATGAGGATGCATTGTATTGACATAATCCCAAAAAATACTCCTTTTATTTACATGTGAGATGCCTTGTATATTGTAAGACACACACTTAATTGGAAAAGACATTGAATATATACATATGTACATGTCAGGCCACAAAAGATCAAGCATTGACCATATCTTCATGCTCATCAACTGGAGCATGAGCATAAAGAACATCTATATTATCTAAGCTCAACATAGGCAACCCTTTTTTCAATACATCAATCTAGAGTCTAGATGGTGGAGACGTGTCCACTAAAGTCTATCCCAGCGTAGGAGCTGTCGCACTCCAATTTGTAGATTGGGGAGGCTTTGTCTTCGGAGAGAAAAACGTTTTTGGTTGTTGCCAATCATTGAGGACATCCTTTTTAGCATCTTACATCAAAGCTTTCCCCTCATCTTAAGCTTTCAAATACTATTTATGGCTAAGGAGAAGACTTTAAATTATCATCAGACACAACAAAAACGGAAGATTTAGCTTTTTATGTCACTAAACAAGCAGGAGCAATGTCCGATTGAGGGATAGCATTTGGGAGTGGCTTATGAACTACTTGCAGACATTTTGATATAAAATGCCCAAATTTATGACATGTAAAGCATGCTCCTGCAAAGACTCCCCATTTCAAATCAAAGCAGGTTTCCCCCATTTGAACATCTTCAACCTTGATTGCAATAGATGGCGAAGAGGGTTTGTTCATGTCCCACATAATACAAAACCTATTTCACAAATCACTTTTCCCAAAGAAGCTACCAGACCACAGTGCTCTTCTCACACATAATCAAGGAAATTGACTACCTCCACCCATACCAGACAAGAGTGGCGGATAAGGTTCTGATAGTCCTTTCTGGGGGACTAAGGAAAAATTTGTACCATCTGCCTGCCATAAACAATGGCAAAGCCTCAAGCAATTTTTGCTTATACATAGGATCTGTAAGATGACCTCATAAAATCCGCATGAAGCAAAAGTACAAACCCTCAATAAAACATCCACCTAAAATTGATTTTATCTATTGTGCGACATCAGTTGCAGAGGGCAAATGTCATGGAAATAAATTTATCATCACCGACTACGTTAAGTTTTTGAGGGGGGAAACTATGCTAGGTAGCTTCATTCTATATTTTGAGTGGGCACATGTTTGTTCCAATTTAATCTTCTCTGACAAAATTCCTCATTAAGAGCATCATAAACATATTGAGAGTCTGAATCTTCCATTTGAGTTGCATCCATGCAATCTACATGTTTTTGACGATCTCTTCTACTACACGCGTGAGGAGAAGAGGGATGCATGGAAAAAGAAGAAGGCAGAGGGGAAAACACACACACACACACACACACACACACACATGAATCAACATTTTACATTGATTGAAACCCTAAAAAGAGCTTGTTGTATAGGTTGAAAATTGAAAATCCGTCTATTTACAAGTACACACACACACACACACACTTATGTATTGATACAAGCTTGGATAAGAGAATTTTCCAAAAAAATATGGCCCCTCTCCTCAAGTGGCTACCTTAAGGCTAGATTGTATATCCTCCCCGTGGGAGGGTACCCTTATGAAGGGTGCATGACAATTCTTTTTTGGGTAATTAGATAGAAATGTGGCACTTAAAACCTCTTTTACTCTGCTCATTCTATTGAGAAGGTTTCATGCCCCCACTTTCCACCTCCATCGCACTCATAGTTCTCTTCACTCTTGCTCAAAACCTTTGATTAGTAGCCTCCATTGGGCGGCCACATTTGCTTTTCTTCTTTGTTTACTACATATGGTAGATCATACATATCTTGGTGGGAAAGAGGTGAGTGCGCTTTTTGCCCGGCACTTAGCCTTGATTGTGTTTGGTGTGCGTATGTGAAAGAGAGGAGTGTGTGATTGTTGATTGCTTAGAGAATGGAACTTGTGGAGCAACCATCTCAGTTCTGTGAGTTCTTTGTTTGGTTTCATCAAGTATATTACACTCTGATTTAATAACTACCTACGGTTTACTGCATCATATTTTGTTTCTGCTCTAAATCTAGAGGGTTAAGTGGGCTCCTCATATTTTAAGGTTGTTTTGGTAGCTCACAAGCCTTGCGATAGCACACCTTCGTCTTTTTTATTGATTGCCTTACATAGTAAGGTGTGGGTTTTTTGGGACCCTCCTTTTTTACAGACTTCTCAGTACTGATTATTTTACCCGGCATATGGTATACTACTCCAGGTAATGGCTTGTGTTTTGACACTTGTGGCTCGTTCTTGGACTTGCTAATTGCTGGCCACTAGTGAATTCATAATGGTAACCACTAGGTTTTTTTGGATTACTTTGAGGCTTTTGCTTTGTTATCTTGATATTTTTCTTTTTTGGAAAAGAGGTGGCTCATGTTTGTGGGTTAAAAAAAGGGGGGGGGGGGGGGGGGGGGGGGGATAACCCGTATGGTGTCATGCAAGGTATTGGAAAATCTGCGCAGGTTATTTGAGGTCAAAACATTATATACTCTAACCAAAGGGCTCTAGTTGCATTGAAAAGTTTTTTGTCAAGTTGTTTAGAGATGGTGTCGCTATCCTAACCAAGCTACACATTCGGCATTACAAGGTTTTTTTACCGCATACTAGGTTTGTTTTTTCTTTTTTAAAGGGAAAAAAGGGGGCTTTGAGGGCCATGGTGTTTGTTTTTTGAAATACCTAATGGCTATTGTCTAGTGCGGAATGAGATGGATATTGCATTTTTTTTCTCATAAATGCATAGCGAGTCTTATTAAAGAATTTTTCAAAGAAAGGAGGTTAGAATGAAATTACAATCACTTGATCGCTATTGATAAATTCTTGGACTATTTTTTGAAAGTTCATACAACATGGTAGGGCTGATGTAAAGGTGTAAAATAATTCGGGCCTGATTTTGGAATTAAAACACTTCGTCGAAAGGGGTGGTGGCCTTTCGATCAAAATGATATGCATGGTAATATGCTATGTAAGGTCTTAAAAATTGGGTAATATAAAAACTACATTAGTTTGCTATTTTCCTAAAGGAGTGATGACCTTTGGATGACATGTTGTAAAATGAACTTAAAAAGAACAAAACATGCCTTTTTGGAAAAATTGATTACTTTGGACGATGATCTAGGCTAAAAAGGTTGTAAGCTGGACTCATATAACAGAGTTGTTGTCTTGTTTGAACAGAGGCAGGTGAGGACTCTATCCTTTCTTGGAATTTTTTTGGCTTATGATGTTGTCCATCCTTGATATACTAGACTCTTACCACTTTATGGAGCAAATAACACAGATTGGCCTTTTTACTTATACACTAGAATGAGACCTCATTCTTATA
Organism: Adiantum capillus-veneris; assembly: GCF_014529385.1. Taxonomy (NCBI): domain Eukaryota; kingdom Viridiplantae; phylum Streptophyta; class Polypodiopsida; order Polypodiales; family Pteridaceae; genus Adiantum; species Adiantum capillus-veneris. Next base: position 157,025,869 of record NC_140934.1, on the reverse strand, counting down.
GCAATGTGAAAAAATAATTCTAAGGTTGAATTTTGTGTGTGCTAGTCATTGTCACTTGTCTAAATCCAGTTGTCCTTTGAACTTGAATGTTCATTTGTGTTCATTTATTAATGTAAAATAGCGCCACACACACATGTCACTTTCATATGTGGCATATTGTTCTGAGAATGGATACTTGCTTATATCTAACTCTACATGGATAGTAAGTATAAGTTAAAAAGGTTTTAAGAAGGACATGGATAACAAGTGATAGGTTTGTTGACACATGTAGTACGTACTCAAGGCTAACAAGTTTGTTTTCTTGCTTATAAAGATACACGTGAGGATACGTAGGATCTTTTTGACTAATGTGCTATCCACCATCACTATTGAACTTGACCTCTTTCACTTCAAAATAAGTTGTTCTTGACTATCTTATGTACAAAACATTAGAATGATACATCATTCTCATCATGATGCACAAAAATGAATCAAAGACCAAGTTGTTTTTGTGTTAATCATTGTTTTTTGTCTAGAGTTAGTTGTCTTTTGACTTGTTATGTTCTTTTGTGTATAAGTATAAGTTTAAAAATAACCACAAAAAAAAAAAAACACACACACACACACATTGAAGCACATACATTGTCTTCATGGGTTATACACCTTGACTTAGGGTATTGATTGGAGAGAAGACAAATGTGGCCTTTTTAGCTCTTGTGCTGCATATGGGATACAAATTGGTTTGGGATATTTGTTGAAGAGCATTTTGAGCATTCATTTGAAGACAATAGAGTATTTTGTAGGGGATGCCCCAAGTTTATTGGCACTAAAACAAGCATGTTTTGATACCTCACTTTCTTCTTTCTCATTTTCATACTATGAAATGCCACTTTATAGGTCTGGGCACTAAAACAAGCATGTTTTGATACCTTTTTTTTTGCTTTCTCATTTTCATGCTACAAACTTTTCTCTTTATGCATGTGTCTTTTTCTCTAACTTTGGAAATTACTTTTGTGCGGTGCAGCAAATAAATTCTATTTGGACTTAGCACACTATTTTATTGGCCCAAAGTAATGGTAGCTCCATGGGTGTTTGTAGATGCAAACCCATTTCTCTCTCCCCTAATCTACAATCATAATAAGAGCTTAATGATCCTTGGCTTTAAGGCAACTAGAGTTTCCTTCACTTTTGGTAAGCAACCATCTTTTTTGTAAATGCAATGGTTGATGTTTATGATAGTGTTAAGGTTGATGGTAGCTCCATGGGTGTTTGTAAATGCAAACCCATTTCTCTCTCCGCCTAATCTACAATCATAATAAGAGCTTAATGATCCTTGGCTTTAAGGCAGCTAGAGTTTTCTTCACTTTTGGTAAGCAACCATCTTTTTTGTAAATGCAATGGTGATGTTTATGATAGTGTTAAGGTTGATGTTATATTAAAAAAAATATACAAAGAAAAATATTACAAAATCCAAAAATTGCTAGGCATCTAGCTAGAATTGTGTCAAAAATGAGTAGGGGTTTGACAATAGTGAATTGAGTGTTGATACAACATAATGTGGGTGTTTATGTGGGGGAAAATGGGGAAGATTTGATAAAGAAGAGAGAGCTCCGGTCTCACAAGCTAATACAAAGAAGAGAGAGCTCGTATCTCACTTGCTAAAGGAACCATTTGAAATTCCTTTAATGGTCGGCATAGTGCTCAATGATCTATACGCATGCAAAGACGTATCATGAGGTCAAAATCTGGCATTGTGTGTGTGTGTGTGTGTGTGTGTGTGTGTGTGTGTGTGTGTGTGTGTGTGTGTGTGTGTGTGAGTGTGAGTGTGTGAGTGAGTGTGTGTGTGTGTGTGTGTGTGAGAGAGACAGAGAGAGAGAGAAGAGAGAGCTCGTATCTCACTTGCTAAAGGAACCATTTGAAAGTCCTTTAAGGGTTGGCATAATGCTCAATGATCTATATGCATGCATAGATGTATCATGAGGTCAAAATCTGGCATTGTGTGTGTGTGTGTGTGTGTGTGTGTGTGTGTGTGTGTGTGTGTGAGAGAGAGAGAGAGAGAGAGAGAGAGAGAGAGACACACACACACACACACACACACAAAGAGAGAGACTTGTTTATAAGTACAACACATATATGGTCAAGCTCTTGGGAGCCCGACAAATATGTGTTAAAAAAAACAGAATAGCATCACTTAAGCGACGTATTTTATGGTACGTTGCTTAAATGACGCAAAAAAACTGTTGTTATTTATGTTGCATAAGCAATGGCAGGTGTCGCATAAGCAATGGGGGGTGTCTCATAAGTGACGCTATTTTTTTATTCTTATATGATGTTTTGGCATTGCTATCAACTCCGCTTATGCGATGGTTCTACATTGATGCTGGTAGCGATGCTATTTTTGTCACCTATGTGATGCAAAAAAGCATCCCTAGTGCCAAATCATACTAGAAGTGAATATAAGGATAAAGTTACAAATTACAATTGTCTATTTTTTACATATCTTTTTTGTGAAACATGGTTCATGGTCATGAGTCGACGTACATGCATGAAATAGTGCTAGGACGAACTGCATCTTGCTTGAAGCAAGTCTTGTCACCATGTGTTCAATGGCAATGCTACAAGGATCAAAGAGCATTTATTCAAAGTGCCAGGCAATGTTGAGCCTTGTACCTTGCCTCCATGAGATATATATGAAAGATTTCCGGATTATGTACGAAAGGTAAAGGCTATCCTTGAGAGAAAAAGTGAAGGGGTAAGCAAAAGCAGTCGTATTTTGGGAAGTACAGATCCAATGGATGAAGCAGAATCTGTTACAAACAATGAGAGGAATCACATGAGCACTAAGAATAAAGAGCACAATTCCCTTGATCCTTGTTTCTAGAGTGAAGTGCACGGTTCAACATCCTTAGAAGTAGGTTCACCTAGTAATGCATCTAATTCGAAGAGAAATTGTACCAATGATATTGGAAGAGGGTTATCTATGGATCAAGCATTCCATCAAGATTTTGATAAACAATGGTTATGCATGATGCATTTGAAGTGCGCAGAATCTCGATGGGCACAAATACACACATAGTTACTCAATGCAACATTTGCTTTAGATCCAAATTTTTAGCTCCATGAATAATCCTCCAATTCTAAAGTGATGTGTGGTTTCAAAGATGTGTGCATGTAACTCTTAAAACCGAAAGGGGGAAAAGATACATTTCATCAACACGTTGACTAAGCAAATAGGGTTAGTATGTTTGGTGATCCTTGGCACATTGATTCCATCAAAAAAGTTAGTGCACCTATGTGGTGGAAAGAATATGGTGGAGAAAAGATAGAATTGCAACACATAGCTATTAGAGTATTATTTGTTTGCTGCTTCAAGTGGTATTTGCAAGAGAAATTGGTTTGCATTTTACTTCCTACACACTAAAAAGACAAATATATCAAAGCCAAAACAAAACAAGGATCTGGTAGATGTGGTTTTTTATATGAGATTGTTGCATGTTCCAACCAACATTGCGATGAGAGAAATTGAGCATTGCTTTGGTATAAACAAAACGCATGAGGCAATTATTGTTGAGGTGCAAAGTGATGGTGAGTCAGAGTGGAGGTGGCTTCACAATGTTCAGACATGAAAGAAGTTGATGACATGTTTTAGGTGTTTGATAGTGACGACATTGTTTAAAATCACTTGTGGTACAGCGTACTTGTAATCATCTTGGGTTTGTTGGCCATATCTTATGATCTCTCTCTTTTTACCATGTCACTTTGTGCTTTATTGTCTATAATTTTTATTTTATACTTATTGTATACAATTTATAGCCAAAATGAAAAAGACACAAAGCAATAAATATTTGAGTTGATTACGTAGAATGATTACAAAACAATGGCTTGAATGATTACAACAATATAACTTATATCTTTTACAACTCAGCATGTTTAGTGAGATCTACCAAAATATCATTTAAGTGAAATTCAACAGAGCCAATAGATGCAGAGTTGGAAGATGCAGTGAAAAATGCATTGAGGTTGGTTGTGGCAGCTGCAATTTCTTCTTTTGTAAGGGGACCCAACTTCTTGTTGTAATTTTCAAACTTGCTTTGAGCTAGTGCAAGGTATCTCCTAGTGGTATCAAGCTGTTTCTAACACCTTCAATCTCAAGCCTAGAGGAGTTTCACCTTGGCTTGCTAAGGTCAAGTCCCTAGCTTGCCATATCCACAATTATTTCATACTCATCTGGAAAAAGGACGATTGGACGCTTTGGCAATGGTTGGGGGATTTTATTGCTCTACATTGAAGGTTGATTTTTGGAATTTCTACCCTTGCCTAAATCTAGAGTTTTTAGGTTTTTTTTTAACAAAGGCTCTTTGATATGGATTAGTTGGCTTTGGCATGCAATTAAGTATGTATTTCAGAACCTAGCATAGAGAATAAACATCCGTGGCTTTAGAAAATGAACAAGGGTTCGTGGCGAGGGCAGCCCAAGGGTAGTCTCAAAGGTGATTTGTTTCAGCACTCCAAAGACAAATCTATTAGCTTTGGAAATGTCTTTGTAGTTAGGAGTAAGCTAGAAGTTTCCCAATCTGTAATGCCGCAATAAACACCCTCGCAACATTATGTTGCGAGGGTGAAAGTTATTGTGCAAAAATCATGGTGATGTAAGTACTTCAACGTTTGCAGTAGAGCATTGACAATGTGTAAGATATTTTCTTGAAAGCACTCTATATTGCTAGCTATCCACAAAAACTCTTTGATGGCAATCTTGATTCTATCCAAATAACATGCTTATATCCACTTCTCCAAATGGCCATCGTTTCAATATCTGAAGATAAGCATTGGTCGTGGGGAGTGTAGCACGATGCCAAGTGATAGGATTATGCCTCGGTGTTGGATATTTAAAGATGTGGCCTCTTCCATGGCTTGTTGTGTAGCACTTGGCCTGTATGGCAGGATCTTGAATACTTTAGTTGCATACACAAGGTCTGAGAAGTCAAGATGTAGTACATGAACTTGCTTGAATTATGCCCATTTACCTTCTCCGAGTTGGGCTTCTTGCAAATGAAAAATATGTCGGCCATGTAGCAACACTTGTGGATCATTGCCTTGGGCTAGTGTTCCAACGACGATAGCCTCAACAGGAGTTTCCACTTCTATCTCAGTGGCTGGCCCGATAGGATCAAGCACTCTTGATCTTTTTCTAAGGCCTTCTAGATTTCTCTTTCTTTACATTTTTTCATACAATTGATGAACCAATTTCATTCTTTTGTGCATTAGAGGGAGAGAGTGGACTTCAGGGTTTTGCAGATCATCAGAAGCAACCAAGATTTGACCCAAGACGTGCTTGACAAGCCCCTTCTTTGACTGCCATTGAAATTACAATATCAAATGATATTGTGGAGAATGCTTGCTGTAAGCACTCAAAACAATCTTTTGTCAATGTACTAGCAAAATCATTGTCAATGGAAGGCTCTGTAGTTTCAAAACATCAAGGTAACAGCTTATCTTGAACACATCGTAGATAACAAACAATAGCTTTAGTGGAAATTTTTTTATGTGCTCGTGATAGCTTCGTCTCTAACATGGCTATCAAAACAAACAATGGTATATTAACAGAAAGATAATAATTCAAATATATTGAATATGAAGACATATTTTTTGATATCAATGTTGAACGTTTAGGCCGATTTAAAGTAAAAAATTGGTTGCACCAAATGAAATCTATAAAAATTTTCACGATTATGATCCTTGAATAAGATACTATTATCAATAATTGAATAAATATACAATTAATTTAACTTTAATGTAGTAGAATATAGCATTTTAAAAAACAAATCACTAAAAGTTTACATTATGAAAAAGTTGTCCAACTATGTAAGTTAACAACTCTAACACAAGTGTGGACACTACTCAGCACAAAACACTAGAAGTTTATGTCACATGGAAGTAGTCCATTAGACTACTAAAAGTATACATTACACACAAATAGCCAAACTATGTGAGCTAGTAGCTAACACAAGATTAATCACTACTATTTAAATGACTAAAAGATTGAATAATCAATCTAGTCACTGTTGAAGTGTGAGGAAATCTCTAACACAACACAACATTTAAAACATTAATCATCATATCTAGAAAAAAGCAATGTGTCATAGTTACAAATGACACATAGAGAGTACATATTTACTCACGTATTTTGAATAGCAAACAATGATAAAAAGAGAAGCAAAGCTTCAACTCAGCACTCACTATCCGGTATTATTGTTCAGTGAGATGGATATATAAAACAAAATCATAAACAATATAGTGCAAATAAACCATAAACATTGATATATCTGTAGATGAAGAGAAAGTTAAATTTAACTCTTCACTCTTCAAATGTGGCAATGCATTGTCGAGAAATTTACGGTCTTGCCAGGAAATCACCGGGCTTATGGCTGTGAGAGTTTGTGAGAGAACTCCAAAAAACTATATGAAAGAGTTAAACCATAGATTCCATGAAGACTAGGGTTTGGAAACAAGTGCAATCAAAGAAGACCCACTCTTTCTCTCTTGCACTCGCACACACAAAGAAAGAACACAAAGAAGACCCACTCTTTCTCTCTTGCACTCACACACACAAAGAAAGAACAAAAAAGAGAATGTCAAAACAACACAAAGATGAAAACATCAAGGCTATGGTCATATCGTATCATGGGTAATATGAAAGGGTTAATAGATGAGTTAATGGCATTCAATCTTGGCTGACCAAATAGGCTACGAATTGTTCTTTGGAATTGTAGTTTTGTGCTTACCATAATATATAGATTTTGTCTAGTGATTGGGATTAATTGTGTGTACAAATCCTCTTGGTTCATAGCAAGATAACTACGCTTACGTTTATAGTCTATGAGAGGTAGTATGATGGGATCCGGTGATAGAAGTATTTCATTGAGCCTTTCTAGAGAAACACTATACGTTGTTGAAAGTGTATTTTACGGCTAATCCATACGTTAATTTTAATAGATCGTACAGAGTAAAAGCGATAGAAATTATCATCATGTGAGTTATTCATCTAGGATAGTATGTGAGAAATGTAGATATGAGAGAAGTGAAGAGATGAGAATTTTCCCTCCCAGCCCTATTCTTGCCCGTAGGCAATAAGGATACTGTGGGGAGAGATGTACCTGTAGCAAAGAGAACCTAGAATTTGTAGAGAGGATGAATTACTAAGAATGAGAGAGATAGGTTTGGTTAAGGAGATGAGATTAGATACATATATATATATATATATATATATATATATATATATATATATATATATATATATATATATATATATATATATATATATATATATATTGGATTAGAGATGAAAAAGAAAACAACAAGAAATCAAGAAAACATCAATGTAGAACACATCTTACTTGAAAAACCCTTCGGCACCATTATTGATGGAGAGAGAAGAAGAGGGGAGAATTCAACTTTGATTGATACGCCAAGTCCAAGACCTTATTTGATTAGAGTTGATCTTCCATGGATAGCATGCAAGAATATGAGATAGAAAGCTTATTGTTATACTTACATATGCATATGTACATTATAGGAAATATAATTATGTATCTAAAAAGTTACAAGATAGATCTTGTAGCATGTGTTCCCACTATGTACGTGTCACAGCACGACAGCGTATACTTTATTTATACTATATTTTAGCTTTGTATGTTGTAGCATGTATAGTAAACTATACTGGATGGTAAGACTCTAGATATGTTTGTATATTTTTTGAACTTGTAAAGTGTGAGTATTCTCATACACAACACGAAGTGGAAAATTCTTATCCCATCTAGGAAGTGTGAGGAAGGAACCTCTACACATCACAAGTGGGATTCTGCAGTCCCTATGGCTCTCTCTAGAGTGTGACTGATAGGTCTACACAACCACGAGACAAAGTGCTTGTGTCTATCTATTCTAGGAGTGTGACTATGTTGACACAATCTCAAAATAGTCCTACATACCTGCAAACTAATTTTTAATGCGAGGAGAACCTCTAGCACAACACAATTTAGTAGACAAAAAATGTTAAAAATAATATTGCAAGAAATATTATACATGCTTGCTCTTCTGTCTCTAATCACTTTGTTGACTAATACTGTTGTGTGCTCTTTTGATTGAAGATGCATATATATTAAACGGACTTCAATTGAAGATTCCTTTTATATATTTTATGTATTATTTGGAAAAACACTTTGTAATCCAAATAATACCTATAATTTTGATTATACAGCCATATAAATGCTACATGGGTCTTTGTTAGGTAGAGACAACCCTTGAATCTCCCCCTTAACTTCATTGTCTTCTAGTAATGGTACCAAACGATGGGAGCCAATGAAAAAAATTATAGCTCCAAGAGGACTTCCCTGTTTAATTGTTCTTTTGACCTCAAATGTGCCCATAATTCTCTCGTTGAAAAGGAACTCTGATTGTCTAGTAACCCAAAGGACGTTGACCAACCAGCACTAGCCAGCACATCCGCAACCCAAAACCTAATGGCTTCAAGGGTATTAAGTTAATATAAAGAGAGAGGAAAAATATGTTTTCAAGGGTATTAAGTTAATATAAAAGCATGCAAGATGTACATGCGTATCTAGCTAATATATTGGATGATTATAGCCCACATTTGTGGCCTCCCATACTTTCAAAAGTGCATTAATGTAATGTTGTGGGCCCCACCAGTCTCCTCAACGTCATCCTCTGCATAACTAAGGCTAAGCTTTGAGACTCTTCTTGCATTGATTTCAAACTCATATTCTTGCATCAGACCTTGCGCTTTGCTACTTTGCATCTGTGTTCTTAGCACAATCTCCCTATCATTCACTGCATGCAGAAATGAGCGCTCCCTCCAAGAGGAAAACACCCTCTTAGAGGTCCAAAAGGGTGTTCAACGAGCCTACAGAGTCTGTTCAAATTACTCCTTCCCCCATGCTGGAAGCTGCACCTGCAAATTATAAATCTCTCTCTAAAAGTGGCCCCCCCACAGCTAAGTTTGCTCAAAAAGGTACTATGCTACCGCACCTCATCTATATGCAATGCATGTACTGCATGCATGTTAGAGTCATGTCTATGCACATGCAGGTCAATTTTGGTGCAACAAAACTAATTTTCTCTGACCCACTACAATCAATGTTATTAGCCATATTCCATTACAAGTATTCACTTACACAACCCATAAAATAAGTGTTAGATGTGGCAATTGTATTTCCAAAAGTAAGATCGTGCACAATATATTTGTTAACCACCAACAACAAGCCAAATTTTTGCAAGTGCAAATATAATTGGCAAGCGTGAAAGAAGTGTAATGTGTAACAATAAGCACAATCTTACTTACCCTCTTGACTTGATAAAAACCATTGTTGGCACACATGTGACAATATTACCACTAAGGATAGTCTTAAGAGAATGGAACAAGTCATGATGAGATGTACTATGCTTACTTGTACCAAACATGATCGACAAAATATGCAATACATGTATCATGAGAAAATAGGTCATATTGAAACTATGCAATAAAGGCCCATTCTAATCTTATGCAAGCGCATTGTGTTTGGTCGACATGTATGCCAAATGTGGTGCACTTCATACAACACAAGAAGTGCTTGAGGAACTTCCTATCCGGGATGTCGTCTCTTGGAATGCATTGGTTGTGGGATATGCCCAACTTGGCCAAGAAGCTTTGGCGGATGCCAATCGAATGTGTCTCTCAGATGCAATCAGCCAAGAAACACCAAGAAAGTAGCAATATCCGCTAGACATGCCAACATGGAGGAAAAGAGCGCAGCAGGCCCTCGACCAACTTCCTCTCTACAATGTTTTCTCATGGAGTTCCTTGATTACACGAGGAGCTTCCCGTTCTAAAATACATTGATTGTGGGATACGCCCAACTTGTCCAAGAAGATTTGGGCTATTTTTGGCTGATGTCAAGCAAGGGTGTCTCTCTCTAGATGCAAAATAGTAGAGGCGAGAGTGGCTACAAGAACCTTAGATGGGTGTATAGGCCGTTCGGTAGCATTACCAATGCCAAGATCCAACGACGTTAATGATCGAAGGAATGTTGGCATGGCACTTCCTAGAGCACAAAAAGTGCTTGAGGAGCTTCCTATCCGAGATGCCATCTCTTGGAATGAACTGATTGTGGGATACACCTAACTTGGACAAGAAACTCTAGGTTGTTTTTGACAGATGCCAAGCAAGGCTGTCTCTCTAGATGCAATTAGTAGCTCTAGTAGCACCATGAAAACAACAATATCCGCTACACAAGCAAACATGGACGGGAAAAGCGCATTGCCTTGGTCGACATGTATGCCAAATGGCAAATGTGGTTCACTTCATAAAGCACAAAAAGTGCTTGAGGAGCTTCCTATCCAGATGTCGTCTCTTGGAATGCATTGGTTGTGGGATTGCCCAACTTGGCCAAGAAGCTCTAGATTGTTTTTCGCAGATGCCAAGCAAGGGTGTCTCTCCGAACGGAATCAAAAAAGCAACACCAAGAAAGTGGCAATATTTGCCACAAAAGCAAACATGGAAAGGAAGAGTGCAATAGGTCCTCAAAGAGATCCCTATCCGCAATGGTTGTCTCATGGAGTGCATTGATTGCATGATATTCCAATAGCGTCAGGGTAAGGAATCTCTGGGTTGTTTTTAGCAAATGTAGAGAGAGGACATCTTCTGAATGACAATAATGTACACCTGCATGTTGAAGGCATGTGGCATTACGCAGCTATCTTGGTCAACATGTATGCCAAATGTGGTACACTTCATACAACATAAAAAGTGCTTGAAGAGCTTCCTGTTTGAATTTTTGTCTCTTGGAATGCACTGGTTGTGGTATATGCCCAACTTGGTCAAGAAACTTTAGGTTGTTTTCAATGGATGCCAAGCAAGGATATGTAGCTCTCTCTCTCTCTCTCTCTCTCTCTCTCTCTCTCTCTCTCTCTCTCTCTCTCTCTCTCTCTCTCTCTCTCTCTCTCTCTCTTTTTCGGGCTTATGTAGATGGTTTTGCCATGCCTAAGCACCGTCAAAGGCTTTACCATTGTATCGTTGGTAAGAGCAAGCGAGACCCGTCGTAAGCCGGCTGCGCGAGCTAGTGTATACAAAGGGAGGGCATATAATGCAAGGAATAGTCTCTAGACCCTTATTCTACTATTTGTAACATGATGCAACTATCCTCAATATTATCCCATGCTGAAATCTACTATGTTGTATGTTGAAATCTACTATGTTGTAAGTAGAGTTGTTTTCCTTGCAAACATTTGGCCATTAAAGCTCAAATGATGTCTCTCGGTTCCTTGAGGGACCAAATATACGATATAGGGCTACGCAATCCCTGAAATACTTAGAGAGTTACATTTGGCGGCTAGTGGGAGTCAAAATTGAGAGGGCAAAGATTGCTTGACCAAGAATGGGCCATCATGACATGGGATATGATTGATAAGGCAAAGCTTTATCGCTTGTTTTCTTATGCAATAAAAGAGTACTCCTTCTCTTGGTCAAACATAAAGTCATTTTTTAAGGCTTTTTTTTTTTTGTGTTTTTTCAAACAAGTGTGAGTTGTATATTAGAAGCTCCACTAAAATAATTACATCAACAGGGCCCTCCAAGGTCTTACTAAGGGGCTTAAGCCAATTTGTGAGGTTGATCTGGTTTGGAAAACCTGACAGTGGTCCATGCATAGAAACTCCACCAAACCGCAAACCAAGTCAATCAATTGCAAGCTTGTGCTCAAAATAGATTGGTTCTCCCCATTAAATAAGTAGTAGAGGAAGCAGTGGCCAAAATCCAAATGCGCATAGGCAGCAAACGACATTTGGGACCCTGAGTGGCCCTCAGGAATGAAGATCTTCCTATGGAAGGTTCTATTGGAAGCTATCTCTTGGGAGGAAAGAGTTGGAAAAACCAAGCCATCCTTATTTACATGCAAATTATACGATTCTGTTACTTGAAACAAGTATGGAAATATAGGAACTGGAGTGTCTTCAAAAATGACCAAATATATGCACGGATTGACCATCAAACCGCGGCTGACAATAATGTTGCAAGAACATTCACAACTAATCCTCAAAAAAAAATCGAAACCTTGACCAAACCATGAAGGAGAACGGAGGAAAAATCATCCCTAGAAAACCCATGAGTCTCCATCCACATGCTAATCAATTAACAATGAAAAACCTCCCCAATTAGCAAACATCCACATGGGGGCACCCTTGTAGTGGAGGCCTCTCCCCACCTCACCCCCCTTGGCAAGTCAAGGCTATAGGCGAACCCTTTCTCTTAATTATTTGTTGTGGTTGTTTTCTCTATTTATTTGGCTCTTTATCCTTACTTTTGGCTTTGAGTCTTGAAATTTTGCACATTATTGCCAAAAATCACAGTTAAAAAACCTATGCATATATCCATTCCAGCATCACTTCCACCTGAAACGACAGATTCAATAACAAAGGGGCACAAGAGCACTGTCATCCTCCCTATGCAAAGAAGCATATAAGAATCTAGGAGGAAAAAACAAGCAAAATTAAAGTCCCTTACAGACTACTCATGCTCATTAACGTTGAATCAATGACATGTTTTCTTCTTCTTTTTTTTTTGCAAAACTCACAATCGTGAGTGAATGTATTATAACCATCAAAAGAAATACATAATGGCCTCAAGCTCAAACCGAGCTTTGAGGTTCGGAAGATGACAAACTAGATGCCTTTACAACATATTTGAGCTAACCTTTTAGGATTTATCTTATGGGTGCCAACATGGCTTTGATAGTCATAAACCAATCACTCAAGTCTTGTTTGCATCCAATCATGCACATTGTTACTCTGCTCTCTAATGACGTGTTTTCTATAAAAGGCCGTATCAATGTATAGGTTTTGTAATTTCTACTTGAACATGCATTTTTCAAAAATTCTAATCTTTTATTTCCTTTGCCATGGTGAAAGAATACGCAAGTTGTTAGCTACCTAAGTTGGCAGTGACAATGTGACATAAAGGTATTCATCTGGAAGTTGTTGTGGGGATCTTTGCCCACAGGGGTTAAGGTGCAAGCTAGAGGTCTTGGCTCAGGCACTTGCTCAACAAGCTACAGGTCAGCCTTGGAAGAACCCTCCATCTATTTTGCAAGTGTCCTACTTCGCGGGTCTAGCCACCAGAGTGTGCAAGTGGGTAAGAAGGACTTGGAAGATCACCTTTTTTTACAGATGACCTAATCTTGGGAGGGCGTGGTATCCGAATCCAGCAAGCCGGTATGATACGCACTCAAATGATCAGATTTTGCTACCTGAACCAAGCATGGAAGTCCATGAATCTGTGAGTCTTTGAGGGCAAACTAGATGTAGCTTTGTTTGATGATATTGTGCGATCAAGCAGTGAGCTCATTCACATGGTAGGTGCAAGGAGAGAGGTAGCGGACAAAGATGAAGGATGGATGCATACTTTGAGATGTTTAGAACACCCAAGAGGTTAGGAGTTAAACATCTGGTAGGTATTCTGTATAGAAGTCTTTGATGGAACCCTAGACCCCTCAAGGCACATGTTTTACTTGAAAGCTGTTGTATTCTTATCGGGTTAATATAAATTATCTCAACTCACAATTGTGAGTATGGCAAAAAAAAAAAGGCTTAGCTCTCTTTCGAAGTGTTTTCTTTGAAAGATCCCACATTTCCAAAAAGAGGCACATCTTTTTTTCTTTTTCTTTTTTCAAAACTCACAAGAGTGAGTAATGTTATATTAAAAAGATCAAACAATTACAAGACTGGTTCTGCTCACAATCCGAGCTAGGGCATCCATAGGATTAGGAAGATACAAGAGGGGTTTCAAAATGCACACAAATGACCCATGCTATCCCTAGCTTACCAACATCGCATTGACGGCCCAATCCCATTCTCTGGGGTCCTTGCTCTTACCAAATGAAGCGATCAGTTCTTTACTTTCTTGTATGATCTCCAAGAAGAAGGCACAAGAGAAATCGTTCTCAAATTCTTGCCCTTCCAAAATTGCTTAAACTAGCAAAATCTGACAATTTGTGTACAAATCAGCAACACTTGGCTTTTCAACCTCATACTGCCAACGAATAGGTCGTTCTTTTAGAACCCAATCTTCCAAGTCTTACGAATCCATTTGCATGTCTTCCCTGCCAACCCCGACGAGCACTCCTTGAAAAGGTGCACAAGGTCCTCACTCGCCACTTTGCAGCCAGAATACCTATCGGATCCAATCCCTATGGCTGAGATCTTCACTCATGTTGATAAATCCCCCCATAGCACTTTCCAAAGAAAAACCTTCATCGACAGCGGCCACTGTGGGCCCCAAATGTTGTTAATAACCACTGTCCACTTTGCTTCCGGCCATTGCTTACCCCAAAGTCTATTGAGGGGATGAAACCATTCTAGCGAGGCCAAGAGACAGTGGTAAACGTCTCTGGTCTTCGGTTTGCTTGGAGGTCTATTCTTGGGCCACCATCAGGCCTTCCATTCGAACGCAGACTCGCACACCGGCAAACAATACATGTCTGACCCAGCCAAGACTGTAATGACCAAAAATCTTTCAGTCTCGTTTAGAAGAAATTGGGTGGTCAGGGAGTCAGCATCTTTCCAAATCTTGTTCTTGTTATCCCACATATGGCAAAGATGATTGAGCCCTTTATTGTTGATCTTTCTAGCTACCTCTCTCGAGAACGGGTTGAGTTGTATACAGCCCACCTTTGATAACCATGGGGACCGGTAAGAGATGGAGTTGCAGAAGTACCTTGTCACCTCTCCCCATTCCAGTGCCTTGAATTCTCTATTACACTTTCGGACGATCTCACATGTTGTGCCCCCCAATCTTAATCTAGACCAATGACGGGCCATCCGCTTGTCGTAAACCTCTAAATTTTTCAAGTGGCCACCCTTAGAACTCAGTTTTGCCTTTTTAATCAAGTCCTCTACCATGACAGCCCATGCTTGGTCCTGTGTCGTAATTGATGTGAATAGCTTGGCCCACTTGGCCTCTGCATGGATAGAGGGGTTGAGAATCCCGATACCACCTCGCTCCACTGGCCTTGGAACAATCTCCCTGCCAAGGTGTCGTGAGAAAAAGAGGTACATCTTAAACCTCTATGAGGAGGTAAGCTAAATCAAGAAACTATTAACTTTTTATATGTATAACTCCACCCTAGGTAGTACCTAAGGATTACCATATTGTATAATATGGGGACTTTATAAGGCAAACGAGGGTCCAGGGACCAGAACACCCCAAGTAATTGCATTAGCATTATAACGGTTCTTTGCAATCAGACACAGAACATGTGAGGTGCATCAAATTTTTCACCTAAAACCCCTCCCCTTGTGGCTTTTGTTGCAATCACACTATACATACTCCCCTCAACCTCTTGATTCCCCCCATCACGAGTGAGTTTAGGAAGTAAATTCTTTGTCGATAGCAAGAAACTTGGTGAAGCTGTTTATAGGTCCCCATTGTATCATGCAAAGAAAAACACATGAAAAATGAAAAGCCCCCATTTAAAACTTCTTCAATCTGCTTTGCTAAGTTTGTCATTGAATAGAATGTTTCCTACTTACACTACATGTTGTCTAGAGGAGTAACCATTCTAAAGTCCATAAAGAGACCTTTCCTTAGGCACACATGCAATGAAATTTGACTATTAAAAAACCAATGTTTGGATGGATATGTATTACATATAAGGAACAGGCTATCATGCTTAGGGAAATACATTTAATGCTTAAAAAAGAGTTCGGCGGAGACTTGCCAAATCTATTTTGATGATATTTTATTGAAAAGATACATACTTTCTATTTGTGCAATGTAAAGAAACCACTAGAGATCTGTAAAAGGAAGGTAGCATGAGCATGAGGGGTACATATACAAAACGTGGGTAGGTATCTTGGTTGATTCCCCTTAATGAGACAATGTGACATTAATCAATGCTCCTCTTTTAGCCAAGCATTCACTTTTGTCCCTAAGGACTTTGATCTTGGTCCCATGTGCTATTTCAAACCTCAGGCAAGAATTTGTTGAACATTTAATGCTGATAGCACATGGATGTATTCATGAAAAGGATATGGAGAGAGAGAGTGCCCTATTTCTTGTGCTAATCCATTTCCTCCCCCACGTTTTTGGCAGCAGGAGAGGATGCCCTCCCAATTCCCTCTTGGGCGCAAACGGCATTCGGCTCTTCTTTGGTCCTTCGACATGGCCTGTAGCATGTGGTAGTGTCTTCCTCCCATGATGGCACTGTGGGTTTTGATGTGGTAGCATGGGCTCCCCTTAATCCCTATGTGTTGTTGTTGATTCGCCTCTAGTGGCATTGGCTTCAATGAAGCTGCATGGCTCGCCGCAATAGCCTGCTCTTTCCTAATTTTTTGCAAAGTTGGTGGATGGAGATGCTTTGTGAGGTGATGGAACTGATAGGATCCCCCCTTATACGGTCTTAGTTTAGTATGTTTTCTAGCTCCCTGTTTATCTTGTTGATGTACTATGATGCTAGGTTTGGTTATTTATGTGCACTATGGAACTTTTTGGTCTGCAAAAGACCATAGTGAGGTGGGTGGATTTTAGGTGCAAATTGTGGACCGTGGATGTAAATCGATCGGATGGAGGACACGTATACAATTTCTTGTTTTTTAATATTTTTTTAGGTTTTTGTGAAAGGTGTTGACATTTGTGTACCTCTTACTTTAAAGAGGACCATTGAAAATTGGGTCACACAGTCTTTTTTGTCCTCTTCCACTTTTTTTTTGGTTACTTTAGTCTGTTAAAAAATCATTCCATTCAAGAGCATGGGCTCGATTTTGTTTTTTAAAAAAAAATTATCTTTATTTATTTGGACTGCAAAATCTTAAAGAACAAAGCATTAGTAGTACATTCATAGATGTTTTAACCCTACTAGTATGTGACCCGCGTGTTGCTGCGGCCAAAGAAACATCGCTTCTATTTTTGTGGGGATATCTTTTCTTCCAAGTGAAACACTATCAATACTCTATTCCTACATGTATAGTCTATTGCATTTGTAAAAGTAATGCATTACACAACCTCTTGAATATTCTAACAAACATAAATATATGTAAGATTATACAAAGCATTCTTGATACCAAGCTTGGGAACTTCTCATAGACATTGTTTTTCATAAGATGCTAACCCTTGTTAAAAAAACTTAGGAGTGCTCTACTTCTATTGTGGTAGAGAGAGAGAGAGAGAGAGAGAGAGAGAGAGAGAGAGAGAGTCTTCTCCTTCTGGTGTAACTTGGTTTAGCAATGCTAGCAATGTTGATTTTATAGATTAGGTAAGTTAGCATGGTATGAAGAGATGAAAGCAGTTTGGAATCAATGTAGCAATAAACCTTTTTTTGAAAATAGAGTGCGTTCTAGAATTGGCTTCAACAGTAGGAACACAATTGAATTCAATGTCTCTACTCCACTCTCTTACTTACTTCTATCCTTGCGTCTTTCTTATGAGCAAGACATGGTAGAAGTGTACAGCATAACTTCTTATATGGAAAGAAGACCATCTTTCCCTTGGTCTACCTAGAGTTGACAAAAGTGCTACCAAGTCGAGAAGTACAAACTGGGTAAGCCAATAAGTTTTTAAAGATGAAGGCCCATAATTGCTACAGTGTGTAATTATGAAACTTTTCATGTTTAAGAGTACAGTTGTGAAAATATAAGGGCTCATAGTTTCTAATGTACCAAAAAAGCTTCAAGTCTCAAAGAGATGAGATGACGTTCTTTTAATATTAAAAATGTGCTTACATGTATACTGCTCTCTAGATGCTTCTCTTGGATCTCTATCTATGTTCACAGGCATAGTAATGGTTTACGTCATCACCTAATCACAACAATACATAAGCATCTTAGTATGATAAGGTGCACACTATTTGTTCATGTACATTTTCACATCATTTGCATCTTAAAATGTAGTAGAAATGAAAGCAAAGTAAGGTTGCTCAATTGTTTATTTTTGTAGGAGTTTTGGCCATTATGCTAAATTGAAGGACGTGGTGTAAAATTGAGGTTGTGACTAAAATCATGCATGCCATTGATATATCTATCTTTATCCTCTAATTACAAAACCATATTCCTCTTTGAGAGAGCAGATTGTATTCAACCAGCTTATACCTATTTCCTTGCACACAATCTATACTATACCAACCATTTGGCTTAATTATTGCTCTGTTAAATGTGTGATTGGACATTGAGGCAATGTAGGATAGCCTCTTTTTGTGTACACATTAGGTTCCTTGAAAATTTAAGAATATGAGTATCATACCCTACTTGAGTATACACACACACACACACACACATTATGAGCTCATGTGTGCATGTTAACCCTCACGGCACACGGACACCCTATAATCTATAAACGTTGTATTATTTAGAGTTAGGTACCGGGCTTGTCGGACCAATAGGAAAAGGGTAAGAGTGCTCGCCGATGAGAGGCGCACTCTAACTGGGACATTCAAGGGATTAGTTGGCTAAGCATGGGCGCCCAAGTGTAAATGGGGTGAGCTCCTATAAAAGCCAACTAAACCTAATTTTTACTCATTCTCTCATTTGTGCAATAGAAGAGTGCTCTTGCTCCATCTCCATCTTCTTCTTCTTCACCTCCTCGTGTGTGTGTGTGTATGTGTGTGTGTGTGAGAGAGAGAGAGAGAGAGAGGGAGAGTGTGTGTGCGATCGAGCATTACGAAGGCACGACAGCGGCGAAGCGGTTGAGCGCGGTACGACTGCAGCTTCTTCTTCATCGCGACGAGGAATCCACCACGAAGGCGAGCGTAGAGCGGTGAGTGACACACCCTTTGCTCTCTTGAGCTTGCTAGTTTAGGCTTGTTGTGTGCTTGGAGCCATTTGTGGCTCGTACAAGGTGGATCGGCAAGTCCCTTGCTTCGACAGTACGGCAAGGAGCGCACATTTTTGGCGCCGCTGTCGGGGATATGCCCTACACTAAGCTTGGTTAGCACTTTACGCTTTCTTGTGGTGCAATTTCTATCATAGGAAAGGTAGGGAATGAGTGTGTGTAGTTGTGTGGAGATTTCTGTTTTTTGCGTTTTCTACGTTTTTTGGTTTGCACTGCACAGTTAGCATTTCTTGCATTTTTGCATTTTCTGGTTCTGTCAAGTTTCAATTTCTGCAGTTTCTGCGCTTAATTTTCTGTCAAGTTCCAATTGTCTGCAATTTCTGCATTTTCTGTGCTTTTTCAATTTTCTGCATTTCTTGCGTTTTTTCAAATTTTGCGTTTTCTGCATTTTCTACAATTTCAATTTCTGCGTTTTTTGCATTTCTGTATTAAAAAAAAAAACTGCATTTCTGTATTTTTTTTATTTATTTTTTAAAAAAATTTAATTTTTTTGGAAAAAAAATATTCCAAAAAAAATTATTTTTAAAAAAAATCGGAAAATAAAAACGCGAGTGAGCGGGCGGTTAAATTTTCGAAAATAAAAAACGTGAGTTTTAAAACGGACGGGTTGGTTTGTATAAAAGATAGATCGGGATCGAGAAAAAAATATTTTTTAAAAAAAATCGGAAAATAAAAACGCGAGTGAGCGGGCAGTTAAATTTTCGAAAATAAAAAACGTGAGTTTTAAAACGGACGGGTTGGTTTGTATAAAAGATAGATCGGGAGCCCAGGCACAGGCCCAGGCTTCAGTCCTCAGTCTTATGATATATACTAAACTCACTTTTATATATATACCCTACTCCCTCAAGAGAGAATGAGAGCATGTGGGACAAGTCCTCCACTCTCCTCCTTTCTCTTCCCACTTGCACCCTTAGACTTTCTAGTTTGGGCCTAGTTCCCTACTGAAAATTGACAGTTTTAGGGATTCCGAGGGCATAGAGTGACCAAACGGAGGGCTGTAAAGCACGGCACGACCCTCTGACCGAGACGCTCGTTTTGAGCTATCATACGCTCTATTCTATAGCCGGGTCAGAAAAAAAAGGACCAAAAAGTCAAATTAAGGAAAGACTTGGGTTGCAAAACACCCAAAAATACTAAGTGAGCAGCCTTCACGGGCACTCACTGACACTTCTAGGGGATTGAGTCATATGAACCTATGCTCTGGACGAGTGTTAGAGCACGATCACATTGGTAGTGCCTCTGTTCATACGGACAGCCATTACCCATCTACGATAGGCTCTAGACCCTCAGCGGGGACACAAGGTAGCACCACCCAAGACCCTAAAATAGCCGCCAGTGATTCCTCCTCCGACTCAGAAATCATGGAAGCATACCCTACCCAAAACACTGAGAGAGAAGGCCATGCACCTCCCGAAGCTCCACAGCCTAGTACTAGTATGTTTAGCCATTTCATGGAAACATTAGGTAGAGCTACTCGCTCGGAACCTGATGCAAATGAAGCACACGAAGGGGGTGGGGAAGTGGACTCTCCTTTCACATCGCACGTGGACCCCACACCCCCAAAGAGTGTCCATGTGGATATCCTGCCAACTTCTTACCAAGAAGGCCCTGTTGAGCTGCCTCCTTCGGAAGTTCCCTCTAGAGTACCGTTGGTGACAAGTAAAACCACGGGGAGCAACATTGCTTCTACCTCACAAGAAACCGTTAGCACGTCGACTCTAGAAGGATTGTTCATTAATGATCATTGGACATACGACCTCCACACTGAGGTGTTGACGGATCTACACTCTGACCACGCCTACCATGTAGGATGGATAGAGATTGTACAATCCACCTCTAGTGCCACGAGCATCGAAGATCAACAGAAAATGATCTGTAATGTTATCCATGGCATTATTCAATCAGAAAGGCAAAACCGAGGGGTAAATATACTCTCAACTGGCCCCATGAGATTTCTGGGTACGAGCAAGGCTCAACAGCCTACTCTATCACAAATGGAGACTCCTCTAATGAGCCCCATGGACCCATCTTACGTCATTTCACCTGGGGTCTCTATGCAATCTGAGCCTCCGAGCGAAAACTTTAGCTTCCCTAACTTGGCTCAACCCTCTATTAAGGAAAACACAGTGCTCACTCCAGGGATAAGCCTGACAGAGAATGTACCGATGACATCTACGGTTAGCGCAGTGCCACTATCTAGTGTCGTAGTACCTAATATGGGGCCTCGACCGTATGTGCCTCTAGCCCCTTATGCACACATGGCCCCCACACCTCCAATTGTACCACTTGCTTATGCTCCTCGAGTGCCGCTCCCTAGCTCTTATCCGAGTGGACCTATGCCCGGTTATGTTCCATATCCTGCATCATCCACACATATGCCAAGACCGGTACCCGTCCCTCTCCCACATATGATTCCAAGAGTACCTCCACCGGCCCTGCCTCCTCACATAGGTGACTTGGCAGCGTTTGCTCAAACCATAGGTCGATCTATCGCGGAAAATATGTGTCATGCATCTAATAGAGAGCCTAGAAGTAAGGCAGTACAAATTGCCAAACTCACGCAAAAATTCAATGGGGATGAAGATGCTAGAAAACACATTGAAGTGTTTGAACAAGTATGTGATTCCTTAGGGGAACGCAACGAACTACATAAGTGCAATGCCTTAAGCTTGACATTAAGTGGGAAGGCTGGAGATTGGTATAGGACCCTAAGGGTGGACGAGAAAACAATCTACCCTACCCTTCGAAGGTTGTTTCTAAAGGAGTACATAGGAGAAGGTGTGCTTTGGGGTGTAGCATCTCAGCTACAGAAGGCCGAACGTAAGGAAGGAGAGTCAGTAAGGGACTTCATTAGTCGTCTAAAGCACTTAAACTCTCGCTGCCCTGTAAATGAGCGCTTCAACAATAACCAACTGCTTGATCGATTCATTCGAGGGTTGAGGAATGAAGGAATCTATAATGGACTAGTGATTAGAGGTATCACAACCTGGGAAGATGTCACTGCCAATGCAATCCAATTAGAGGACAACTTGATGATAGCAGGCATGAGGGTGTCTACCGACACGAGATCCACTAGCTCACAAGCCATTGAATATGAACCCATGACTGCAAAGCCCATTGCCAATGAGCCAAACGTATTTGAAACATTCTTGACAGACCTCACCAAGGCAATCTAAGAGTCTCTTAAGGATAATCGACCCCCTCAAAATAGTCACATGTATCCAAGAAGGGAGCAACAATGGTGTTCCATTTGCTTAGGTCCAAATAGCACTAGTGAGTGCCCTACGTTTAGAGTAAAATTTAATGGAACTTGCAACGCATGTGGTAGGTATGGTCACCAAGCTAAGGATTGTTTAATGATCAAACGTATAATGGCAAATAGACCACCTGTAGCCTGGACGGATGCACCTCGAGCTCCTGTATTGATGCCTGCTCCACCTATTGAGAAACTACCGCAACACATGGTCCCTAGATCTCAAAATGTTGTATAAGCTACACCGCTACCACCTCCTATGCTAGGACCGCAGCCCCCGCATCCAAGAGTCGCCCCTATGAACCAAGTGGGTTGCGAGCCATCTAATGCTTATGCAGATGGCTGTGAGGAGGAAATAGACACTAGTATTGCCTACGGACTTGATACATTGGAAGAGTGTCCTATATACTACATGGAAGATTGTTGGGGGCAAGTCAAGCCGGTTTATCAAGCTGCTGCTCTCGCATCCAGAGGTCAAAATATCAACACCCAGGCTAGGAGGCCACCTCTTCAATGCTACGAGTGTGGTGGACCACATCGGGCAGCGGAGTGCCCTATTAGGCTGCAAAAGAATGCTGCACAGATGCAAATGAATCAAGGGAGCACTTCTGCAATGCCAATACTCACATGTAATCGTTGTGGCATAGATCACTTGATTGCCCAATGCCCCTATAACCCAAATGCGCCTAAAATCACACCCCTAAATTTGGTCGAAATTGCTAGTGTGACATCGCCAATACCACCCGTCGCACCCGCTTATGCGATTACACGGTCCATGCTTCAAGGGCCAGGCCATATCCTCGAAGAGAGAGATACCGCGTCAGTTATCCAAGCAAAGAAAAAGAAGACACGAAGGAAGAGGTCGCAGAATACGGAAAATTCAAAGCCAAGTTCCAAAACAAACATAGGAACAGGAGATGACCCCGTGTATATGAATGACCTCGAGGATGATTCAGATTCAATCGAGACAATGGAGACTAGAACCAATACCACAAAGGGAAAGACCAACAAAGAAAACCGTAACATGGAACCAAATGAAAACCGAATAAGAGAAAACCATAAAGAGCCTCTGAAAACACCACAAGTGTTTCCAAATCCAATCCAAGACCCCCAAGATAAACCGCAGGGGCAAAAAGGGAAGAATCGTAAAAAGAAGATTGGGATGTACCCAAACCCAGTAGACGAGATTGAGCAAGTGAAACGTCTAAGAGGTTTAGTGGAGGAGACTCAAAGGAAACTAGAACCAGAACCCATGCATGTCAAAATTCATGACACAGTGTTTTCCACGCAAGTTCATCCACCCCACATGAACCATAGACCGTTAGCCATATCTAGTATCATCCAAGAAGGGAGTGAGGACGGGACATCAGAAAGTGAGCATACACCTTTCTTGTTGGAAAGGATGTTTAATGAAGGAATACCTGATCCCATTGAGGAATATGAGATTCCATCCTCACTAGTTCCTAGTCAAGGACCTACACCCTGCAAAACGCCAATGAATGTTGCCAAACTAGTGGACTTCATGTCTTCTGAGGTCCGAACCACGATCATAGCAAAGCTGTATGGAGATCCTGAGTTATTCCTTGCACTTCGAGCATTCCTTAATGGAGAGCTACGAACGGGATTACCGCAGTTTGCGCAACCAAATAGGCCTGACTCGATTATGATTGATGAGGAAAATCATGTGCAATCACTTGACTTAGATGGACACGAGTCTGTGATCGAGGTACCCATTAACGAATTAGGGCAGTATTTTGAAGGCGACGAGTCTAATGCGACCCTACCCATAACTATAAAGGGAATTCTTGATGGTGGTGCAAGAGTTAGCATCACTACAAAAGATTGTTGGGAATCCATGGAAAAACCCCGCCTCCGTGTTACTAACATTGTGGTAAAGATGGCAAATGGTACCATAGCCAAACCTATGGGGATGCTCAAGGATCTTAAGATCAAAGTTCTAGGACACAAGGTACGACATACGTTCATTGTAATGGATTTCTCTAAACACCTTATGTCATATGAAATGATTTTAGGACGACCATTCATGAGGGAAGCACAAATGGTTCATGATTGGTCTAAAAATCATGTCTATTTGCAATTCCAAGACTCTGTCCTTAGAGTGGATTTGGTGACTGGTAAGGTACACCCCTTAGGGAGTAAAACCATTATTGATCATCGCTCTGACACCACAGTTCACTCGGCCCCACTACAATATT
Organism: Adiantum capillus-veneris; assembly: GCF_014529385.1. NCBI lineage: Eukaryota > Viridiplantae > Streptophyta > Polypodiopsida > Polypodiales > Pteridaceae > Adiantum > Adiantum capillus-veneris. The sequence goes on along the minus strand of NC_140934.1, from coordinate 157,001,556 downwards.
GTTACACTTGTAAGAAGGATACAGACATTGGCCAAGATTCTCCTTATATGGATATCCTACCTCGGATGACTGAGTCGGACAATGTGGATTGGGTCCACCTAGCATCAACCATAGACACTTGGGGAAATAGGGGGACGACCTGGGTAACACCTGAGGGGGATGAAATGCCTATACCCTTAAATATGCTACAAGCAATGCATATCGCTTCCGACAAGACTCATCCTAAGGTAACGAAGAAAACATACAAGTGGGTCCCTAAAGCTTCCTTAGCGACCATAGCTAGTGCTAAAAAACAGAAGCCTTGTAAGAAACGTACCACTCGCTCCAAGAAAAGTAAGAAAATGTTGCGATGGATCCCTAAACGACTATTGGAAGCCCAAGGCTACTATCAAGGAAATGATCAAATCTGGGTGCCAAAACGTAGATTGTGCTCTTACCTATCACCTGACCCAAGTGAGCCCAATCCCGTAGTTCCAAAACGAATCAATGATCGTGGAAAGAAAAGAATCACAGAATGCTACACACCCGCTCCCGAGCTAGTTTGGGTACCAAAGAAGGAACGATTTGTTCCACCTAGCTCAGGAAGGGGGGAGTCCCATGAAGCTTCTAGCTCCTCATGTAATACATCCATAGAGGTAAAAGCTCCTACACAGCCTCCATCTATAGCAGTAGACCTCCATGAAGCTACAAAAGAATCCACACCTCCCAGTGTTCAAGAATCACCTGATGAACCACTTCAAGTTCGATCCTGGGAGAGTACCTTACCACCCTTGCAACTTGACGAGGCACCTAGGGTAATAGAAAACTATTGGCAAAAATCCTCACCTATTACCAACTGGAACAATTGGTTTCAAAGGGTGACAAGCTCATTTTAAACGGTATGATCTACCCAAGGAAGGGGGAAGTGTTTGCTGACAGTCATCATTCATTTGTTCCCCTCTCAACCTTTTTCCCTGACCTCTTAATCTCCGATCTTAGGGAATGTACATAGAAAGCTTTATACTCACAAACAAAAAAAAAAAAGAGCAAGAGCAATTAGCAAACGAGTATGCACATTAAAAGTCAAAACATTGACTCAGACCTACACATGTCACATCTGGTACAGTGAAACAGAAACCTATGCCATAAAACACCTTTGATCCTCATCACTTGAGTGATGGAGGGTAGGTAAGATTAGTACGATAGGAGTGTTTCTGTTTTAGAGTTGCGTGATTCTCAAAGTTCTCTTTTCCCACTAATGTGCCTCCTGGAGGTATTCCTTTTGTTTCCTAGTGTGTACAGGAACGTGTTGCTGTGGTTAGGATTTGGACCTTCATGGAATCTTTCTCTCGTTCACACTTCAAATCAAGCGCGACCATCGACCCAAACAGGTGTTTCTTGTCCATTAGCATGCCCTTATCTTTTTGCATCCATGTTTGTCTGCTTTGATTGTGATTGGTAGCATAATATTCACCGCATTTTCTTACTATCAAACATTTAGTTCAATGTAATGTTTTGTCATAATCACTTGTCTAGGTTTAAAAATCAAGCAGTCCGACTAAGCTAGTTTGACCAAGCTAGGTATTAGAAATCTTCTCTTAATACCATGGGGAATGCCTTCCTAATAAGCAATGGTTACTTAGGTTCTTAATCCGATTTAGGCAGCATTGTGTGAAATGTACTAGGGATTTCTAGTGGGCTTAACCCTAGTGACCTTTAGCTTAAGTATTATAAAGGGAGTTTACTAATGTGATGAGCCTGGGGAGGGTAACAGTGTTATATGACCCCCCAAAGTTACAAAATTAAAATGTTGAAAATGAACAAACAAAATATCAAAGTGCCACAATGTAAAATTTTAAGCTGGAAGAGAAATCCCTGCTTAAATTTGTACTTCACTCACATGTATCGCCTATGGTACTAGAGCCCTAGAGGTTCCCAGTGTGGGCGCTTTTCCTTGAAAAGCAAAAAACCCAAGGCATATAAAATAAGCACACACATCATAATTGAATCAATGTGAAAAGACTTTGGAGGGTCAAAGAAAAAGTAATCAGTCAGGCGATGATTTCATGAGAAATTCCTTTTATGGTAGCTTAACTACAAGGTCTTCTAGATATAGCCTCTAGTCAGCCCTCGAACATGAATACTTGGCTCTCGCGATTAAACAACTTAATTGACCACTGAAAATTAAGAAGCTTACCCATGGTATTAATATTCGATCTCTAGTGCTTTTCGACCGTCAAATTAGCAACCCCAGACTTGTTTAATTTTTTACCTTTACATCTGTTTATGCATTTGATTACATTGCAATTTAATGTTCATTACTGACAAATTGTTTGCAATTCTTTTACCAATCAATTTGTCTACCTAAAACTGCATATGCTTTTTAAGAGAATGCAATTACTGTGCCAATGTTGTTTGATTTTGCAGTGACTGAAGAAGGCTAAGGACATTCATCTCAAATGCTCTTCCACCTCGACGAACCAGCTTCAACTCAATAGCTTCCGAGGACGGAATCTGCATCAGGAAGGGGGGCATATTAACCATCACGGCACACGGACACCCTATAATCTATAAACGTTGTATTATTTAGAGTTAGGTACCGGGCTTGTTGGACCAATAGGAAAAGGGTAAGAGTGATCGCCGATGAGAGGCGCACTCTAACTGGGACATTCAAGGGATTAGTTGGCTAAGCATGGGCGCCCAAGTGTAAATGGGGTGAGCTCCTATAAAAGCCAACTAAACCTAATTTTTACTCATTCTCTCATTTGTGCAATAGAAGAGTGCTCTTGCTCCATCTCCATCTTCTTCTTCTTCACCTCCTCGTGTGTGTGTGTGTGTGTGTGTGTGTGTGTGTGTGTGTGTGTGTGTGTGTGTGTGTGTGTGTGTGTGTGTGTGTGTGAGAGAGAGAGAGAGAGGGAGAGTGTGTGTGCGATCGAGCATTACGAAGGCACGACGGCGGCGAAGCGGTTGAGCGCGGTACGACTGCAGCTTCTTCTTCATCGCGACGAGGAATCCACCACGAAGGCGAGCGTAGAGCGGTGAGTGACACACCCTTTGCTCTCTTGAGCTTGCTAGTTTAGGCTTGTTGTGTGCTTGGAGCCATTTGTGGCTCGTACACGTTGTATCAGCAAGTCCCTTGCTTCGACAGTGCGGCAAGGAGCGCATAGTGCATACACATATAACTTGTCAGATCTCTGTAAAGAAAAGTATAGATGGCTATGATTGGTCTCTCTCTCTCTCTCTCTCTCTCTCTCTCTCTCTCTCTCTCTCTCTCTCTCTCTCTCTCTCTCTCTCTCTAAGGTCTTGAACTTGAGACCATCGAATAGATCTTTGAGATCTCATTGGATCGCTCCTACAACATTTTAAATTCTACTTCTTTCAAAATGTGTGTGTGTGTGTGTGTGTGTGTGCGCGCGCGTGTGCGTGTGTGTGTAAGAGAGAGAGAGAGAGAGAGAGAGAGAGAGAGAAGAATAATAATAATAATAATAATAATTTTAATCCCATAGGAACAATCCCAGAAGATATATATGGCAACTTTATTCTCACCCAAGTTGCCATATATATCTTCTGGGATTGTTCCTATGGGATTAAAATTTTTATTATTATTCTTCTTCTTCTTCTTTCTCTCTCTCTCTCTCTCTCTCTCTCTCTCTCTCTCTCTCTCTCTCTCTCCTTCATTTCCATAGATATTCAAGTATTAAAGACTTGTTGTGTAACTTTAGCGTCTTTTTAGATTGTTCTTACACACTTAAACATTTTATTCTCTCTTTCTCCTCTTCTCCCTTCTGCTTCCTACGTCATTCGTTCGACGCTAAAACATTTTTCTCTATGTGTGTGTGTGTGTGTGTGTGTGTGTGTGTGTGTGTGTGTGTGTGTGTGAGGTTGATTTTTTATAGGAACCTTTGCCTATCAAAATTTAGAGAATTTATTGTTTTTAAAGCATTTTCCACGGTTTAACTCTTAAAAACGAAAAGGACAAAATATCCAAGAACTGGTAAAAGGTACGTTAACTTGACAATCTCTCTCCCTATTTGGGGTGCCAATGAGAGGGTTGATTTTTGTTTGGCATTTTATTTATTTTCTATGGGTGAAAAATGTTAACTACCCTTTTGAAAATAAACTATTATTCGAAGAAAACCATATTATCTTGGAAATCTGACTTGGTGTATCACTAAATATAAATTTTGTATATCACGTGCGTTCAAGGACTATTTTTGAACTCCTTATCTGCAAAGTTTTGACAAATAATTCAATCTATAAAAAAAAATATTCGATTAAATTTTATGGTATCTTTTTGTATGTGAAAATGTGAGAAAAAAAATTAATAACCCCTTCTGTTGTACTCACGTGATAGTCGCTTAAATATTAAGTGACTGTCCCGAGAAATTTGAAGGGCTCAAAGGGTATCCTTGGTGAGACGGAGCCCTATGACGAAAGGAAAATCTCTCTCTCTCTCTCTCTCTCTCTCTCTCTCTCTCTCTCTCTCTCATGGTCAATAACATGGATAACTACGCCTTCATTTGCATGTATGTTCTCAAAGTGAAACTACCCTAAGTAGACACCACACAAGCTGGTTGTTTTTTACAATCTCTTTAAAGAAATAAAAATTTTAAAAAAACGTATATCAATATTGGTCTTGAAAAAAACTTTTTGAAAAGAAAAAATCAAATATATCTTCAAAAATTAAATTCTCTTTAAATAATAAAATCTCCACTAAATTTATCTCCTTTTTGTTATGTGCATTTTAACCAATACATTTATTCTTTGTAGAGGAGAAAGTATTTGACTTTCTATGACTAAAGCACTTTCTACTACTAAAGAAAAAGAAATTCTTTTGATTTTACATCCTACAAAAGATGAAAAGCTGTTGTTTGTCGTTTCTTACAATCTTACTCTCCCTTTTGCATTTTAGAGAGGTTTTCTCTTAAGTGAAGCATTGAGCGACACATGGAGGGTCTCTCCTTCTTTGAAAAATTTAAGCTGCATTATAAAGAGTATAGATGATGTAAAATAATGTTTTGATTTGTAAAAAAATCTTTTCATTTAAGACCTCTTAAAAGGACATGATGTGAAATAATGTAATATTTTGATTTGTAAAAGAATCTTTTTATTTAAGACCTCTTCAAAGGACATTTCATGAAAATATTTTTTTATTTTTTATTCTTGTTGAACGTACTTTTTCTTAAGAATTTGTTTAATTATTATCTATGCTTATTAGATCTACTTTTTAGTTTGTAATGGGGTCTCTTTATTTTGTTGTTTTTTTATTTTTTTATTTTTATTTTACTTTTTTACTTTATTTTATCTTAAAATGTCAATGTGATCTTTTTACCTTGTTTAAGTAGATCCATCATAACAGACAAGGCATCTTTACTACTTCTTTATAGAGTTTGGAAAAAATAACTGTCATCTTAAGGATGTTACAATTTTTTTCATTTTGAAGGCCATAAAAAACTCCCCTTTTCTTTCAACATTTACACAAACTTTAACCTCACTATTTGTTGACCATTTCACCTCTATGTAGATGTGTGTGCATTTGTGTGGGGGGGCTGGAGACAAAGGGAAAGTGTATTTCCATTATCCATAATCCGTTGCCGAAGGCAGTGGTGGGGGCCATACCAATTGACATGCCAGTTTGGAACCGCTAGTTTCTAACACCCGTGTCACATTGGGACATGCAGACAAAGTTTATTCTCTTCCCAACCAATCAACAGATGTGCCGACGGAGTCACCTGTCACACTGGGATGTTGTCCATGTATCCCCAATTTAGTTGGCCATCTAGCTTAGCGACGCACATTTTCCAAAACTGTATCGGCCTCCCATGCCCGCCCAACTTCAATCCCAACACTAATCCTACCGTTTCATTAGACGCGTAGGAACTTTTCTAATTTCTCGCACGCGCTCACTATGATAGCATTTGTGCTACTATTGTAATCCGAACTCTTCTCACGCAAGGGCATGTTGATCATGGTCATCCAACTCATGATTGATACGCGGCCCAGTGTGATAGAGGCCTAATTACGTGTGTGTGTGTGTGTGTGTGTGTGTGTGTGTGTGTGTGTGTGTGTGTGTGTGTGTGTGTGTAGACAATACAATTCTATATCAAAACAATACAATTGCACAACTGATTGAGACCTACTTTCAACAAATCTTCCCCCTCCCCCTTACCTTCAGCAGGCCATCGTGACTTCTCACCTTGTTTGAACACCTTGTTGTTACCATTTGTTGGACATATATGGCTAAGAGCACGTGGATGCATTGATGGAGAGAATTAGAGAGAGAGAGAGAGAGAGAGAGAGAGAGAGAATAAACTTAAGGCTAATTCTAAAGAGACTTCTAGTCTCACAATGAAAGGTTCGAATCATTTACAAAGATCTACCTTTATAGGCTCTAACTCAAGGGCTTACATCATCACAAGAACGGTTCTAGGTTGATTTGATTATTGTCAGACAAAGGCTTAACACGTGGACATTATAATGTCATAAAACTAGAATAGATCATTTGTATGCTCCAAACAATGTCAAATGGATTTTTCTAGGAAAGATAACAATGGAGAAAACTTTAATATACAAGAAAAATCTATTTATGTTTTATAAAAAACTTTTTACAACTTAAATGGACACATCAATGTCCTGTGTTTTTTATCTATTTTTGCCCTACCCACTCATATTGAATGGATCTTGTTTCTAGGTCAAATGAATTTTAGTTGTCACTATACTTTATGTGCCACTCTATATACTTATAAACATCACATATTCATGTAATTCAAAGCCAACAAATCTTAAATACTAGAATCCACATGCACTTTTGTAGACATGGTATTAAAGAATCTTAAATAGTGATTCTCAAAACTACTTTGTAGTGTTTTGCTTATGAAAGTCTTCTTCATAAGTTTTTCTTATACCCATTGAGCAAGTCACACACTATGTAAGTTGGTAGAAATTCATCACTATTTTGCCTTGGTATTTTCTACAAAATGATCCAAAAATAACATTGTAATGTCTGGTTGTGGTACCAAACTAGTGTTAATGCACAAAATAACCAAATGCAAAGGTGGAGACCTAGGATAAGGGATAATTGTTATGACCAAAACCCAAAGAAAAACCAACGCTCTCAATTGGCTATGCATGTTGTTTACTCCTTTGACTCACACTTCAAAATGAAGTCTTACTATTTTATAAATCCTTCAAGTTTGAATTCATTTGGGACATTTCCATTTGACCTTATGACTTTTTCCAAGGATGAGAGAGAGAGAGAGAGAGAGAGAGAGAGAGAGGATTAAGACTAGAGAGATAAAAAAAGGGGGCCTTTAAGGTGAAATTATAGTCATGTCACAATTGAAAAATATGTGTGAATTGTAAAGATGTTGGGAGATCCCAAAGTGTATTACCAAGCTGGGTTAGGCAATTGCACCTCTTTGGGTTGCAGTTCCCCTTTCAAATTATTGAGAACAAATATTTTTACTTGTGTGCTTGAGGTGATGGGGGTAATTCCAATTGGATATTAGATTTCCCCCGTGTGGGGGGGTGTCTACGCTATGTTTACCCATCAAATTTTAGAGAGAGTTCTTGCGAAGACAATGCACAATGTCTTGAATAAGCTTTTGTATCTTCAATTAAGTACACTTTTTTTAAAAGTAGAAGCTTCCTTTTACTCTTTTTTGAAATCTATACTCTTTATAATGCAGCTTAAATTTTTGAAGGAACAGAGACCCTCCATGTGTCACTCATTGCTTCACTTAAGAGAAAACCTCTCTAAAATGCAAAAAGGAGAGTAAGATTGTGAGAAACAACAAGCAACTTTTCAGCTTTTGCCAGAATGTAAAATCAAAAGAATTTCTTTTTCTTTTGTAGTGAAAAGTGCTTTAGTCATAGAAAGTCAAAGGATAAATGTATTGGTTTAAATGCACATAACAGAAAGGAGATAATTTAGGTGGAGATTTTATTATTGAATAAGAATTAAACTTTTGAAGATATATTTGGTTTTTCTTTTCAAGAGGTTTTTTTCAAGACCAATATTGATATATTTTTTAGAAAAAGTTTTTATTTCTTTAAAGAGATTGAAAAAAAAAACAACTCATGTGGTGTCGACTTGGGATAGTTTCACTTTGAGAAAATACATGCAAATGAAAGAGTAGTTATCCATGTTATTGACCGTGCGTGTGTGTATGAGAGAGAGAGAGAGAGTCGCATTGCATGTGTGTGCGTGTACGTGCACCTGTGAGAGAGAGAGAGAGAGAGAGAGAGAGAGAGAGAGAGAGAGTTTTCTTTCAAGCTCATAGGGCTCCGTCTCACCAAAGACACCTTTCAAGCCCTTCAAAATTCTTGGGGGAGGGGGAGGGGGTCACTTAATATTTATGCGACTATCACGTGAGTACAGCAGAAGGGGTTTTTTTTTCTCACATTTTCACATATAAAAAGGTACCATGAAATGTAATTAGAATTTTTTTTTACAGACTGAATTATTTGTCAAAAATTCACAGATAAGGAGTTTAAAAATAGTCCTTCAATGCACGTGATATACAAAATTCATATTTAGTGACACACCAAGTCAAATTTCCAAGATAATATGGTTTTCTTAGAGTAATAGTATATTTTCAAAAGGGTAGCTAACATTTTTCACCCATAGAAAACAAATAAAATGCCCAACAAAAATCAACCCTCACATTGGCATCCCAAAAAGGGAGAGAGATTGCCCAGTTAACGTAACTTCTACATGTAATTCTTGGATATTTTTTCCTTTTTGTTTTAAAGAGTTAAATCGTGGAAAATGCTTAAAGTTCAATAAATTTTCTAAATTTTGATAGGAAAAGGTGCTTATCAAAAATCAACCCCCACCCCCCCCCACACACACACACATAGAGAAAAATGTTTTAGCGTCGAACGAATGATACAGCAAGAAAAAGGGAGAAGAGAAGAAAGAGAGAATAAAATGTTTAAGGGTGTAAGAACAATACGTTAAAGTTACACAACAAGTCTTTAACATTTGGATATATATGGAAAGGAGAGAGAGAGAGAGAGAGAGAGAGAGAGAGAGAGAGAGAGAGAAGAATAATAATAATAATTTTTAAAAAAATTAATCCCATAGGAACAATCTCAGAAGATATATATGGCAACTTGGGTGAGAATAAAGTTATTTTTGTTTCATCTTCTAACTCTCTCTCTCTCTCTCTCTCTCTCTCTCTCTCACACACACACACACACACACATGTCTTGAAAAAAGTAGAATTTAAAATGTTGTAGGAGCGATCCAATGATATCTCAAAGATCTATCCGATGGTCTCAAGTTCAAGATCTTAGAGAGAGAGAGAGAGAGAGAGAGAGAGAGAGAGAGAGAGAGAGAGAGACATATATATGTATATGTATGTGTGTATGTTTACACATACTATAGTATATATACACACACACACACACACAAATACACATATATACATGTATATGTGTTTGTGGTGTGTACACACACATGTATATATATGTATGTACATATCTTTATACATATATGTAGTATGTATATGTGTGTGTGTGTGTGTGTGTACTCAAGTAGGATATGATACTCATATTCTCCAATTTTCAAGGAACCCAATGTGTACACAAAAAGAGGTTGTCCTACATTGTCTCAATGTCAAATCACACATTTAACAGAGCAACAATTAAGCCAAATGGTTGGTATAGTATAGATTGTGCGCAAGGAAATAGGCTCAAGCTGGTTGAATACAATCTGCTCTCTCAAAGAGGAATATGGTTTTGTAATTAGAGGATAAAGAACCTTACTTTACTTTCATTTTTATCACATTTTAAGATGCAAATGATGCGAAAGTGTACATGAACAAATAGTGTGCACCTTATCATACTAAGCTGCTTATGTATTGTTGTGATTAGGTGATCACGTAAACCATTACCATGCTTGTGAACATAGATAGAGATACAAGAGAATCATCTAGAGAGCAGCATAGATGTAATCACATTCGTAATATTAAAAGAACATCATCTCATGTCTTTGAAACTTGGAAGCTTTTCTGGTACATTGGAAACTATGAGCCCTTATATTTTCACAACTCTACTCTTAGACATGAAAAGTTTTATAATTACACATTGTAGCAATTATGGGCCTTCATCTTTAAAAACTTGCTGGCTTATCAAGTTTGTACTTCTTGACTTGGTAGCACTTTTGTGAACTATAGGTCGACCAAGGGAAAGATGGTCTTCTTGCCATATAAGAAGTTCTGATGTACACTTCTACCATGTCTTGCTTATAAAAAAGACGCGAGGATAGAAGTAAGTAAGAGAATGGAGTAGAGACATTGAATTCAATTGTGTTCCTATTGTTGAAACCAATTCTAGACCACTCCATTTTCAAAAAAAGCTTTATTGTTAGATTGATTTCAAATGGATTTCATCTCTTCACACCATGCTAACTTACCTAATCTGTATAATCAACATTGGTCGCATTGCTAAACCAAGATACACCAGAAGGAGGAGAATCTCTCTCTCTCTCTCTCTCTCTCTCTCTCTCTCTCTCTCTCTCTCTCTCTCTCTCTCTCTCTCTCTCTCTCTACCACAATAGAAGTAGAGCACTCCTAAGTTTTTTGAACAAGGGCTAGCACCTTGTGAAAAACAATGTCTATGAGAAGCTCCCAAGCTTGGTATCAAAGAATGCTTTGTAGAATCTTACATATATTTATGTTTGTTAGAATCTTCAAGAGGTTGTGTAATACATTACTTTTAGAAATGCAGTAGAATATACATGTAGGAATAGAGTATTAATAGTGTTTCACTTGGAAGAGAAGATATCCCTACAGGAATAGAAGCGATGTTTCTTTGGCCGCAGCAACGCGCGGGTCACATACTAGTACCTTTGAACAAGAATTACTTTTCTCCTTTGCAATGCTCAAATCAACTAAAATAATAAATAAACAAATAAAAAATGGAAAATTTACAATTTCATACCACTAGTGGGATGATATATGCTAAGTCTATGGTTGAATAATTACTTAAGCTCTGCAACACGCTACCTATTTTATCTCCTAAATTTACATACCGATAAGTCTTTTCGATTGATGCTACGTGGCTAAGGTTCCTACAACTCTCTCTCTCTCTCTCTCTCTCTCTCTCTCTCTCTCTCTCTCTCTCTCTCTCTATTTATTTATTTATATTTATTTACTTATTTATTTATTTATTTATAGACACACACACACACATATGCCTAGGGTGAGCCCTAACTTCGTACTCTATCATGCGACAAACGACATTGACTTAGCAATTGCTCAAAGACAAAGTTTTGCAAACAAGTCATGTGCAACTATTGCAGCTATGAAGAAAGCCAGAATTTGGTGTGATCAATTACTTTCAATGTTGCAACAATGCCTTTCATATTGGAATTCCCAGTTGCAAGTAGTTCTAGTTAAATCTTGCTCCATTCTATCCCCATCAAATGCCTCCCATGGCATTTAGGGAACTTGTCCCTTTCACTAATTATGTTTTCTTTTCCACAGCTTACCAAAATGTGTCATCTTTGTAGTGCAATCCATTTAAAACTCACAATTACACTATCTGCACTCCACGGCCTCTTTTTAGCTTGCTACAGTTTATTTTCTTTTCATAATTAAAAACCACAAACCACTACTCAAGATTTCTTGACATTCATGAAAAAAATGAAGTTGAAAACAGAAAAAATGCAAACATTAGAAATTTATAAGGCAGAATATAAACATATATCTAGCTTGGTCTCTAGGGTAAGGGCTTTGTGAGCCTAGGAAAATTACATACAAATCATCCAAGGTTTCCAACACATTCGGATGAGTGTGTGTGCATGGATGCGTGCGTGCACGGTGTGATGTGTGTGCGGGAAGGAGAGAGTACATAGTGTGTGGGTGGAGCAAAACTTTCCAAAATGAGATGTCCCTTATTCTTTGTATATGTACACAAGAATAAGGTATCAGTAGGTGGGCGTCCATATCATGGCTGACTGGGCAAGGCACGTGTGTCTGTACCCCAACAACCTTCACTTAAAGGCGAATGTGTTGATAAGTGGGTCCTACTAGCTAAACTACTAGTATGTACAAGAAAACATGTGAGAGGCTCTCTCAACCTAAGCCCATTGGCTCGCTCAGTCGGTCTACATGCAGTCGTATCGGCTCTCGTGGTAGGCGAGCGTGTGTACCCACGCTAGAGCTTGCATGTATATCTCGCAGACTACTCTATATGGTCTGCAAAACTCCACTATGCATCATGCTAGTGTCAGTCATCACACAAATAACAATTCCTATTTTAAATGCTCCCATTGCAACTGCTAGGTCGGGCCTTGACACTAACAGGTCGTAGAAGAGAGGAGAAGAGGAGACCTTGTGTTTGCAGGGGTTAAAACTCACTCTCAATATGTGAGTCCCCTTATTCTATTATGTACATAATGAATAAGTATAGTGGACGGGCGCCTTGCCTAACCGGCCACATGGAGCTTAATCCCAACAACCTCCCACATAAAGGCCAATGTGGCCGTGATGAGAGAGAAAAGAAAACCATACCAACTTGTACAAAGCCATCACAAGTATGACCTCAGTCAACACCCATTGGCTCACTGAATATGTGTACATCCAACTCTAATTGTAAGGGAAAGTATAGAGCGATCGACCTCATACTCCTCACCAAAGCCGCACACATCTCGCAGGTATCTCACTATATGCTGCAAAGTACCCCTATGATCAAGGCCAATATCAGCCACTCCACAGACTGCTATCATTGCAAATGCACCTACAGCAAATGCAATATCGAGTCTCGAGATCAGTTTTCGTACATGAGACTCCCAAATGTTGATGCAATCCTAGCAATCTTTGTCAATCTGATCATTTCAGTCAAATCTCGCTCAGAAGTCCACTCATGGCAATCACCCTGACACCCGAACTCCAATCCCTTGAATCCATCCTCGTGTCCATCGCATATCACATGTGCACCAAGAGCATTTGTCTGTCCTGAACCCTGTGAGGCAAGAGCAATGCCTAGCTCCAACTGACACGCATCAACCTCTGGCCTAAGCATATTCATGAATGATTGAATCACGACGGAATCCTCAGCGCTCAAGTCAGCCATATCCGCATCGTATCCACAAATGACATGCCGTGTTGCACAACTGCCTCAATATGCTCACAAGCTGGAGCATCATGAAGCCTATCCACATGTCTCATCTCTCTGCATGGTTGTGTACTCACAAAGATTGTGTCGTCTCGCACGAGACGTACTCGCATCGCACGAATCGTGCCAACACTAGCACCTCTCGCTATGTCTAGCTGTCCACAATGCAATCTAAAACTATTCTCATCCAGCACTACCTAGCATACACTGTCTTGTAGCTGACTCACAGAGATCAAGCTCTGTGTCAAACCGGACACATGACGTACATCTCGCAATACGTATGATGCACCACTCGACAACAATAGTCTAACCTCTCTTGCACAAACTATGTCATGCATTGAACCATCAGCTAGACACACACATCCAAGCATACCACTAACATATGTGCTAAACCACTCACAACTCTGCGTGACGTGAAACCTGGCACTCGTATCTAGTATCCAATGCGAAAGAAATGAGTCGTCAAAAACCGACATAACAAAGTCAAGAGTAAACATGGAAGTAAAGTTGACATCTCCGCCATGCGTAGCCACATACGCTACATCTACTCTCACATCATCCAAAATGATGGCATCTCTCTTGTGTTGTCTCTTGCGTTGTCTCATCCGTCGAAAACAAGCCTACATACATGCCATGTATGACCACAAATCCAACACTAAACATCTCTGTGTTTGCAAGATCGCCCTGTGACTGTAGGCATCTCTCTAGACTCATTTATGCTAAAAGTATTACAGAATCTTTGCCAGAAATCTCTAGTTGTACATGCATCCAAACCAGTGCGATAGACAAATTCACCAAGGTGTAACATGATCATCAAACGTACAAGCTCATCCAAGTCCTCCCACTCATCGTTTGTCATAGACTCTGGCCTAACATCCATGCATAGTGGTAACACTTGGCCCAACTAAGTCAATGCATCATGCATACCTGCTTTCCAATGCTCAAAGTTTGAACCATCAAACTTCGTATGGAAAAGTCTAAACCCTTACAATGATGTACATGCCAAATCCATCGCAATAACTTGTTGCAAGATCAAGCACAAGTCGATCAATTGACATAGCCAAAACCTGGCTAACTCATACATCAAGCACTGTCAAAATACAACATAAGCTAAGAGAACTGTCAACCAATATGGCGATCAATGTAACGAAACAAGTAAAAAACCGTGCAAATGATGCCAAAAACCGCCGCTCTAATCTAAGAGCACTATGCGGTAACCAATGAATCTATCATCAACAATCTCCCTCCTAAAGAGATTACCGCATACATGTCAAATGACATAATCTAGTGAGCAAACACTCTCACAATAATGCGATACCAAAACACTATGGCAAAGCAACCACTGAGTGTCAAATACAATCAAAATACGACTGTAAACCGTGCGCATAAACAAATAAACTCGCAAGAAAAATTCTACAGAGTTTCGATAGTATTTGGCTATCTAACCATAATAACCATACATGCCATAAACATGCTCAAGACGATGAGCAAATGATGCGCAAAATCCGCACTCAAGCATACATGAGATGCCTCGAAGTCTCAACTCCCGAACCATAAACCATAACACTACTCAATGTCAATGAGTAGAAATGTGAAAATGGCTCCACATTTTCACAGACAATGGCAATCCGCACTCAACGGAGTGACCACGCATAAGCAAGTGTCAAAGAGTTGCAATCCAAAAATTTAATCAATACGAAAACAATGCTCTCAAGAGAGCTCACGGGCACTTGAAAGTGCTCGCCAAAATGCATGTACAATGGGCATCAACCATGCACCGTCACCATATACAAATCCATTCGTAAGGACCGTGAATCAAAGCACAGAATCACTACCAAAGTATCATGCAAAAACCTATGAAAGAAGCTCCACTTGTGTGCTCCAAAAACCCGCTCTCTCAAAAGACCGCTTCGAGGGTGTGTAAACACCTCCGTGACTCTTTGCTCAAATCTATTAAAAACTCTCAAACCACAAGCTTTGCATAAGCTGCAATTGCAACATCAGCTCAAAATGTATGCACCCAACTTGGAGCATCTCTCATGCTTCCAAAAGTGCATCAAACTCGCACACTATGTTAAAACAAAAAACCTACACTTTTTGTATACAGTCAATCTGAGTTGAATATCAACAAAACAGTGAGGAATTTGTAAAAAGTTTCTTCTGCAAAGTCGTAGATCACGTCGAAAGGCTTGGGTTCAGCAAGAAGAATATTCAGATCTGTCTTCTTCAAAGAGAAAAACGAACATGAAAACAATGTTGTTGCGCACAGTTTTTTAGGACAACACCTTCACTTACACACAATCTTCCACACTCATTTCTGAGTTTCCATAAGAGCGTACATCACTCTCAAATGAATTCTCAAGATCCCATTGCATTCTCACAAGGCTTCCAAGCTTTCTTGATCTCTCCACTATCAAAAGCGAGCGAGCTATCGCCTCAAAGCTCTCAAAGCCGTCGTGCTCTTCACGATCACCATGCGCTCTGATATCCGTTGAAGTGCACGAGCAAGAGCATGTGTGTGTGCAACAATGGCAAAGAGAGGAAAAGAGGAGACCTTATGTTTGCAAGGGTTAAAATTCACTCTCAAAATGTGAGCCCGCTTACTCTATTATGTACATAATGAATAAGTATAGTGGACGTGCGTCTAACCTAACCGACCAAATGGGGCTTTACCCCAACACATTCGTTCCTATTCCGGCTCGGAAAGAGAGTTCAATTACATAGCCTTGCAATAATACAATCACATCTCTAGCTTGGTCTCTAGGGTAAGAGCTTTGTGAGCCTAGGAAAATTACATAAAACCATCCAAGGTTCCCAATACATTCATTCTTACATTGCGGCTCAAAAAATAAGGTTTAGTTTCATAGTCTTGCAATAAAATAGCATCGTACCATTAGATCCATTTCTAACACTCACAACTACACAAATCCACACTCCATGCCTCCTCTTTTTATCACGCATATTTTCTATATACGATTGAGAACCTCAAACCACTACTGAAGCTTTCTCGACATTCATGGGGAAAAAAATGAAGTTGAAAACATAGAAATGCAAACAATGTAAATTTTTAAGGCATAATACATTTACACCTATAGGGGACTATATGGTTATTGGTTGCAATCATAGTTTTTCATTGCAACTAAGTTCTAACCACTGTTTTATCCCAGTGACATCAATAGATACTTTCCTATGTAAACTTGATATCATATATATTAAAAAATGAGAATTCTATTTCCATGCTCAAATACCAAAGGT
The DNA here is from genome assembly GCF_014529385.1 of Adiantum capillus-veneris. Classification (NCBI taxonomy): domain Eukaryota; kingdom Viridiplantae; phylum Streptophyta; class Polypodiopsida; order Polypodiales; family Pteridaceae; genus Adiantum; species Adiantum capillus-veneris. The sequence goes on along the minus strand of NC_140934.1, from coordinate 156,985,197 downwards.
GCAAGATTTCTAAACCATAAGTAAGAATTGTAAAATATCTAAAGGTAACATGAGTAAGAATTGTAAAATGAGATATTTTAAATTTTACTAAAATCCCTTCAATAGAACCCTCAAGCTCAAGCTGCTAGAATCCTAATATCTAACTGTAACAGATGGCTTTTCTTGGTCTTTAATCTGTGCAAGGTGGCAACCACACATGACTAAACGTGTGTGCACACACCTTGCTCTTGGTTTATCTTAAAGACTAACCTATGACGACACAATGACATGTCGCCATATCCTTGTCATTTCTCCTCCGTAACTACTAGTAATCATAAATGTGTCCAACTTTGCTCAATGCACGACCACAGCTTCTTTTAAAGCTTAGCTACTACAAAATTACCTTGCACTCCTTAATTCTTTCAGTAACAAAAAGAGAAGGCAGTCAACTTCCATGCTGAACATGACATTAATTTTCTTATTTAAGCATCCAAAAAAATGAAGAGGTATTGCACAAAGCTTTCCTGTAAGAAATGTAAGGTAGGCCCATTGAAAAAACTGCAACACTCACCATATATCACTCGAGGGCATTTTATCAAGCTACTGATGTTAAGTGTGTTTAGTTGACCTTGACTTCAATGAACGAGTGGGTGTAGTGCGTTGTTTTCAAAGGTACATGAAGGTGGAAGTCCTTCTCACCATCCTTTACAAAAGTATGCATCCCGCAGAACAGGCCACGATAGCTAGTTCCACATGAGTAAGTTGAACCAATAGTCTTTTCCTGAACCTAAAAAACGAGGGCTCATCATGTCATATCCAGCAACAACCCCAGGCTATGCAACCTTTCTTTTAGCCTTCATTGTGGGGAAGAAAAAAGAACCGCTCCACTTCTAGGTCAACAGCGCTACGGACCACCGGAGACCGTTTCAGCTCTGCACTTTATTCTGTATCTTCTCTCCTTTGAATCTTGCGATCACCGAATAATGAAGTGAAGCAGAGTGACAGCCCATTGCTTGACCAAGTTCTAAAAATATCATACTACTTACAGTGCAGATTAAATCTCTGTGAGAATCAAAAGATAAAGCACTATCACATAAACAACCAGAAGCGACACAGCTACATGAACTAGAAACCGAGGATTATCCCGCAAACTCGGAGCTGCGACAGACCTATTTCCATGGGCAAAGAAGGCAACGAACAAAGAAGTAAAAATCATTTTACTAAGTGAGCAAGGGGACAACAGTGCTTGATGCTTACCGGGCAATTTTGGACGCAAGACGATGAAATGGCAAACTCTGAATAAAAACAACCCCGGGTCCTGTAAGATGAGCTGCGTAGGAGCCAGCCATCTGAAGTAAAAATTGGCACAAGAGTGCAGAATGGCATGCTCAGAGGCATTAGCAGGACAAAATGCACCAAATAAAGGTAAAATCAACTCTTTCGGCAATTCATAACTGGCCATTGAACCGGTCGTGAGGCCTTACCCCAAAGACTGTCCGTCTCATACCACCAAGATGCCTAATTTGCATGTCGATAGAGGTTGTCATAGCAATTACACAGCCTGCTTCGACTATTATCACCTCTCCCTGCGCCAGATTCTTTTGCACGACTGCACGAAGAAAAGCTTATGAGAGAAACATTGGATCAAACAGCAACAATAGCGCACATAGCATGGGAAAAAACTGAGACATTTATAAGGAACTTATCATCTGATTTATTAGTTACTTTTACTCCTTGAAAGAATACCCCAGTGGAAGAACCCACAAAAGGATATCGGAAAATAAAGTAATAGGAAACAAAATCTGTGCAACGGAATGCTCCTACCTACAGAAACAAGTGCGCTGACTATCCAGCCTCCACAGTAGAGGGGGATACCGATGCATGAGAGGAAGAGGTGGATAGGTCAGTGGCTCGCTTCTTCTACTAGGACCAGATTGCCTTTCATGCGGCTTGGATTCTTATTTGTTTTAGGTCTCCATATGGCATATTGACAAACACAAAGTAATTTGAGCTGTGACACTACTCTGACTGTCTCAAGATGATAGATGACCTCTAAAGTTGGACTTGGTAACTACTAAAATAGACTAACGGAAGTTATAAAGCCACATATTGTAAACAAGATATCCACATTTACTGATTTGTGAATCACATCCAAAAATTTGCTAATATATTGGAGCAAAAAACCCACCAACTATTAGTTAGTGCAAACTTGTCTGTAAAGAGCTGGGATTGACATGCTCAAAGAATGACCAAGGCAACAAAAAGTAAGATTGACTTGGCTCTGATAACATTGTATCCTCGGGATCACAGCTACACCTTTGTCCATGCTCTCTCAACAAGCTGCCTTGACAAGCTCCTCGGTGAAAACGTCCTTATAATGGTCTTGCCACAGCAATAGAAAAATCCTCACAAGCAAAAGCATAATCACAATGACGCTCAGCTATTCTAACAGTCTATGAAGCTCCACCACATTTGCAACTAATGACACAATAGCATAATCAAACTATAGTCTATGGTTCTTCAATCACAATGAAATGGCATCAAAAAAATGAGATAAATTTGGACACTTTGTTTGAATTAAATCCAGACAAGCAGAAAAACTTACTAGACCCGCCAACAGCTATAAACGCAAGTCCTTGCCCTGTAAGTTTGTGCATAAGAAAACCCTGCAATCCAAAACCGAACCAGTTAGCAAAGACTGCGGTATTGTCAGCGCAACACAAGCTTTGTTTCGTTACCTCTCCACCAAAAATTCCTGTCCGCGCCCGTCGCATAATAGTCGGTACCACGGCAACATCATTAATAGAGCACAAGTATGCATCTGGCTGTGCCATCAAAAACGTCGTTCTGAGTTGTTGACAACTAACAAGACTTCTGGTCATGAAAGAATGGAAAGTGGTCCCACAAGAAAAAGACCTGACACATGATCTCTCCCCCAAACATAGCCAGATCAATCTGAAAAGAGGAAGAATATGAACTAAGGTACAAAATTTGCCAATTGGAAGCAGCTTCATGAGAACGAAGAACACAGAGATTGTGGTCTGCATATGAAAGCACTGAGTACACATTTGCAAAATGAAGATAACCGGAAGTAGAAAGACAGAACTGGTAATATTCTGGAAAGTGATGGTGCTGCTATGCCAATATAGCCATCTTGAGTTCCCACATTGGTGAACCTGTCGTTTGATTACTTTTAAATCATTATGAAAAATTAAGACAGCACAATCTGATACTGATTTTGCCAGAGAGGAAAAGGTAAAGTGGACGTAGAATCCACACGAACAAGAGAGAGGCATACATGGTGTTGTTTGGACTCCTTCCAAAGACCAACTGCCAAACATTAACACCAGCATTTTCAGGAGGTAGAATATTTTCCATTTGTATCATTCCCGACATGTAGCACATTGACCCTGCCAAAATCCCAAACGATAAATGTACTTGGTATTATGATAGATAAAGCCCTTCTAGCTACAATGCTTGAAAAATACAGGATGGAAAATACCTGGCTTGGCTAGTATCTTTTCCTGAAACTTCAGCATGATCTGCTAGCCCATGACAAACACAAAAACGTGGCTGAAGGAGCTTTATAATTAAGCAATGGAATAGCTGGTCTATACTCACACCAACATGCATGTCAGCGAGAAGAAACAAGATGAACAGTTAAGTGCATGTGCAAGTAGTTTTTCAAAATGATGAAAAGATAACTGTGTGTCCATGTATGTAGTTGGTTCACAGACAGTTACATGTACGTGTAGCTACTTCGTAGACAGTTGATGATTGCTATACAACAAAGATGGCTTGAGTGCATCCAGAAAAGGATCTATAATTTAAGTGTGTACAATACAAGAAAGGATAACGTCATCAGCAAGGACTCAATAAACACCCAGATAATCCACTTAATAATACATGTTTGAGCGATATAAATGCCTAAAACCTGCACAATTTGAGCTTCGCCACCAAGAATTTGAAATGGGACACATGCAGCCTGTGGACTCTGCAAGAAACATCAGAAAGCACAATTTAAGGTTGTTCAACATAGCAACATGTTGAAAAATTGTGTGCACATGTGCCCTCATATCTGTGTGTGTGTGTGTGTGTGTGAGAATTTTTCTTTTCTTTTCCAAGCAGAAAGGAGGCAGGTGTGGGGGGGGGGGGGGGGGGGGGGGGGGGGGGGGGGGGGGGTTTGTTGTCGCAAAAGGCCTGAATTACCTATTAGACCAAAAAACTACGTTGTGTCATGTAATACAAATATCTAATACAAAATATTAAGGAAACAAAAACGAAATGTCACGTGCACATCTAATGCTATGTGCATGTGGACAAGCTATCTCCTGAGAAGGTCTAAAACAGTGGCATTAGCGATTTTGCTTTGACCATCTGTTTGAGGATGATAAGCTGATGAAAAATCAAGATTAGTTCCCAAATTCTCGAACAATGCTTGCCAAAATAGACTAGTCATGCGAGGATCTCTATCACTGACAATAGTCTTTGGCAATCCATGATGTTTAAAAATATGAGCTAGAAATATTCTAGCCATGTGACCAGCTTTGATTGTCTTTTAAACTGGAAGGAAATGTGCTTGCTTACTAAATATGTCTACTATAGTCCAGATTGCATCATTTCCATTCTTAGATCTGGGAAGATCCGTAATAAAAACCATGGCAATACTTTCCCATGGCGTGTTAGGCACAGGGAGTGGCTGAAGCTTGCCATAAACTTTATGTCTTGTCATATTTCACTTTTTGGCATACTAAACACTCCCGTACATGTTTTTCAATGTCCGCCCAGAGTGTTGGCCAAGAGAAATATCTTTCGAGAGCACTAGTGGCAGTAGAAATTCCCTGATGCCCGGCATAGGGAGAATTACGTGCTTCATCGCTTCATCCATCACCTTCTGTCTTAAGGGCTGAGCTATGCATATCGCTTGTTGATGATAGAGTGTATTATCCCTAATGGAATAAGGTGGCCTTAAGTAACCAGCTTGAAAATCTGCCCAAATTGTAGCGAAGTCTGGATCTTGAGGATACATCTCACCAAGGTTGCATCCGTATGTACGTACCGATTCTACCCGTACAGTAATGATCAATACGTATTGTCATGTGACACATCCAACCCTATGTGTCCGTGGACAAGCTACAGCATTATCAGGGTTCAGTCAGTCAAATCAGTCTAGATTTAGAAGTGATCTGGCACTTTTGTGAGTCTATTCGTAGACCCTGCATGCCCAGTCACTTAGTGTAGATGCATATCCTTTGGTTGCACACAGCATGATCATAAGCATTCCCATCAAAATCCATCAGAATCCTTCAGCGGAATTTTCCAATGCATTTAGCTTATTTTACCTATTTTTGACATTTCACACTTACTATTTTTAAGTGACTTTTGTTAGAAAGTAGGTAGGGCAAATTGAGCAAGTTTGTATATAAGCAAACCTAAACTAGCACTAACTATTTTTAAGTGACTTTTGTTAGAAAGTAGGTAGGGCAAATTGAGTAAGTTTGTATATAAGCAAACCTAAACTAGCACTAAATGGCAGAAGAGGCAGCAGGAGCCCAAGCTCAACAGGCAACTTCTCAAGCAAGAACCCCTTGGCGGTACTTCCCTCCAAGCAAGAATCAGCCCTGGCGTTTCCATCAAGGTGGTCATCGCCATACCTCCCAGCACTTTGCGTTTTGCATCAGGTAGCCATCGCCAGCAAGCCTAGTACATAGCGTTTTTGCATCAGCATCATCGCCAGCAGAACCCAGCAAGCTAGCGTTTTTGAAGACCATAGACCTAGCGTTTTGATCCCAGCAACCTAGCGTTTTCAGCAGATACCACCTCAGCCTGCAGCGTTTTTCAGCAATGAGATACTTGCAGATTCAGCCCTAGAAAAGTAGCAGATTCAGACCGGAAAGACCATCAGTTTTCAGCCTAAGGAAACCTCAGTTTTCAGCCCTAAACCTGCAGATTTTCAGCGACAAAGACCCACAGAAACAGCCCCAGAATCAGTGTTTTTGGACTAGCAACAGATTTCAACCCATAGCGTTTTTGGACAGCTGTAGAAAGATTGCAGATTTCAGCCCTTAGGTCGGTCTCGTCGTCACCGTCGTCATCACCGACATAGCCTAGACTTGCATCAGTCACATTCCTGTAACTGGCCTGTTAAATCCAAAAAGGGCGGTAGACTTTACTTCAAATCTTGATTTAGCTTTCACCCATTATTAGTCGTCTATTCTACCTGTGCTATAATGACACAAGAGAGGGGAATGGGATACAGATGCTAGAATGCATCTATATGCGAGTCAGACACCAGATTGGCCCCTAAATAGGCGTCCCTTTCGGTATTTCTTTATTCTTTAAAAGAGGGAATAAAAGTTGTGGTTCCCTACAAGCTGCCCCGCACAATCTGGGCTGAATTTCTTCTGTTTCGGCCCGATTTCGGTAGCATAACTGTACTAGGACCTTTCACAGTCAGTATCCCCACGCATTAGATGACTTTCCCGACGCATACGGACACTTTGCAAAACCTGGCGAGAATCTGCAGCACGCTGAATTCTCTGTTTTCTGCCCCGAAAATGCGCCAGATCACCTGTACAACGGTCCCCTTGCGTTCCCGAACCTCCTGGGGGTATTAGGGTCCGTTTAGGGCCACAACCCTAAACCTGCAAAAATACACAGCAGGCTGTAATTCACTGTTTCGGACTCCGTTTCGCGTGCCGGTCGCATCCGTAGCAAGTCCTCGAGCTCCCGCACCTGTAGGGCTACTTGCCCTTTGAATCGGACGAGATTTCGCACGTGAAACCTCTCCGAATCACCTGTACTTACGGGGGATTAGTCGCTAGCTAATCCAGTACCTGTGCAAGAGGCTCTTGCCTTGGCAATCGCGCATGAACCCACACAACTATACATTGGTCAATTGAAAAGCCCACTAAAGGGGCATAACCATAAAGAATAGGGGAGAGAGAGAGCAGTGAGAGGTGTGCAGGTCATGACATCCTGCACCTCACTGTACATAGAGGGTAAGCCAGCACTCCATTGAAGCTCTCCCACCTGTGACAGCACTCAAAAACGAGCTCACAACTGAAAATCACGTTTTTGCCTTCTCTTTAAGTAGTAAACTGGCCTCAGAGTGCCAAGTGTCACTCATTTGTGCATTTTCCCGCTTTAGACCCTCGGGTCTAAAAATATCTCACCTGCAGCCTCTGTTGACTTGGCCACAGAGTAACAAAATGATCCCCATGTCAAACTGCACGTAATGACGCGAAGACATTTTGCCGTCCAAAAATAGCAATCCCTAAAATTTAGGAGTTTCTGCCATTACATTCTTCTAGGTCATCTGACCCTCTTTGTACACTGCAGCCACACCCAGAACTGAAATGTAGCCTATGTAGCAAAGGATTCCGCTTTGGCTGGCCAATGACCCCACTTTGGCTAACCATAGTCCTTGTCCAACCTTAGTGCTCTTTAGCCCTCAGGCCTGGACTCTCTCTGAACAGTTCCAACTCTCTCTGAACAGTTCCAACTGGCTATGCAATGCACGGCAGTTAGATTTCTAGAGGGGTATTTCCAAAAGATAAAACAAACGAAATTCCCCAAAGAAAGAGAAATAAACAAAAATGGAATTGCCACTGGCTGGTGACATACCCCCCTCTTGAAATCTCAAACGTCCTCGTTTGCACCTATGTCGTACATGGTCACAGTCAACCCTGGTGTATTCAACACCTCGTCGACACATGTATTGCCTGTGTGTGAACCCTGTCCCAATGACATAGTGGTAGCTTCGCACTCTGCCATTGCTTTGAGTCCATAACTTTCCAATGACAAAATGGAAGCGTCACATTTTGTCACTGTCTTTTAGTACACGTTGGATCCAGTAACACTTTCGAGCATACCCAAACCGACAGTTTAAGAATGCAGTTACACATGTACCCTTTAATAGAAGCAATTACTGTATCCTTGACAAACTGACAAGAAATACTCACTTCTATAGCACTAACCAAACTTTTGGACATTCCATAAGAGCAATTGCCAAACTGACAATCTGTACAGCTCTAACATTCATGTAACATGCACTTCATTTGAGCTCACTGTAAGTAACATGTACATTATTTCTTTCAGAAGCCATTGTCACACTGACAATCCATGTAGCTCTGAATCTCAAGGGGTCAAGGTAAGTTGCAAACCAAGGTTTTAAGTTCCCATACTCTTAGTGACTCTGCAAGTTCACTTTTTTCATCCACTTGACATCTAGAGGTGAATAGCTTTTGAACTTTACCAAACAGCACCTTGCAACCTTGCCTTTTCTTTTCTTTCTTTATGTGCCAAAATCTGTTCCGAGACCAAGATCTCGTCAAGTTCCTCGACTTTCGGCTGATCTTCAACTACATAGAGTCTGAGAAGACTCACATGAAACGCATTGTGAATCTTCCAACTCTCAGGCAATTTCAGCCTTTATGCAATATCACTGATTTGCATACTGAGCATCGAAAACAATCTTTCTCTGCTCTTCATCTTGATCTTTGGAGATTAACCTGTGATCTACCCTTATGTTGTCACTTTTATTGGGCTGAGAATTCTCTTTTTGACCCAATTTTGACAGCATAACTGTAGTAGAAACCTTCACAACCAAAAATCCACATATCCAAGTGATTATCCACGCATAATAGAGCACTTTTGCAAACCTGTCCTGGAAATTCAGCACACTGAATTCTCTGTTTTTAGCTCCTAAAATGCTCCAGATCACTTGTATTACTGTCCTCTAGCTTCCTCGAAGCTCTTGGGACAAAAAGACATCAAATAGAGTCAAAACCCTAAATCTGCAGAAAAATACAGCAAGCTGTATTTTCTTCTTTCGGGCTCTGTTTTGCGTGCCAATCGCACCAATTCGTAGCCTTTGATCTTCTGCATCAGTAGGACTACTTGCCCTTTGATTTATACGAGATTTCTCGCAAGAAATCTTGTTAAATCATCCTGTACCTGTTTTGAATTAGCCTTTAGCTAATTCGGTACCTGTATGAAATCATTCCAAGTGGAAGGAATATGTCCTTGTAACAACAATGTATTCCACCACTGACTTGCATTTTTTTTTCAGAAAAGTGACAGCTTTCCTGACTTTAAATGCTCCTTCCAACAAATGCTTTGTCAAACTGTTCGAGGAAAGAGAAAACCTTTGTCCTCTCATGAAAGCCATTGAATGTGTCAATGGACTCACTGATCATCTTATTTGTATGGCTTTAGCTTATCCATTGACTCCAAATTGTTAAAAGAGACAGTTTGCATAATGGGTACACCTGTGGGAGCCATCTTTACTCCCTGGCCAGTAACATGTTGATGTCCAGGTGTCATATTCACTGATGGGATTGAAAAACCAGCCATACCCAAGTTGCCTTGTGACACCCCAAACTGACCTTGTGTGCCCTGAAATGCTGGGTACAAACCAATGTTTGCATACATGGGGTTGGGCACCATGCCTTGCATACCCCTAAACCCTATTCTTGGCATGCCAAAACTGCCTTGAACTTGATGTGCTATTGATGAAGATGGTATGAACTCCATAAATCTTGGGTTCTCCATCAATAGCTTGAACATGGTCACAGCAGTAACAACCTGCAAAGCTTTCTCTGCTTGGCCTGAGCTCTCGCCAATTTCATGTGCAGTTGGAATAGGCTGTCTATCCTCTGAAGAGGAACCCTCTTCCTTGTTGCCATCCATCTTGTATCCAAAGAAAGACTCGTAGCCTTTCTCACCTGTATCCAAAGAAAGACTCTCATAGCCTTTCTCACCTGTAAATCCAAAGAAAGACTCGTAGCCTTTCTCACCTGTATCCAAAGAAAGACTCTCGTAGCCTTTCTCACCTATAAATCCACTCGATCTACTTTCAAACTCTCTATGTTTTCAAGGTCATCCCAAACTCACTCTATGTCTTTAACCCAAACTGACCAAGGCTCACTTTTTGAGGAAAAAGTGATTTAATCCCGTCGATGGAACCATGTAACCGGCCTGTTAAATCCAAAAAGGGCGGTAGACTTTACTTCAAACCTTGATTTAGCTTTCACCCATTATTAGTCGTCTATTCTACCTGTGCTATAATGACACAAGAGAGGGGAATGGGATACAGATGCTAGAATGCATCTGTATGCGAGTCAGACACCAAATTGGCCCCTAAATAGGCGCCCCTTTCGGTATTTCTTTATTCTTTAAAAGAGGGAATAAAAGTTGTGGTTCCCTACAAGCTGCCCCGCACAATTTGGGCTGAATTTCTTCTGTTTCGGCCCGATTTCAACAGCATAACTGTACTAGGACCCTTCACAGTCAGTATCCCCACGCATTAGATGACTTTCCCGACGCATACGGACACTTTGCAAAACCTGGTGAGAATCTGCAGCACGCTGAATTCTCTGTTTTCTGCCCCGAAAATGCGCCAGATCACCTCTACAACGGTCCCCTTGCGTTCCCAAACCTCCTGGGGGTATTAGGGTCCGTTTAGGGCCAAAACCCTAAACCTGCAAAAATACACAGCAGGCTGTAATTCACTGTTTCGGGCTCCGTTTCGCGTGCCGGTCGCATCCCTAGCAAGTCCTCGAGCTCTCGCACCTGTAGGGCTACTTGCCCTTTGAATCGGACGAGATTTCGCACGTGAAACCTCTCCGAATCACCTGTACCTGCGAGGGATTAGCCGCTAGCTAATCCAGTACCTGTGCAAGAGGCTCTTGCCTCGGTAATCGCGCATGAACCCACACAACTGTACATTGGTCAATTGAACAGCCCACTAGAGGGGCATAACCATAAAGAATAGGGGAGAGAGAGAGAGCAGTGAGAGGTGTGCAGGTCATGACATCCTGCACCTCACTGTACATAGAGGGTAAGCCAGCACTCCATTGAAGCTCTCCCACTTGTGACAGCACTCAAAAACGAGCTCACAGCTGAAAATCACGTTTTTGCCTTCTCTTTAAGTAGTAAACTGGCCTCAGAGTGCCAAGTGTCACTCATTTGTGCATTTTCCCGCTTTAGCCCCTCGGGTCTAAAAATATCTCACCTGCAGCCTCTGTTGACTTGGCCACAGAGTAACAAAATGATCCCCATGTCAAACTGCACGTAATGACGTGAAGACATTTTGCCGTCCAAAAATAACAATCCCTAAAATTTAGGAGTTTCTGCCATTACATTCTTCTAGGTCATCTGACCCTCTTTGTACACTGCAGCCACACCCAGAACTGAAATGTAGCCAATGTAGCAAAGGATTCCGCTTTGGCTGGCCAATGACCCCACTTTGGCTAACCATAGTCCTTGTCCAACCTTAGTGCTCTTTAGCCCTCAGGCCTAGACTCTCTGTGAACAGTTCCAACTGGCTATGCAATGCAGGGCAGTTAGATTTCCAGAGGGGTGTTTCCAAAAGGTAAAACAAACGAAATTCCCCAAAGAAAGAGAAATAAACAAAAATGGAATTGCCACTGGCTGGTGACAATTCCCATTGTACGAGATTGTGCAATCATAAGTAGACCACTCTCGCCGACGAGAGTGGGGCCTTCGGAGGAGGGTTTTACAACGTCTCTGGTGTCGTATCTCTCTTCTCTCTCTATCTCTCAGTCTCATACACTTGCACGCACAGTGTCCATTCACTTGTTTGAGATCATAGCATTTTCTCATTAAGAACGGAAGACTCTACCTTCCATAAGAACGAAAGAAACCTTGAGCACAGGTTCGGAGCACTCATCTTGAGCAAAGCGCAAACATTCATTCCGCTGCACCTAACATTGGTATCAGAGCTTTGGCAGCGTTCTGTATAACTCAAGGAAAGAACCACACGTTTTTTTTTTTTGCTTGTTGAGGTCGCACGAACCCAAGTTCACTTGGGCGTGTCGATTCCTAATCGTGTTTTTGAAGAGTGACATGAATCCCAAGAAAGAAGGGCTTGTCCAACTTCCCCTTGTGTCTCTTTTCACTCATTGAGAGCAGACCGTGCACTTAGCGGCCGGCCAATCGACGTGAGGTGGGAAAAAGCAACCTTGGTGTGAGCGCAAGGCCGCCAAGGGGTACGCCTACAGAAAAGAGTAGAACTCGGGTGAAGAGATCCTTCTCAAACACAAGTTTGCAAGCGATAAGAAAACCTCAAGAACTCAAGACCCCCAAGAACCCAAGTTCCTCGTGAACTAAGAACCCAAGACCCCAAGAACCCACAAGAACCCAAGACTTCAGAATGGTCATCACTCGAAGCGGAATGGATACTTCGCTTGGAGGTGATGAGCATGAGAGAGGCGCAGAAGAATTTTCCCCACCAAGAGGTTTTTCCGACCCTCCCCCTTCCCCATCTACATGACGGATTGCACTAACTCCTATGGAGGCGTTAGACCAGATGTTTATGGGAAGGAAGTTAGAACGCGAAGCAAGACATGCAGAAAGAATGGCAGAAATGGAACGCACACACGCAGAAAGAAAAGCAGAAATGGAGCGCAGACACCAAGAAAGAATTGCAGCCGCCGTCGAAGGAAAGAGCGACCAACACATGAAAGAGTTCTTGCGACTCGTTTCTCAAGCTCAAGCACAGATGCAAGAGATTCGAGAAAAGGAGACTCTCTCAATCTCTTCTTCTCCCAAGCATGACACACAGGATTTGCATGATTATGAGAAGCATGATGATTTGAATGACAATGACAAGCATGATGAATTGAATGACAATGATTTGCATGATGATTTGAATGACAATGATTTGCATGATGATTTGAATGACAATGATATGCATGATGATTTGGATGTTAATGATGAGCATGATGATTTGCATGATCAAGATGTGATTTCTCACAAGCATGATGATTTGCATGATCAAGATGTGATTTCTCACAAGCATGATGATTTGCATGATCAAGACGTGATTTCTCACAAGTATGATGATTTGCATGAAGAAGATGTGATTGTTCACAAGAAGGATGAGTTAGTGAATGCTTTTTCTAGCGAAGCTAACCTCGTTGCAGATTCGATCAATCACGAAGAATAGATCTTGGCTCTCGAGCCTAGGTCCACAGAACCCCTTCAGGAAGAACCGATCTTGGCTCTCGAGCCTAGGTCCAAAGAACCCTCACAGGAAGTATTATGTGTTCGCATGATTGATACGCACGCATTGTTCGAGTGTTTCATTCGTTACCGTTTCCTGTATTTTAGTCAGCGTCTTTGTGTATTCCTTTTCCTAGGCATTACATATTGTACGTTGAGCACGTTTCACTCATGAATGAGCACGAATGTATGCGGATTGTTCATGAAAAGCTAAAAAGTATGTATGTAAGGAAGTCACATTCCATGTCTCTTCCTTGGCATGACACATTCGTAGAACGAGCACATGAAAGTATGAGCACCAAGCATGGGCATTTCCGTTGTGAATTGCCACAGTTGATTGCTCTAGATCATAAGAGAAAGATTCGATCTCATTGTTTGCGTGTGTGTGGTGAACCGTTTGGCACTCTGTCTATTTGTTCATCTACATTGCATGCACAGTCTTTGAGAAAGACAAGATTTTTTCCGGTCACTTTACATGGAATAGGTATGTTCATGGTTTTGTGTTGGAAATGGTTTCAGGAATTTTCAGCCATGGAGATTCTTGAAGAAGAAAGAAGCATGACTCTCGACGAAGTTGAAGCATTGAAGGAGCCACAGAAGACTGTGTCGCTTTCGGCGCGGCCCAAAGAAGCAAGCGTTGCAGACCTTTATGAAGTTCAAGTACCGCACGACCCACACATCAGAGTGGGCCGGCAAAGAGTCCCTTCCAGGATTCTGGATGCTATTGGCGATCTCCCTCGACGCCATACAGTTCGGTACCAGTACCTCACTTTGAAAAGAAGGGGATGTCACGTGACATCAGACACATCCAAGCCTATGTGTCCGTGGACAAGCTACAACATGATCACGGTTCAGTCAGTCAAGTCACTCTAGATTTAGAAGTGATCTGGCACTTTTGTGAGTCTATTCGTAGACCGTGCATGCCCAGTCACATAGTGTAGATGCATATCCTCCGGTTGCACAAAGCATGATCATAAGCATTCCCATCAGAATCCATCAAAATCCTTTAGCGGAATTTTCCAGTGCATTTAGCCTGTTTTACCTATTTTTGACATTTTTCACTTATTATTTCTAAGTGAATTTTGTTGGAAAGTAGGCAGGGCAAATTGAGTAAGTTTGTATATAAGCAAACTTAGACTAGCACTAAATGGCAGAAGAGGCAGCACGAGCCCAAGCTCGACAGGCAACTTCTCAAGCAAGAACCCCTTGGCGGTACTTCCCTCCAAGCAAGAATCAGCCCTGGCATTTCCATCAAGGTGGTCATCGCCATACCTCCCAGCACTCGGCGTTTTGCATCAAGTAGCCATCGCCAGCAAGCCCAGTGCGTAGCGTTTTTGCATCAGCATCATCGCCAGCAGAACCCAGCAAGCTAGCGTTTTTGAAGACCATAGATCTAGCGTTTTGATCCCAGCAACCTAGCGTTTTCAGCAAATACCACCTCAGCCTGCAGTGTTTTTCAGCAATGAGATACTTGCAGATTCAGCCCTAGAAAAGTAGCAGATTCAGACCGGAAAGACCATCAGTTTTCAGCCTAAGGAAACCTCAGTTTTCAGCCCTAAACCTGCAGATTTTCAGCGACAAAGACCCACAGAAACAGCCCTAGAATCAGCGTTTTTGGACTAGCAACAGATTTCAGCCCATTGAGTTTTTGGACAGCAGTAAAAAGATTGCAGATTTCAGCCCTTAGGTCGGCCTTCGTCGTCACCGTCGTCATCACCGACATAGCCTAGACTTGCATCAGTCATATGATTGTGCAATCATAAGTAGACCACTCTCACCGACGAGATTGGGGCCTTCGGAGGAGGGTTTTACAACGTCTCTAGTGTCGTATATCTCTTCTCTCTCTCTCTCTCTCTCAGTCTCATACACTTGCATGCACTGTGTCCATTCACTTGTTTGTGATCATAGCATTCTCTCATTAAGAACGAAAGGCTCTACCTTCCATAAGAACTAAAGGAACCTTGAGCACAGTTCGGAGGACTCATCTTGAGCAAAGCGCAAACATTCATTCCGCTGCACCTAACACGTACGGATAGGTTCCGTACACTTTTTTCTTTTTTTTTTTGGAGCTGTCTATCTCGGCCGATTAGGCCTCTCTTTTTGAAAAACGCCTTGCTGTAGCTGAGAGTGATTGGTTTTAGCGGAGATACAGGTACAGTGCAGTGTGTGCTCCTCTCTTGCAGGTGCCAGCTTTGAGTGCAGTGTGCGGTTTGTAGTACTTACTACTTAATAGAGTCAAGACTTTAAACTTCAGTCTTGGATTATGATGATTCATTATGTATTTATATTGATATATTGATTCTCTTAGTTTTAACTTTTATGTGACCATGTCAGCAGACATCTGACACTATTTGGTTAGCTAAGCTCAGCTTTGTGTTTTCATTGTTCGGTTAGAGTTGTGGACTCTAGTTTTTGGCATTTGCAATGGTCTATTGTTGATTTGCTAACCTTTATTAAAAGTCTTGGTGAATGCATATATAAATGTGTATGAAGTATTCTCAGTTTTAGGCTTTGTGAAAAAAAAGTACAAATTTTTACGTACCTAAAAACTCAATCCATTCTGTACTACGTACCTTACGAAAGGAATTTGTACCGAACACTACGTACCTAACTACCTTGCATCTCACTAAGAGATTCTAGTTCCTCATGATAAATAGTTGTCATTGCATTGATCTTTGGACGCCTGAAAAAAGCATCTACAACCGCATTCTTTATTCCAGAAGTGTGTAAACTCTAAAAATGGAACATTGAAAGAAAGTTGGTCTATCTCATCTGTTTTTCTGATAGCTTTCTCTGTGTGAGAAAGTAGCGAAGACTGATGATCCATCTTGATTATAAAATCAGCTCCTAACAAATAATGTTTCCATATGGAAAGAGTATGAATTATTGCCGTCAACTCTTTCTCATAAATGGAAGCATGCAACTCTGCATCTTTAAGGCGCCGACTTTCGTAGGCTATGGCATGACCCTCTTGGTTCAAAACTGCTCCTACACAATCTCCAAATGCATCGCAATACACCTCGTACTTTACCATGGAGATCTCTCGGAGGTTCGGACACCCCAGACTGCCGCTAAACTCGTAGAGTTCGCCGGAGTATTGTTCTTCAGTGGACATCGCAACAGACATCTTCATCATTTGCCTCATATCTTCGGCTTCATACGGTTTGTTCAGCATCAGGTGCTAGAGGGGGTGTGAAGACTTACACCACTCTCTTTCACGGATCTAGGGCATACATGTATGGCTAGTATGTCTCTGGGTTGGTCACCCATAGTCTAGGTTATACCTGGTCCAGCCGCCCAAGTTTAGCCGCCCACCTTTGTCCAGGCGCCCTCATATATTTCCATATATCAATTTCTTGTCGGGTTGTGGGAGAATTTTCCCTACCTCCCCTTGGGCACCTATTTATGGGGCCAAGGGGGTATCCACTTCCAACACATCTGTTGTATTGAGGTTCTCATGCTCTTGTAGTCAGTGGGGTGTTGATCACCCCTTCTTCCCTACTCCTAGCGTTTGTGGTCTCCCATCTCTCTCTCTCTCTCTCTCTCTCTCTCTCTCTCTCTCTCTCTCTCTCTCTCTCTCTCTCTCGTGCACTCCCACACATACAACTTCCAAATCATCATCTTTTACATAAACATTTTGTGTGTGTGTCTCCTTATTTTTAGGCCCCATCTGACAGGGTCCCATAAGTTGTTGGGGGTTAGAATTAAAATGGGGGTTAGGATTTTTAATCCTAACCCTATTCGATAATTGCGCCACTTGGCGAGGATCTGTAAGTTGGTGAGAGCTTCATCTTCTTTTGCTTTTTCTTTTTCTAGGGTTTAGGCCCCTCGGCTCAAATCTACACATTGACTAGGGTTAGGGCTAGGGAGCCCTACCCCTCTGGGCCTTCAATGGCTTGACAAGTCAGCAGTTTGTGACAATGTTCATCGGCAACTATGTGTTTCTATGTCTTGTAGCATGCATATGTAAGCATTTGTGTTGCATCGTGAGTGCTATAGTCCTACTCGAGTGAGATTGTTTGGTAATGCATCGAGACACCCGTTACAAATCAAGCGGTCTATGTGTGATGGCCAAGGTGGAAAGGTACGTAGTGTACGGTACGGTTTAGGTACGTACGGAACGTACTTTCATACTGAACCAACCTTTAGGTACGTGATAGGCACGTACCATTTGTAAAAAAAGAAAATTACACTAAATTTAAGTTCACAGACCTTTCAAAAGAGAGTCTTTTGTAATCCTGGTCGATTAAAAAAGCCTAAGGCTCTCTCCCTTTCACCCTATTATCCCAATCTGAAAGCGCCCCTAGCGCGAGTGGTCCATGGAGAAAATGGCCCAAAAAAAAAAACAAAAAACACCAATAGAAAAAGAAAAAAACAACTTGCCGTACGGTACGTACTGTACGTACGTATGGATTCCACCTTGGCACTGATGGCTAAATTTTGCTGCGTCAGAATATCAAGAGCTCCGATATGGAAAATTGAATGTTGAGCCACCTTGAGTTGTTTCGCACATATAATCGCAAACGATTACTCTTCTTTCAAGAAGGGGGGATGTCACAAATTGCTGACGTGTCAAGCCATTAAAGACCGAGAGGATTAGGACTCCCTAGCCCTAACCCTACCCAACCTGTAGATCCCAGCCGAGAGGCCTACACCCTAGCAAAAGCAGAAGAAGATGAAGTCCTTACTAACTTATAGATTCTCACCAAGTGGCCTATTATTAAAATAAAGTTAGGATTGAAATCCTAACCCCCAACAACTTTTGGGACCCCGGCCATGTGAGAGTGAGCAGCGGAGAGAGTGTGACCCATGCGCGCCAGAAACGCTGCACAGAGAGAGAGAGAGAGAGAGAGAGAGAGAGAGAGAGAGAGAGAGAGAGAGAGAACGCTAGGAACACAAGTGCTCTGCAAATGATGCTCTCAATACACAATGAATGTCACAAACTGATGACGTGGCAGTGCCCACATACACGGACACACATTGTTGACATGGCAACAGGTCTCGAATTATGCATCCAGGCTGACACGTGACAGATTGTACGGATCCTCGGAATTTGCGGCAAAAATCACGCTGTTGACTTGACAGGCCGTACGGAATTGCGTAGATTGCGTTGGCCAGCTTTTGGGGCTGAATGCTTTAATTTTTGGAGAATTGCTTTTGAGTGAGAATCTGTCACGTGACACATCCAACCCTATGTGTCCGTGGACAAGCTACAGCATGATCAGGGTTCAGTCAGTCTAGATTAGAAGTGATCTTGCACTTTTGTGAGTCTATTCGTAGACCGTGCATGCCCAGTCACTTAGTGTAGATGCATATCCTCTGGTTGCACACAGCATGATCACTATTCCCATCAGAATCCATCGGATTCCATCAGGGGAATTTTCCAGTGCATTTAGCCTATTTTACTTATTTCTGACATTTTTCACTTATTATTTTTAAGTGACTTTTGTTGGAAAGTAGGTAGGGCAAATTGAGTAAGTTTGTATATAAGCAAACCTAGACTAGCACTAAATGACAGAAGAGGCAACAGGAGCCAAGCTCAGCAGGCAACTTCTCCAACAAGACCCCTTGGTGGATTTCCTCCAAGCAAGAAGCAAGATCCTTGCACTAGCGATTTCTCATCAACAACAGATCACCGCGACGGAAGCAAGCTCAGACCTAGCGTTTTCACTCAGCATCATCGCAAGAAACCCCAGCAGATAGCGTTTTTGCAGAGCCTTGACCTAGCGTTTTTGAGATCCCCTGACCTAGCGTTTTTGCAAAGATATGCAGCCCTAGCGTTTTTGAAGACCTCAGCCTTTGCAAATTTCAGACATCGCCATCTTCAGCAGTAGAAGACCATCAAGATCAGCCCCTAAAGAAGTAGCAGGTTCAGCCCAACAAGACCATCAGTTTTCAACCTTAAGAACCTCAGTTTTCAGCCCTAAACCTGCAGAATTTCAACGACAAAGACCCACAGAAACAGCCCCCAAAATCAGCGTTTTTGGACTTGCTGCAGATTTCAGCCCATAGCGTTTTTGGACAACAGATAAAAGATTGCAGATTTCAGCCCTAGTGTCGGCCTCGTCATCCCCGTCGTCGTCGTCGACATAGCCTACACTTGCATCAGTCACATGCATTCAGTTTGTACCAGTTTGTGCAATCAATAGTAGACCGCTCTCGCCAACGAGAGTGGGGCCTTCGGAGGAGGGTTTTACAACATCTTTGTTGTCGTATCTCTCCTCTCTCTATCTCTCAGTCTCATACACTTGCACGCACAGTGTCCATTCACTTTGTTTGTAATCATAGCATTCTCTCATTAAGAACGGAAGGCTCTCCCTTCCATAAGAACAAAAGGAACCTTGAGCACAGTTCGGAGCACTCATCTGGAGCAAAGCGCAAACATTCATTCCACTGCACCTTGGTATTAGAACTTTGGTAGTGTTCTGTATCACTCAAGGAAAGAACCACAAGAATCACAAGAAAATTTTTTTTTGCTTGTTGAGGTCGCACGAATCCAAGTTCGCTTTGGGATGTCGATTCCTAATCATGTTTTTGAAGAGTGACAAGAATCCCAAGAAAGAAGGGCTTGTCCAACCTCCCCTTGTGTCTCTTTTCACTCATTGAGAGCGGACCGTGCACTTAGCGGCCGGCCAATCGACGTGAGGTGGAAAAAAGCAACCTTTGTGTGAGCGCAAGGCTGCCAAGGGGTGCGCCCGCAGAAAGGAGTAGAACTCGGGTGAAGAGAAGATCCTTCTCGAACGCGGTTTGCAAGCGAAAGAAAACCTCAAGAACCTCAAAACTCTCAAGAACCCAAGAACCCAAAACCCTCAAGAACCCAAGAACCCAAGCACCCAAGACCCTCAAGAACCCAAGTTCCTCGTGAACTTAAGAACCAAAGATCATAGTGCATGGTCGTCACCCGAAGCGGAATGGATACTTCACATACAGGTAATGAGCATGAGAGAGGCGACGAAGAATTTTCCCCACCAAGAGATTTTTCCGACCATCCCCCTTCGCCATCTACGCCACAAAGTGTACCAAACCCTATGGAGGCAATGGTCAAGCAGATGATGGACATGATGGCCAAACAAGAAGAGACTCGCATGAAAATGATGGCCCAACAACAAGAAGCGAATCGAATTGCATTGGCACAACAAGAAGCAAATCGCATTGCTTTAGAACGCGAGCGCGATGAACGAAACGAAAGAAAAGCAGAAAGAAAGGCCGAGCGTGAAGCTCAAAGAGTGGCCTTGGAGGTCGAGCGTGAGGCTCAAAGAGAACTACGCACTCAAGAATTGGTTCGACAAATACTTGCCTCGAAGTCCGAACCAGCCAAAGATCATGGGAGTTCCTCAAGTGGCGCAAGCCACAATGCGGATTCCAACCATCTAGTCAAAGAGAAGTTGACTTTCAGTAAGTATGATGGTAAGATGGATGCTATGGTTATTCATTCTTGGTTGCATCAATTTAATGCTTATTTTGCGACAACTAAGAAGACAGGAAATAGCAAAGTTTTGACGGCAGCCATGTACCTTGCCGGTGATGCCATCAATTGGTACCACGCATGGCAAGAAGCACAGTTAGCCGTGCACCTAGAGGAAGCCGACGAATTCACGCCCCTTTCCTTCAATTGGGCTGATTTCCAAGACAAGCTCAAGGCGCGGTTTATGCCACCTCAGTACCTCGCACAATTAAAGGATGATTGGCGCGCTCTCAAGCAAAATGATATGCTGGTTATGTACTTTTCTAATCGTGTTTTGAAGCTAGGTACCCAATTACGCAAGTCGGATGATGAACGCAAAGAGGCATTCCTTTATGGATTGGATGAGTATATCAAGTACGATGTCGAAGTGCTCGATCCAATCAATCTCAACAAGGCAGTAGCGATTGCTCTCGCACAAGAGATGAAGCACAACAAGGAAAAGCCTAAGGAGAACAAGACTTCCACGAGTACCTCGCAGACTTCTCAGAACCCTCAGAACGGTAAGAATGGTAAGAATGGTAATTCTTCTAACCAATCTTCCAACAGTCTCTCAGAAAAGAATTCTTCCAATGAATCTAAGGGTAAGACTAACACAATTGCTAAACCTAAGCTTACTCCAAAGAAAAGGTAGCACAAGGAATTGTAGAAGGACACATCATGTCGGAAGAGCAAAGCACTTATTCTAAGAAAGGTCGTTGTTTTCATTGTCACATTAAGGGTCACATAAAAAGAACATGTCCTAAGCTTGAGTCGAATGAATCTAAAGAATCCACAGAACCCACTTCCTCTGTCAATGCAATTAATGATAACACGAGTGTGCCCCAAGTTTCTCTTGACCCTCTATCACGATTGTGACTATGTTAACAGCAATACATCTACTCCTAGTTGCAGATACGCGAAGTGCCATGCCAAGGAGGACCCCTGCGCTTGGATGGTCACACCTCTTCACCCAAAGGACGTGCCTATTCGCCAAAAGCCACACTCCTTCGACGACTGGTCACACCCCTTCGCTCTACGGGTGCGACTCTTCGCCCAATGGTTGCAGCTCTTCACCGAAAGGATGTGTCTTTACGTCTAAAGTCATGTCTCTTCACTAAGAGACGTGTCTTTTCATTTGTCTATTCGTCTCTTATATAAGGAGCCCTTGTATCACACAATCAATCAATCAAGCACAGAGTCTTCTAAGTCTTTCTTTGAGTTGAGTTCAGTTTCTTTAGTCTTAATCATGAGTTTAAGTACTTAATTAAGGATTAGCACCTAGAATCCTCACAGTGGTATCAGAGAAAAAAAATTTCCCAGGACCCAAAGGTTGTGAGCCCCTCACCCTCGTCGCTACCCTCTTCCCCCTCCCCCCTTTTTCCCGGAGTTGTATGGAAGCAGAAGAAAGATGGAATTCAACTTCTTTGCCGATGTTTTGAGGTAACTGATTTAATTCTACGCATATAAAAGCAGCATAAACAGAACGGGACAGCAGTGTGTGTGAGTGTGTGGCGTACCCAGAGTATGTGTTGCGTACCCGGAGAATTGTGCACGGCGTATACCCGAAGGCTCGTGTGTACAGCCGGTACATGGAGTGTTGTGCATTTTCGCCGCACCTTTTCCCGAGCAGTAGAGCACATCACCAAGGGGCACCTCTCCAAGCGGCACGCTGAAACGCTGGCCTGGCTGATTATTACGCTACTTGAAACCTTTCGCTGGCAGGCACCCTTCCGCACCACTGCTGAAATTCAGCAGCCAAGCTTTTGTTGGTGGCTGCACCTTTTCATCACAGAGCTTTGCACCTCTTGGAAGTGAAATACTACACCCTTTGGCATATGCAGCAGTGTACCCCTTGGAGCCAACTCTTCACATGCTCACCCCTTGCGTGGGCAGCCCTTCACACGTGCCCTTTCACACTGGCGCTGCCCCTTCTCTGGCGCACCCCTTGCATGAGTAAAAAGACCAGCGATCTGGGTTTTATTTCCACGCGCTGGCTGGCCTCTCTTTTTACGCTGGGTAATTTACTATGGCAGCAAGTCAATTTTCGGATTATTAAAGCCCTTTAGTCAAGAGATTTAAGTTGGTCGCCCAAGATCCAAATTTTTAAACCCATGTGAAAACACCCAAATTTTTTAAGCCAATGTGAATTCACTTATAAATTTAAAAAATAAAAAAACTCCCATGAGACTACATTAAAAAAATAGAAAAACCTATGCTGCCTCTCCCTTGCTCTGCTCTGTGTGCACCTCTGCGCAAGACGTATTGCACACATGGCGACGCGAACCAATACACGAGATTTCTCAACAAAATTTTGCGGGTAAATTTCCGTACTCAGAGCCGGCAGCGATAATTATTCCCGATTCCCCGACTCCAAAGCACCAACTTATTGCAAACACAGTTTCCGCTCACGGAGCACCCGTCCCAAAACCTATTCCCAACCCAGAACTTGCACCTGTTCGAGTTCATTTAAGGCGTAACCATGCCGAATTCTCAGGATGGAGGTAGTCAGTCTGACGATGCTCTTACTCTTATTAAGGAGCAGATGGCCACACTTTCCATAAGCCTCGCATCACTCCACACTCGCTTGGATGAGATGCACACGGAAAACACTTCTCGAAGTCGACCTGCTATTTCTCGAACTACTAATGCAGCATCTTCAACACATTCTTATGAAGCTTCAGTGGAGGAACCAAACGAACCAGATCCAACTGAAGAGGTAGACAATCGCGAACTTCAATTACTTTATAAAAATTTTAATGTTGCACACAAGAAGAAGCTTGATGTTAAATTGCCGAAACCGTACAATGGTCGCCGCGACAAGTGCGTGTTGGACCAATGGCTGTTCAAAATGGAGGTTTACTTATCAAACACAGATTTGATCGAGAGTAAAAAAGTTGCACTTGCTAGTTCTCTGCTCAAGGACACAACATTTCTTTGGTGGCAACGACAGGTTGCTGATGGTAAACACACCTTCTTGGGATAAATTCCGGCGTGCTATTCGCAAGGCGTTAGAACCTGCCAATGCGGATTTTCATGCCCGGTCCTCTCTTCGCCGCTTGAGCCAGACAGGTTTCTTGGCCGCGTACATCACAGAGTTCCAAAGGCTAACTCTGGAGATAGAGACCCTTAGTTCCTCTGATAAACTTCACAGCTTTATCGACGGACTCGAACCCAACCTGAAGGATGATGTGCACAAATACAACCCTACCACCTTGGATGCTGCAATTGCCTATATGGAGCGCCTTGGCGATAATCGACGCCCTACACGGAATTTTCTCCCTGGTAACAGATCTTCAAAGAGCGCTCGCTTTTCACAGCGCGATCGCAGAGACAACTATAGCCAAAGTCAGCAACATCAGTCTCAGTTCAGACGGCAAGCAACGCAACCTTATTCAACTTCAAGGTTCTATTCTCAAGATTGACAATCTCAAAGCAGATCTTCTTCACATGCTCCTCCACTTGATCGTGGTAAAGAATGTGATTTTCCTCAAGATCGGCATTCCAATCCTCAACAAGGCTCTTCGTCAAATGGATCTTCGACTTCAAAGAAGGAAGGATTATGTACAATTTGCAGTGGTGACCATAGATGGTATCAATGTCCAAAGAGACCAAATCCGTCTAATTCGAAAAGAAATTCCAGCGCGAAAACATCATCGAATTTTGAACCACCAGACTTTGCTAAGGATAAAGGAAAATTTCTGGTCAATACGATTCGTGTCTCAGAGGATACGACTATTCTTATGAAGCATGCTCAGTGCAATTTGTCAATTTTGGAGCCTCTCTCAAAGCAAATTTTGAGCCTTCTTGGAACACTCAATGGTCGCTCCATCAATATTTTGGTCGAAAGCGGATGCTCGAATAATTTCGTCAGCACTCAGATAGTTCAACAGCTTGGCTTACCAACTCAGAAGACATCTCACTTATATGATGTGGAATTAGCAGATGGATCAATTTTGACTTGTGATCAGACAGTTCGACAGTTGCAGTTTGAGATTCAAACTTATGCAGATCAATTGGATTTCGAAGTCATGTCTTTATCTTACTACGACATGATTCTTGGTCAACATTGGTTATTCCAATACGATCCAGTAATTAGCTTTCGAGGACATACTATCAATTTGTTCAAAGATGGACGTGAATCGACTTTACACGCGCTTTCTCATGCGGAAAGAGTGATTCAAGCCTCACGTGTACTAGTCAAGCGACATGATACAGTGGATTATGAAGAGAATATGATTTCCGATACAGATGCAGATATTATTATTGATGAATTTTTGAATTCATTAACTTCTCCTGAATCAATTGATGAAGACAAAGATAAAGATATAGTTGCAAATTCAGAGTCTGAAGACGACTATGCTTTCTTTGATTCTTTACTGGATGATGATATGCCAATTACAAGTCATGAAGTTACAGTTCCAGAAGATGATTCTGAAGAATTTTGGGATTCATTATTGGAAGATGATTACACTCTCAAGCCAAAATCCTCTCCAGTGATTCATAAAGTTGAAGTTACCCCTTCTGAAGAGTACCTTGAGAAGATTTCCTCTTCCCCAAATATTTCACAGTTAGTGGAAGATTTTCAACCAGAAGGCTTACATCACACGAAAGATTTTGAAGATCAACCTCTTGTTGCAGTCAACCTGATTAAGCCAGATTCCTCTAAAAAGTCTTTGAATAATGCAATGATATGGGACTTAGCAGTCAAAGCAAAAAGGTTTCGCAAGAAGCAAAGGTTCAAGACAAAGGTTTTAGATAACTCAAAGATTGAAGATTTTCGAAGATTCAATGCTTTTCCAGAGTTCTATCAACATCAGAAGTCATTTCTTTGACATGGGCTCTCATTTTAAATGGGAGGGAATGTCACGATTGTGACTATGTTAACAGCAATACATCTACTCCTAGTTGCAGATAAGCGAAGTGCCATGCCAAGGAGGACCCCTACGCTTGGATGGTCACACCTCTTCACCCAAAGGACGTGCTTATTCGCCAAAAGCCACACTCCTTCGACGATTGGTCACACCCCTTCGCTCTACGGGTGCGACTCTTCGCCCAATGGTTGCAGCTTTTCGTCGAAAGGATGTCTCTTTACGTCTAAAGTCATGTCTCTTCACCAAGAGACGTGTCTTTTCATTTATGTCTATTCGTCTCCTATATAAGGAGCCCTTGTATCACACAATCAATCAATCAAATACAGAGTCTTCTAAGTCTCTTCACCAAGAGACGTGTCTTTTCATTTATGTCTATTCGTCTCCTATATAAGGAGCCCTTGTATCACACAATCAATCAAATACAGAGTCTTCTAAGTCTCTCTTTGAGTTGAGTTCAGTTTCTTTAGTCTTCATCATGAGTTTAAGTACCTAATTAAGGATTAGCACCTAGAATCCTCACACCCTCCCATTGATGATTCTCTCATTAAATGTTATGGTCAGGTGTCGGGGCAGCGTTTTGTCATATTGTTTGACCCAGGTAGTATGCATGATGTGATCAGTCCCTCTTGTTGAGAGAGTCTGCCTAGAAGTTAGTCAGAAATCTCCCTCGAGGTTTCTGGCCTTGTTCCCGGTATGGACTCTCTCATCACGCAAGAGTGTCTTGGTGTGTTGTTTGCAATTCAACAAGCTGCCTTCACTAGAAGATTTGTTGTCTCTCCTCTCTCAGGATATGATATGATTTTGGGCATTTGATGGTTTCGTGATCTTAACCCTCTCATTGATTGGGAGGCTAACACTCACTCTCCATGCCAAAAGTGATTCTCCCATTGTCATTCGTAGAGAGGACATTGTTCATTCTCCATCTCTCATTGCTAATATGCACGACAAGATTGAACGGATTCAGGAGAAGGAGACTCTCTCAATCTCTTCTTCTCCAAAGCAAGACACACATAATTTGCATGATGAGTTGAATGACAATGACAAGCATGATGATTTGCATGATCAAGATGTGATTTCTCACAAGCATGATGAGTTGCATGAAGATGATGTGATTGTTCACAAGAAGGATGAGTTAGTGAATGCTTTTTCTAGCGAAGCTAACCTCGTTGTAGATTCGACCAATCACGAAGAACCGATCTTGGCTTTCGAGTCGAGGTCCAAAGAACCCCCTCAGGAAGAACCGATCTTGGCTCTCGAGCATAGGTCCATAGAGCCCCCACAAGGAGATTCGATAGATCCCGACGAAGAATCGGTCTTGGCTCTCGAGCCTAGGTCCAAAGAACCCTCACAGGAAGTATTATGTGTTCGCATGATTGATACGCACGCATTGTTCGAGTGTTTCATTCATGATCGTTTCCTGTATTTTAGTCAGCGTCTTTATGTGATCCCTTTTCCTAGGCAAGACATATTGTACGTTGAGCACGTTTCACTCATGAATGAGCACGGATGTATGTAGATTGTTCATGAAAAGCTAAAACGTATGCATTCAAGGAAGTCACATTCCATGTCTCTTCCTTGGCACAACACATTTGTAGAAAGAGCACATGAAGGTATGAGCACCAAGCATGGGCATTTCCGTTGTGAATTGCCACAGTTGATTGCTTCAGATTCATGTGCTCTTTCTACAACTATGTCATGCCAAGGAAGAGACATGGAGTGTGACTTCCTTGAATGCATACTTTTCAGCTTTTCATAAACAATCCGCATACATTCGTGCTCATTCATGAGTGAAACGTGCTCAACGTACAATATGTCATGCCTAGGAAAACGGATCACATAAAGACGATGACTAAAATAGAGGAAACAATCATGAATGAAACACTCGAACAATGCGTGCGTATCAATCATGCGAACACATAATACTTCCTGCAAGGGTTCTTTGGACCTAAGCTCGAGAGCCAAGATCGGTTCTTCCTGAATGATCGACGGGGTTCTTTGGACCTCGACTTGAAAGCCAAGATCGGTTCTTCATGATTGATCGAATCTACAACGAGGTTAGCTTCGCTAGAAAAAGCATCCACTAACACATCATCCTTATGAACAATCACATCATCTTCATGCAACTCATCATGCTCGTGAGAAATCACATCTTGATCATGCAAATCATCATGCTTGTGAGAAATCACACCTTGATCATGCAAATCATCATGCTCATCATTGTCATTCAAATCATCATGCAAATCATTGTCATTCAAATCATTATGCAAATCATTGTCATTCAAATCATGTGTGTCTTGCTTTGGAGAAGAAGAGACAGAGAAAGTCTCCTTTTCCCGAATCTCTTGCATCTTTGCTTGAACTTGAGAAAAAAGTCGCAAGAACTCTTTCATGTGTTGGTCGCTCTTTTCTTTGATGGCTTTGTTCGCGCGATCAAATTCTGCTTGTCTTGCTTTGTTCTCGCGATCAAATTTGGCTTGACTTTCTTTTTCTTCCAAGTCGTACTGACGGTCTATGGCTTCCATTCTTGCATCGTATTCACGATCTATGGCTGCCCATCTTTATTCATAGTCACGATCTATGGCTGCCCTTCTTTCTTCGTGTTCTAACTTCCTGTCCATAAATAACTGCGGCAACTCCTTCATAGGAGCTAGTGCAATCCTTGTAGATGGGGAAGAGAGAGGGTCGGAAAAACCTCCTGGTGGGGAAAAGTCTTCTTCGCCTCTCATGCTCATCACCTCCAAGCGAAGTATCCATTCCGCTTCGAGTGATGACCATTCTGAAGTCGTGGGTTCTTGTGGTTTCTTGCGGTCTTGGGTTCTTAAGCTCACGAGGAACTTGGGTTCTTGAGGGTCTTGGGTTCTTGAGTTCACGAGAAACTTGGGTTCTTGGGGGTCTTGGTTCTTGAGGTTCTTGAGGTTTTCTTTCGCTTGCAATCTGTGTTTGAGAAGGATCTTCTCTTCACCCGAGCAAGGTGGAACCATACGTGTTGTACAGTACGTGGAAGTACGTACTGTACATAGTCCCGTATGGGTAAATTTTTTATGTACGGAAAAATACGTTGCATTGGTAAAAAAGAATAGAAACCACAAAAATGACTATCAGTTTCAGAGACAAAGCTATCAAATTGGTCAATACAACTTTGATTATGTCTAAATTCTATATACAACAGCTAGAGACTCAAGATCGCATACCTAACGTGCGATATGCGCTTGCAGCGGGCAATGAAGTTTGAACTTGTACGGTGTACCTGTTTACCTATTAGACTCATCACTTATAGACTGCTATCATGAGTCATGACATCAAAAGAGCAAGACAATTATGAGTTAAGACAACTGGACAGTCACAAGACAATGAATATATGGGCCTCAAGCGAATACAAACGGCTGAAAAAATCCCAAAAAAAAAAAAAATTAAATGATGCACGTACGGTACGATCTGTACGTACACAATATGTTGTGTACGGAACGTCCGTCCGGATTCGTACCGTATGTACGTATTGGTCGTACCTTGCACCCGAGTTCTACTCTTTTCCGCGGGTGCACCCCTTGGCGGCCTTGCGATCACACCAAGGTTACTTTTTCCCACCTCATGTTGATTGGCCGGCCACTAAGTGCACGGTCCGCTCTCAATGAGTGAAAAGAGGCACAAGGGGAGGCTGGACAAGCCCTTCTTTCTTGGGATTCCTATCACTCTTCAGAAACACGATTAGGAATCGACACACCCAAGTGAACTTGGGTTCGTGCGACCTCAACAAGCAAAAAAAATTATTGTGATTCTTGTGGTTCTTTCCTTGAGTGATAAAGAACACTGTCAAAGCTCTGATACCAATGTTAGGTGCAGCGGAATGAATGTTTGCGATTTGCTCAAGATGAGCGCTCCGAACTGTGCTCAAGGTTCCTTTTGTTCTTATGGAAGGTAGAGCCTTCCGTTCTTGAGAGAATGCTATGATCACAAACAAAGTGAATGGACACTGTGCGTGCAAGTGTATGAGACTGAGAGATAGAGAGAGAAGAGAGATATGACACCAGAGACGTTGTAAAACCCTCCTCTGAAGGCCCCCCTCTCGTCGACGAGAGTGGTCTACTTATGATTGCACAAATTGGTACAGACGATATGCATGAGACTGATGTAAGTCTAGGCTATGTCGACGATGACGACGGTGATGACGAGGCCGACCTAAGAGCTGAAATCTGCAATCTTTTATCTGCTGTCCAAAAACGCTATGGGCTGAAATCTGCGACTAGTCCAAAACACTGATTTTGGGGGGCTGTTTCTGTGGGTCTTTGACGCTGAAAATCTGCAGGTTTAGGGCTGAAAACTAAGGTTTCTTAAGGCTGAAAACTGATGGTCTTTCCGGGCCGAATCTGCTACCTTCTTAGGGGCTGATCTTGAAGGTCTTCTACTGCTGCAAATCTCTGCATTGCTGTGGCTGAAAAACGCTGCAAATCTGCATATGCTGGGATCCAAAAATGCTAGGCTGAAGTGTTTCCAAAAAACGCTGATGAAGGTCTTCAAAAACGCTGGCTTGTTGGGTTCTGCTGGCGAGGATGCTGATGCAAAAACACTATGTCTGAGCTTGCTTCTGGCGAGGATCTGCTGATGAGAAAAACGCTAGGGGCAAGGGTCTGATGGCGATGGTCTTCTTGCTTGAAGGAAATCCACCAAGGGTCTTGTTGAGAAGTTGCCTCAAAGAGTGCTAGTCTAGGTTTGCTTATATACAAACTTAGCAAAATTGCCCTGCCTACTTTCCAACAAAAGTCACTTAAAAATAATAAGTAAAAAATGTCAAAAATAGGTAAAATAGGCTAAATGCACTGAAAAATTCTCCTGATGGGATCTGATGGATTCTGATGGGAATACTGATGATCATGTTGTGTGCAACCAAAGGATATGCATCTACACTAAGTGACTGGGCATGCACGGTCTATGAATAGACTCACAAAAGTGCCAGATCACTTCTACTCTAGACCGACTGGACCGACAGAACCCTGTTATGTTGTAGCTTGTCCACGGACACATAGGGTTGGATGTGTCACGTGACACCAAAAGCATAACATGCTAAAAATAGGTGCCCCGAACGCTAAGCGCGAAAAGCACCCCAAATCTTTTCGTACTGCTATGCATACGAATGCCATGTGGTAGCTCTCAAAATGTGGCACATTTTACAGCACACAAACTTTGGGCTTTTCTTTTCACTGAAAGTCCAGCCAGGGTTTAAGTGGTCCCTTTGGTCCGCGGAGTTGTGCCACGTCATCACAGTTGTGACAAATCCCTTTGCTTGGAAAGTTATTAAAGCCTAAGTCTATGTCTGAGAATGATTGGGATGATTTGGATGCATTGTCTAAGTTTACTATTAGACTACACCAAATGAAAATGCCATTTAATCAACTGACTGTTAAATATGTTGCACACTATATAGAAAAAGTCTTTGACAGATCACGTAGGCATGCTAAAAGCTACAAGACCAAACTAAAGGAAGGTGTTGGCGAAACTGGAAAAAGAAAATGAATTCATAGAGGTGGCTCTTTAATTGCAGACCCCACACCGCCAAATTGCCATTAGTTTCCAACACTTTGAAACCCTACAACGCTAGGAGATGCACAATTTTTGAGGTTTCATCACTGAGGCCTGTTTTAGCAAGACAAACTTGCAAAGAAAACACCAACAAGTTCATAAAGGAGGTTAGCATGCTGCAGCAGAGACTGGAGTGAGGAAAATGAGCTCGTTGGATCAAACTTCTCAAATTTTCGAACAAATTAGGCAAACAAGACAGTATGGATTGCAAGCACCTCATTAAATCATTGAAAGCCATCTACGCAATGTGAGTGTAGTATGTGGTCTCAGGAGAAGATGCAACTATGCTGTTGTGTACGATTTGATCAAAGCACAATCCACACTGGTAACATTCAGAAGGATGCTTACCTGATAGACGTAAGGCTGGAAAGGCGTTGAGAGAGCAGGGGCCGCCATGGACGCAAATATCGCTGCAGCCTCGGACGTAATTACGTCATTGTGAACACAGATCGACCTTCTCTTCCTCTAAGGAGTGTTCGCTACAATGTAACATGTAAATTTTCATGTTGAAAATTCGACAGGTCGTTCAAGAATGGGAAAATTACCAAAATACCCCTCTAATTTGAGGAAATTCCCAAAATACCCCCAATATGCTGTCATAAATTCCCAAAATGCCCTTCAAATTTTCAAAATACTCCTGGTTGTGAGAGTAAATTTCTCGAAAAATAAATTTGTTTGTAGATCTTCACAAGAAGAGTGATTGCCTATCGTACAAGATGCTAAAACTACAATTTGAGTTGGTTACGTAGGCTTTGGAGATGAATTGCTTCATTATTTTGAAACATAATTGCCTTTTTTTCGATGGTAACTGGTGACAAATTACATGCTGAGCACTCAAAAACGGATCTCAATTGTCAAATACGAATGAAGATTAGAAAATCTTGAACAATCCAACCAAAATAGATACAAGGGTATTTTGGGAATTTCCTCAAATTAGAGGGGTATTTTGGTAATTTTCCCTTCAAGAATATAAAATTTGGGAGGTGAAAAGTCGAGTGAGGTGCCACCGAGACAAGGATTTCACAAAATGAAAACTTTATAGGCCTCCTTATCTAAGTTGGTGTAACTGTCTAAGGGTGGTTCAAACTACCGTCGAGCCCAAGCTATCTTTTAGCCTTTCCAGTCAAGTGTGGCTCGCACAAGAGACGGACGAGGACAAAAATATATTTTGGCGCTTAAGCAACAGCCAATAGGATTCGGGCTCATGGCTAGAGCCCTTGTCTTTCATGCGTGGGGTCACAGGTTCAAGATATTGCCACGTTTGGCGCTGAAAAGGTGCACATCCTTGTGTATGTCCGAGGATAAGGGGCCGCCCATTTTGTGGTAGGTCTGAAAAACATGCTTTTTTCCCCCTCCAATTGCCTTTCGTCACGCAGGACTTCCGCTCAGAGTTTCTCTACTTGGGCGAGCAGTCTACATCGAGCCTAAAGGTGGAATATTATCCCTTAAGACAGATACCAAGGTAGTGTCCAATGATGATTATAACACTAACCACACTAGCTTCCCATGTCATTAGCAATCTGACCAATCACCAAACGACAAACAGAATCATAATTTATGACACTCTGAGGATCAGTTGCCTCCAAAGTCTGATCGGGCTTTCCATATCTAATGATGAAGTGTTGGAAATCAATGTAGCATCATGGGTGGCCCTAGCCCTTGTCTCTCATTCCTACAGAGACTCTCTCTCTCGACTCAATTCTCACCCAAGTCCTCTCTCTCCTTCTCTCGATCTGAAGCAAAGAGGTTCCCTCTCTCTCTCTCTCTCTCTCTCTCTCTCTCTCTCTCTCTCTCTCTCTCTCTCTCTCTCTCTCTCTCTCTCTCTCTCTCTCTATCTATCTATCTATCTATCTATCTCTCTCTCTCTAAATTTGCACACAAGGCAGAAGCCCTCTAGGCTCCCTCTCTTATTATGATGCAGAGAGAATCTCTCTCTCTTTCTCTTCTTTTCTCGACAACAGAGAGATTCTCTCTCTCTCTCTCTCTCTCTCTCTCTCTCTCTCTCTCTCTCTCTCTCTCTCTCTCTCTCTCTCTCTCTCTCTCTCTCTCTCTCCTCTCTCTCTCTCTATCTATCTATCTATCTATCTCTCTCTCTCTCTAAATTTGCACACAAGGCAGAAGCCCTCTAGGCTCCCTCTCTTATTATGATGCAGAGAGAATCTCTCTCTCTTTCTCTTCTTTTCTCGGCAACAGAGAGATTATCTCTCTCTCTCTCTCTCTCTCTCTCTCTCTCTCTCTCTCTCTCTCTCTCTCTCTCTCTCTCTCTCTCTCTCTCTCTAAATTTTCACACAAGGCAGAATCCCTCCAAGCTCCCTCTCTTATTATGATGCAGAGAGAATCTCTCTCTTTCTCTTCTTTTCTCGGCAACAAAGAGATACTCTCTCTCTCTCTCTCTCTCTCTCTCTCTCTCTCTCTCTCTCTCTCTCTCTCTCTCTCTCTCTCTCTCTCTTCAGAGGTTTCCCCTTTTCCTTTCGGATCAAGAGAAATGGGAGTCTCTCTCTCTTGACAGCCTCTGTCTTATAAGACAAAAAAAATTGATCATTTAAAAGAAACATTTACATTTGCTTATTCTAATGTAGCATTGTAAGCATTGACAAGGTTCATACTATCCTTAAGTTGTATGCCTTGCATCCATCTAGCATCTTCAAAAGGGTCATTTTTTAACTTAATAAGATATCGTCGAATAATCTTACCATGTCGTAGTACCTCGTCTCTTCATGCCAAAGGATAGCTTCGGGTTGTAGCACCTCTTCTTGGTCTTCGATTTCTTGGAGGTCTTTAATAATTGGTTCACTTGGCGGCTCTCCTTCATGAAAAGCATTGTGTATGAGCCAATGGTTGGGCAACTTGAGTTGATAAGCCATGTCATTGGTTGGCTTCAAGATTTGAAAAGGACCATAGTATCTTTTTGATAGTTTAGCATAATACTTTTGGTGGCCCATAGGATTTTTGCCCGTTGTTTGCCTCAATTGAGCCTTGGGAAACTTGAGTTAGACCCAATCATTTTCCTTGAATGTTAAGGCCCTTTTTTGCTTATCAGCAGAAAGGAGCTTTTTGTCTTTGTTGAGAGATGGATATAGCCTCCTTAATTATTTGGAGAGCTTCTTGTAGGTCATGGCTATACTCATCGGCAGTGAAGATCTTCCCATGTACTTTAAGTAGCAAGGGACTTTTAGGTAGACTTCCCTCTATGATCTCAAAAGGTGCCTTTCCTATAGTAGTACGGACAGTATTATTGTGCGCATACTCTACAAGCTGTAAGTACTTCTCCCATTGTGAGCATTGATCTACTTCTGTAACATAAGTCTTTAGTAGATCGAGAATTGTAATATTGGCTATCTCACTTTGGCCATCCGTTCGTGGATAATAGGCCACAAAGAAATTCAATCTTGTACCTAGATTTTCAAAGAGACCTTTCCAAAAATTACTGGTCATTCTAGGGTCTCTATCTGATACAATGGATGTTGGCAATCCATGGTGTTTGAAAATCTGAGATATGAAGAGAGTTGCCATTTGATGTGCCTTAATAGTCTTTTTGACAAGAATAAAGTGTGCTTGCTTGCTAAACCTATCGACTATTGTCCATATTCCCGTATTCCCATGGATAGACTTGGGTAATCCAAAGATAAAATCCATGGATATACTCTCCCATGGTGAATTAGGGATTGGCAATGGTTGAAGTAATCCAGGTTGCTTCCCTCTATCATACTTGATCTTTTGGCATACCACACATTTTGAAACATACTCTGTATGTCTACTTTCATGGTAGTCCAATAGAAGTATGTCTCTACTCCTCGAAGACTAGGTTGAATGCCTCTATGCCCCGCATAGGGAGGAGCATGGGATTCATTTATGACTTTCTCACAAAGGGAGTGGGTAACACATAGCCTATTGCCATGGAGAAGATAACCATCCTGCAAGGTGAATGATTCTTCTTTCTTTCCCAATGCAAGGGCTGACATTATGTCTTTAAAGTCAGGGGTTAGGAGCATACTCATCTATCGTAGAAGATAGATCATTTTGTGAGTTACTATAAACACCGGATTGACTCCTGGTCGTCATGAAAGTGCATCGGCCACTTGATTGTGCTTACCAGCGATGTGAGCAATATGAAAATAAAATTGCAAAAGAAAATTTGCCCACCTCATTTGTTTGTCGGAAAGCTTGGTTTGTGTCATGAAGTACTTGAGACTTTGGTGGTCCGCTCGCAAAATAAATGGAGTCCCCAATAGGTAGTGCTTCCATGTGTCTAGGGCATATAGAACAACTAAAAGTTCTTTTTCATATATGTCCAAGACCCGTTCATCCATATTGAGCCTTCGGCTCTCATATGCTATGGCATGCCCTTCTTGAAGAAAGGTTGCTCCAAGGCAATCATCACAAGCATCACATTGGACCTCAAATGGCTTTGAGAGATCCGAAAGCATAAGGATTGGCTAGGAGGTAAGCTTCTCTAGCTTGTCAAAAGCATTTTTCTCTTTAGCAATCCATGAGTACTTAACGTTCTTCTTTGTTAAGTCATGCAATGGTCCTGCTATTTGAGAGAATTTGGCTATGAAGCGTCTATAGTATGCACACATACCTATAAATCTTCTTAGCTCATGTAGATTCCTTGGATTAGGCCATGCTTTTATTACCTCCAACTTGGATGGATCCATATGGATACCATCTTGAGAGATAATATGACCTAAGTATTGAATCTCTTGAAGGAAAAATTCGCTCTTCTTTTGATTGATAAAAAGCTTGTTCTTCCTCAAAGCTTGAAAAATTACCTGGAGATGTTTCTTATGCTCCTTCAAGGCCTTGGAGTAGATGATGATATCATCAAAGAACACTCCAATGAACTTGAAGTAGGGTCTAAATATTTTCTCCATCAAACGATTCAATGTGGCTAGTGCATTAGTCAAGCCAAAAGGCATGACTAGATATTCTAAAGACCAAATGTTGTACAAAACGTGGTCTTTACGATATCTTCATTCAGTTTCCTTATTTGATGATAGCCACTTTTAAGGTCAATCCTACTGAAGTAGGTCAAACATTGTAGCTTATCAAACAGATCTTTGACCCGAGGTACGAGAAATCTGTTTTTGATAGTGATATGGTTTAGCGCTCGATAGTCCACACACATGCGGTATGTACCATCTTTCTTTTGCACTAAAAGGACTAGAGAACAAAAGGGGGGAGGAACTAGGCCTCACCATCCCTTTGTCTACCAATTCTTGTACTTTCCTCATGATCTCCTCTTGTTGAGCTTGGGAAACTCGATAGGAGGCTTGTTAGGCGGTGAGCTTCCTGATAGGAACTCAATTCGATGGTCATCATCCCCTCATTTTGGAGGTAAGTCCATAGGGATATCATCGATAAAAACATCTTGGAATCCATTTAGAAAATTAGACAAGCCTAACTCTTCTTGATTCCTACCATCTTCATTTGATAAAACATTAGCGTCATTTAGAGACTCTATGACAAAAATAGGTATGCAAAAGATGAGCTTTTCATTGACTTATCAAAAGCAAGTGAATTTACAAGTGGTATAGAACAATCGGACTCATGCTCTTTTCCTTGTAGGTGAAGTAGATTCTCCTTTTAGGGAAATTCATGTTGGCATCCATGCGGTTGACGGCGCCCCTAGGATAACATTCTCATGTTGGAGAGGAGAGATGAAAAAGTCTTCTTTGTCGACGTAGCTTTGGTCATGAAGCCTCAACTTCCCAATCAAGGGAGTAACGGAGACTTGGTGTCCCTTGAAAGCTCCATCGGCAGTTACAGTATCTCCCATCTCAAAAGCTTGAATGCCCAACTTAGTGGCCAAATCTGTTGATATGAAGTTGTGAGTAGATCCAGGGTCAAACAAGATGAAGGCATCATGCTCCCTTACCTTTCCCCAAGCATAGGAGAGAGGTGATCCTTTGCAACGAGCATCCTCTTTTGGAGCTTCGAACGTGGAAGCTCTAGGAGTCTCACTGCGGACATTTCTTTTGGGGCAAGAACGATAGCCATGTCCTTGCTCCCCACACTTAAAGCATTTGTGGTTCTTACAAAAAGCTTCTAGCTCTTCAGGAGGGAGTTTATTTTTACCTTCGTAAATTCCCTTCACCTTGGACCAATTGTTGTTGTTGTTGTTGTTGCTGCCTTGGGAAGAATTTTGAGCATTGTTTTTCCCCTTTGCATCACTTTCGTCTTTGCTTTCCATGGGCTTGGCATTCCTTCTAGCCCCTTGTTGAAAATTGATGTGCGAAGCAACCATAGTGTGGTGGATTACTTCGGTGATAGAACCAGGCCATTGAGAGTTGACATACTCGACCATTTCTTCAGGTAATCTCGCACAAAATTGTTGCTTTTGCTCAACGAATTCTATCTTTTGAAAGAAAGTAGCCTTGAGATGTAAATCTCAAAACTTGTCCACATATTTGTGGATAGACTCGTTACAGAGCAGCTTCAAACTCCACCATTCGGTAAGAACTTTTTCCTTTGCATCGCTTGCAAGGAATTGCTTCATGATGGAAACTCATAGACTTTTCCATATCTTTGGGGCTTCGCCATTGCCACGAAGGCTAGCCCACCATTGACGAGCAGATTTCTGAAAGTGCATAGCTACATGGCAAAGCTTGGAGGACTCTGTGAAGCCCTCGTCTCCAAAGACTCTGTGACTGCTGGATGAAGGCCAATACTTTGTCGGTGGCACCAAAGGTGCCATCATATGTGAGAAAAGAGATACTCTTTGCTCCCTCTTTGAATTTCTTTAGTTTTTGGGACCTTCTCCATGCAGGGTAGGATTTGCGATGTCCTCTCCTCTTGTATTCTCTAGGAGAATATCCGTTGCTTTCATCGGAAGAGGAGGAAGGTGAAGAGGAAGGAGAGGAGGGTGACCTCTTTCTTGCCCTTTTCTTCCTTTGTTTCCTCTCTTCCCTTTCTGAGTGACAAGGAGAAGGACTGTGGATTGACCGTTTCCTCTTGGGAAGAGTTGGCGACCGTCTAGACCGCCGTCTTCGTGGAGCCACATTTTTAGAGAAACTAAGGGATTTGCTTCTTTCTCGTGCTTTGGATTCCTTTTCTCTTATGGGAGAGAGTCTTATTTGGAAGTAAGCACACCCCCAACTTGCTGACCCCTTATTGTAGCTAAAGCTTGCATTTGATTGGACCCCTGCAATCCTAGTCAATCACATGCATAGTGCATATCAAGCGACCATGGTAGCATTTGGACAAGTGTCCCCTTTCCCCTTTGAGAGAGAGGGCTTGGAAAATGCTTTGGACAATTAATTAAATAACTAAATGCTCATTGGACCCCTCTTTACCCTAGCCAATAGGATTCAAGCACCCCATGTAGCTAAGCATAGGGAGAACTTGACATGTGTCCTTGTGCCCCTTGAGGAAGGGGTGACCTTTGGGTGAGTAAGAGGCTGGTCAAACTTTTCCCTAGCTTTGGGGCTCGCCCCCTCCTTTGTAGGACATCTCTTTGACTCAAGCTCCTCAAGACCTTACCTTCCAAGCATGGAGAAGCTTCTCAAGCCCCTTAGTCAGCAAGTATAGGCTTAGCATCAACATGGGTTCACTCTCTCTCATGCCCCTAGCTTGTAGACTCGCCCCCCTCTTTGTAGGGCTCAACTTTGACTTGTACTTGGACACCTCAAGCACAGGGCGAGCTTGGCCAAGGACCTTAGCTATCTATCATGCCAAACACCTTAATGAACCTAGCTTAACCTGGTCTAAGGACTTTTACACTAACCATTGAAGGTCTTTAATGAAGCTAACCCTAAGGTCTTTCAAGCGCCATTAGCTAGCATTGCTCTTTGACATACGATCTCTCATTTGGGCCCATTAACTTTGGCCCCGTGTCGAGATAGATCCATAAGCACATGTCTATATTCTAACCCTTGTTCCTGTTTATTCTCCCACATTAAATGATCAGTTTAATATGAGAAAAATCATTTGGGTTGGTCAAATATTAGATTTTATGACAGCCCATCTCCCTTTTGGACCTTGATGAGAAGTAGCCTTCTTTCCCTTCTGGTCTCGTGCTAAGATAGACTCAAAAGCACATAACTATATTCTAACTCTTGTTCTCTTTCATTTTCCCACATTAAATGATTAGTTGAATATGAGAAAATCATTTGGGGTAGTTAGATATTAGATTTTATGACAACACACACACATGCACATTATTGAGCATATTCACCCACTTTTGTGAGGAGAGAGAGAGAGAGAGAGAGAGAGAGAGAGAGAGAGAGAGAGAGAGGTGCGGAGGGGCCGTGCTCTCCAACCTTGTTATTCTTTTTTAGGATGACGTTTTGACGACCTAGGCTAGTTGAGCAACGACCATTGCAAGTTGACCACCATTGCCACTGTTGCCGTGCTATGATCATTTGTAGGATTTGCTAGCCCGTTCTTCATCTAATCCTTGCCCTTGTCCTTAATTTCCAATACAATTGTCACTGTGCTTTGATATGAAACCCACAACCCGTAAGGATCAAGAATTGCAGCCAAAGTCCACCCATGTCCATAGCCTACAAAGCTAACAATTCAAGAGATTCTCTCAACATCGTCCAGCTACAATTGAAACCACTTGTGAGCTCCAAGTTCCCTATGATGAAGGACTCTCTCTCTCTCTCTCTCTCTCTCTCTCTCTCTCTCTCACACACACACACACACACACACACACACACACACACACACACAAAATCTTCATGTGCTGGGATCTTGACGATTTCACTCTCTCTTGCTAGATATAAAATGCCAATTGCCACACACCCATTCACACACACAGGTACCAATTTCCAATCGCTCTCTCTCTCTCTCTCTCTCTCTCTCTCTCTCTCTCTCTCTCTCACACACACACACACACACACACACACACACACACACACACACACACACACACACACACACACACACACCAATTGATAGATACGTCTCTCTCTCTCTCTCTCTCTCTCTCTCTCTCTCACACACACACACACACACACACACACACACACACACATGCACCTACAACATGTAAGTCATTCATAAAAGGCTTAGAACTAAGTGGTGAGGTGCATTTACATAGAGCGTGAACATTGGAACTCAAAGACACAGCATCCGTGCAAGCACTCAAAGAGCTAACGTGCTCAATGATTTTAGGCTCCTTCGATAGTGGCACCGTTTTCAGTGGGCGAGAGCACCGACAATGAGTTGAGATCGAGAACATGAACAGTGAACGAAGCTCGAATAGTGGGCTAGAATAGGGACACGCAACACTTTCCGGATAGGGGAGATAATAACGCGTGGCGGAGGGGTTACCGGAATCCCTCCTCCTTTTTACAAAAATTTGGAAAGTGAGCAATTCAAATTAGGATAGGGGAAAGTCCTTGCTAAGCTAAGCCAACAGACATGAAAGATTATCATAGGCCAAAATAGTAACTCTGGATAAGATACAATCTTGAAGGATATGCTTCTATCTTGAGAGTCAAGGACATCCCTCCTCCTATTATACATAGTATAGATAAAGATACCTATCCCTCTTGTGTGCATGCCAGCATTCTCTCTCTCTCTCTCTCTCTCTCTCTCTCTCTCTC
Organism: Adiantum capillus-veneris; assembly: GCF_014529385.1. Lineage (NCBI taxonomy): Eukaryota > Viridiplantae > Streptophyta > Polypodiopsida > Polypodiales > Pteridaceae > Adiantum > Adiantum capillus-veneris. The sequence goes on along the minus strand of NC_140934.1, from coordinate 156,944,746 downwards.
TCTCCCCCCCCCCCCCCCCCCCCCCCCCAACATCTGTCTTCATAGCACACCACTTGGCCTATATTGTGAAGATACTAACATCAATGTCATATATGTACATTGTAAACGGTCAGAGAAAAGTAGACAAAGAAAGATTTTCAGTTGAGATTTAAAAAAAAAAAGGGTGATGAAGGTCGTTGTCCTTGCGTAATCGACAAGTAGAGCTAGATGACTAAGAGAAATTCTTTATATCCAATACTCCAAAGCACACACACATACACAAGCAGTTAGTACCGGTATTGTACATTTACATAAAATTAGACCCGCTTGACAAAAGAGATGTTTTTTGAGAAAATGCTCAGTTGAGATTGAATTGCATAAAAACAAGAAAGTTACAAAGAGCCTTGGCATATCCTTTGCACAAGGTTATCCAAGAAAAAATACATCAGAGGTGATCCGAACATCCTTACATCTTAACCTTATTACAATGTATTCTCCACTAGCACGCTTCTAGAACAACATTAGAGTCCAAGGGCTCACACTTTCCTTGAAACAGTAACACATTCCTCGATTGCCAGATAACTCTCAATATCGTGGCTCTTCCTAGGCATATGTTAATTGGAGGTTCCAAATCATCAATGAACATGGAACCCATAGCGAGGTGACACCTAAAGAAAGGAGTTCCCAGATGTGAGTGTACCTTACTGCAGATTGTACCCATGAAATCACTGATTTTTGGACATCCCAAAAATAGGTGTGCGAGTGATTTTTTTGGGTGCTCTCTGTGAGCGGCCCCCTTGGAGCCTTGGTTCTAAAAATGTAGGGTCACAAACACCGCCGAGCATGAGAAGAAAGAGGGACAGTTATGGAGCGAGCTCAACAGAGTGAGCTTGGGTTTTTTTTCCATCCCACCACCACTACCTCCCATTCCCGGCCCTTAGCACCCATTGCCACCACCAACTTAGCCCACCACTGGTGGTTAGCGGTGCTAGCTTACTACCACCGTGTGCTGTCCCCAATCCTACAACCATAGCCCATTGCTTCCCCTCCCTCTAGTGGAGTAGCCAAGGACCTCCTCCTCCTTTTGTGTGTGTGTGTGTGTGTGTGAGCCCCTACCCTCGTCCCCCCCCCCCCCCCCCCCCCTCTCTCTCTCACCCCTTCTCTCTCTATCGGCCCCTCTATCTCTCTCTCAGTCTCTCAGTTGGCCCCTTCCCTTCTCTCTCTCTCTCTCTCTCTCTCTCTCTCTCTCTCTCTCTCTCTCTCTTCCCTCCCCCTCTCTCCCTCTCATGATCCCTCTAACCCATCCCCTCTACTGCCCCCTCTTCTCTCTCTCTCTCTCTCTCTCTCTCTCTCTCTCTCTCTCTCTCTCTCTCTCTCTCTCTCTCTCTCTCTCGTCGACCCCTCCCCTCTCGCTTATCTCTCTCCATCCCTCATCTTTCTCTCCCCATACCCTACCCTTCTCTCTCTCTCTCTCTCTCTCTCTCTCTCTCTCTCTCTCTCTCTCTCTCTCTCTCTCTCGTGTGTGTGTATGTGTGTGTGTGTGCGCGTGCGCGCACACATGCTAATAAAAAGAGGAAAATGGTATAACCTTTCTATCACCCAAGTGTGGTAGATTGTTTATTCCATTTCCCTCTTGAATAACAGGTCTTGAGTTCAACTGCCGTGTCTTTGAGGTCTCTTGGGATAGTTTCCTACGATGTTGAAATCCTCTTCTTCGCAAGTCTGTGTGTGGGTGTGTGTTAAATAAAAAGAGGAAAACGGTATATAACCTTTCTATCACCCAACTGTGGTAGATTGGTTATGTCATTTCCCTCTTGAATAACAAGTCTTGAGTTCAACTCCCGTCCTTGAGGTCTCTTGGGATAGTTTCCTACGACGTTAAAATCCTCTTCTTCTTCTTCTTTCCCTTCCTCCATATCTTCCCTCTCTCTCTCTCTCTCTCTCTCTCTCTCTCTCTCTCTCTCCCCCCCCCCCCCCCCCCCCCCTCTCTCTCTCTCTCTCACTCACACACACACACACACACACACACACACATGGATAGATTACCCCCTTTCCATGTGTTCACTGGACACACCCTCCTTGTCTCTCACACGGACCGAGATCACTTAGCTCATTAGAGAGGACTTGATTCAGTTAGACACTAGGAGGACATGGATACAGCCTATGGTTGTGCTTGGCACAAAGAGGGTTTTCTACAGAGAGGATCTCGTTGAGCTTACAGAGGATGGTTTTGTGACCAGACCCAGCTAAATGAACACTCATCTATCCCATGGATTACGATGTGTTATTGGACAGATGTGCACATCATCACATCTGTTAGAGATTGAGGCTGGCAGATCTAGAGGAGTACCAACAGAGGCTAGGGTTGAGAGAGAGAGAGAGAGAGAGAGAGAGAGGCAAAGAGAGAGAGGGAATATATGGAGAGAGAGAGAGAGAGAGAGAGAGAGAGAGTGGAAAAAAAAGAAAAAAACCCCAAGCCAAAGCAATAGCGATCTCTATTGCTTTGGCTTGGGGGTTTTTTCTTTTTTTTCCTAAGGCACCCCCTCCCCCCCCACTCTCTCCCTCTTTTAAAGGAAAAAAAAGGCATCCCCCCCCTCCCCTCTCTCCCTCTCACAATTTCTAACACAACCCCCCCCCCCTCTCTTTCTCTCTCTCTTTGTGCCACACCTCGCTCTCTCTCAACCCTAGCTTGTGTTGGTACTCCTCTAAATCTGTCAGCCTCAATCTCTAATTGATGTGATGGTGTGCGCATTTGTCCAGTAACACATCGTAATCCATGGGATAGATGAGTGTTTATGTAAGCCCCCCCCCCCCCCCCTCCCCCCTCTCTCTCTCTCTCTTTCTCTCTCCCTCTCTCTCTCTCTCTCCCCTCCACATCTCGGTCTCTCTCAACCCTAGCCTCTGATGGTACTCCTCTAAATCTCCCAGTCACAATCCTCTAATTGATGTGATGATGTGCACATATGTCCAATAACACATCGTAATCCATGGGATAGATGAGTGTTCATGTAGGTAGGTCTGGTCACAAAACCATCCTCTGTAAGCTCAAGGAGATGCTCTCTGTAGAAAGCCATCTTCGACACACGCATAGGATATATCCATGTCCTCCTAGTGTCTAACTGAATCAAGTCCTGTCTGATGAGCTGAGTGATCTCGATGTGTGTGAGAGACAAGGAGGGTGCATCTAGTGAATACTTGAAAAGGGGGTAATCTATCCATGTCAAAGGGAGAGAGAGAGAGAGAGAGAGGGAGAGAGAGGGGGAAGACAAGGGGAGAGAGGGGTGACAAGGGGTGGGACACACACACACACAGAGAGAGAGAGAGAGAGAGAGAGAGAGAGAGAGAGAGAGAGAGGAGGGGGGGGGACAGTGGTATAGAGTGATAGGAAAAGAGAGAGGAAAAAGGGAGTGGAGGACCTTGAGGAAGGGAGGGGGGTTGGTGGAGGACAAGATGGAAGAAGGGAAGGCAGTTATAGGAGTAGATGGAGAAAGGAGGTGGAGGAGAGGGAGGATGTTGGAGGAGGAGACTGAGGAGGAGGAGCAAGGGAAGAGGAGGAAGCACATGGGCGGTGAGAAAAAGAAGAGGAGGTAAGGACAGAGGTCCTCAAAAAAAAAAAGCTCGCTCCGTCGAGCTCGCTTGAAGACCTAACTCGAAAGAAAGGACCGTCTAGCCAGGGCCCCTCCCTCAAGGGCACTCTTGTAACTGGGGACTCTTCCTACCCCACCCCCATTCTCAGCCTGTAGAACTTGCAAACCCTATAAGGATCAAACCTTAGGCTGGGCTCAGACAAACCCCGTAGCAGCTTGCGACTGTTTTACCAACCCCTAGCGTGCCTATTCATAAGAGATGGAGGTAGGGTTTCATGCAAAGATGAGACTACTTGAACTGCGATGTCTCAGCTCTACAATCATAGCTTGAGCGGAATGGTGCTAAAAAGTGTATGGTAAAGGTAAGTTTCCAAAAGAAGGGGGGGGGGGGGGGGATCACCCATGAAATGGCATGTTTGAAAATGTGAGCCTTATTTTTCCCCCAAGCGCTTCATGCCAGCATGGACATTGCATGGCTATCAATGCCTCATCTAGATCGGGCCTTAGAAGCATCACCACACAATAGCTCTTGCTTCATGGTGCAAGAGGTCTCCCTTAATATGCCTTTCCCTCAATTATCTTGAATAATTAGAGGATATAGATGCTAGCCTTTCAACATGGGTGCACCTAAGAAACTAAATTAAAGAAGAGGTTGCCCACCCATAACCTCAATCGTGATAGAATAAGGGTAAAGAGAACAAAAAAGAGAGTTCCAAAATATTGCAATGGCCTTCATAACATGGAGAGATTGAGGGCAATAGGGCTACGATGTGTGCGACCTGTGAGGGATGGAGAGATAGAGTAGACGAGAGCTCCAATGTTATGGCCTACAGGAGGGAACGTAGAAGAGGGAGAGAGAGTAAGGTGAGGGGTGTTGATTGGCCAAAGACTCCCCATAGACATTTAGCAAACCATGATGATACCATCCCTTTTGCAACCACGTTTCATAAAGCTTTCCTCCAACAAAAAAAGATCTTTGGAAAGTGTGTCAACAATGTTGAGTCCAAAGCGTGCATGAGGGGATGCACCCTTCCATGGATTGGGGTTGACCAGAGAAGACAGAAGGCAATCTGTGCTCAATGGGACATAACTAATTACCCCCAAAAATAAAATTCCTTTCCCCCTCTTGATCACCGCCAATCAAAACCTGTGATTATCACTCTCACCATATCCCTCACCAACAACAGCTCACAACTAGCAATCTCATCGTCCCTATCGCATGACAGCACAAAGGCATCACACGCAGCCATGCCTAGCCAACATGGGCCTCGCAAAGAAGAAGAAACATCAAACCTCAAATCAATGATGCTCTCAATATGTAAGGTGAGCAATAGGAGGACAAAACATCCTTGCTTGCGATGCAGGGCTAGATGGTGAGGCAGATATTGCCACATTCCTTGCCACGACTCCCACCACCAAATAGCGGAGAAGAAGAAAAAAAAACGTTTCTTCTTCTTCTTTCAGCATGCCCACCAATTCTGTCAAGTCGTGTACCGCTTGTCCTACTGAAAAAAGTATAGATAGATAGATAGAGAGAGAGAGAGAGAGAGAGAGAGAGAGAGAGAGAGAGAGAGAGAGAGAGAGAGAGATAGATAGTTCTATTATCGTCCTGGGAGGTCAAATATGACCTATGGGACCAAATGAACATGTCACGTGGTGTGAGTGGAGTTCATAAGTGACTCTCGATGCTCAAAAATGGCTGAAATGAGCGTCGCAATAGAGAGTCCACATCGTGGTTGGGAGAGGAAGGTATGTAGGGAGAGATCATGGCTGAATATATGGGGAAAAGAGGACCTAATGTGGTCAAAAGCTGAGCACTCAAGTAGTGTGCGGTACTCACTCTCTCGCACTTGACGAGGGCATAAGGTGCAAAGTCGATGACACTCCTCGCCAGTGCCCCAACATCCTATCTCGCAGCGTAGAGAATGGGAGCTAAGATGAATGGAGGCAATGGTGCGGATCGCACTCAAACGGATGGGCTCAAGGATGTAGGAATGGGTTCGGTTACCTCATTCCGAGAAGAAGAGAGATTTGTAGTTTGGGGCAACGTGTGTGGTGTAATGGCTGAAGCGAGAACCTCCGAATTTCTCCCAAGCCGTGATACATTGGCGTTGTAAGAAGGCCTCATTAACTTGGGAGTCGATCGACGCATCCTTGACCAAGTGACATGTATCCCATCTTCCAAACCATTTCTTGATATCAAGCATCCACCCCGAACTTAGTATTTTGCTCTTGCATGTCTTTTGAACCATTTGATTTGCTTCATATGCGATTCTAGGAAGTCGATGCAAAGGGCTACGTTGTGTCTTACGCATGTACTCCACAACCCTTTGCATGCCCAAGACCTCAATGGGAAGCAATCCGGACTCAAGAAGTAAGAGCATGTAGGGTGTTTGTGTCTTGACTTGGAGAAAGTTGGTGAGAAAACGCTTTTGGACATTCTCAAACTCTTTCCAAGTAGACTTCCCGATGCTTCCACCCCACACCTCCACTCCATAAAGAAGTACAGGTGTCACCAATGTGTCAAAGAGGTACTTTTTGAGAGCCCAACACTTGATCTCTCCTGCATTGCACATGTTCTCAAATGCATAATAGGCCCTCTTTCCGGCTTCCAAGCGATGCATTGCACAATCCTTCCATTTATGATTGGATGGAACCTCAAGGCCAAGGTACTTGAAGTGATCTACCACTTCAAGTTTCTCATTGTTATATACAATGCATGGATTTTCATCATTGAGGGTCTTTACAAGCATAACCTTGGTTTTGGATCCATTCACGATCAGCCCGCTATGTAGGCAAAAGCGTTCCAAGACACTCATAAGCTTTTGTGCATCTTCTAAGGTATGTGCCAAGAGCACTACATCATCGGCATAAAGCAAAAGCATGATCACCGCATTTCCAATCTTAACCTCTTCTATGCCTTCTTGCTGCATAAAGTCAAGAACCATGCATTCCAATTCATCAACGAGTAGCCCAAAGAGGGTTGGGGAAAGTGGGCATCCTTGTTTGACACCAATAGTGCTTGCAAAAAATTCTGAAATTCCATCTCCCATACGTAATCGACATATCACTTTTTGGTAGATGCGAAAGACTGCATGCATAAATTCTCTCGGCACTTGAAGGCTTTGCATACGTCTCCAAAGATTTCCTCGCGGTACCATGTCAAAAGCTTTCTTGAAATCCACAAAGCAACAATACAACTTTTTTCCTTTCAATCGAGACGCTTCCATAAGAACTCGAAGAGTGACAAGGTGATCAATAGTGCTATGATGCTTTCGAAAACCTGCTTAGCCAAGTGCACGTTTGCCATTCTTTTCAGCCCATTCACTTATCTTCATCTCCATGATACATCCAAATAACTTTGCCATTAAAGAACCAACCATTATAGTGCGATAGTTGTTCACATTGTTTACATCTCCTCCTTTGTGCAAAGGTTTGATCCAATTTGCACTCCAATCATGAGGCATGCCATACTGAAGTGCAAGGTTAAACATATCGCATACCCAATATCGTGTTTTCTTGCTTGTCCATTTAATCATTTCAGCCTTGACACCTTGAAGGTCACCTTCCTTACGAGTAGCATGTTTCTCAAGCGCGCGGCATACATCTTCAATGGTAAAGAAGGGAGACATAAACGGAAGGGAGCTACAACACTCCATCTTATCAACATTGGGTTGCTCATAGAGATTCTTACAATGCATATACATATCCTCAAGAGTCAAGTCACCAAAGCTCTCAACGCGCTTGCCTTTTAGATTTTGCCAAAACTTGCCACATGCATGTGCTTTCTCTTGTGCTAAAAGAAGTTGTTTCTTGACTTCCCACCTTCTCCTCTTCTTTTGAACAAGTGCTTTGTATGTGTGTGAACATTCCAAGTAAACTTCCTTGTCTTTGATTGCATCCAATCTTAGCAAGTGTTTTCGGGCTTGATTACATTCCATGTCAAACCATTTCTTCTTGGTGCTACCCTTCTTAGACCTTTTGCAAGACATGTGTTTCACCGAAAAGCATTCCTTCGCACAAGAGAAAATTACTTCTTTGAAAACTTTCCACTTGCATTCTAATGTTGGGCTCTCTTGATGCTCTATCATGCTTAACATTTGGTCCACCATATCAGCATATATAAGTGCTCGTTTGAAGTCTAGACGTAGGTACAAATGATTCACATCATGATTGGAAGCTACATGCTTGGGCTGTTTACCACACTTGAGGTCAATACATAACATCCTATGATCCGATTCCGGATTCCATTCACCAAGTGTAAAGCTTTGTATGCATTCTAGAGTGGCTTCCGAGAACAACATATAGTCAATCACGCTAGCACCGTTGTGCTTTCTACATGTAAAGTCATTGGTGCCTTGCCATAGAGATACACCATTTGCAATGAGCATTCCGGTACTATTGCACATATGTAGAAGTAACTTTCCATAGTGATCCACTTCTTTTGCATCATTAGAACTTCGATTATACATGTATGAGTCATCCATTCTTCTTGAGACATGCGGCATGTCTACTTGTTGTGTGTCGTGTTGTAGCATATTTGTGCGAGCATTCATGTCTCCAAAAACAATGACTTCACCTTGATCTTTGTAATGAGCAATGTCTTCCTCTAGTTCAACAAAGGGCTGATCTCTATCCATATTCAAGCAAGCATAAAAGTTGGAGTCATAGTGAGGAATGTAGCAACCGGCCACAAACATGACTTGACCATTTGGTGGGCTGATTTTCAGCCATAAGTAGCATTTATACTTATCTTCTTTGACAATGGAAACATCTTTCAAACCCTTTTTGGTCATACATGCTACGCCTCCTTGGCCTCTTCGTTGCTTTGCATTTTTGGCCCACATCAAAGAATGCACATCGTATTTGTCAAATCCAAGAATTCGTTGCGCATCATGCTCCCATGTTTCGACAAGAAGTATCACATCGGAGTCATTGGTAAGCTCATCAATGCCAATTCCTGCATTCCATGGATACTCGTTACAATTCCAAAAGCTTATTCGCAAGCGTGAGTTGGTCTCATAGATCATGTGTCCCTATTTGTTGGGTGGACTTGCATCCTCCTTAAGTGGCTTTTCTTCTTGAGGTGATACCTTAACCTTCTTGCTTCTTTCCTCATATGCTTTGCGACGTACATTTTGTTGCATAATAGTGCGATCCTCATATACATTACAACCTGTTCCTTTGAGGTAGATCCAACCATTGTCAAGGATGATCTTTCTCTTTACCTCATCAGCCATGGTACATACAATAGGTCTTTCTCCCGAGCGAGGGACTCCTTGTTTTCCAACTCGATGTGCACCATAAGCCATGATTCCTGACATGCCAAAGTGTGTAGCAAAAAACTCTTCAATAGCAACTGCAAGAGATTGGGGTGTTTCCATGCTTTCCTCCTTGATTCCACGAATGACGATGTTCTTTGAGCGTTTTTGTCGTTCGTGCAATTCTTGAGTGTCCACATTCTCTACATTCTTTGCTTGGACGACTTGCGTGATAGGAGATGTAGAAACCACATTATCCTTACATATATCAGCCCATGATTTGGATGCATTTCTCATCTCACATACATCATGTCGTATTGTATCTATTGTTTCCTCTTTCAATACATGATCACTCTCAACTTTGCTCAAGCGCTCTTTCAATACATTCATGTCAACAAGAGAGCGTTTACATTCTTGAACTTCATTCTCAAGATGCATCAAGCGTGTTGTTTGCATTTCAAGAACCTTCTTGAGGCGCTCATTCTCCACAACGAGAACTCTTAAAGTACCATTCTCCATTGCAAGTGCGCGCAACTCTTCACCTTGTTTGTTGACGGTTTCTTGTAACGAGATCAAGTAAGCCATGATCATTGCTTCCGTTGTTGTAGATGATGTGGTTGGATTAGCATCCAAATTCCTTGGAGATTTTGCATCATTCTCCATGGTGAGTGTGGCTTTTCCACCCTTGCGAGTTTTGTCTGACATTGCCTTCAAGTCGGCAACAAAAACGCAAAGTTTTGACAGTTTTTTCAGTTCTTAGATGCTGTTACAGCAAAGCCTTCCATTACACAGAAAAATTCTAACTTTACATCAATGCGTAGAGGGCTTCGTGCTCTTCGATTGAGGCTATAAATCACCTAAATCGGAGGTCGGATGAGCAAGTTATGGTCAAAAGAGTGAACTGCTGTCTACTAGGTCAAAAAACGGCTGAGAGAGAGAGAGAGAGAGAGAGAGAGAGAGAGAGAGAGAGAGAGAGAGAGAGAGAGAGAGAGAGAGAGGTGCTTAACGCAAGCTAATCAAACCCAAAGCTTTTTTTAATCCTTCTTACAAGTTATCCATTGCAAGCATTGTAGTCGTTGACTCTCCATTTTCCAACTTCTACACGCATTCCAAATTCTCGACCGTATGAGTACCAATTTAATTTCGCTTTAAAATCTCTATCCGTATTGCGAAACATTTTCTTTTCTCTAAAATTGGCAGGACCTACTGGGGCCGTTCCAAAGATTTCAAATCTAATTACTCTTGTTTTTTGAATGACTTACCTTGGCTTGGATTGTTTATAGTTAAAGAAAAGTTGTTTCCGACCAGAAGAGCACATACGTGCTTCAAAGCTGGAATAAATGTATGGAGTGATATGTTTTAGAATCATAGATTGAAGTCAGAAACTTTGTTGGAAAGAGAGTTTAACATAACAATAGTGAAGCTATATGGTGTATGGAAAGAGAGAAGTCTATACCGGCCAAAACACGCCTTCCCTCTAGAGGGTGCAAGTTAAAAAGTTCAACATATAAAATATCCCTAGAGATTTTCAAACAATTCAAATTTAAAGGAGGAGTTGAAGAGGAAGATTAACAAGAAGTTTAAGATTCAATGGAGCTCCAAGCAATGGACTTACAGGTTTAAATGCCTTTGGGCCTACCCAATAGCCAACAAACACAACACACTGATGTGGCTAATCATCCATCGGGGGGTTTGGAGTGGAGATAAGGTACTTAGAGCTAGAGTGAGTGATGGCACATGTCCTAGATGCAAAGCTAGTACCAAAGAAGTCTTTCACCTTTTCTTTAGCTCCAGGGACAACATCAAGTTCATTTCTCCCATTCAAAAAAGTTGTGCTCATATTTGCCTCAAGAATTTAGAAGTGCAGGATTTGCTGCTTGGAAATTGTAAGGGTGTGGACACTCCACTTTGGAACATCGAGAGGATATTTCTATTATGGCTTTTTTGGGCGTATAGTATTTTTATCAAATTCTCACATAGTTCCCAAAGCTTAGTTGTAATGCTACAACTTGATTTAGTCAAAGCAGTTTGTCAACTTGTGTGATGATATGTATGAAACCTTTGATCCTAACTCTTCTCAAGCTGATTTATGAAGGAGTTTGAGATGGCAACAATGGAGAGCCCACATCCCTACAATTTATATATGATCCGATAGGAAATTTTCCTTCATTCAATTACAGACAAAAAAATCTTCCAAAATCCTTAACCTGATTTTCTCCCCTTATGATACGATTGTGCACAATCATACCAAGAACAAGTTCATTGCTCCACCAATAGGAGAATATTTGGAGATAGTATTGAAAATTAGGAATTTTAGCAACAAGTGATAAAATCACGAGGCCTACTTCCAATGATAAATCACCATGCAAGGTGCAAATAATGAGAGAGTATATGTGATTCATTTTGAAACCTAGCTTTTTAAGGAGAGTTTGTCAAGATTTTAAGGGAAGGTTTGGAAAGGAAAGGCATGCAACTAGAACCATAGAGATCAATGATATTTGTGTTGATAGCACCAAACTTGCTCTCTTGAGCTGCATGTTTTAGTTTCTCGGTTGTTTAAAGATTTTGTCAAAACTCCAACAAAAATGGACACAAAAATCATTTCCATCTCAAGCTTGATCCACTTGAAAAGGCCACACGAAGATGGAAAGCCTACCAGTAAAGCCAAAATCTTAACAAGGAAAATAGGAATCCATTGTGATGAAGTACCCCAACAAGGATGACATGCTTGATGATGGCCTATTGATGGATGCCAAGGATCACCTTGTTGCAAGAGTTTATTGATGGATGCCAAGAATCACCTTGAGGCAAGGCTATGTTCTTTGCCTCTTGATCCATCTTTACTTGCACCCACACCAAAAAAAATAGGCTCTCTCCAAAGAGTATGCAAAGCTCCCATCTACATCACACTGCTCTCTCACGAGTATCTCATCTTCTATAAATTGTTGGAGCCCTCACAATCAATACCTATGCAATGAACTCTCTCCTTGTACCGGAAACATCATAAAAAGAGTCTTGAGGTAGGACTGATGAGTTGAGCTACTACCCCAATCATGGAACTCTGTGTGTGTGTGTGTGTATGCGAGAGACAGATAGAGATAGATAGATAGATAGATAGATAGATAGATAGAGAGAGAGAGAGAGAGAGAGAGAGAGAGAGAGAGAGAGAGAGAGAGAGAGAGAGAGAGAGAGAGAGAGAGAGAGAGAGAGAGAGCATTGGAAACAAAAAGAACTTGTTGTAGATGTGGCCGACATGGCTAGCTATGACTTGTGAAGGCCATCGACAACTTGAGCCATTTGTGCTTGTGCAACATGGCAATGGACCAAGGTGTTGTAGAAATGTCCCTTGCTCGGAGCCAAAGGATGTCAAAATTCATCACCACATGAAGCGTAAACATTCCCACAATAAAGACTTGTTGAAGTAGCCACTATGAGACAAGCTGATGTCAGTGATCTGTAAGTCAACAAGAGTAACAATGACAACTGGCAAAGACGAGCAATATGTAGGGGAGGGGGAGTAACATGACCAAAAGGCAGGCAGGCTGTGCTTGGGGCAGGAATGTTGGGTTGGTAGCATGGGGTGAAAAGTACAAGGAAGGTGCTGCACGAGGGGGTGGAGCATGGGGCAGCGAGAGGCAAGGAGAGTAGTGCAGGCTGCACAAGGGTGAGGGGCAGCGTGGTACCCCTCAACCTTTTGGGCAGTGTGGTGCCCAAAAGGGTGATCGGGGGTGCAAGCACATCAAACAACAGTTTGGGGGGGGGGGGGGGGGGGGGGGGGGGGGGGGGTAAAAACAGGGTTAAGCAGAGGTGCAAGAGCTTGTATGATAGAGGTGCATGGAGAGACATTGGTCAAGTAGCTATTAATAATGGATGATAATGGTGCATGCCTCAATTCTGCACAAGATCATTCATGCAGAGATCAATGCATCACTGATGGTGCTTGAGGCCTTGTTTCAAGCAGTGACCTTCCTCCATTCCCTCAAGATAGATACTCACACGACTAGCATTGGCCTCATCCATGCAGCAACAATTACTAGCTGAGGATGATAGGCATTGATGGTATGCCCATATGAGCACTTGGATGAGCCTACATAACATGCATATTGATGAGCTACCTCTGTTTGCACCCAATCTAGATTGCCCTACACTTGAGCTCAAAGGATCAGACCAAAACAAGATCATCGGAGCTGACATATTAAGGGGAGACATAGAGTTTACGTGGATCAAACTCACTCTTCCCCATGGCACGAGGATGGTGCAAAATCATAGCGATTTTCTCTAACTCTATCAAGATGACTTCATTTTCGTCCACTGCCTCTTGTGTCAATCAAAACCTCCTATTCCTCGTCCGTTCCTACATAGACACGACTGCCCCTTATGTCACTTTCCTATTGTAGTTGCAACTCTTTGGTCTCTTGACAATGGGCACCCGCTTCCCCTCGATTCTGGCTGCCAATGGTGTTCACAGTCATCATCATCCTTCTTCCATGTTGTTATGCCTATCGCCATCACGTTCGCCCATTTTCACTCTCAAACCTTGCACACAAAAGAGAGAGAGAGAGAGAGAGAGAGAGAGAGAGAGAGAGAGAGAGAGAGAGAGAGAGAGAGAGAGAGAGAGAGAGAGTCTTTGCCCTACCCACTTCCAGTAGCGAGATTCACACACACACACACACACACACACACACACACACACACACACACACACACACACACACACACACACACACACACAGAGAAAGAGAATTGCCTACGGAGCTGTGTGTGTGTGAGACACAGAGAGAGAGCCACACAAATATCTGAGGACGTGTGGAAATAGAATTAAAGAGAGAGACACATTTTTTTGGCTTATATTTCATTATGTAATCCCAAACCGCATCTCGTTAGATACTTCATAAGGATACCCAGAAAAACGTTTGAGGCACCTACTTTTAGTCCACTCATACACATTGGATCTTTGATCTTTCACATTTTTTAACAACCCACCACTACCACTCATGACTCTTTCTTCAACAACCCACCACTAGCACTCATGACTCTTTCTTGAATGTTAGAGTGCACTCACCAATCAAACATTTTTATTCTTTCTTTTATTTTTTTAATGAGATTTTTCACTATAAAAAAGGGAACACATCACTATGGCCTTAGCCCTTTGGGCACCCAAAAAGGGAACACATCACTATGGCCAAAAAGGGTACTCAACTCTATAGCCCATGCCCTTTGGGCACCCAAAAAGGAGAAACATATGTATATGTACTTGAAAGCACACAACAAAAATAAGTTTTGTTTTGGAGTCCTCAGGAGGGTCCCTCTTCCTAGATGTAAGTAGGGAACTCTTCTACATTAAGTTGTATGATGCATTCTCTATTATCTACCCATGAATTTCTTTATGGCTTGAGGTTGCTCCTTAGTTTACTTTTTTTAAGATTATTTTAATATAAAAATACATCACCCACTCCATGCTACTCTTTTGAAGCAAACACGTGGGTGATAGGGTAAAGGAGTCAATTTTGAGATGGGTCTAAGCTTTGGAAAACCTCAAATATTGACTTTTTTTTGTTTGCAAAACTCACAAATTGTGAGTGTTTGTTAGTTACAAAGAGTAAATTACAAAGCAACCTCAAGCTCATGCTTAGCCTTGAGGGATAGAAGGTTACATCAGAACTTAGTCAGCCATACCAAGCCCTTACACTACATGGCTCGATCAGATGGTCAGAGTCACGCCCTAATCCAATCATCTGAGTTATACCTTTTACTTACCGCACATATTAACTCCTTACTTTCTTGTATGATCTCGGAGAAGCTAGCCACATAGAGGTCGCTATGGAATACATGGCAATTCCTGGCCTCCCAAATACTGCTGAAGAAACAATATCTAACAATTTCAGTACAAATAAGTAGTGCAAAACTTCAAAACTGTTTTCCATCGAGACACAAATCTTTCTTGAAAAACCCTATCTTCCACGTTCTTTGTATTCATTTGCACACTTTTCCTGCTAGGCCTCTAATATCTGGGCATTCTATGAACAGGTGGGTGAGGTTTTCACTAGCCATTTTGTACCTTGAACATCTGTCCGACCCAATACCGCATGCTTGCATCTTGACACATGTTGGCAAGGCCCCCCAAAGAACCTTCCACAAAAATATCTTCATAAAACTAGGCCATTGTAGATTCCAGATGTTCTTCATGACCTCCACCCATCTAGCCTCCATCCATTTCTTTTTCCACTGCTTGTTCAATGGGATAAACCAATCCACCTCCTATATTAACACTTGTTAAATTCCCTTGGTATGAGGTTTAAAGACATGGCTACTGAAAGGCCATTCCAAGATTTCCACTCAAAAGTAGATACACAGATCGGCATCACAAATTTGGCAATGCCTTCTAAAATATTGACTTTTCTTGAATTGGGCATTTAAATTAAATCAAAGACAACTATCAATCTTGTTACTACCTAATTCATCTTTTCACGAGCAATATGATGCAATTTTTACATTTCCAAATTGACCAAATTTGTAAAATCCCTCCCTAAATGCCTCTAAACACGATCCTCTACCCTTATCTTTAGCCTTGATCTTCATCCTTAGTTGGCATTCATATAGATAAATGTTCAAATGTGGAATGGTAATATAGGGATAGTGATGTCTTTGATCACAATTAAATCACCAAAGCATAATCGGACAAGAAAGTGGAAAAACACTGCATGACCAAACAAGAAACAAAAATTGGGGGCCTTGGACCCTTCATTTGGTGTCACATTTCATGATGTGTGTGTACTTTTGTGTGTGTGTGTGTGTGTGTGTGTGCACGCGGATGCGCGCGAGAGAGAGAGAGAGAGAGAGAGAGAGAGAGAGAGAGAGAGAGAGAGAGAGAGAGAGAGAGAGAGAGAGAGAGAGAGAGAGAGAACATCCAAAATACCATAGTGTCCATAATGCATCCATAATTGAATAAAGGAATCTTGATCAGAAAATGGAGAAAGATTTTGGGAAACAAAAACCAAAAAAAGAGAAATTTACAATGTGGACCTTCATCTTCATTTTATGCTAAAAATTCCATATTTCTTGTGTTCTAGCCTCTTTGGATCTCTGTCACAATTGTGAGTAGAGATGCTATATTAACATAGCAAAGGGGCAACATTTCCAAAATGGGACCATACAATTATGACACAAGAGATCGTGGATTTTGCTAATGTAGGATGATCCTGGATGGAAATTAATACATAGCTTCACACGGATTTTCACATGACAATACTGAGTGCATGTATTAGAAATCCAAAAGAAATATAGAAGGCAACCTCAAGCTTGTGTCAAGCTTGTAGGGATTGAAGTTTACATCCAGGAGATACAAAGCCTCAAACCGAGGCTAACCATAATCTACCAGCACTTATTCACCACAGTTGGTTCTGACGGCAATAGAAAACTTATTCCACTTGTCTAAACTCTGCCTTTTTCCAACTGCACAGATCTTATCCCTGCTCTCTTGGATGATCTCTAAGAATTTAATTGAAGAGAGGTCCCTATCAACCACAAAAGAGTTCTTGGCCTTCCAAATATGATGAAAGAAGCAAAATCTAGCAATTTGAGTACATATTAAAAGTTCTTGGCTTCACATCCTCTTCCCTCCTAGAAACAAATCATTCTTGAAGAACCCTATCTTCCAAGTCCTTTGGATCCACTTGTAGATCTTACTTGCTAGGCCTCTAATCACCAAGCACTCTTCAAAAAGGTGGGCTTTGTCTTCACTAGTTGTTCTATACCCCGAGCACCTATGGAAGTCGATAACACACTCTTGGATCTTGATGCCTGTCGGTAGGGTCCCCCATAGCACCTTTTGCAAAAAGATCTTCATTGACTAAGGCCACTATGGGTTCCATATGTTTCTTGCTATCACCACCCACCCAAGATTTTGGCCATTGTTTACCTTATTGCTTGTTGAGGGGGTCAAATCAATCAACCTTGTGCATTAAATCATGGTATATACCCTTGGCATACCGTTTAAAGGAATGGCTACTCTTGGGCCATCGCCAGGTCCACTCAAAATTGGATTTGTAGATAGGCATCAAGATATAAACCAACCCTTCTACAGCTCTATTGACCATTAGTTTCTTAGTGCCATTGAGGTGAAACTGGGTAGCCAACAGGTTTGTCTCTTCCTAGCTCTTATTATTGGCGTCCCAGAAGTGGGTCAGTCGTTGGAGACATTTTCTATTCACATCTCTGGCAACCTCTCAGGATTCAAAAGTACGCTAGAATTTGTAGAGAGCCAAGGGGACTGATGTGTTAAGGAGCTTTGGAAGTATTTGGTTATCTCGCTCAACTCCAATGCCTCTATTGCTCTATTGCACGTACCCACCAGCTCGCCTGCTGTGCCACCTAGTCTCAAGTTAGACCACCTTGGGGCTAATAGTTTGTCGTGAACCTCTATCCCTTTTTGATGACCACCTTTAGAGCAAAGATTTTCCTTGTCCATCATATCCTTGGTCATAGTAGCCCATGCCTAGTCTTGTTTTGCAATCAAGACCACAGATTTGGCACATAAGGCTCAACATGAACAATAGGGTTAATAATCCCAAGCCCACCTTGTTCCACTAGTTGAGCGACTGCCTCCCATTTATCCCATTTCCATGACGTCATCTTCAGTGGTGTTACTTTTCCATAAGAATCTTTTCACTAGTTTTATGAACTCTTTCTAGTTACATTTGGCTATCTTGAGGAGCAGGCTAGTGAAGGCAATGTACAAGAACATAAAAAAATTGATCACTTTTACTCGAGTCAAGAAGGGAAGTCGCACATACTCCCACCTTCTCATTTTACACCCGACCTTTTCCATGATCCACTCGAATCTTCACTTGTGCATTATGTCCATCCCTAAGGGGGTTTCTAGATGTCGTAATATTTTCCTTTCGGTACAATCTCTCTTATCCATAAAGATGGGTCAAATGAGTCATTTTCAGACATGGTGATCAACCTTGACTTCTCAATATTGCACTTTGACTCCGAGGCTACGGAAAACGTTTGCACAATCTCTAGGGCATTCTTGACTACTACTTGTGTAATGGAAATGGCCTATGAACTTTGAGAATAGTGGAATTAGGAATTAGAGTGAGAATTTTTGTGAGATTACATTGAGAACATAGGGGGTGAACTTAATTGATGGTAGCAACATAAACATAGTACTTAATTAACTTGGCATGAACAATACTTTTGCAAGAGAGAGATTTTTAGAGAACATGTTCGGATTTACTTGGAGCCGGTCCCCCCTCCAAAAGGTGTTTGTAGTATAGATTCTCCCATCAAGAGAGACTTGTTACAATACAATCTTTGTGTTCCTTGTGACCTTGGTGATGCTATGAAGATGGAAAGTTTCATGAGCTAGTGGGAAATGCGGGTAGGGAAGAGGAAGAAGAATCATCCATAGGAGAAAGAAATAGTTCCTCACTTATCATCACTCTTCTTGCTTAGCATAGCATAATGGAATAGTAATGAAGATGAAGAAGATGGCAAGCTTAAGCATTGAAGCATGGCTCTTGGTTGGAGTTGTATTCTATAGCCAAGAGTGTTGGTGTAGTCTCTCAACTTCTCCACAAACTTGGAGAAGGAGATGGAGCTCTTGCACTTTGCACTTTACACAATGAGAGAATGTGTGTGTGTGTGTGTGTGTGAGAGAGAGAGAGAGAGAGAGAGAGAGAGTATACCCCCCTCTCATGCTTGGTCCACACCTCTCTCTCTCTCTCTCTAGTAATATTTAATTATATCATTTGGGACATGTCTCTTCTTTTTCCTCTTTGAGAGAAAGAACTTAATTATTTATTTTTATGCGTCTAAATTCTCATTGGACCCCTTTAAAGACTATCCAATCAGATTCAAGCACATCATGAGGGTCACATGTGGAGAATTTTGCCATGTGTCTTTTATGCTTCTTAAGTCATTTGGTTTGAATCGAACACTTCAAAGCACTTAGTCAATCAAGCATGGAAAGCCTCTTGAGAGTTTATCTTTGAATTGAACACTTCCATAACCTTAGTCATTTTAAACATAGAAATCACCTCAAGCTTTGGGCAAGGTTCCCACAAACACTTTAAGCACTATAGTTAGCAAGCCGACAAGCACCTCATGTTTGGGTAGGGTTACCACCTCAAGGTCAGCCCTAGCTTGCCTAAGGTCATTGCTTAAGGTCAAAGGGCTTTTTAACACTAACTTTTGGAGGTCTTTAATGAAGCTAACCCTAAGGTCTTTAAGCTTCATTAGGTAGCATTGCTCTTTAACATACCACCTCTCATTTGGACCCGTTTAACCTTGGCCCCGTGTTGAGACAAAACCCTAAGCACATGTCTATATTCTAACCCTTGTTTCCGTTTATTCTCCCACATTAAATGATTAGTTTAATATGGGATAATCATTTGGGTTGGTTAGATAATATATTTTATGACAACCTGAGGGCAAGATTTCAGGAACAAGAGGGAGTCGTCTATGAACAACTTTACTATAGCACCTGGTTGTTGCCAGGTAAGGTCAACCCTTGAATTTTCCCTTGTACAACACTAGCTGCAAGCAAAGTGACCAGGGGATGCAAGCCGATGGCAAATAGCAAGGGGACTAGAGGGTACCCTTGCTTGATAGATCTTTTGACTTTGAAGGAGCCCACAATTCTCCTATTGAACAAGAGCTCAAATTGGCTTACTAGCGCCCAGAGTGTGCACCAATCAACAAAACCACAACCCAAAGCCAAGTGATTCCATGACATCTTCAATGAAGGACCAGGTAATCTTGTCATATGTCTTGTCCATGAGCTATAGGAGAATGCACTCTTGCTTGGTGAAGACTGCATATTTGTGTTGGACTTAAGGTTCTAGGAAAAAACACAAAGCTTGGAGAAGATGAAGGAAGCTCAAGGCACACAACAGAGAGAGTTTTACTTAGTGTGCAATTAAAAGATGGATAGCCCTAGAATGATGGGCGTATATACAATGCACAGGAGGAGGAAAAACCTCTTGGTGAGGGAAAAAATGCCCCGACAGTCCTAAGTGTGTTCACACATATCACTACCACATGTATATGTAACAAATCCCCTTGGGAGTGATGCGGTGAATGAGAGCTGGCACATAGAGTAAAGGGAAGTGCCATGTCTTTAGGACATGATAAGTCCACAAAGGGGAGTAAGCCAAAAGCTTTGTGAAAGGCTTCAAAATTCTCACGAGATAATGCCTTTGTGAAAGGGTCTGCAAGGTTGTCCTGTGTTGGCACATAAGCCAAGCTGATCTCTCCTGCTAAGGGCCTCTCCCTCACATAGTGGTAATGCACCTCAATGTGCTTTGTGTGACCATGAAAAATTGGGTTCCTTGCAACTACCAATGCACTCTGTCTGTCAGTGTAGATAGTGTTGGCAGGTCATGTCCAACACCCAAATCAACCATAAGGCGTCTGAGCCATACACACTCAACCATAGCTGTGAAGACTGCCTTGTACTCAACCTCACAACTAGAAGTGGCCATAGTAGGTTGCTTCTTGCTCAACCATGATATACATGAACTGCCAAGAATGAAACAAAAACCACTTGTGGACACTCGCGTGTCAAAACAACCAGCCCAATCTGAGTCCAAAAAAGCATGTAAGTCTGGCGGTAATGATCCCCCCTTGGGATAAAACAAGCCAAGATATAAAGTGCCACTCAAGTAGCAAAAAATCCTCTTGACAACCTCAATCTCACCATCTGGCTTGTGTTTCAACTTGTAAACCCACTTCATACCAATGGCCTTTTTGCCAGGAGGCAAATCACATAAAGTCCATGTGTCATTTTCTATAAGTGCATCATATACAGATTGCATGGTAGCTATCCAATTTTCTAAATTCTGTGCTTACTCAAAAGACAGAGGTTCCTCAACATCATGTAAGCTAGACACATCCAAGACATAACAATCTGGTGCATAAGATGCATGGCAAGAACATGAATGAGTATGACAAAGGTGCATTCAATTTACTATCACGCAAAGTATGCACCAGCCATTTTGGCATACCTCTAGCGTGCTTGTTCTCAGTACTTTCCTCATCAAGTACGTCATGTACATCTGCATCAGTAATAGGCTGCTCTTTAACATTTTCAAAAACCCTCGTAGTTTGTATGTTTTCCTCATTGGAAGTCGCATTCAAACTTCCACCACCAAACAGAGGCAACAAAGTGTCATAAACGTCCTGTGAGCTGACATTATTGTCTCTAGTACATGACAACAAGGACTGCACAAAATCTTCCATAAACATAACATCTTGTGAGATCAAGATACGCTTTGTTTGCGGATGATACAACATGTAGCCTTTGCTTTCAGCACTATAACCAACAAAAATACATTTGACAACGTTATCATCCAATTTTTTGTGTTGTGTTTGTGGCACCAAAGCATATGCCAAACAACCAAAAACACGCATGTGCTCAATAGAAGGCTTTCTATCATACCATGCTTCATATGGAGTAATAGACTGCAAGGCTTTCATAGGACACCTGTTAAGTACATAAGTGGCACACATGATGGCCTCAAGCCAAAACAAATGCAGCAAAGCTTGAATTTTGACCATACATTGTGCCATTTTTATAAGTGATCTATTTTTCCTCTCAGCAACACCATTTTGATGAGGTGTATAAGACACTTTATATTGGTGTTTTATCCCACGACTAGACAAAAATGCATTAAATTCATGAGACATGTACTCCCCCCCTTGATCAGAATGGAGGGTGCCTATAGTATACTTCGAGACATTTTCAGCCATAGCCAAAAATTGTTTGAAGCACATAAACACTTCGGAATTAAGCGGATATACCCATGTATGCTTGGAGTAATAATCAATGAAAGTCACGAAGTAAAGGTAATTGCCCAAGGACGGAGTTTGCATGGGCCCATAAACATCACTATGCACAAGGTGCAATCTGCATGTGGCCCTAACTGAACCATCCTTTGGAAGCTTCAAACGCTGCATCTTACCCCATGTACAACCTTCACAAACATGTCTGAGAGGTGCTTCAAGAGGCGGTAAAGAAGCAACCATACCAAATTTTTGCAAATGCAGCGAACTGGTAAAATTCAGATTGTCCACAACGTGCATGCCAAAGTTTTGCATCTGAAATAACCTTAGAATTTTGCAACTGCATTTGAAAAATTCTGACGACACTTGTCACACAAGGTGAGCTTATACAGCCCCCGACATAAAATGCCAGATGCAATGATTTCATCACCAAAACTGAGATCATGTACAATACATCTGTCATCCACAAATTTGACTACAAGTCCAAGTCTAACAAGTGCATATACAGACAAAAGATTCTTCTTGATCGCAGGTACATAAAGTGCATCAACAAGTGTAAAAGAACACTCTCTATAGAACACTAGCTTCTTCCCCAATGCCTGCTTTCTTTTGCTACGAGAATCCAAGTGATGCTCCTAGATGGCCCAACAATTAACATCCTCCCAAAAGAGGGTGTTCTTCTTCTAGGTCTTCAATCCCTTCATGCTCCAAGATTGGATCGCAAGATCATTCATCATTTGGGATAAGGGAACATAATTTCCCGCCTCAAGGAACTCTTATTGTTGTCCTCATCCATTGG
This sequence comes from Adiantum capillus-veneris, assembly GCF_014529385.1. Lineage (NCBI taxonomy): Eukaryota > Viridiplantae > Streptophyta > Polypodiopsida > Polypodiales > Pteridaceae > Adiantum > Adiantum capillus-veneris. The sequence goes on along the minus strand of NC_140934.1, from coordinate 156,922,331 downwards.
CACCTGCCTAGATTTAGCTTAGGAGCTAGCCAACTTATTTGTCATAAAGTCCTTGGGGTCCATCTCTAGCAGTACCTTGAACAAGTCGTCGTATAAAAAAGGGGTTTTGAAACTGTTCGACGGGAATGCTTTTAGCTGTCCCATTTCTTGAGGTTGGGATTTGAAGCATTTGCAAGAGATGTGTGAAATTTGATGCCATCCTTTGTCTTTCTTCCTAAAGGTTGGTGAAAGCACGGTCTTTTGAACCACTTGAACCACTGAGGTGGTCGTTTTTTGTTGGGTGGTAGAAGAAAATCAATATCCTTGGGTATCCTTTCCACTACTTTGTATGACTTGTGAAACATGGAATTTCCTAATGGTTACAAGAGCCACACACACAAGAGAGTGACATAAAGGTCATCTAAATAAACCTTGGCCTTGAGATTTGGATCATGATACACCTGTGTGCTTGAAACAAACCTAACTTTTTAGTTTTATAAAACCTACAACTATAGAAGGAAGTAGGTTCCCTTCTATTGTCTTAATTGAAAGGTCGCTACATACTATACCATAGGGTAATTAGGTACAAGCACTGAAGTCAAATGACTTGACGGGCCCACTTGGCCCCAACTATTGAGTGATGATGGCAAGTGCATTTGGTATAGGCATTTTGACCACATCTCTACACGGTACAAAGATAATGGTTCCTTTTTTGCAGAGCTACACTAAGTTGCTACCCCAATTGTTGCATTTATCTTGGAATCTAATTTAATTTGAAGTTGGCACCCTAATCATTGCATTTTGGCTTGGTTTCTAAGTTACCTTTTTGGCTCAAATCTTTCTAAAGTGCTATAGGTTTCTCCTTTTTGGCACGTGTTTGCATTGTGTGTGGGTATGTTTACATTGTGTGTGCATTGTGAATTATGCGTGTTTTATGTGTGATGAATGCATTTTGGAAGTGTTGTGTTTGGGTAATCTGTGCATTATGTGTTGGTTAACCAAGCACATGAGTGCATTGTGTACATTATGTGTGTGTGGTTTTTATGTGCAAACATTGTGGTGCATAAAAATCAAACCTGCTCAAGAGCTATTTTTCTAGGATTCCCTTTTGTGACCCAAAACAAAAATGAAAACCCCTAATATGTGAAATGCATAATGAGGTGCATTACATGTGTATGTGTGCAATGATATGAGTGGTTGTGCAAGTAAGGTTTGAGAGAGAGAGAGAGAGAGAGAGAGAGAGAGAGAGAGAGAGCATTGAAGAGTGAGTCACCATTGTTGCGCCAACATCACCACACATTTAGTCATCCCCTAGGGAGGATGGTTGTGATTCTTTTGTTTCCTACAATAGGCCTTCTTTATTTGTGTGTGTGTATGTGTGAACATGTGCATGCGCAAATCTTGATTGGGACATGCTAGGGAGAAGAGCTTGTGACAAAAAGGGTTTGAAGAAACCTCACTGTGCTACAATAAAAATATATTTTTATTTAAAAATATCAATTTTATAGCGGATATTATCGTGCCTATACCCGCTTTTTAAAAATCCCCAAAACTTAGCAATTCCAAAGAACATGTATTGGAGGCTTCGAACACTTGTAGCCATTTTTGGTTTACTTACGCTACATTTTTTATATCTAGGCATTCAGGTTCCTTATAAGTTCTAGATTATATCCATATGCTCATTTTTATGCTTTGGGTGATTGGACATATTTTATGCAACCATGTGTATAAAGATGAAAGTTAAGTCATTTTGAAAAGAGATTCTTTAGAGTAGAGATAGAGCTTGTGAAGGAGGTGGCTATGGAGGAGAACTTGACTACTCAATACACTACCATTGGAGCTCTAATACAAAGATAAGTCTCTTCATTCCTCTCTCTTGTTTGTTGATGTTAAATGGTACTTTGATTTAGTGTGTTAGGATTCTTTAATTTGTTATTAATCACTCTCTTGATTCTATAACTACTCTTATGTGTCATGATTAGACTGTGTGCGCTTGTGCTTGCATAAGATTAGGATATGATTAGAGTGGGTTTGTGCAAGTTTGAGCATGATATTGTTCTAATTAGTTCTTCTTGAGTATATTTTGTGTGTGCATGGCAAGTGATTAGTGGATTGATGAGAGATTAGCACCATTTTCCTTTAAATGTGAGATTGAGTGAGTGAGCTAAATTAAAATGCTTGTTAAGACCGGCTTATAGCCATGGAATCTAAAGTTAAATCTCGCTCATAGTTGTAGATTCTGATAGACCTAGAATGTATCCTAAGTACCTTACATCCCTATCTACTGAAGATCCTTGATGTCATAATGCATCCTGCTCGCTACCCTTGGCTGCTTGTCCATACTACTCATGCTGAGTGGCCAAGCCTTGGAAAAATCAATAAACATTTTGGTAAAAATTTTATACAAAGAGCCCTTCTGAGTGTGGCAAGCATGGGTTGTTTGTCTGCAAACCAAACTCAAGATCAAGTTTAAATGGAAAAGCTAACTTCCAAAGGATGTGTTTGGACATTTTTTATCATGTATAAGCTAGTGCCCAATCTTAGAATAATATACCATGTTCGAGATTCACATAAGTACGTATTCAATAATCATTGCAACAAATAGAAATCTCAAAAACCTCTTTTACAAGTCCTGTAAAATAAACCCATATGTGGAGTAAGAAAACCAAGAAATCATAAATGCCCAAATCTGACGGTTGGGAACATAGACAACATGATGCCTTGCATGTCCTTCCCTAATAAAGCCTTGAAATCATGTGCTTTTGAACTCAAGGCTTGAATTTCATTGCCATATATGACCATATTTGTCTTGCTCCTTGTCGAGGGTGACCCATCATTCTAGAACCATATTTTTCCAAAGTCACGGCCCTTGTTGAGGTCGTATCATGTTAGAAGCCATGTGTAGAGTCGTGTTGAGGACCTTGCCAAGATTGTTACTTTTGCTGGATGATATGGTCTTGCGAAAACTATGGTTAGAACCATGTCAAGTGTCGTTTCTTATCGCAACATGCTCATTCAAAATGCTCCAAAACTAAAGATGTAGTAAGCGTGCTCAATCATGCTCCTTCCAAATTCTTTTTGGGTTCTCACAATTTTTTGCAGGTTGCAGAACATGTTGACTATCAGAGCTTCAAAGGTTGCACGCCTTGGTGCTTGCAAATATTGGCATTATATGCCTCGAGGATCAAGAAAGAGTTTTTTGCATGGGAAGAGCCTCTTAATTCTCAAATTTTTGTGCGTTCACAACTTGAATCATTATGAAATCAAGCTTCTTCCATGGCGTGTAGAGAGCATGCAATGAGCGAGGCAGGAATTTGATGAAGACTATGTCTGTGGTCATCCTTTGTAGACATTGCAACATCGGTTTTTCCTCCTTGTCCCCTCGCAAACCCACCTAGATCACTTGCAGTGCTTCTCGTGAAGGTGCTCACATCCTCCTCTCATCTATAAGAGACGTTTCTCACACTGCTCCCTTGAATTTCTCCCCCAAGCTCCTCGGCCCCCCTCTCATTTTCCTGATATGCAAACATACCCTCCCCAAGAGCATGCCTAGGATCTGATACTAGTAAAAGGCCAATGGTGACTAAAACTTGCTCTTATCCTCCTAACACCTCTCTATATAGCCCTTGGCCTAGAGACCCCCAACCTTCATGCTTAGCCTAGGGCGATGCCCCACTAGTTCTACCATTGCCCTTACACAACCTGTAAGCAAGATCTTCGTAGAATTTCAAATGATGATTAGAGGTGAACGAAGACCATAGTAATCAGCACTAGTAAGTTCTCCATCTCCATAGAATTTCTCACATAATTAACCTCTTCTTTTCATTATCAACAACATCAGTTCCTCCCACTTGCCCTCTGATTGTCTTTGGTGGACAGAAAAAAAAGGTCTAAACTTGACTCAATGTCTATGGTGCATTTGAATAAGTCTTGAGCATGGCTTAAAAGGCTATGGTACTTTTTTAAAAACACTACCTCCTCCCACTTTCACTCTGATTGTCTTTGGTGAGCATTAAAAAAGGTCTAAGCTAGAAGCTAAAATTGACCTGGTCGACTATCATATGGACAAAATCAAGAAAGCCAGGATGTTGTCCAAGTAAACATACCTCCAACCCGAGGCGAACAATCAAGGGAATTTTTTTAGAGCCCTAAAACTCAAGAGAGGTCAAGGCCTAGTTCACTCTCTCTCGGATGGGGAGGGAATGAAGTAAAGGACCAAGATGAAATGGCAAAGCTGATGCTCGATCACCTCTGTCAAATCATAGGTGTGCCTGAGGTCCATTCTATGGAGGTGGATGAAGCCAGGAGTAGTCTCTTAGGAAGTATCAAGGGAATGGTTTCAGACTCCAAAGCCATTCTCCTAGAGAAAGACTTTATTGAGGAGGAATGCTGCCTTGCGTTGAAGGCTCTATGTAAAGAGAAGTCCCTTGGGTGGGATGGGTTGATTGTAAAATTTTTCATTGAATTCCGGGACGGTTTCCAAGTTCCCATTACAAAAATGGTCGACCAAGCGTTGTGTAATGGAACCCTAGATTCAAGTATCAAAAGGGGACTCATTAAACCAATCCCTAAGAAAATATGTTACTCTTAGTTGAAGCATTGTTGACCTATAACCATGATGACTGTGATTAGAAGATCATCCCCAAGACAATTGCCCTCAGGTTGCCTACCATTGTTGTTAGAGCCATTAGTCCACATTAGCACGGGTTCATTAAAGGAATATCAATTTATGATAACATCTTGGTGGCCATGGTTAGAATTGAATACACTTCACTAACCAATCAAGATTGTATCCTGCTTCAACTTAATCTTGATAAGGCTTATGGTAGGACAAATTGGTCATCATTGAGGAGGCCATGAAATGTTTGGGCTTTGGGCCTCGACTGTGCCGACTTGTTCGCACTCTCAGTGCTGGAATCCACTTTGAGCTACTCTTTAATGATAAATTGTGGGTGCTTTTGAGGTCAAAAGATCAATCAAGCACGGTTGCCGGCTCACCTCAATGTTGTTTGCTATAGGCTCGCATCCTTTGGTGACCATGGTGGAAGCTAGTTCCGCAAAAGGGGAGACCCAAGGGCTGGCCTTGCCGAACAAGGATTGGCTCTTGGTTGAGCTGTTCATGTGCTGCTGATTTGTACACAAGTTGTCAGATTCTACCATTTCAAGCAAATTTGGAAGGCCAAGAATGGTCGAGTCTTTGAGAATGATCTCTCTTGTGCCTGCTTCTTGGAGATCATGCAAGAAAGTAAAGAACTAGTCACTTCATTTGGTAAAACCAAGGACCCCGATGAATGAAATGGGGTTGTCAATGCCATGTCGGTAAGCTAGGGATAGCCTGGGTCATTTGTGTGCATTTTAAATCCCCCCTTATATCATCGTGATCCTATGGATGCCTTGGCTTGGATTGTGAGCAAGGCCAGTCTTGTAATTGCTTGATTTCCTTAATATAACATCACTCACTCTTGTGAGTTTTGAAAAAAGAAAAGAAAAAAAGGTCTAAGCTTAGGTTTTGATACTTCAAACATGTTTGGAGGGCAAGAAATCATTGGATCTTGAAGAACACCATGGAGACATCTAAGTTCATTGAGATAATCCAAGAAAGCACGGGGACGATCATCATTGGGAAACAGATAAACTTTGATGAGTGGAGTAGGGTCATGTGTGCCGCAAGGACTTACTTGCATGATAAAGGTGTGGGCTTATCCTTTGGCATGGGGCTCCCCTATCAGTCGGTGTATCTTCGATCCTTTGAGGGTGTCATGGCTCATCACGAGCATGGTAAGATTTTATAATTTTTTGGTTATGCTAATATAATCTACTCTCCCTTGTGAATTTTGCAAGAAAAAAAAAACCATCCTTGATGCATAGCAAGGGTGGATTTTTTATGAGCATCCTTGCTCGTCATATTGCAAAGATCTTATAAACTTTTTGGTATTTTTACTTGGAGCTCACATTGTCACTCATAAAACATTAACTGTGCAAAATACCCAAAACATGTAAAAAGCTCAATAAAAAGCAACCTTGCATAGTCGGGAAGCATGTTGCTAACCCATTCTAGAGGGAAGTCACCAGAAAGATCAATAACAAAGGACACAATGGACTTGGCTAGTTTGGGATAGCAACAGTAGAAAATGGAAAGGATCAAACCAACTAGCCTCCCAATTCTACCTCTATGGGAATGAAAGGTTACGAGCCATTAGGGATGTAGGATAGCTTGGCAGTTGGTGGCTGCCTCCCCCCCTTAACCAGCAATGTAGCAAGCAATGGCCGGAATCGAGATGGGTGGCAATTGCGTAGAACACTTGGTGCCCACATTGGCCACTTGGGATGAAGGTCCTCCTTTGGATGACGGTTCTATGGGGCCTTCTAGAGTAAAGGTCCTTGCCAGAGGTATTGGTCCTGATAGATGCTCGCAATGCAGAAAGGCTAGTGAGGACATCTCTCAATTCAAGGAGCGTCCGGCAATATGTGGCTTGACAGGGAGAATTTATAAGTGGGTTCAAAAGATCTAGAACATAGGCTTCTTCAAGAATGATCTTTTCTTGGGAGGGAAGGTGTTCAAGAGCCAACTGGTTCTCATCGGCACACAAACAATCAAATTCTGCTACTTCGAACACATGTGAAAGGCAAGGAATTGTTGGATATTCGAGAATGCCATGAAAATAACTAAATTCACAAAGATTGTGCAAGACAATAGGAAAACATTTGTCACCATTGGGGGGTGGATGAACTCTAATTGGTGGAACAAAGCAATTGGTGTCGTTATGACCGATTGAGTGGAATATGGCCATTGGCGTTGTTATGGCCAATTAGTAATTCATGTTCAACCAAGCTTATCACGTATGTCTCTTTAAGTGTCGTGGGGTGACTCTCGTGATGTATCCATGGTTGTTGGGAGATGGCATGGCTCGGCACGAGCATGACTTTAATTTGTAATTTCATGGTTTTGTTCATACAATTCACTAACCATTGTGAGTTTTACCCAAAGAAAAAAGAAAAAAAGCTAAGCTTGACTCAATGTCTATGGTGCATTTGAATACGTCTTGTGCTACGCATGGCTCAAACTTTAACTTCTTCCACTTGTTTAGTCACGTGAACTTTTTTTTTCCCAATCTCACTATTGTGAGGGTATATATATATATATATATATATATATATATATATATATATATATTACGAAAACAAAAGAAGTTACAGTGTAAGCCATGCTCCATCTGAGCCATGGCATCAACTAGCAACCAAGTCACCAAGACACAAACTAATACATCAACTGACAAAGGGTGCCACCCTGACACCTTGCACCAACAACAAGAGTGACATAGAATGGCTTAGGGTTGCCACCAAAAGGAGAGAGCCTTGCCACAACACACCCTTTGACTGCCAAGCCGAGACAAGAGGAATCCCGTTGAAAACGAGACACAATAAAAAGCACTTTTTCCTTGCCTTTCTTTTAAACAGACTCGCAGTGTTAGCGGTAGCCCCCAAAACCTTAACAATATGGCCAATGAGGTATAGTTTTTGGATCTGCACACCATTTTCCTTAACTGGCTACAAGCAACTTCTACCTTGGGGCAGTTCCTAACATAATGCCCAATTCTCTGATAGTTGTGACAAGCATTGGGAAAAGAAGCAAAGGCCATCTCTGACGATGTGCACCAAAGTCTCCCATGTTGAGATCTAAGTATTTAGGTATGGGCTTGCTCATATCCCACAAAATACATGCTTAAACATCCAAATCGGTTTGACATGCTGCATCTTGGGAATAAAAAGGACCCGGCCCATAAGCTTGGTAATAGTGTCCACATGGCCTTAGAGCCATAGAGAAAGGCTCTTCAGTGTGACCCACACCGGACAAAAGTTCATAAACTCTTCATTCGGACAAAATTTCGATGTCCATGGCACTGTGTACGCAAAGTATGATGCTCCCTAGATCCCTCCTCTAATAACCAAGTCCTGCACCGTATGCTCAGAGAGACACTCTGCCACATAGAACCCTTTGCTAACCAATGTGAAGTGGCAAATAACATTTTTGTTTTCACCGCCGTTGCCACCCAATCCCATAAACCTTGGGTAGACATTCACCAACCCATAAAGTAGAGGATCACCAAGTGAGCACAACATGTCTCTAGGCCCTGCAATGCAAACTCTTGATTGAAGTCAACTTGCAATATGAATCCATCTTCAACCTTGTTATGTCTAAAAATGTTCACCCCATGTGAAATATCCATCGTCACGGTGCGCACATCGAAGGATGACGGCTTCAAAACCTTCTCAAGCCTAGAGACATTAGCCACACCTTCATTCACTCTTTTTCTTCCCTTTGCTACAAACACGAAGTCCATTTCAATAGGCTTTCTCTGCCCTCCGAGTTCAACACCTCATCCAAGGAGTCGCTTTCGCTTTCGCTGTTGGGATTCATTCTCAACCAACCAATTCCAATGAATAGCGCACTAGCATGGCTTTTGAGAACACACAACAAAAGGTGACCAATGGAAAAAAAATGCTTATGATGTGGTCACACGAGGCTCAGTTATAAGTAACTTGTAACTGAGCCTCACCAAATATAGTTGTGTCAAAATAGGCATAGTAACAAATTTACAAGCATAGTAAAATTGAGCCGGCACAGCTACATGCGTGTGAACACAACGCAGGCTCAGTTATCTGTCCAAATAACTGAGCCTCATGTGACCATTGCCTTATAAAGTCTTCTAGCGTGCTTATAATCTCAAGATTCCCTAACAAGAGTAAATCAACACGCTAGGTAACTATCAAAGATAATAATCACGCTCCACAAAACCAAGAGCACCACCCTTAGTTCGTCAACTCTTGCCCTACATCTCAGACTGAAAGATGTACTCTTCTGTTTAGTATATGTGTTTATGTTGGTTTCTCACGTGGTTGTGGGTAATGAAGAGGTAAAGAAGGCATTTAAGCACGTGAAACAAATGGCTACCATAGACGCAATCAATGACACTACGTGTATTTTTTACTGTGTTGTTGCCCTGTCGAAATGAACAGAAACAACATTCTATAGAACAAGGAAACGGCGGGGGTACACCCATTTGAGAGTAGACAACAACATAAAAATTCAAACATATATCGACACCTACATTGAAGCAAACATTTTAAAAAGATCTGCATCAACACATGAATGAAAAATAACTAGATTCATAATCTACATAAATCAAAAGCAAAAAACTTGACACATAAAGTCTCTTGGAAACCGGATTTCATTATTAAGCATCAATGCAAATGGTCAATACATCATACATAGAGCAGTTACACAGCTTTGTCATCACCAACTTCAACATCCATTTCCACTTCGATCTGGCCTTCCGTTGTCAAGTCCTCTTCCACATCCCAAAACCAACATGGCCCTGAAACATAAGAGGCTTCTTTCCTAGATTGTAGCCTCCAATTGCTATGTACATATACCAAGTCATCAGCGATTTCATGCCGCAAAAGGTTGTGCTTGATGGAATGTATAAAACCATATGTCGACCAATTTGTCTCACATGCGGAAGCACTACATACCTGGGATAAAATCTTTATAGCCAATCTTTGAAGAAGGGGGGTATCTTCCCCATAGTTGTCCCACCAAGAAACTGCTGAAATCTTCTGCATGTCATCCAAAGCTTCAAGATCCCCAAAGCTCCCTTGCAATCCAATGTACATAGACAATTGTGCTTTTAGCCGTGTCTTTTCCATAGCACTCCTTCCCACTCTGTTGAGTGTGGCCTTCCATCCTTTCATTACCTCACCATCCTTGTTAGGTGACTTTGAAAACTACTTTGGATTTAATAGGAAAGCTGTTGCATGAAGAGGAGTATGCATCATCAACCACCGTGCTTGTATAAATTCATTCATCTACTGAAACATCTCTTCGCCATCCACCTCCTCTGCCAAAATCTCCTTGATCTTTTCTACCATCTGATCCATGCCTGCAAAAATTACACCCATGCATGCTTCATCCATGTCAACCATACACAACATTGCCATGATTGGCCAACACACCTTGACATACAACTCAATGTCCTCCCAAAAAGTAGACGACAAAATGCTCCTCTCTATCACTTTTGCATCTTTATTTTGACACTTCCAGGCATCCCAATCCTTGCATGTCACCAAGTGCTTCCAAGCAGTCTTAACCCTCACCAATCTATGCAGCATCATGAAATGTGAAGCAAAACGGGTATCTCCCGGTCTAATTAGCTTGAGATTGGAGTGCTTACCAAACATGGCTCATGCTGCATCATGATTTGTGATGAACTGTTGAACTTCCTTTCCCTTTGTTAGAGGCTGCTCCAACCACTTGATTGCCATCAAATCCTTCAAAAGCAAGTTCAGACAATGCGTTGCACAAGGAGTTCAAAAGATATGCTTGTACTCTCCCTCCACAATCTATCCTGCAAGCTTGCAATTTGCCGCATTATCCGTGATAACCTGCAAAACGTGATCAACACCAACCTCTTTGATAACTTTCTTAAGTGCATCTGCTATAAACTCCCGAGCCTCTTAGAACTGCCACTAGTATCAATGGAGCCCTTGAATACTATTCCTCTTGGACTGGACCCACAAAATGGAGCCCTTGAATACTATTCCTCTTGGACTGGACCCACAAAATGGATCAATGGTCTTTTGGCTGTATCTGTCCACCCATCAAAAATAAGAGAGCAACCATAATGTTTCCAAGAACACTCTATAGGACTTCTCTCTAATCTTGCATTTTCTTGCTGTAGTAGTGTTGTACGCAACTTTTTGTAGTTGGGAGGCTTATATTCTTTACCAAAAGTTGCAATTGTAGAGACCATATCTAAAAAGTATGGAGAACGAGCAAGCGAGAAAGACAATACCCATGCATAAAAACATCTAGCCACTGCCTTGTCCACATCTTCTCTACATGAGGCATTGAACACATACCTTCCAAAGATGGTTGATCCTGAGCCTTTCTCTTTGTATGCAAAGGATTGGTGCTGGCAATCTTTTGCTTCTTGTTGGCACTATCTTGATCCTCTCGTGTCATGGAGGCTTTTTGAGCCATGGTAACCTTCTTACAGATGCCAATACCTTGCTTCTTGATAGCAAGCAAGTGGGCACGCACTCGTGAGTATGACCCTGAGTAGCCTTCCTGGAAAATAGAGCAAGTCTATTTCTTGCTATCACCTGCATTGAAGCAAGCTATTTCAGTTACATACTTCCAAAGAGGTTCTTGTTCTGATGGCACTTTCTATGTAAATGGCGTAACCAAGAATGTTTCTTGGAGCTGAATGCGGGTGTTGCAGTCGGAGAAGGCTTGGAGCTAGCGACAGCTGACACAAACATGTTGTCTTTTATCTGCGAAAGATTGGTGCTCTTCGCTCTCGTTTTTGTTGAGCCAAATAAGAGTCTGGCTCTTTGTATTTCGGACAAGCCCACTCCACTGACAAAACAAATTTGATACACTTGCACTTCTAGGCCCTTTTTCTCATCACATCATCCAAACCAAAAGAAAATTTCAGCTTGAGAGGACACTTACACGGCTCAAAAATGACTACTCGTGGGACGCAATTGAAACAAAAACAAGTGCTCGTGGCCATAGGGTCTTCCTCTTTCATTAATGTGTACACATGGAAGCTTTCTTTGCTTGCACTCGCACCGAGAGGAGACTTCTGTGAAGCTTTGGAGCTCTCTGAGTGTTGTGTAGAGAAAGAATTTCAGTCTCTAGAGTATGTTTTGTGTTTCTCATGAGACAGTGGATAAGAGGGCTCGCTTATTTTTTAAAGAGGGCTTGTTTTTTGATCAAGGGAGCCGAGTTCGAACACGCTGAAGGAGACAGGCAAGCAATTTAAATATTTAACCCAAAGTTTTTTCAAAAAACATAAGGTAGCCGTTTCAACACGTTTCGAGGCAAGAGGAAACACAGGACCTGGCCAGAGATGGAGAAATGCATTTCCCCCCATTAAGCAGCCGTTTCCTACAGCACAACATTTTAGGCAACTCCAATTTAAACATCTCTATGGTCAGCTGTGACTAGTCTCTCTAGTCCAAGCTAAAGTTCTCCGTATGATTCATCTATTGTTTGGATATTCCCTGGCCCTCCTCAATTGGTTTCTCGGCAACATGGCTTCTCTCTGGTTTGGCAGTGTACCTCTTAGGGCAATGAGTCTACCGGTGGCAACGATGCCTTGTTGGTGGCAATTTAAGAGGTATCTTGTGATGGGTATGGGCCCCACCCTATCGGATCTATCTTGGATTTTTGCTATGTCGTGGATGGCCTCCATATTCAGCCCATTTTCTTTGTCCTTGTCTGGGATCAGTTATGCCTCCGTGTAAAAGGCGTTGTATGTTTTCGGTCATAGCTCGGATTGAGCATGGTGTTGTGTAGTATTTTTCTATAATATACTCTCTCACACAATGTGAGATTTGCCCAAAAAAAAAAAGATAAAGAAATGGTGAGGACAATGTGATCCAATGTCTCAAATGATCCCATAAAGAAGGGTCATTTTACTTCCTCAAGGAGGGCAACATCTAGTTTTCCCTCAAAGACTCAAAGGCTCCTCGACTTCCAAACCCGGTTCAGGTAGCAAAATCTAATCACTTGAGTGCACACCAACACGACCTGGCTTTGGATATCATGCCCTCCCAAGATCAACTCATCCATAAAAAAGATTATCTTCCAAGTCGTTTGTACCCACTTGCAAACCCTAGTAGCAAGTCTCGTGAAGTAGGGCACTTGCCGAACAGATAGAGGGGTCTTTCGAGGCTGCTTTGTAGCCAAAGAAAGTGTCAAAACCAATCCCTCTAGCTTGCACCTTGATCCCAATGGGCAAGGCTCCCCAAAGCACCTTCCAGATGAATACCTTTATATAATCTGGCCCTTTAATCTCCCATATGGTAGTAACCCTCTTTTGCCAGCATTCTTGTGACCCGTTTTTCTTTCAAATTTTGTTGAGTAGGGGAAACCAATCCGTTTCATACACCAGCACATTATAGGTACTCCAGGTGTTGGGAAGCAAGAAAACTTTGTCTTTCAAGCTCTCCAATCTATTTTTGATCCGCATACAAACAAAAACAAGGATGCCTACACTTCTAAGAGTCTACTAATCAGAAGCCTTTCATATATACCCAATTTATGCTACATCACCATGAGCTCCACATCCTTTCAACAAAGCTTCTGTCATCCCAAAGATGCAAAAGTTTAGAGATTCCTTTGTTGTTCACCAGCCGTGAAACTTCCCTCCAAGGAGTCCCTTCCAAGTTTGGAGAGCTAAGGCTGCTTTGTTTCCATTCGAGAGTTGAGGTTGCTTTGTTACACTTCCGTGCAAGCTCCCCGATGCATCCACCAAGCTAGAGTGGTGTCCAACAAGGTGTTAAAATCTTGTTGTGCATAGTGGCCATCTTCCATATTCCCCCTTTTGAGGCAATCTTTGCTTTGCTTACCATATTCCAGGCCATAATAGCCCACTCTTGTTTCCGGTTTGTCAAAGAGACAACAAGTTTGGCACACAAAGCTTTCGCATGCACCATGGGGTCAATAATCCCTAATCCTCCCTGATTCTTAGGTCTTGCTACCCATTCCCATCTCCCCCATTGGCAAGGGGTTGTGGCTTTCATGTTGTTTTTCCATAAAAACATGTTAATAGGCTTCAAGAATTCTTTCCAATTATTTTTGCTCATTTTTAGCACTGACAAAACAAATGAAATAACGCTATCATGCATTAATCACCATGACTCTACTATGAAAGGGGAGGAGCATAAAAAGGGTCATTTTAAACTTTCCAATATAATGTGCCACATATTATCAACCATGTGGAGCACATCTACATCAATGTGATAGGTCGACAAATTCATCATGGCAACTACACGATGTGGTTCTCCATAATGTTGTACTTGTAGTTTGTGGAGAAAAAAGCCAAGTGCATCATAAGGTGGACAAGCTATGAATGCAACTTGAAGTTCAGCTAGACACCCAAGCAATCCAGGAAAAGAGTTTAGCATTTAGAGATCTCTAGAGAAAGATCAACATTTTTAATAGATACCTAAGAAAATTGGAGCTTCAAGCACAATAAGGTTCTCCTATGATATTGATAAAGTGTCATAAAATCTAATATCTAGCTTTACCCAAATGATTTTCTCGTGTTAAACTGATCATTTAATATGGAAAGATAAAAGGAAAACAAGAGCTAGAATATAGATATGTGTTTTTACGCCAAGCTCAGCACGGGACAAAGGAAGATGGTTCCATCCCAGCAAGGGCTCTGTACACTTTCCCATACGTGTCGAAGCTAGGAACTTGCCTGTGTACTTTGTACGAGCCTCGAAAGGCTGCAAACACACAACTAGAAGAGACTAGCAATCTCAAAGGGGCAGGGGTGTCTCACTCACCGTTCAATGCTTCGTCGTGAAGGATCCTGTGTTGCAAAGAAGAAAGATCAGGATGGGATCCTTGACAGGTCTCTAGGTATGATAAAAATCAGAGTCCCTAAACAAGAAAAATCCAAGGAATAGACCTTTACCATTGAAAATGGCTTGGGTCTATAGCCTTAGAAGCAGACCTAGTCCTGTCTCGCAGCGGAAACGGGACAACTTTTTCAAACGGCCTACAAAAAAAATTTCTTATTCCGACCCTATAACTTCATCATTCAGATTATGGTTTCCTTAGCCAACGCTTTTTCCCCCCTAACATATGTGAGGGCACAGCCGTTGGTGGATTCCTCTTCAAAGTGAAGAAGTTTCTAAAACGTTATAGTGTGCGGGAATGGATAGTTACCCGACTAATCAGGTCCACCCGTCTTTGATTGACAACCTTAGTCAATCCCCACTTACCACCCCGCACTCACACATGATTCTTTTGTTATATAATGACTACCACGTTCTTATCACAATAAAAATAATGATTCTTTTTATCCTTCCTAACAGGATTTTATTAAAACAGCCCTTTAAAACAATATTGAAAACATTCTTTTAGCAAACACACATCTTTAAACTTAAGACATGGTACTGTCAATCAAAACATTGTCCATAATAACGACCAGTACTCTTCTTATCTCAAGACCACCTAAGGGTGAAAAAATGACACCCATTCCTTATTCATAATTGGGAGTGGATAAACCCCCACCCAAAATTTCGGGTGCCCATACACCAAACCAGTTGCCCATACAACCGGGCGGCTCCCCTAGGATAAAAAACGGTATCCTAACTTATATAAAAACATCAAGACATGACACGGAGTAGAAACTCAACGGTCATGGGGGTAACCGACTTATCCGTGGCTAGAAAGCCAATCATTATCATCAATTTATACTAAGAAGTCAGAGGTGTCTTGAGACAAGCTGTCTTAATTAAGGATGATCAATCATATCTTTCCTAATTCAACCAGTTTTAACCAAAACAATTCTTTCCTACGTTATAAACAATGCACGTTGGAAGTTACCTTCCGTTTTTGGTCAATTATTCTTTTTCTTATTCTTACTCACTCCTTATGTATGCAATGCTAACTTATAAAAGAACTTAAACTATTTAAAGACTTAATTGATAAATGGGAAACCCACCTGGGATTGATTGGCCATCTGCGTGCTGTGCTGGCGCCTGAAGACTCTCCTCCGTAGGTCTACTACTAGGCCCGGCTTCGTTGTTGTGCGACGCTCTAGTTCTTTTTAGAGCTACGTCCTCATCATCAGATGTAGGATTTGCTCGGGTCCTTTTAGGTGCCATAACTTCTTGTCCTTATAAAAATACTTAATTGATTAGAGGTTTAATTGAATAATCTCTTTTCTTCCTTTTTACCCAAATATAAGGATTTTTGGAGTAAGTACGTATCCTTGATAGTTAATTTGATGAGATATTCCTCTTGTAACTTTTTTGTACTACAAGTAATTTCCATAATTATCATTTAATTTGGGAAGCCCTTTAACTAGGTTTATCCTTAGTCTATATTCCATTTTAACCTTAGTAATTATAAATTTCTATCGACTAATGGATTACTCATTCTAAATTGTAATTGAATATGTTCTATCCTTAGGGATTTTCATAAATTTGATTTATAACCTTTCCCTCCTATACTTATGGTCTAAATTAGGCAAAATTTTACTAATAGTAATTTGTTATACCATCCATTTATGTTGAGGTAATTTTTCCACCCTTCAATAGTGATTTTGGACCTCATTATTCATTTGGTAATTTGATAAATTCATTTACTAATTGCCTTTCTCTATTTTTAACGCAAAATCGGTTACTTTTATTGAAGATAAATACCTAAACTATTTATCTGAGGTTGGGGTATTTATCACGGATTCCTCAAGGTATGTTCTACCTCTGATATTTATATCAAAGGTTTTTAAATTTATTTACTATATTCTCCCTTTTATTTTCCCCTAAAAATAATATATTACTGGGATAATTAGGTAAACTAACTATTTTAGGGTAACATAATTATCACGGGGTTCCTTAAGGTATAATTCACCTCTGATAAATAACTCAAGACATTTTGAATCAATTTGATAATTTCCCCCTTTTAATTTATCCTAAAAACAGAGTAATTTTATTAAAGTAATTAGATAAATTAATTATCTGAGCTTGATATAATTATCATGGGTTTCCTAACATATAATTAACCTATGAAAAATAACTCATATCATTTTGAATCAATTTACTAATTTCTTGCTTTTAATTTGTCCTAAAAATAGAGTAATCTTGTTAAAGTAAGTAAGTAAATTTATTATCTGATCTTGACATAATTATCATGGGTTTCCTAATATATCATTAACCTTTTATAAATAAATCATATCATTTTGAATTAATTTACTAATTTTCCCCTTTTATTTTGGCTTAAAAACATAGTAATTCTGCTAAAGTAATTAGGTAAATTAATTATCTGAGCTAGATATAATTATCACAGATTTTATAACATATAATTAACCTCTGATAAATAACTCAAAGCAATTGGAATCAATTTACTAATTTCCACCTTTTAATTTGTCCTCAAAACTGAGTATTTCTGCTAATGTAATTAGTTAAATTAATTATTTGAGTTTGATATAAATATAATGGGTTTAGTAACATGTAATTAACCTCTAATAAATAACTCAAAGCAATTGGAATCAATTTACTAATTTCCCTCTTTTAATTTGTCCTAAAAATAGAGTATTGCTGCTAAATTAATTAGGTAAATTAATTATCTGAGCTTGACATATTTATCACAGGTTTCGTAATATGTAGTTAACCTCTGATAAATAACTCAAATCAATTGGAATCAACTTACTAATTTTCCCCTTTTAATTTGTCCTAAAAATTGAGTATTTTTGCTAAAGTAATTAGGTAAATTAATGATCTGAGTTTGATATAATTATCACAGGTTTCGTAACATGTAATTAACCTCTGATAAATAACTCAAAGCAATTGGAATCAATTTACTAATTTTCCTCTTTTAATTTGTCCTAGAAACATAGTATTTCTTCTAAAGTAATTAGATAAATTAATTATCTGAGTGTGACATAATTATCACGAATTTTCTAACATATAATTAACCTCTGATAAATAACTCAAAGTATTTGGAATCAATTTACTAATTTCCCCTATTTAAGTTGTTTTAAAAACAGAGTATTTCTCCTAAAGTAATTAGGTAAATTAATTATCTGAGCTTCTCCTAATTATCATGGGTTCCCTAACACATAATTAACCACTGATAAATAACTCAAAGCATTTGAAATCAATTTAAAAATAGAGTATTTTTGCTAAAGTAATTAGGTAAATTAATTAGCTAAGATTCTCCTAATTATCATGGGTTCCCTAACACATAATTAACCAATAATAAATCACTCAAAGCATTTGAAATCAATTTCCTAATTTTTCCTATTTAATTTGTCTTTAAAATAGAGTATTTTTACTAAAGTAATTAGGTAAATTAATTATCTGAGCTTCTCCTAATTATCATGGATTCCCTAATAAATAATTAACCACCACTAATAAATAACTCAAAGCATTTGAAATCAATTTATTAATTTCTCCTATTTAATTTGTCTTAAAACAGAGTATTTCTACTAAAGTAATTAGGTAAATTAATTATTTGATCTTCTTCTAATTATCAGGGGTTCCCTAACATATAATTAACCACTCATAAATAGCTCAAAGCATTTTGAATCAATTTGATTATTTTTCTCTTTAATTTTCTCTAAAAAATAGTGTAATTTTACTTAATTAATTATGAAAATTACTCAGAAAATTATAAGATAATTTTCCTAGCTTAATGTTTGTTTAATGCAGCTCTGATAATTATCTCAACTTAATCTAAACTTAATTAATATATTTTCCGTTAATTTATGGTTAATTTGGATAATTTCAGTCCCAATATGATAGGATAATTAATTAGCTTAATATTCCCAAGCTTAATTACAACAATCAACAAAGAATATTTAATTAAGAGAGGATTTAAGAGTATACAAAGGCCTAATCTTTAATTTATTAAGAAAATAAATTAATCTAGCCTTGCTAATTAAGAAATATTAAGCTAATTACCATTTAAGTTAATCAACTAGAGCTTAATCTCTAGTGATTTCTGCGTAGCGGTCTCTCTAGATGAGAGAGAGTGTGTCAAGGCTCCGAGTCTGTCAAATTGTGAAGCAAGGGGTCCTATTTATAGTTTTTTGGCACTCATAAGCTCTCACAGGCTGTAAAAGGCAGTTGCTTGCAGTTCAAGCAGTCCCCAGCAAGTCAAAAAACGTCCCCTACTGCTAAATCTAGTGTGGGAGAGTTCATCATTGCCCCACACAACCCCCCTCAGCTTCCAAAATCGATTTTTACTATTTTCACTTATTTTTAATGATGAAAATTGGAAATATCAGTAATTTCTAGAACCTTAGGATAAGAAAGTCTTTGTTAATAATAATTATTGAAACCATCCAATTTTACTTAACTAATTGAATTCCTATTGTAACCTTTCAGGGCCCATAACTTTTTCAGATTTTATCGGAATCTGATTCTAAAAATTTCTAGCCCAGGGTTTGTTGTGCTTAAGATTTCAAAAATACCAATATTTGCCATGGTTGGATTATTCTACATTGCTTTTTCAATAATCATATCAGTTGAATTAAGCTTTATACAATCTTTAAGGTTTCAGGAACTGGAAACCTTACACATATGCAGTTGTAGGTAGACAAATTTGATTGGTAATAGAATATTATAGTGTTCTCTGATTTTTCCTTTCCCACGATCTTTCATTGGCTTTGTTGTCACAAGATTTGACTCACATGGGTCAGGTGACAGGTAAGAACACAATTTACGTTTTGACACCCAAATTTGATCATTTCCTTGATAGTAGCCTTGGGCTTCCAATAGTCGTTTAGGAATCCAACGCCACGTTTTTTTCCGAGAGCAAGTGGGGCGTTTCTTAAAAGGCTCCTATTTTTTAGCATCAGCCATGATCATTAAAGAAACTTTAGGGACCCACTTGTATGTTTTCTTCGTTATATTAGGATGCGTCTTGTGTGTCTCAAGCTTTGTTTCAACTACAGAAGTTGAAGCTCTAGAGAGTTGGGCTGTAGGGACATATGGTTCAACTTCCTGGACATGCATTGTTTTTGGTTTTAATTCCTCAGAAGGTAATATCTAAGGGACTATGCCTTTAGTGACAAGGCTAAGAGGTTGTTTTTGCGTTGTGACACTCCCTGTCCCCCCATCAATAGTGCATTTGGTTGCCATCATCTACATGCGTCCTAGGTTTATATGACCTTCCATAGTTCCAACAGGCATGACGAAAAAGTCTTGAGCTATAATCCCATTGTCATAACTGATAGAAGTGTGTCAGATACCAAAAATCACAATTTTTTTCTTGTTGACACCCTTGACTTGTATAGTATTCTCAAATAGGGATGGCTTTCCCAACTGACACCACACCCCATATAACAACAAATTATATTTAGCTTCCGTGTCAAGGCATTATATAGCACTTTCCTATAGGCCTATTTAGTTCAATAGGGTATCGTAGAGGTGTGTCAGAGTCCAACCACCCATCCTCTATTTCAACGTGGAATGCATGTGTAACTCCAAGGTTGGCCTCTTGTTGGCGTCTTATGCATTGTTGTCGCTCCTTAGCCTCAGCTTGAGCTTGTATCTTCTTCAAATGTGTTTGTACCTTGGCTGCCTTTTTTTGATGGATGGCACATAGCTCCTCTTGGCTTATAGGATCATAGTATCTTTTAAATTTGCTCCCATTGAGGAATCCAATGGTTTCAACTCCATCAAGAGTCTCCACACAAATGTACCTTGTGGGGTGATTTCACATAATCTATATGGTCCTTTTCTCACATATTTCAACTTTTTCTTCTCGTTTCACACTCCATACATAAGGACGTTAGCACCAACATTGATATCTTTATTCTTTAGATGACGGTCAAACCATTTCTTCCTCCTATCTTTCTCCACAAGTGCGTTTTGCACAGCCAATTGCCTTTCTTCGTTTAACCTTTCAAGGATCTATAAACGCTCAACTAAAGGGTTATCATCCCAACCTTCTTGTGAAGCTACACGCAGACTAGGAATTACAAATTCCCATGGAATAACTGCTTCTTGGCCATATACCATTTTGAATGGTGTATAATTAATATCCACTTTGTAAGTACGAGAAGCCCATAGAGCTGATGTCGGCTTCAAATCCCAATCTGTGCGATGAGCTTTGACTGTTTTGGTCAAGATAGAAATTAAGGTCTTGTTAGTGGTCCCAGCTTGGCCATTTGCTTGTGGATAATAAGGCATGGAATTATGGTGGGCTCTCATGAAGTTTGTCGTGAGTTCCTTTATCACTCCATTTATAAAATGAGTACCATTGTCACTCACAATCTCAAAGGGACAACCAAATCTTGTAATAACGTTTTCAAAGAGAAACTTGGCAGTTGACCTTGCATTAGCCTTACGTATCGCCCTGGCTTCCACCCACTTTGTCACATAGTTGATAGTATATCGAGATTGAGTGTCAGGAGCTGCCAGACTAATTGGGCCTACAAAGTCTAAACACCATTTTTCAAATGGTTGAGTCAGGCCCAATTAGTATGGCAGCTAGTTTCAAACATTTACTTTCAAGAACATGTTTTGAATATGGCAAGGTGTAATGGTCCCTCCTACTCGCGGCATTGACCTTCTTGAGATTCATACACACTATGAGTTTCCATTATTTTTCGGCACAATAACTATTGGAGACACCCCATTATGAGTGCTCAAAAGGAAATATGAATTCGCTTTTTTGACAAGCTTTTCAATCTCTTCTTGAACAATCTTTGCATACTTAGGATTCATTGGGTAGGGTCGTTGCTAGACTCGTTTAGCCATGCTATTCATGGGGATTGTGTGTTGCACCACGGAAGGTGGAACACATTTCATTGCATGATATGTCCAAGCAAATATATCCTTGAATTCCTTGGGAATTTTTTTAAGTACATAATCCTCAATCTCTATTAGATCTTGGGCAATGAAAATAGGTTTGGACTCTTCTCCTGGGTCTGCTAACTCTATTTCCTTAACTATCACTGGACCGTCTCATAGACTCCATTACTTCCATCGATAGGTTTCCTCCATGCCTTTGTATACACAACCTTATGTTCCTCTGTGGTGTAGGATTTGAAATGTTCAGGTGCAGGGTGTAAGTCTGTGGGGCCTTGTTTCTATGCACTGTGATTTCTCTTACTCTTCCTTTTGTTGTTGAGCTAACTCTCGATTTGGTTGTCTCCTTACGGTACGACTCAACTTTGGCTTCTCTGTAGCCTCTAGCTGTGCGATGTCAATGGGTTGTGGACTACACCACATAACACTTTGAAGGTATTCACCCCAGTTATTTACCAACTTCCGATGAGCATCACATGCCCCTATATAATTAAGCCATTCTGTGGTAGATTTCTTTTCATTTATTCTAACACGCGTAATTGGTCAATATCATTGCCTCTTATATCTCTTACTCTTCTTGTCTAATTCTCAATTACGGTCGATCTCTAGTGAAGAGTCACTAGATGAATCACTACTTGTGTCTTTTGCTCCCTTGGATAGATTGTCATCTAGGGTACCATTGGGCCCTGAATGGTTTGTCCCCACATTTGAATTAAGATTTAACTCAGATTCTTCGTCCTCAGAGTCAATTTCAACTGATGATTTTAACTCTAAATCGTGTGGGCTCTGGTCTTGTGAGATGCTACTGGTTCCAATGTCAGTCAAACCTTCATCCTGTAGGTCATCAAAAGCTATATGCATTGGTTCTAGCATATTTAAGGGGTACAAGTTGTTGCATTTCAATCCCCTCAGGTGCTACCCTAAGCGTCCCCCTATTTCCCCAAGTGTCTATGGTTGTTGCTGCTAGGTGGACCTAATCCACATTGTCAGACTCAGTCATCCCTAGTAGAACATCCATATACGGAGAATCTTCCCCAACATCAGTGTCCATTTTACATGTGTAACAACAC
Source organism: Adiantum capillus-veneris (assembly GCF_014529385.1). Classification (NCBI taxonomy): domain Eukaryota; kingdom Viridiplantae; phylum Streptophyta; class Polypodiopsida; order Polypodiales; family Pteridaceae; genus Adiantum; species Adiantum capillus-veneris. The sequence continues at coordinate 156,899,934 of NC_140934.1, read as the reverse complement.
TACAATAAGGCTGAGTGAACTGTGGTGTCAGATCTATGATCAATTATAAATCTGTTACCTAAAGGATGCGCTTGACCGGTTACAAGATCCACTCGAATGAAAAAATCTTGGAACTGCAAGTAGACATGGTTTTTAGACCAGTCATGCACCATTTTTGCTTCCCTCATGAAAGGACGTTCTAAGATCATCTAAGATGACATAATGTGCTTGGAGAAATCCATAACAATGAAGGTATTCCTTATTTTGTGTTCAAATACCTTGATCTTGAATCTTCTAGCATCCTAATAGGTTTAACAATAATCCCATTGGCCATCTTTACTACTATGTTTGTGGTCCCAAGGTGAGGTTTTCCCATAGTTTCCCAGTAATTTTTAGTCACAATGCTAACCCCAGCACCACCATCAAGGATTCCCTTCACAGTTAATCCCTTGGTAGTGATTAGTATGGTCACATTGGATTCATCACCCTCAAAGTATTGTCCCAACTTTTTAACATGTATTTCTACAACAGAGCTCTAATCTAGGCTGGGTTGTGGATCCAAGTGTTACTCCTCTATTGGAATCTCCCTAGCTCCATGCATCTGTGCAAATTATGGTAGCCTGACTTTCAGTTCTCCATTGAGGAAAGCTCAAAGAGCTAAGAATAGCTTGGGGTCTCCATATAGTTTGGACATGATGGTGGTTCTAACTTGTAAAGCCGTGATAATCCATCAATTTGGCAATATTTAACGACACCTTATGGGCTTCAGTCCCTTGACGTGGTGAAGATGGGATCTCCATCTCTTTGATAGGGTCAGGTAGTCCCTCTGTAAACATTCTTTCCAACAAGAAGTGAGTATGCCCACTTTCCCATGACTTTAAGTCACTTTCTTCTTGGATGACACTAGGTATGGCTAGGGGTCTATGGACTTTGAGAGGTTGTTGAAGCATAGGGAACACTGTGTCTTTGATCTGGATCTGCCTAGGTGCTGGCTCTAGACCCCTTTGCGTCTCTTCTATCAAACTCCTTAATTGCTTGACTTTCTCAATCTCCCCTGTAGGGTTTGGGTAAGTTCCTATCTTCTTCTTGGGTCCTGGCCATTGTGGCTCATGACGATCTTCCTTGTTGGTTTCTTTCCTAGTGATTGTTTTGGTTTCCATGGTTTCACCTAAATCAGAATCCTCTTCAACGTCGTTCATATATACGGGGTCTTCACTACTCCCTATGTTGGTCTTTGAATTGGGGTCTGACTTTGCTACTTTTTGCAATCTCTTCCTTCGTGTTTTCTTCTTCTTCTGAGATTGGACAATTGATGTCATGTCTCTTTTCTCAAGTATATAATTTTCTTTTGGAGCATCGATCATGTGAGTACATTTACTAGTACCACATGTGTACTTTGTGATGGCTCCGTTGTAACCTCAATCAAGTTTAATGGCGTGATCTTCAGCGCATTTGGATTATTCGGACATTGGGCAATCAAATGATCTATGCCACATCGATTACACATGAGTATCGGCATTGTAGACATGCTCGCTTGATTGGTTTGCATTAGTGTAGCATTCTTTGTAGCCTAATAGGACACTCGGCTACACGATGTGGACCCCCACACTCATAGCATTGAAGAGGTGGTCTCTTGGCAGTGTAATTGATATTTTGGCCTCTTACAGCAAGAGCAACTACTTGATAGACAGGTTTGACTTGTCCCCAATAGTCCTCCATGTAGTATTGTGGAATTTCATCAAGTGCATCAATCCCATAGGGAATAGGGTCTATATCTTCCTCAAACAAGCAATAGATGACTCACAACCCACTTGATTCACAGAAGTGATTCTCGGATGTGGTGGTTGCGGTCCTAGCACTGGAGGTGGTAAGGGTGTTGTTTGAACAACATTTTGGGCCCTAGGGACCATATGTTTGACGTTTGTTCAAGAGGTGGGGCCGACATCAATGCACGCACTCGAGGTGTGTCCGTCCATGCTAAGCTTTGTCTATTGGCCATCGCGCACTTAAATACTATGCAATCCTTAGCTTGATGACCATACCTCCCACATACATTGCAATTTTTATTAAAATTTACTCTAAAAGTAGGGCATTCACTGGCATGATGCGGACCATAGCAAACTGAGCACCATTGCTGCTCCCTTCTTGGATACATATTGTTGTTTTGTGGAGCACGATCGTCTCTAAGACTCTCTTGCCCATGCTTGCGAGCTAGTAGATTTAGGCTCAACAGACACTCTTTCTCCTTGAATCATTAAATTATCCTCCAATTGGATCGCATTGGTGATGACTACTTCCCAAGTGGTGATACCTCTAATGACTAGGCCATTGTAGATATCCTCATGTCGTAATCCCCTGATGAATCTATCAAGCAGTTGGTTATTATTGAAGCACTCATTTGGATTACAACAAGAATTCAAATGTTTCAAGCGACTAATAACGTTGATGGAGCAAAAGATGTTGTGTGCACACTCACACACCCAGACTACTCAACACAACACAAGGAATTTACTCGAATTCCTCACCTCACTCACTACCACTCAAAATCTCTCTAAAAACTCTACCCACAAGCTCAATTCAAACTCCAAACGCCTCGACCTACAAGCCCTTGCCTGCCCGCAGACACTACAAGGTGAGTCGAGGTGATCAACACTTGAAATCACGCTTGATGGTGACCACAATATACAAGAAAAACCATCAAAAAACCAAAAACTCCAGCCACAAAAGGCCACTCTCAAACCATGGCAAAAGCTTCACCAAACTCCACTCTGTTGGACTCTTTGGAGTAGCGCCAACCCTAATGGCACTGATACAGAGTCACATAGTCTTGTAGAAAGCCGCACCTTCTTCCCTCAATTCCTTGCACACACACATCCATGGAAACCTCAAAACTTCCATAGACTCTCCCAAGTGCAAAATTGAAAAGAGAAAGCTCTCATTCACTCCTCCCTACACTCGAAAATAGGATGGGAACGCAACGGGACTGCACTAGACCACATGTAGGAACCCTGCTTCCTCCCACACACAGAGGGGTGAAAGTGTTGATATTGCTCTTCCAAAGTCTTCCCTCAGCCTGGACCATCACGGCACCATGAGTGATGTGGAAATTTGAAGCCATTTCACACCTTTTTTGACCATTTGTTGACCTTTTTGGGCCCAGTTTTGGCCAGTTTTGGCTAGTTTTGACTCCTGGCGGGCATTTTTCGTAGGAAAAACCCTCGGGGGGTTCACTATGTGTAAAACTACTATATCACGTGCATTCAACACATGTTTGTAAAACCCCTTATCTGTGAATTTTTTAAGGAATAAAATGTACCCTTTTCTGTTAAAATCTGTAAGTTTTTTTTCAAATTTGAAAAATAGTATCCCTTTTGTATATATATTTCTGTAAGTTTCAAGAACTTTAAATACCCTTCTGTTGAACTCACGTCATAGGTTACATTTTTCTTAGGTGACCTACCCGGGGAAAAACCCCAAACGGACTCCAAAATTCACCAAATTTTGCACGCTTGATCCTCAATACCCAAATCACATTTCCACATCCCCACATTCCATTTTTGACCACTTCTAGGGCGATGCACGTATCACCTCAGATTAGGCGCCGCAAATAGACAGTTACCGCATGTGCCAAACTTCTCGAGCGGGATGAGAGTACCTACACTTGTCACTTGCATTATTTACACTCTAGAAAGCTCAAAAACATTATCTAGAGCCAAAAAAACCCACCTAGAACCATATCCAAGGCCCCGATACCCTATCCAGGCATGTATGTATGCTCGATTGCCGCCGACACGCAAGCACGCATATTTACAATGTGCACACGTTGCACCTTTTTTCGAACTTGAAACCACTTTGCAAAGCTCCCAAATGCATGTATTTACATTTTTTTTGTACATATGACCATGCATATAAACGCTACTTTGTACACGCCAAAAGCGGTCTATCATCATTGTCCACCCTCTAGGTAGAGCATTTATGCTCAACCAAGGAACTATTTGCATCTGGAACCACATCCCTCGCAAAATATTTCTTCAATCGATACCCATTTATTCTGTAGCACAAACGTTCACCAGATAATTTTTCCAACTCATAGGTGCCATTAGGAAATACATGCTTCACTCTGTATGGACCCAACCATTTGTCCCTCAACTTCTTTTGAAAAGTAAAATCCAAGCGAGAATCATACTTCATCACCAGATCTCCCTCTTTGATTTCTTTCTCTGACAGCCTCTTATTCATTTTCTCCATCCTTGTCTCTGCTTGTTGAAGATAATAATTACTGGCTTTCTCTCTATTCATTCACAACAACTCTAGAGAAATAATTCTTTCTTGCAGCTTGTCACTATGCTCACCTTGCATTCTGCACAACAACTTCAAGGTATCCAACTGCACTTGTATGGGCATAAGAGCTTCTTTTCCATAAACAAGTTCATATGGTGTAAACTGTGTTGACACTCTATATGCAGTTCTATAAGCCCACAAACACTTTTCCAAGTCCAAGTACCACTCTTTAGGATGCTCTCTAGCATACTTTGATAGCAACTTCACAATTTGACCATTGCAGTTCTCAACCAACCCATTGCATTGTGGGTAGTAAGGAGAAGAATGCCTATGCTGAATTTTCAATTTCTCCATGAGAGCAGCAACAAGTTTTCCCCTAAATCCTGGTCCACGATCAGAAATAATAACCATAGGAGCTCCAAACCTGCAACACACTTGTTCATATAAAAAAGAGGCCACTCTTCGTGCTGTTACATCTTTTACTGCTCTTGCCTCCACCCATTTTGTCAAATAGTCCACAGCACAAGGATATACCTTTTACCATTGTTGGTCCTTGGCATTGGACCTACAACATCTACTCCCCATTTTGCAAATGCATCAAAAGACATTATAGCTTTTTGAGGCTTAGCCAAAAGCTTCCGATTTGCAAACACTTGGCATTCATGGCATGACTTGCACCAAAAATAAGCATCTCTCATCATAGAGGGCCAACAGTAACCTGCTCTCAAAACACGAAAGACAACTTGATCCTTGCCTTGATGGCCTGTTTCTTCATGGCAGTGCTCCAAAATCAAGCCTATCTCTTCTTTGTATGGCACATACTGGGGTTAGTTGGACTGAGCTTGATTCCTTTGACTTGTTGACTCTTGCTTTTATACGTTGTAGTGAATCTCCCCTTCATATTCTCTTTAAGCGGCGACTAGAGGCCAACATTGAAACGGTCCTTCTTCAAGAAATTAGGCACTCCTTCACCTTCCTCCAATGAGGCAACCCATCAATCCCAAAAATCTAGAAACTTGGATTTGTAAGTGGCATACTGTAACAGATTTCCCTACTTTAACTCTCGTAGCAGCTACCATAACTTTTCTGAGGTTGTGCCTCTACCAAACCTCTTCACAAAGGCTGCAGATAGTAAGTCCCATGCATCCTTGGTAGCTTGGGGCAAAGCATTGTACCAAGACTTAGCCTCTACTTTCATTAGTAGAGGAAAGATTCATAGTCATGAGGCATCAACATCCTTGTTGGAAACCACACAAGCGATGTCAAAGTTATCCAGAAAATCAGTGGTGATGTCTTCTCCCTTCTTGCCACTAAATGTGGAAAAAGAGACCCTTGCCATGGTAGTAAATCAATCAGTAGACAATCACTTTTTTTTTCTTGGAATGACTTAGTGATTCATAAAGGTTTATATATGGGTGGAAAACTTGAGTAGAAGCTACGAAGAGCACAAGGCTAGAATAGAATAAAGATGCTTACATCAAAAGAATGGTAGTAATCAAGAATGAGCTAGATGATGGGACGTGGGGATCTAAGGAATTCGTCAAGCATCTCTGCTCCAAATAGGAAAACAATCTTTTGATGGTAGAATATCTTCCTATCAATGTACTCGTTTACATGTGTTTCAAGAAACAGGAAGGAAAGACTTTTGGAATATTGTTATTATCCATGTTGGGTGTAGAGCAAGACTTTAACCACTAGAGTTGCATACCTTAAGTGTTGACAAGATGACACCTTCACCAAGGCCTCTACCTCTTTTTGAAGTCCACATAATCCTCAATTTTGGGTTCAAAACATAATAGTGCAAGAAGAGTCTACCTCAATTGGATTTCCATTTCGCATGCGGCGATGATGCTTGGGTGGTCGTACTTGACTTGAACTCTCTAGGACTAGAGAGAGCGTATGCCCACTTGCTTCCACCAAATGCTTTAGGCTTTGTGGCTTGGAATTTGTGGTTAATATAGTTGACAACTCTTCTCTAACTGTTGGAGAGAAAACACTTCGTGCTACACATAATTTGACTATGTGAGAGTGTTGATGCGGTTCTCAAAAGCAAAACTCACCATTTTTTCTTCACCTCCTCTATCAACACTCATTTACAAAATGCTTTGTTTGATAGCAGTGATGAAATTTCATAGCCCTCCTTCTTGATCCTCTTGATTTGAAATTAGCACGATCAATGCAAGATGGGAAGCTTACCTCTTAGATATTGACAAAGCTACAACCTGGCAGTAGCACTTCAATGAAGGCCTTGAGTGCTTCTACTATTTTCTCTTCTTCAGTCCTCCAATTTGAGAAATCTTGTAGCCACTTGTCCATGATTGATGGCATGCATCACTACTCTTTTTTGACTGAAGGTCTTTGTAGATCCCTCCTCAATGGGGGCACTAAATGAGAGGTGGAAGTGCAAAACCGACCGGGTGGCCTCTACACCAAGACTATGCATGATGGCCTCATCATGGGAGGTATACAATAGGGGCACCACCTAGCAAGATATGCGGCTAGGACGCATACATAAAACACAATCAAACATGCCATGGAAAACAATTTCAAGATCCATGCCAAAGTGTGGGATGGGGTGGTCAAAAAACAAGATGAGAGGAATGGTGAGTGAGTGAGAATGGGCTTGCTACTCGTGCATGTAGTAAGGAAGATAATGAGGTAAGGGAAACATGCAAGTATGCTCACTTCTCATACCAGAGGTGGAGAATCCGCACACCTTAAGGTGCAAGTAGCAAGATGATAGGAATATGAGAGGAAGAGAGAGAGAGAGAGAGAGAGAGAGAGAGAGAGAGAGAGAGAGAGAGAGAGAGAGAGAGAGAGAGAGAGAGAGTGTATGGTGGCAAGTGCACACAGCTCAACATAAGAAAAATGCAAAGAACAAGCATAAACCATACTCACAATGAAGTGTATCCCAAATGACAGAAGGTATGGCACCAAGATGGAGTGTGTTGATTGCTTGCAAAAGATGAATACAATAGGTAGCATAGGGCAAGAAGATGAGAAGGGGACAAGACCTTAGGATGCATAATGAAGGCATGGGAGTTGATGGCGAGGAATATTATGAGTGTAGCCATAATTATTCTTCTTGAAATTGTGCCTTCAATTCTTCATTACAAGTTTGTGAAAATATGGTGCTCATTTTGTGCATGGTGATGGTGTTGTGATTATGTGATTAGGGTTCATGCTACCAACATGTAGCATAAGGGTGTGTATGTGTAGGTGTGTGGGTATGGGATAGTGTGCATATGGGGTAGAGTGTGTGTGTGTGTGTGATAGGTTTACCAAAAAGAATACCTCCTTTTATAGGCCAAGAGAGTGATTAGGGAAGAGGTTATGAGCAAAAGGAGTTATTACAAAGTAACCTCCGTTAGGGGCATTTCCCCAAATGAGAGAGATTCGTTTGACCTGCTTATTGACCAATTTCCTCCTAATCACCTTCATCATGGCAAGCTTTGTCTCCATGCCACCTTCTTTCATAGCTTGAGTGCAAGAGGTTCCTTATAATATTTGAGAGAATCTTGATAAAATAAGAGAAATCAAGCAATAATGGAGAGAAACCTATAAAAAATTATGTGTGTGGAGATGGATAATCATGACTTCTTCTCACGTGGACAGATAGACTCCACCATTTCGGCTATATCTCTTAAATCGTAGCTCCAAAAATCATAAAAAAATAGGAGCAGAAAGATTAGCTCCACGCCTACAAATTTGTTGTTGAAAATGTTTACCAATTCGAAATGGAAAAAATAGATAAAAATCCCACAAATATATTTGTCAATCTTTTTCCTTCCAAAAGTCTTCGAGGTGGTCCCCTCTTGACTCCATGTGCAAGCCTTGTGTCCACAAGTGAATTATGCTTGAATTATGTTGATGCCAACTCAATAATGCATAAGATTCTCCTCCCTTTTACTATTGACTTTTACTCTTCACTTGTAGTGACTGTCAAGTAGAATTAGCATCCAGTGAATTTTTTGTTTTCATAGGGTTTGTTCCTACCTCTCCTTATTTTTGAGATCCAAATGTATCAAAATCATAGCTATGTACAAAATATAAACATAGATTTAATGCATAAGGCCCCTCCTCCTCCGCAAAGCCTTGAAGCCTTGCCATCAAGTGCATACCAAGAGAGAGGTGGTCTAAAATTTTGAAAAGCGGCCCTCACTTGTTCCGTACGTTGTTCTGATCCAAAAGTGCGTGATTTAGCTCAATGAAGCTTCTTTTCTATCTTTGCAAGTTACTTGATCAGAAATTGGTTTTGGGTAGTCTGCTGCTTTTGTACGGGTATCTCTTACAATTGCTTATGCTAATCCTACCAATGTTTCCTAACTTGGTACACAAATTGTAAGAAATGGGTAGCATGTTGTGGCTACAATTGATAATCAGGCTATGACCAGGGGTATACCAAATTCTGGCCGAATCCAGAGAGAAGTTGTTGTAGCTTCGAAAAAATTGTGTTGGCACAATCACTTTTGTCTGTTCTTCCGTTCTTACATCACTTGTTAATGTAGCTTGAGTAGTTATCACCATAGCCACAGTTGATACAAAACTAGTTGACTATGGCACAAACAAAGAAGTCGATATTGAAGATGATAACGGTACGGACACAGTCTGACCCATATTTGTGGTTTGCCCTCATTGCAGATTGGGATATAGATAACACTTGGAGATGCATCTCCAATATCTCTTGCTTCCACTTCTTGACGGGTGGTTGTTGTACTCCTTCTTCCACAAAAGAGACCATTGTTGTCTTTGATGCTGTAGAAACAATAACAAAGTTATTGATGGGTGCAATGGCAGTAGATCCAAAGGCAGCATTAAAACTTGATGTGCCCAATCAATTGGGCTCATCCTGGATCAAAAATGACCTCACCGGGACATCCACTGTAGGGAAGGCTAGATATGTCTCAACATGAGTGAAAAGTCTACGAACAGGGCCTTCATACTCTGGGAAAAGAAGCCACAAGTTCTACCACACTTTAGTGTTTTCTACTTGGCCTCTATCCATTGTTTCAACCACCCTTTTGGATTTCATAAAAATAGCTCCTAGATAAGGACTTTCACCCAATTGACTCCTCTTGACAATTTAGCTGCACACTGATCATGGCATGGGTTGCACAAGAGATATTGTATACCTTAGTTGTAGCTTTTAATGGTCTAGTAACTTGTGTGTAGTGGAGAATAACATAGACTTAGTGAGCATTTCATTAGAATAGATTCCTAATGAGCATAGCAAGAGTTCTTGGATGGAGAGAGCAACAAAAAGCATAAAACCTAGTTAGATAGGCATGAACAATAGTTCAAAAAGATAGAGAAATTAAGCTATTGAAAACAGTTGAGGATCGGATTTACATGGAGCCGCATCCCCCTCCAAAAGGCTTTATATTATAGGTTTCCCCCATCAAGGGAGACATTTTACAATACAATACTTTGTGTTCCTTCAATAACTTGCTGGTGCAGTGAAGATGAAAGCTTCAAGCACCAAGCTCACACTTATAAAACACAACATCAATTCCCTCACAGTCTCACACCCAAGACCTCACACACCTTTGAAGATGGTGAGAGCTAGCGGGGTATGAGAGTAGATTGAGAGGAAGAAGGAGTATTCTTACTAGAAAGAAGTAGGTCTCCTCACATAATCACTCATAATAGCTTAGCATAGCTTAGTAATTAGCATGGTAGAGGATATGAGCATGCATTGCAACTTGGCTCTTGGTTGGATTTGCATCACAAAGCCAAGAGTTGTTGGTCCTCACAAGCTTGGAGTAGATGATGAGCTTTCCATTAAGCTTGAGAAGGAGATATTCTTCTTTACCTCACACATGAGATTGTGTGAGTGTGTGTGTGATAACTTCCTTGCCCAAATCAGCGCCCTCTCTTGGTCGACCCCTCTTGCTTTTTACTCATGCTGGCATCGTATTGGACCCTGCAAAGCCTATCCAATAATAATTAAGAAGCATAAGTGATAGCCTTGTGACATGTGTCCCCCTTTCCCCTTTTGTGAGAGCTTTAGGTATTTAAATAATGCAATTAAACTCTCATTACACCCCTTAGTCTTCTGCCCAATAGGAATTAGGTAAGACATTGGGCTACTGAATGCTCATTGGACCCCTTGTCCAATAGTCTTCTAGAGAGCTTAATTTCTATTGGTTATTTTATCAAGTGGTTTTAAATGAATTAAACTAAATTTACTCTAGCCTAATTCTCATCGGTCCACCTCTATGGACATCCAATAGGATTTGAATGCACCTTGGGGGCAACTGGCCTAGGGAGCTTGCAAAGAGTGTGTGTGTGTTTCTCTCTCATCCTTCTACTAAAAGGGCTCACCCCGTCAAGGATAGGGATGTGGGAAGATGTTGACCGCTGGGTCAACAACACAACATAACTCAAGTTTCGTACCAAATTCTTATCTTTTGCGAGTTATGAAATGCTGCGGATTATGGCTATAAACATCATTTGTAATGAGTAGTTATTCTAGTTTCTGAAGCCGGGGTGAAATGGCACTTCCAGATTGTAAATACCAAGCCATTTGACCCTTTCAACCCCATTTTTGGTTAAACCTAAGGTAGCCTTAGTATATAAGGTACCTAGGTCATTTTGTAAAGAGGACTTTTAATCATAATCAAAACTTTAGCGCTGCCGTCTACTGTGTGTGAGAGAGAAAGAGAGTGAGCGTGAGCTTTATCCTCTCGCTACGCCTGGCTCGCTCAACACATTGGAGATCCGACTGCACCATTGCTATAGGCTCGAGGAGAGCTACGCGACAATGCCAAGCATTCCACGCGAGATGAAGCGTACACGCCGACGCATCTACGAGCTATTTGTGGCCGTAAGTGTATCAAACGATGTCTGTTTTCTGCGTACCAGTAGTCTATAGAATCGTGGCAACATAAGCTACGTATAGGTACTCATAAATTTCAGTTTTGAGCACTTTCAAAATTCTGTTATGTCATCCTACGCGTTTTTCGCAAATGGGTTTAGAGTGAGGCTTTGAGTGTAGAAGCGTAGGGACAGGTGTATCCTAGTGAGGGGATGGTGTTCCTTAAGTTTCGTACGAATCTGGCATGATTAGGTGAGTTACCTTCCATATGTGTGTGTGGCTAGGTGGTGTAGTGGAGAGCAGTGAGGTTCTTGATTGTGGTTTAGTTGGCCTTCCGGAGTGTTGTATGTGTAGGATGGTCTCAGCCTGACAAGCTAAAGAGATTTCCTCCGTGTGCCTATCATGTCATCTGTGTCCTCGATTGACATTATGTTGATCTAGGTAGTGTTTGCATGCACTTCATGGGTGTGTGAGTCGCTCCCGTCCAACATTGGCGACATAGCAGGGTGTGTATAGCCTTAGGCAAGATTCCTAGTCAATTTTAGTCCAATTTGGAGTTGATTTGACTTGGGAATTCATCAGAACAGACATCAAGATTTTTGGAATAGATTCTTGATCATTTGACCAACCTATAGGTGTCATAATCAAAAAGTAAAAATAGCTGTGAGCTTAGCACAACAAGGGGAAGCTACAGTGCAAGTTTGAGCTGAAACATAGCAAAAAGACATCCTACGCGTAGGATGTCTCCAGGGTCATAAAGTGGTCAAAATTCTACTTTGGCCATATAGGGAGGTTCCCAGTGTCTCAAGGATTCCAGAACTTTTTTCAAAAGTGAATTTGGACCTTGTTTGGCCTATTTACCAAGCAAAGACAAGAATTGTCAGACATTCTACTCTTGGAGTGCACTAGAAGCTTATGCAGCCCAAATCTTGACCTATTGGTATCCAAATTCAATTTTGAGCATACCATTGGGTTGCTGAGCACTAGGAGAATCTTGGGATCAAGTTTGGACAAAATCTGAGCAGTTAGACATCCTACGTGTAGGATGTCTCCAGCTTGATTTAGGACTCCAAACGAATTTATGAGCACACCACTGTGATCAGCACATTAAGGAGAAGTTGGGGTGAAAATTTCAAGTCATTCTGAGCAAAAAGACATCCTACGCGTAGGATGTCTCAAGGCCATTTTTAGGTCCAAATAAAATTCTGAGCATACCATTGTGTTGCTGGACTTAAGGGGAGTCTCTGGACCAAATTTTGTTAAATTCTGAGCATATAGACATCCTACGCGTAGGATGTCTCTAGGCCAGTTTTAGGGTCCAACTGTAATTTTGACCATACTGGAGTGTTCACAGTGTCACAGAGATCCCAAATCTTCTTTTAAAATTAAATTTGGACTCATTTTGACCATTCTAAACTGCATTTCACTGTTTTGGCCATAACTTTCACAAACGGTAGCGGATCGAAAAAGTTTTTATATCAAAACGTAGCCTGAGAGCGGCTCTACAGATCTTAGAGCAAAACATGAACTAATTGTATGCCAATGGCAACCATTTAGGTCAATTTTGATAAAAATGTCGTTTGAGGCCTCAAAATACCTCCGCAAGTTAGGGGTGTCTAAAAGCGACAATTTGCGAGAATTGTGACGAAACGGTTGCGGTTTTGGATATAGTTTCGACTTTTCCCTAACCAAAGCACTTGAACACAGTGGACTAAGTCTACTTGAACCAAGCAAAAGCTCTTAAGCCCAGAAATCATGTCTACCCTAGATTCAAACGCAACTTACACAAGCTTGGAGATCCCGACGATAGAGGAATATCCTCCTACAATGGATCTTCCAAACTTGCAATTGATAAAGACCCATGTTGTTGAGAGAGTTTGGATGATTGGTCATGAGAGTGAAGGACTATATAGATACATTGACGACAATGAGGTCAATCTTTATAGGTGCTCAGATCTATACCTAGAAGAGATAACGGATTACAAGCTCTTATATGTCTACACATACGGAGTCGACTGTCAATGGAAATCTATAGTTGTCGATAAGTATGAACGAGAATACAAAGTTGTAGAAAGCACAAATCCACAGACTGTACTAGAAACAGATGGATATTTGGTCAATGAAGGACCACAAATGCCTCCACCAAACACGAGAATTCCTATAGGAGTTCCAAGAAGAGAGCCACCAGGATTCCCTTCAAGAGCGATAACGAGAGAAGGATTGGGAGAGTCTCTGGTTAGACTTGTAGACAATCAACGAGTTAGACCATCCCAAGTCCAGAAATGGGTAAACAGAAAATACTCCGGGGATAAAGATCTGAGAGATCACGTAACGACTTTTAGAAGAGTGATTAGAGTAGAGGAAGTTTCAGATTTTGCGACACAGTTTGCGGGATTTGGATTGACTCTAGAAGATGATGTAGCTACATGGTTCGACTCGGTGGAAAAATGGGATTTTGAGACCCTAGATGAGCTGTTTGAGGAGTTTATTGAAGAATTCTTGCCAAAAGGCATTGCTCACAACACGGTCTCGCAAATCCATAGATTCAAACAGAAAGAGAATGAATCAGTACGGAAAGCATCATTACGGCTCAAGAGATATGTTAAGCTCTGTCCGAGAGAGGAATTACCTACGTAAGCACGACTGATGCTGATCTTTATCTAGGGAATGAGACATGCGGGCCTTCAGAAAGATCTGCATATGATAAGGAGGATGACGCTAAACGAGTTGATCAAAGAAGCTCTTTATCTAGTGGATAACTGTGAGGCATACAAAGAAAAGGACTTAAAGAGTCAAGGAGATGACACATCCTCTCAACACAATGTTTCAGAGATAAGTGAGTCCATTGCCAAGCCAACGGCACCTATTGATCAAGAAAAGCTTATCGACGACTTGGTCAAGAGGTTGATTCCTCTTGTAAGGTTTGATTTGGGAGAGCTGAAGTGGTGTGAAATTGAGAGAAAATGGATGAACCATACGGAGGGAGAGTGCTATTATAGCATGGAAAATGCTAGGGAGATGTATGTACAACCTTTCCAGAAGCACCTACTCCACCTAGACACATTACGAGGAATGTGCCAAGACCAGTAGGAGTTTTAAGGCCACAGCTTGTCGTAGGACAACAACCTCTGCTGCTCCAAGGTTCTAGAATGCAGGTAGACATGAGATACATGCCAATGATGGAAGCATCAAATAAACCAACGCCAATACCAGCTACAATGTGGTATAGCAACCCAAGTGAGTACTACCCTTCGGAGCAACAAAATGTGAGAGAAACACATGGAGTGGTGAGGCCGGTACAATCTCCACCTCCTGGGTTTCAATCAAGAGAAAGAAGGTATGAAATGGACGAAAGGACATTGCGATTCATTGCAAATAGCGGCTTATCTAGGTCAAAGCTTGCTTATAGCCAAGAGGAAATGCTAAAAGAATCTCCTCAACCAGAGATAGATTGTCACAAAAGTCGTGACAACCACTTGGTCAAACAATGTCCTCATACGGAGATCACTGAAGTAAATGCCTATTTTCTTGAGTGTGGCATCACTCGCATGATCCCCGATTGACCGAAAAACCCAAACCAAATCAGGAAAATCACGACAAATGTATTAGGGATTGTTCAGCTCCCTAGTAGCTCAGAAAATGAAAATTTTGTACCAGTTCAAGTGGTTACGAGAGCACAAGCTCAAAAGAAAGCTGATGAGAATCCAGAGACAAAGAACACGGAAAGTGACACGAGTCCAAAGACAGATGATGGACCAAAGACAAACGCACCTAGTCAGAAAACCAAGAGCAAACGAAATAGTTGGAAAGCTAGAAAGACTAGGATGAAAGCACACAGGGAACGAGAGCAAAAGTCCGTAGCTGAAAAGCTTACCGAAGCTCAGGAGAAGATAAAACAACATGAGGAAAAGGAGGCACCTTCTCTTACACAGATGGCTAAACCTCTAGAAGAACCATCCACGGATGAGAAACCAAGAAGTGCTAGTTCAGGAGGATCTGTGTTGGCAGAGAAGGTTAATGAGACATTAGATGCCCTCTTGAAAGCCTATGATGAAAGGCCAAAAAACAACCAAACCCAAGAACACAGGTGGATGACATATCTCTATGCAGAACTAGAAAAGCAAAGGTTTGAAATGTGCAAGAAAATGATTCAAACAGCCCAAGCTTTACTAGAACCACAAGTTGCAAAACCTGAGGATGTGATCCGTGTCATGCCTACACAAGTAATCCCACCAAACCAGGAACTAAAAGAGCCAGATTCTAGTCATGAGCACAGACCAAACCTCAAAGACCCAGCATTAGAACCAAGGATATTACTGAATACCACGGATAACTCTTCCAAGGGATTTCACCAAGCTATACCTGAGGATTGTAAAGAGATAGATGGTCTTGACGAATTGTGGAAACAAGTCAGAGAGGCCAATGAAGCCGATGACCTAAGAAGACGAGTAGACAAGAGTAGTGATGAACGAGGAGTGTTTCTACCACCAATAGAGGAATTTGAGACTGGATCTCAATTGAATCTAGACGTGCGATCGTATTGGGGCGACAAAGGGTCTGTACAATCTATGGATAGTCAACCCCATTCGCTAAGAACACTACCGTCCTACATGGGACAGTACGAGACCAAGTCAGATGTGGTTGCAGTCCCATCACAGAGACTGTCTCCCAACAAGGCCATGGATTCGAAGGGGCTAGTAGATATTCTATCTACCCCAGTCACCTGTACAATAATGTTAGCCGAGTTGCTTAGAATAAGACCAAACATGTGGGCTAATGTAGGTAAATGTCTAGAGAAATTTGGTGTAAAAACCCCAATGACTCAAATCGAGGAAGGCATCAAAGAGCTTGAAATGCCTCAACTAAATACTAGGCCAGTGCCATTAAACAAGGCAGGTGAGTATTACGAGGGAGAAGAGGGAAACACCACCCTTCCTGTGGAATTCAATAATGTAAAAACCATGGCAATCCTTGATAGTGGAGCTGGTGTGGCCATTGCAACCAAAGAGGTTTGGAAAAAATGGGGAAAACCTGCCTTGATATCCACACGAATGACCCTACAGCTTGCAGGCAGACACAAGGAAAAGCCCCTAGGACTGCTAGAAAAAGTACTTGTTACTTCTTGTGGCATTGGATATGAACACACTTTTGTTGTTGTTGACTTTGGATAGAAGAACAACTATGACATCATTCTGGGAAGACCATTCATGCGAAAATTGAAAATGGTCCAAGATTGGGGTTATGACCATATATACCTGAGACATATGGAAACCATAACAAAGATAAACTTGAGGGACCATAGCTATAGGGATGTGACGAGAACACCGGTTGAGGAGTTTGATTCTGCCACAGTAGCAGGATCAAAACTTCCAGCTTGGTTAGGTAAGCCTAAAGAACTATGGATGTGTGGAGCTTCACAATGTGGTAACTTGAAACGTGAGGAATGTATCCTAGAGCGGGCTATAGAGGATATGGACTATATCCCAGAACCATTTCCTGAAGAAGAGTTAGAGCCTTTTGGATGGGAACACATCTTGGCTACTTTGGACGTGTGCGCCGTGGAGGATGCTCCCACAACAAAGTTTTGTGATGAAAATGGCTATGATGTCGTTCCTTATTTTGCAGTGAGTGTAATCCAGGAAAACAAAGAGAACCAGACATCAACAAGCTCTCGAAATATGGAGCAAACAAACAAATGTGGAGAATCAAAAGATGAAGAAGACGACGACGAGTTCTATGACTCTGTAGAACACTTCGAGCTTCAAGAAGATCAACGACCCGGGAATCAATGTCATCGCTACACGAATAAAGTGCATCAAAAGTGGATTCCAAAGTCCTCGGTGAAGACACAACCACCACAAGCATCCTCATACAGCGATCCTAATAAGGATGCAAAGACTCCGTAGAACACTTCGAGCTTCAAGAAGATCAACGACCCGGGAATCAATGTCATCGCTACACGAATAAAGTGCATCAAAAGTGGATTCCAAAGTCCTCGGTGAAGACACAGCCACCACAAGCATCCTCATACAGGGCTCCTAATAAGGATGCAAAGACTCAACTAGGAGGAATACTACCAGAGCAACGAGCTAACAATGCTCTAATCAATGGGCTAGAAAATTCCTCCAAGAAACTACCACCCAAGAGCAAACAGACAGTAACTTTCCACTACCAGCCAAAAAATCAAGGAAAAGTACAAGAAGTCAACCTTGCTAAGGATAGTAGCGATAGTGTGATGAATCTTACGACATCCCCTATCATCAACTCAGGCCATCACTATCACCAACCCCTTCAGCAACAACCATGACAGGTCAAAATAACAGGACAACAAGTCAAAGCCAAAAAGCTCGACAAATCTGGCTACCAAAAAGCCAGATCGGCCAAAAACAGATATGGATCAAGAAGACAAAGATCTCTAATGAAAAATCACAAGATCCAACACCAAAACAAAAACAAGGAAAGCGTGCACGAACATGTAAGAATATCACAAAGTCTCAAGCTTTCACAACTCAGGTTTGGGCTCCAAAGAAGTTGATTCAAGCACAAAAAAGTCAGGAATTCATTTGGATTCCAAAACAACCACAGTATCAACTTTCAAAGCCTGAATTCCGTCACCAACCAAGCGTACAAGGGCTGAAGCAAAGACCATTGTCAACTCACACAACAAAAAGGTGGATCCCAAAGAAATCTCTTCAAACACAAACGAAGCATGGACAAGTATGGGTTCCCAAACGAGAGCCATCAACAAAACAGCCAATAATCGCAAAGAAATGGGTCCCAAAGAAGAACAACAAAACAGCTATCAGTGCATCGCCGCTTGAATTCTTACAATTCTTCCTACGATTACAGTACAGTTGGAAGAGAGCAAGTCGCTTCAATCAAGCAACGATACAGGAGCTTCAAAGACCATTACATTGCTTAGAATAGGAAGCCTCGCCAACAAATGCCAATAAGCAAATTGCTTATACCCACATCTTGCACAACATAAATCTTTTCCATGCATTGACTGTGTATGGATAATAGGGCTACATTACAAGACCTGCATAGGCATAAATTTTAATTGCCCAAGCACAATACATACCCTTTGCGATACCCTGTCGTAAAGGATGACTCCAAATAGGAAGAGGGGAGGCATTCTGAATGTGGACCTAACATTATGACTATTAGAGGGCAATGTTTTGTGAGATACATTGAATTTTTGCGTTTTATTGTGACAATTTTTTGACAAAATTTAGAGTATATGCCCTCATAGTAGTGTTACAGAGGAGTATGGGGACAAAATCCATATATGAGCCCCTAGGGACATGTGTATAGTGTACATAGCATTTAGATTTCTATTTGAATGATTTTTCTTTTGTTGAATTGTTTTAAGATGTTCTTTGTTTATTATTAAGAAAAAATAAAAAAATCCGTAATCCTCGTGAAGAAACGACTGACGAGAGGCGTGAGCACTACAAAGAGAAGAAGGTACAGGAAAACGATGAAACTTCACGAAGTATGTCTCAGCAGCCACTACAACAGCCGAAGAACTTGTCACAAAGCAGTGTCAACATGCAACTGACAAGTCATACAAGTCAGAGTCGAGTAGCTACGCCACAAAATGAGTGAGGTGTTAGTCCCAAAGCTTCAAGTAATATTCTCTGTGGTCTAAGCGTCTTAGCTATTCTAGGTACTGCTCAAGCTGGAAGAGTTGAGCGTATTTACATTGTGTCGCTCATGCTGGTATAGTTGAACAAAAGAGTCGAAGTCTAAGTACTTAAGTCCGGTGAAGTGAAGGAGAAGGTCCAAAAGACACTCATGTACTGAGCATAGTGAGATACGAGTGGAGAAACTTCTACATCAACAACCCTTCTTGGAAAGGTGGAAGTTATTGAGACATCTTTTGATGTCACATGTGCTACATTTATTCCTCGAAACACCCATCATCTCCTTCTTTCACATTGCATGCTTTTGTTGAAAAATTTCTCATATGCATATAGAGTGTCCCATAATTGGCACTTGCATCAGGCACTCTTTCCGTGTTTCACCCAAGCACTCACCTTTCATGAACATGGACTTCATGTTCAACTGCTCACCTCCAATAAGAGCATATACCAAAGGCATTTTTTTCCCACCGGGTTTTTTCCCTTTGGTCATCCAGGTTTTAGACCCTAATCTAAGGACACCTATCACCATCCTCTTGTACATATTCCTTCTACATCAACAATAAGTAAATGCTACTCAAATCAATTGACAAATGAATTGGAGCACCAATTTCAGATCATAGCATACTTTTCCTCAATGGCGAGTCGAAGAATGGCCTACAATGACAAAGTTGCAGACAACACTAACAACATGATTGCACAGGAACAAAGAAGTCCCCAATGAAGAAGAGCAGACATAAAAGTAATCAGAGGATCGCAAAAGATGAATGGTTATGATGATAGATGTACGCTCTAATGGATCATAGTTCTTGTTGTGGGTCGACAAAGTTACAAGCACTGCAACAGATGAAGCCAAAACGACAACAACGACCACATCGCCATCGACAATCAGGTCATGCCGGGGACGACATGAACGCGGAAGGGGGGAGTGTTGACCGCTGGGTCAACAACACAACATAACTCAAGTTTCGTACCAAAGTCTTATCTTTTGCGAGTTATGAAATGCTGCGGATTATGGCTATAAACATCATTTGTAATGAGTAGTTATTCTAGTTTCTGAAGCCGGGGTGCAATGGCACTTCCAGATTGTAGATACCAAGCCATTTGACCCTTTCAACCCCATTTTTGGTTAAACCTAAGGTAGCCTTAGTATATAAGGTACCTAGGTCATTTTGTAAAGAGGACTTTTAATCATGATCAAAACTTTAGCGCTGCCGTCTACTGTGTGTGAGAGAGAAAGAGAGTGAGCGTGAGCTTTATCCTCTCGCTACCCCGGCTCGCTCAACACATTGGAGATCCGACTGCACCATTGCTGTACGCTCGAGGAGAGCTACGCGACAAAGCCAAGCATTCCACGCGAGATGAAGCGCACACGCCGACGCATCTACGAGCTATTTGTGGCCGTAAGTGTATCAAACGATGTCTGTTTTCTGCGTACTAGTAGTCTATAGAATCGTGGCGACATTAGCTACGCATAGGTACTCATAAATTTCAGTTTTGAGCACTTTCAAAATTCTGTTATGTCATCCTACGCATTTTCCGCAGATGGGTTTAGAGTGAGGGTTTTGAGTGTAGAAGCGTAGGGACAGGTGTATCCTAGTGATGGGATGGTGTTCCTTAAGTTTCGTACGAATCTGGCATGATTAGGTGAGTTACCTTCCGTATGTGTGTATGTGGCTAGGTGGTGTAGTTGAGAGCAGTGAGGTTCTTGATTGTGGTTTAGTTGGCCTTCCAGAGTGTTGTATGTGTAGGATGGTCTCAGCCTGACAAGCTAAAGAGATTTCCTCCGTGTGCCTATCATGTCATTTGTGTCCTCGATTGACATTATGTTGATCTAGGTAGTGTTTGCATGCACTTCATGGGTGTGTGAGTCGCTCCTGTCCAACAGAAGACTTTTGAGTCTTCCCACAAGCATCCAATTTACCTAGAGTTTGACCATTGAACATAACCTTTGAATTTTGAAAGCTTAACATTTTGGAAGTCTTAATGGGATGAACCTTAGGATCTTTGAAGCCCATTGTTGCACATTGCTCTTTTGCAGATGGCCCCCCCTTTGGATCCCTATTTTCCCTCCTTTGGATCCCTACTATGACCGGTGTCGGGGGATTTGTGTTCGAAAGGTAAGCCGAGAAGGCACGGGGCCTCTGGCTGTGAGAGGTGCAAGGAAGAGAGTTGCAATAGACACAATCAATGTAGACGAAGCTTAAAATAGATAACTTAGACAAGATTCTAAAACTTGATTACCCCAAAGTGGTCAATTAACAGTACCGCTGCTAAATCAAATGTTAATTATGGAGTTTATGCTCCTTAAATGGTCTAATCTGCCTTAATTCAAGTGATACTTAAGAAAATCAAACTTCAGTAAACTCGATGATGATAAGGTCCAATTTGATGATAACAATTATAGAGTATGACAATGCTTTCCCCTTTGCCTTAATTGGCATGTCGAGCTTGTCTTGACAAAGAGTCTCCCCTTCGTTCTTCCTTTGCTGTTTCAAGGTCGAGAAAGAGAGAGAGAAATCCCAGAGAAATGCTTAATTTTGCCTTAGGAATACAGCTTGGGTTATGGCTTCATTTCGATCAGGCTAAAAATATTGGCTTAACATTTTAAGCTTCCTAGATTTCAAGATTTTAGCAGAGGGATTGACGGATTTTCTCCTCCGAGAGAGCTTGCATTCCCTTCGACAATGGAGGTTTGGATTAAAGTGGATATGGAAGCTTGAGTTAGAATTCGAATGGCTATGAAGGCTTACTTTATGATTAAAGCTCGCTTAGGAGTATCGATTAAAGTGGGCCTAGGAAGCTTAATATTAGGTGGGCTGTGGAGCTTAGCTTAGGAGCGGCTATGGAAGATTAGCATTAAAGTGAATGGCTTATGAAGGCTTACGACTTTGTATTAAACTATGGAGATCTTGATTAGAATGAGTGTGCGCGTCTGTCGCACATGTCAATGCAAAGGAACTTGCCGATACATTGTGTGTGAGCCACAAAAGGCTCCAAGCATGCAACTAGCCTAAACTAGTAAGCTCAAAGATGGTGATGGTGTGTGACTCACCGCTCTACGCTTGCTGTCATGGAGGATTCCTCGCCACGAAGAAGAAGGAGCCACCACTGCGCCGCACTCAACCGCTTCGCCGTCGCCGTGACATCGTTGCAATGCTCGATCGCACTCTCTCTCTCTCTCATGCATACACACACACACACAAAGAGGTGAAGAAGAAGAAGATGGAGATGGAGCAAGAGCACTCTTCAATTGCAAAAATGAAAGAATGAGTGAATTTTAGGTTTGGTTGACTTTTATATGAGCTCGCCCCATTCACACTTGGGCACCCAATGCTTAGCCAACTAATCCCTTGAATGTTCCAGTTAGAGTGCGCCTCTCATCGGCAATCGCTCTTACCCTTTTCCTATTGGACTGACAAGCCCGGTACCTGACTCTACCAAATAAATAATACGGTGTCCGTCTTAGGTGATAGGAATGTGTGTGAGGGTTAACATGCCCCCCTTCCTGATGTAGATTCCATCCTTGGAAGCTATTGAGTTGAAGCTCTCTCATCGAGGTGGAAGAGCATTTGAGATGAATGTCCTTAGCCTTCTTCAGTCACTGTCTGCAAAATCAACAACATTGGCACAATAATTGCATTCTCATATACATTTTGTAACATTTAATGGTCTAAAAACTTATGTGTAGCGGAAATTAGCATGAACATAGTGGGCATTTCATTAGAATAGATTCCTAATGAGAATTACAAGAGTGCTTGGGTGGAGAGAGCAACAAAAAGCATAACACCTAGTTGGATAGCATCAACAATACTTTCAAAAGAGAGAGAGATTAAGCTATTGACAACAGTTGAGGACCGAATTTGCATGGAGCTGGTCCCCCCTCCAAAAGGCTTTGTATTATGGTTTCTCCCATCAAGAGAGACATTGTACAATACAATTCTTTGTGTTCCTTCAAGACTAGCTAGTGCAATGAAGATGAAAGCTTCATGCACTAAGCAAAACACTTAGTAAACACAACTTTAATTATCCCCGTTCTAAGACCCAAGACCTCACACACCTTCAAAGATGGTGAGAGCTAGAAGGGTATGAGAGTAGATTGAGAGGAAGAAGGAGTATCTTACGAGAAAGATGTACATCTCCTCACATAATCACTCATATTAGCATAGCTTTAGCTTAGTAATTAGCTTGGTAGAGGATATGAGCATGCATTGAAGCTTGGCTCTTGGTTGGATTTGCATCCATAAGCCAAGAGTGTGTCGATGTAGGCTTCTATCTCACAAGCTTGGAGTAGGTGATGAGCTCTCCATTAAAGCTTGGGAAGAGATAGTCTTCTCTTTCTTCACACATGAGATTGTGTGAGTGTGTGTGTGATAATGCCTTGCAAAAATCAGCCCCCTCTCTCTCTCTTGGGTGAGCCCTCTTGCTATTTTCTCTTGCAGGCTCCCCATTGGACCTCCCCAAGTCAAGCCAATGGCTATTAAGCTGCATAAGTGATAGCCTTCTGACATGTGTCCCCCTTTCCCCTTTTGTGAGAGCTTTAGGTAATTTAATAATGAAACTAAACTCTCATTGGACCCCTTTGCCTCCTAACCAATAGGAATCAGGCAAGCCATTGGGCTCCTGAATTCTCATTGGACCCCTTGGGAGACTGTCCAATAGTCTTCTAGGAGACTTAATTCTCATTGGTTCTTTTATTAAGTGTTTTTAAATTAATTAAACTAGATTTACTCTAGCCTAATTCTCATTGGTCCACCTCCAAGGCCATCCAATAGGAATTGGGCACACCTTGTGGGCATCTGGGCTAGGGAGTTGACATGTGTTCCTAATTCCCTTTGTGTAAAGGGAGCCTGTGTGTGTGTGTGTGTGTGACTTTCTCTCTCATCCCCTAGAAGAAGGGCTCGCCCCCTCCCATGTAGGGATATACAAAGACTTTTTAGTTACACACAAAGCATCCAATTTCCCCTAGGGTTGACCTTTGGACACAACCTTTGAATTTTGAAACCTTAGCATTTTGGAAGTCTTAATGTGCTGAACCTTAGGGTCTTTTTAGCCCATTGTTTTACATGGCTCTTTTGGAGATGGCCCCCCCTTTGGATCCCTACTGTGGCCGGTCTGCTAGCTTAACCAATATTCTAGCTTTTTCTCCCCTGGCACTTCCGCACATTAAATGATCAGTTTAATATGAGAAAATCATTTAGGAGAATTAGATATTGATTATTATGACATAACCTCTCTCTTGAAATCATAGTCGTCCTCGACTATGGTGTAGAGAAGATAAAGCATATTCATGAGTCCTTTTCTTAGCGGGTAGAGGATCCCTATGTTACCCTACGACATCATTCCACAATGGATGACTAGTCCATTTGGTGCTTGAGAGCCTGAGCTGTCGCAAGCATGTCTGCACATTAGTCCTATCATTCTTCCATAGTAGAGTGACAAGCTCTACTTGGTGTTTGGGAGACGTCGTCTCCGCAAACTTGATCTAAGCATGCATACTAATTCATATTTGTGCACAATAAAGAAAAAGAGAGTCTTATAAGACAAAAAAAACTTTGTTCATTTTTAACATTTTGTACATTTGCTTACTCTTGGGAAGCATTGTAAGCATTGACAAGGTTTAGGTTATACTTTAATTGTATGCCTTGCATCCATCTAGCATCTTCAAAAGGACAATTCTTAAACTTAATAAGATATCGTCGGATAGTCTTACCACCTCTTAATACCTTGTCTTCATGTCGGAGAATGGACTCGGGCTGCAGCACCTCCTCTTGGTCCTCAATCTCCGGTGGGTCTTCAATAGTTGGTTCTTGAGGTGGCTCTGCTTTGTAAGGCTTTAATAGGCTCACATGGAAAGCATTGTGTATGAGCCAATGATTGGGCAATTTGAGTTGATAGGCCATCTCATTGATTGGCCTAAGAATCTGGAAGGGACCATAGTACCTTTTTGCTAGTTTTGCATAGTACTTTTGGTGGCCCGTAGGATTCTTGCCCGTCGTGTGCCTTAATCGAGCCTTGAGAAACTTTAACAAGACCTAATTTTTTTCTTTAAAGGCTTGGGCTCTTCTGTGCTTGTCAACAGCAGCCTTTTGCCTTTGTTGTGAGATAGAGATAGCATCCTTAATCTTTTGAAAAGATTCTTGTAGGTCTCGGCTATACTCATCTGCAGCGAAGATCTTCCCATGTACCTTAAGTAGCAAGGTACTTTTTGATCTTCCCTCAATTACCTCGGAAGGTGATTTTCCCGTGGAAGTATGTACATTGTTATTGTAAGCATACTCCACTAAGGGTAAGTACTTCTCCCATTGGGATCTTTGATCTACTTCCGTTACATAGGCATTTAGTAGATTGAGAATTGTTAGGTTAGCTATTTCACTTTGGCGATCCGTTTGTGGATGATAGGCCGAAGAGAAGTTTAGCCTTGTTCCTAAATTCTCAAAGAGACCCTTCCAGAAATTACTGGTCATTCTAGGATCTCTATCCGACACTATAGACATTGGCAAGCCATGGTACTTGAAAATTTGTGAAATGAAGAGGGTTGCCATTTGATGGGCTTTGATAGTCTTTTTGACAGGTATAAAATGAGCTTGTTTACTGAACCTGTCTACTATCATCCATATTCCTGTATTCCCATAGATAGACTTAGGCAATCCAAAGATAAAATCCATAAATATGCTCTCCCATGGTGAATTAGGGATTGGCAAGGGTTGAAGCAATCCAAGTTGCTTCCCTCTATCAAATTTTGTCTTTTGGCAAACCACACATTTAGAAACATACTCTTGTATGTTCACTTTCATGGTAGGCCAATAGAAATAGGTTTCAATTCCCTTTAAGGTAGACTGAATCCCTCTATGCCCTGCATACGGTGGAGCATGAGATTCATACATTACTTTCTCACGTAGTGAGTTAGTAACACATAGTCTATTGCCATAGAGAAGATAACCATCTTGTAAAGTAAATGGTTCTTCTTTCTTCCCTAATGCAAGGGCTGAAATCACATCTCTAAAATCGAGATCAATAGCGTACTCATATATCATTGAAGATAGATCATTGTGAGTTGCTATGGAAACCGCATTCACTCTCGGCCGTCTTGAGAGTGCATCAGCTACTTGATTATGCTTGCCAGCAATGTGAGCAATATGAAAATGAAATTGCGAAAGGAAATTTGCCCACCTCATTTGTTTGTCGGAGAGCTTGGTCTGCGTCATGAAGTACTTAAGACTTTGGTGATCCGTTCGCAGAATGAAAGGAGTCCCCAATAAATAATGCTTCCATGAGTCTAAGGCATGTAGAACTGCAAGGAGTTCCTTTTCATATATGCCTAGAGCTTGCTCAACAGGGTCGAGCCTTCGACTCTCATAGCCTATGGCGTGCCCTTCTTGGAGTAAAACAGCTCCAAGGCAATCACCACAAGCATCACATTGGACCTCAAATGGTTTTGAGAGATCCGATAGTGTAAATCACAAGCTTAGAGTAGGTGATGAGCTATCCATTAAAGCTTGGGAAGAGATAGTCTTCTCTTTCTTCACACATGAGATTGTGTGAGTGTGTGTGTGATAATGCCTTGCAAAAATCAGCCCCCTCTCTCTCTCTTGGGTGAGCCCTCTTGCTATTTTCTCTTGCAGGCTCCCCATTGGACCTCCCCAAGTGAATAAGCCAATGGCTATTAAGCAGCATAAGTGATAGCCTTCTGACATGTGTCCCCCTTTCCTCTTTTGTGAGAGATTTA
The DNA here is from genome assembly GCF_014529385.1 of Adiantum capillus-veneris. Taxonomy (NCBI): domain Eukaryota; kingdom Viridiplantae; phylum Streptophyta; class Polypodiopsida; order Polypodiales; family Pteridaceae; genus Adiantum; species Adiantum capillus-veneris. The sequence goes on along the minus strand of NC_140934.1, from coordinate 156,873,485 downwards.
GGCAATGTAATAATTAAACTAAACTCTCATTGGACCCCTTTGCCTCCTGGCCAATAGGAATCAGGCAAGCCGTTGGGCTCCTGAATGCTCATTGGACCCCTTGGGAGACTGTCCAATAGTCTTTTAGGAGACTTAATTCTCATTGGTTCTTTTATTAAGTGTTTTTAAATTAATTAAACTAGATTTAGTCTAGCCTAATTCTCATTGGTCCACCTCCAAGGCCATCCAATAGGAATTGGGCACAGCTTGTGGGCATCTGGGCTAGGGAGCCGACATGTGTCCCTAATTCCCTTTGTGTAAAGGGAGCCTGTGTGTGTGGGTGTGTGTGTGTGAGTGTGTGAATTTATCTCTCATCCCCTAGAAGAAGGGCTCGCCCCCTCCCATGTAGGGATATACAAAGACTTTTTAGTTACTCACAAAGCATCCAATTTTCCCTAGGGTTGACCTTTGGACACAACCTTTGAATTTTGGAACCTTAGCATTTTGGAAGTCTTAATGGGCTGAACCTTAGGTTCTTTTTAGCCCATTGTTGCACATGGCTCTTTTGAAGATGGCCCCCCCTTTGGATCCCTATTTTCCCTCCTTTGGATCCCTACTGTGGCCGGTCTACTAGCTTAACCAATATTCTAGCTTTTTCTCCCCTGGCACTTCCCCACATTAAATGATCAGTTTAATATGAGAAAATCATTTATGAGAATTAGATATTGATTATTATGACACATTTTAAAAGCATATGCAGTTGTAGGCACACAATTTGATTGGTAACATAATTTTAAACCATTTGTCAGCAATAAACATTAAATTGCAATATAATCAAACGCATAAACAGTTGTAAAGGTAAAAAAGTAAACAAGTCTGGGGTCGCTAATTTAACGATCGAAAGGCACTAAAGATCGAGTATTAATACCATGGGCAAGCTTCTCAATTTTCTCTGGTCAATTGAGTTGTTTGATTGTGAGAGCCAAGTATTTCAGTCCAAGGGCTGACTAGAGGCTATACCTAGAAGACCTTGTAGTTAAGCTACAATAAAAGGAATTGCTCATGAAACCATTGCCTGACTTATTTTCTTTTCTTGACCCCCCAAAGTCTTTTCACATTGTTTCAATTTTGATGTGTGTACTTATTTTGTTATTTTGCTCTAGTACCATAGGCGATACATGTGAGTGAAGTACCAAATCAAGCTGAGATTTCTCTTCCAGCTTAAGATTTTATATTGTGGCACTTTGATTTTTTTGTTTGTACATTTTCAACATTTTAATTTTGTAACTTTGGGGGGTCATATAACACTGTTACCCTTCCCAAGCTCATCACATTAGCAAACTCCCTTTGTAATACTTAAGCTAAAGGTCAATAGGGACTAAGCCCACTAGAAAGCCCTAATACATTTCACACAATGCTGCCTAAATCGGATTAAGAACCTAAGTAACAAATGATTATTAGGAAGGCATTCCCCATGGTATTAAGAGAAGATCTGTAACACCTAGCTTGGTCAAACTAGCTTAGTCAGAATGCTTGCTTTTTAAACCTACACAAGTGATTATGACAAAAAATTGCATTGAATCTAATGTTTGGTACTAAGAAAATGTGCTGAATATTATGCTACCAATCACAATTAAAGTAGACAAACATGGATGCAAAAAGATAAGGGGCAATGCTAATGGACAAGAAACACCTGTTTGTGTTGATGGTCGCACTTGATTTGAAGAGAGAACGAGAGAAAGATTCCATGAAGGTCCAAATCCTAACAACAGCAACACGTTCCTGTACACACTAGGAAACACAAAGAATACCTCTAGGAGCCACATCAGTGGGAAAAGGTACCAACACTTATTGAACACAATTAAAAAACATAAGGAATCCGAATCTAATTATTTGCACTCCCCCTAGAGAGTCAAAGGAATAGGATATTATAGAGATTGAGGGGAAACCCTAATGCTAAACCCCTATCCTCGTTGTCGAGAAAAACAAAGTCATCATCCATGAGACCATATGTGCCATCCGTGTAGTCATGTAAATCTTCTTCTTCATCAGAGGCACCCGTGTTTACTAAGAAGGTCACATAGACGCCTATAGTCATCTTGGTCAAAAGGGTAGGCTTGTGCAATGGAAGAAACTCTCTCTACTAAGTATGGATCAGTCTCATGGTCAAGAGACATATCAGCCATTCTAACTCCTCGAAATTCCTCTCACATGTTAGCGTACCTACCAAATCCCATTCAAAAGCAAGCACCGGAAAGACCATGTGAAACATTTGTGAAAAGTAACGAGGGTACCTCTCACCCAAGGCAGGAGTGGATGACTCTAGTGTACTAGCCATATCTGTACACACAAATAGATGATGGTTAGAGTGCAAATAATACAAGGATCGTGTTCTTGTGCATAATGTGTTTTTATGATTTTGTGTTATGCTCTTGCTCTTTTACTTTTTATCTTGTTTTTATGATAAGGCTTTATATATACATTCCCTAAGATTGGAGATTGAGAGGTCAGGGAGGAAGGTTGCGAGGGAAGCAAGTGAATGATGGATGTCAGCAAACACTCTCCCCTTCCTTGGGTAGATCATACCTTTTGGAATGATGTCGTCACCTTTTGAAACCAATTGTTCCAAGTTGTTATGGGTGAAGACTTTAACCAATCTTTTTCGACCGCCATATGCGTTTCATCTAGTTGCAAGGGTGGTAAGGTATTCTCCCATGATTTTATTTGCAACATTGTTGTAGGTGGTGAACTTACAACGGGAGGTGAAAACTCTTTCTTGCTTGTATGGATATGTACAATGGTAGATGGAGATTGTATCAAAGCTCCTATTTCTGTATAGGAATTGCATGAAGAGCAAGAAGCTTCATTTGACTTCCTTGTTCTTAAGCTAGGTGGAACAAATCGTTCTTTCTTTGGTACCCAAACTAGCTCTGGAGCGAGTGTGTAGCATTCCATGATTTTTTCCTTTCCACGATCTTCAATTTGTTTTGGAGCCACAGGATTGGGCTTATATGGGCCTAGTGACAAGTAAGAACACAATCTACATTTTGGCACCCAGATTTGATCATTTCCTTGATAGTAGCCTTGGGCTTCCAATAGTTGTTTAGGAATCCAATGCCACGTTTCCTTACATTTCTTGGAGCGAGTGGGACGTCTCTCACCAGGCTCCTATCTTTTAGCACTAGCTATGGTCACTAAAGAAGCTTTAGGGACCCACATGTATATTTTCTTTGTTATATTGGGATGGGTCTTGTGTGTCTCAAGATTTACTTCAACTACATCACTTGAAGCTCTAGAGAGTTGGGCTATGGGGACATATGGTTCAACCTCTTCTTGTGTTAAGTATGGAGTCTGATTTACGCTTGTAATTTTCTGTGGTAAAAGCGCACATTTGTAAGGCCCCCATTATGAGAAGAAGCCATCGTGCGTGAAGGAAAATCACTCGCTAGAAACCAAAATTTTCACGGCCAAAAATCAGGGGCAACTGTAGGGGCCTTTCTGCCCTCGAGACTTTTTTTCCCCTCGCCGGAATATTCCTTTTCACCGGAATATTATGGCCAGACGGTGGCCGAAAAGTGGTTGGAAAACAACCGTCAGTTGGCCGGTGGCCGGTAGTCAATGGTTGGTGGCCGGTGGCTGAATTCAATGGCCGGTGGACAAATTCAAAAGCGGACTTGTCTTCTCAAGGGCGGCCACACATGGGTGGATTGGAGGGTCCGATTTGGACTTATCTACACAAGGGCGGCTACACATGGCTGCCTCTCATGAGAGAGGGAGCCCTTTTGGCCTATAAAAGGAGGCCATTTCTACACACATTTCATAGTGTGAAGTTGATGCAACAAGGTGAGTATGAGGTGGTGAGAGTGAAGCAAGGCGGGAGCTCCATTAAGGGTATAATCCCTTTGTAAACTACTTCTTGTTTTGAAGTACTAAAGCCATTGAGTGGCTGCTTTCCCGTGGACGTAGCCCACATTGGGTGAATCACGTATATCGTGTGTACTCTCTCTCTCTCTCTCTGTGTGTACTCTATAATCTTGTGTATGTAAATTTGTCTCTCTCCATTAAGTAATCTACTCAATTATCTATTTAGCTACGCCTTATTTCCTAACAACAACTGGTATCAGAGCAAGGTTTGCTCGTAGCTAAATTATCTCAAGGAAAGGATTCCTTGAATTGAGTGGGAGTTATGGCGGAGGAAGGGAAGCTCAAGATTGAGAAGTTCAACGGCAAAAACTACCAACATTGGACGATGCAGATTGATGACTATCTCTACCAGAATGACCTCTATCTGCCACTAGGCGGTCTTGCAAAGAAGCCCGCAATGATGGAAGATGAAGCATGGATTGTCCTTGATCGAAAGGCCCTGGGAACAATCCGTTAAGCTTGGCGTCAACGGTGGCCTTCAATGTTTCGGAGATGAAGACCACGGAGGACTTGATGAAGTCACTTGACGACTTCTACGAGAAACCATCGGCATCCAATAAGGTATTTCTTATGAAGCGCTTGTTCAATCTAAAGATGGCAGAGAATGGTTCAGTTGTAGAACACCTAAATGAATTTAACACAAACATAAGTCAACTTCGATCGGTGAAAATCAATTTCGATGAGACGAAGTGCGAGCTCTCCTTATACTATCATCTCTATCGGATAGTTGGGACAGCCTTGGGATGGCTGTAAGTAATTCTATTTCTGGCACAAATACTCTTAAGTTTGATGATGTTGTGGGTGTTCTCCTAAGCGAGGAAATGCGAAGGAGAAGTACAGGAGAATCATCAAGTGCTGCACTATCAGTGGAAATAAGAGGAAGGCCTAAGGAAAGGTTCAAAAACCAAAAGGGTCGTGATCGCTCAAGGTGGAGCAAGTCACGCACAAAGTCAGTTCTTGAATGTTGGAACTACGTCAAGAAGGGCCACGTCAAGAAGGATTGCTGGTCCAAGAAGAAGAAGGAGACAGAGTCGCAAGACAACAAGCCAACATCGGAGGCCAATGTGGTAGGTAAAGTAGAGCAAGATGCTCTAATTCTCTCATTAGACAATGTGTCTAATTCCTGGATAGTAGATTCAGGGGAATCATTCCATGCGACACCACACAAGCAACATTTCCAAGACTACACCAAAGGTAATTTTGGGTATGGATACTTGGGAGATGATGAAGCTTGTGAGATTGTCGGCAAAGGCACATTTTTTGTCAAAACTGCTAACGGAAATGAATGGAAGCTTAAAGATGTTAGGCATGTTCCTTCTCTTTGCAAAAATTTAATCTCTACAGGATAATTAGACGATGAAGGTCACAACATTGCATTCGGAAACAAACGGTGGAAGATCTCTAAGGGATCTTTGGTGGTTGCCAAAGGAGAAAATGTCGGTACACTTTACTTGTGTATTGTGAGCACGCAACCTTCAGCTTGTGCAACAACTACAGAAGTTGACAGTGTGGTGTGGCACTACCGGCTTGGGCATATGAGTGCCAAAGGAATGCAAATCCTTCAAACAAAGAAGCTTCTACCAGGTTTGAAAGAAGTGGACTTAGAGTTTTGTGAAGATTGTGTTTATGGTAAACAAAAGAGGGTAAAATTTCAAAAATCAAGAAATGAAAGAAAAAATAAAAAACTTGAGTTGGTTCATTCTGATGTTTGGGGTCCTGCAAGTACACCATCACTTGGTGGCTCATTGTACTATGTAACATTCATAGACGATGCGACTAGAAAAACATGGGTTTATGTCATGAAGAATAAATCCGATGTATTTTGCATATTTCAAAGGTGGAAAGCCTTTGTGGAGAATGAGACAGGTACCAAGGTTAAATGCCTTAGATCCGACAATGGAGGCAAATATTGCAGCCAAGCTTTTGAAAGCTTTTGTGCTAGCAATGGAATTCAGAGGCAAAGGACAACCCCAAGGACACCTCAACAAAATGGGATTTCGGAAAGGATGAACAGGACAATCATGGAGCAAGCACGAAGCATGTGGCTACATGCAGGCCTACCACTTGAGCTTTGGGCGGAAGCTGTAAGTACGTCTGTGTACTTAATCAATCGGTCACCCTCAACGGCATTGGATGGGGGAGTTCCAGAAGAGGCATGGACATGTAAATTGGTGAATTATGCATTTCTCAAAGTGTTTGGGTGTGAAGCTTTCATGCACATAGATAGAAGCCTAAGATCAAAGCTAGATGCAAAGTCCAAAAGGTGTTTCTTCATTGGCTATGGAGAAGGTGACTTTGGGTATCGCCTATGGAATCCTGAAGATGGTAAAATATTAAGGAGTAGGGATGTAATTTTTAACGAACAAAATATGTACAAAGATTACTTGGAAAGAAATCGAACAAAAGAAACATGTGATGAGTACATGGAGCTTGAGGACGGTGGAGACTCAAGGACTGCAAACGGTGACAATGTGCACCAACGTCAACCAAATGAGGAGCCTCAACCTATTCCCCGAAGATCTACAACAGCAAGTAGACCTCTAGAAAGGTTTGTTCCTTCCTTCAACCATCTCTTGATCTCAGATTCTGGAGAGCCAGAATCATACGAAGAAGCTATGCAACATGAATCCAAAGAAGAATGGACGAAGAGCATGCAAGTGGAGATGGACTCACTACATTGCAACCAAACATGGGAGTTGGTTGAGTTGCCTAAAGGTAAGCGGGCACTTCAAAACAAATGGGTGTACAAGCTGAAGGAAGAAGAAGGTTGGAAGAAAAGGTACAAGTCTAGGCTTGTTGTAAAAGGGTTTTCTCAAAAGAAAGGTATTGACTTCAATGAAATATTTTCTCCTACAGTAAAAATGAACTCAATCAGGCTTGTCTTAAGCCTTGTGGCTGCTCATGATCTAAATCTCGAGCAAATGGATGTAAATATGGCATTCCCTCACAGTGACTTAGAGGAGGAAATCTACATGCTTCAACCAAAGGGGTATGAAGTAAAAGGTAAGGAGAAGATGGTTTGCAGATTAAAGAAGAGCTTGTATGGTTTAAAGCAAGCATCAAGACAATGGCACTTAAATTTTGATCGATGGATGTTGGATCATGGATTCACAAGATGCAACTCGGATCACTGCGTCTACACGAAGAATTTGGGAGATGGGAAATTCATCATCCTAATGTTGTATGTTGATGACATGTTGATTGCAAGTGCTAACATGTAGGACATCAAAGACCTAAAAGAGGAGTTGTCTAAATCTTTTTCAATGAAAGATTTAGGTGCTGCAAAGAGGATACTTGGTATGAAAATATCAAGGGACAGGATGAAGAAGACAATAAAGCTATCTCAATAGGATTACATCAAGAAGGTACTAGAAAGGTTTGCAATGCAAAATGCACAACCAGTTTCTACACCTTTGGCTGGTCACTTTAAACTAACAAAGGATATGTGTCCAAAGACACAAGAGGAGATAGCCTATATGTCTAAAGTTCCATATGCTGCAGCGGTAGGTTATCTAATGTATGCTATGGTCTGGACAAGGCTAGACATTGCACATGCAGTGGGAGTTGTGAGTAGGTTCATGGAAAACCCAGGTAAAGAGCATTGGCAAGGTGTGAAGTGGATACTTAGGTATCTAAAAGGGACAACAACAAATGCTTTGTATTTTGGAGGAACTGATATTTTTCTAGAAGGGTATGCTGATGCAGATATGGCAGGTGACAAAGATACTCGAAGGAGCACTACTGGCTATGTGTCACGATTGGAGGCACAGCAGTAAACTGGGCTTCAAAGCTGCAGAAAGTGGTTTCACTTTCTACCACGGAAGCAGAGTATGTAGCAATGACGGAGGCAAGCAAAGAAATTATGTGGCTTCACAGATTCTTAGAAGAGCTTGGATTCAAACAAGACAATTGTGTCTTGTACAGTGATAGCCAAAGCGCTATCCATCTTGCAAAGAACTCAGCCTTTCATTCAAGGACAAAGCACATTGAGTTGAGATATCACTTCATACGCACTCTTTTGGAAGAGGGACAACTAAAGCTAGGAAAGGTGCATACAAGTGAAAATCCTGCAGACATGTTTACAAAGGTGTCAACAAGGAGAAGTTGAGCTTTTGCTCATCTTCGATCGGCATTCAAGGATAAAAAGCCAGAATGGAAATCAGTCACATGTTTGGTTTGGAGATCAGTCTCTAAGTGGGAGATTGTTAAGTACGGAGTCTGATTTACCCTTCTAATTTTCTGTGGTAAAAGCGCACATTTGTAAGGCCCCCATTATGAGGAGAAGCCATCGTGCGTGAAGGAAAATCACTCGTCGGAAACCAAAATTTTCACGGCCAAAAATCAGGGGCAACTTTAGGGGCCTCGGGGGCGGAAGCCCCCAATACTTTTTTTTCCTTCGCCGGAATATTCCTTTTCACCGGAATATTATGGCCAGACGGCGGCCGGAAAGTGGTCGGAAAACAACCGTCGGTTGACCGGTGGTCGGTAGTCAATGGTCGGTGGCCGGTGGTAGGAAGTCAATGGCCGGTGGTCGGTGGCCGAATTCAATGGCCGGTGGACGAATTCAAAAGCGGACTTGTCTTCTCAAGGGCGGCTACACATGGGCGGATTGGAGGGTCCGATTTGGACTTATCTACACAAGGGCGGCTACACATGGCTGCCTCTCATGAGAGAGGGAGCCCTTTTGGCCTATAAAAGGAGGCCATTTCTACACACATTTCATAGTGTGAAGTTGATGCAACAAGGTGAGTGTGAGGTGGTGAGAGTGAAGCAAGGCGGGAGCTCCATTAAGGGTATAATCCCTTTGTAAACTACTTCTTGTTTTGAAGTACTAAAGCCATTGAGTGGTTGCTTTCCTGTGGACGTAGCCCACATTGGGTGAACCACGTATATCGTGTGTACTCTCTCTCTCTCTCTCTCTACTCTATAATCTCGTGTATGTAAATTTGTCTCTCTCCATTAAGTAATCTACTCAATTATCTATTTAGCTACGTCTTATTTCCTAACATCTTGGACATGCAATGTTTTCGGTTTATTTTCCTTAAGAGGCAATATCTTAGGAACTATGGCTTGAGTGGCAGGGCTAAGAGTTGGTTTCTGTGTTGTGACACCCCTTGTACACCAATCAATAGTGCATTTGGTGGCTATCATCCATGTGCATCCTAGGTTTATATTACCTTCCATAGTTCCAACAGGCATGACCAAAAAGTCTTGAGCTACAACCCCATTGTCATAACTGATATAAGTGTGCCAAATTCTAAAAACCGTAGTTTTTTTCTTGTTGACACCCTTGACTTGGATAATACTCTCAGATAGAGGTGGCTTCTCTAACTGACACCACACCCCATATGATAGCAGATTATATTTAGCACCCGTGTCCCAATAAAGCGTTATATAGCACTTTTCCATAGGTGCTGTGTAGCTCAATAGGGTATCGTAGAGGTGTGTCAGAGTCCAACCAATCCTCGTCGATTCAACGTGGAATGCATGTATAACTCCAAGGTTAGCCTCTTGTTTTCTTCTTATGCATTGCTGTCGCTCCTTAGCCTTAGCTTGAGCTTGTATCTTCTTCTATTTTGTTTGGGCCTTGGCTGCCTTTTTTGTATGGATGGCACGTAGCTCCTCTTGGCTTAAAGGATCATAGTATCTTTTAAATTTGCTCCCATTGAGGAATCCAATGGTTTCAACTCCATCAAGAGTCTGCACACGAATGGTTCCTTGTGGGGTGATCTCACATACTCTATATGGTCCTTTTCCCGCATATTTCAACTTTTTCTTTTCGTTACGCACTTCATACATAAGGACTTTATCACCAACATTGATATCTTTGTTCTTTAGATGATGGTCAAACCATTTCTTCCTCCTATCTTTCTCCACAAGTGCATTTTGCACAGCTAATTGCCACTCTTCATCTAGCCTTTCAAGGATATATAATCGCGCAACTATGGGGTTACCATCCCAACCTTCTTGAGAAGCTACTCGAAGACTAGGAAGGACAAACTCCCATGGCATAACCGCTTCTTGGCCATACACCATCTTAAACGGTGTGCAGTTCATGGCAACTTTGTATGCAGTACGATAAGCCCATAGAGCCGATGTAAGCTTTAAATCCCAATCTGTGTGATGAGCTTCCACTGTTTTGGTCAAGATAGAGATTAAGGTTTTGTTGGTGCTCTCAGCTTGGCCATTTGCTTGTGGATAATAAGGTGTGGACTTATGATGAGCTATCATAAAGTTGGTAGTGAGTTCTTTTATTACTCCATTTATAAAATGAGTACCATTGTCACTCACAACCTCAAAGGGATAACCAAATCTTGTAATAATGTTCTCAAAGAGAAACTTGGTAGTTGACCTCGCATCGGCCTTACGTGTCGCCCTGGCTTCCGCCCACTTTGTCACATAGTTAGTGGCAATGATAATATATCAAGATTGAGTGCTACGAGCTGCCGGAGTAATTGGGCCTACAAAGTTCAAACCCCATTTTTCAAATGGTTGAGTCACTTTAACAGGATGTAAGGGCATCTTATCCTTTCATTGTGTGATCTTGTAACGTTGGCATTCATCATATCCTTTTGCAAAAAGTGATGCATCCTTGAATAAGGTAGGCCACCAATAGACTGATTGCAACACATTTCTAGCTGTTAGTTCCCCTGAGAAATGTCCTCCAGATATACCCATGTGGGCTTCTTGCAGTATGTATAAATACTCATCCTCACGGGCACAACGTCTAAGAATATCATCCTTCCCTAGCCTGTAGAGAGTTCCTGCAATGAGAGAGTAAGGTTCACATTCTTTTAACAGTTTTTGAGCTATGTCCTTACGAAGCTCTTTGGGTGGAAGACCATTAACTAAAAAGTTCACAATCCTCTCACTCCATTCATGTATGGTTTTGACTAGGAATAGAGAAGTATCGGGCAACTCATCATCGACTCCAGTAGGGGCTTCACCATTGGGTATGCGAGACAAATGATCCGCCATGACATGTATTTTACCAGGTCTTACCACAACGGTAAAATCAAACTCAAGGAGATTAACAACCATCGTGTAATTCTTCCCGTGGAACAAGGTTTATTTACTAGATACAAGAAGGCTTGATGATCAACATGGAAAACAAACTTGTTGGCTAGAAGATAGTAGCAAAATTTCTTCACTGCATAAATGATACCTAAACCTTCTTGCTCTGTAGTGGTATATTTCTCTCGGCATCATTCAATTGACGACTTGCAAATCTAATGGGGTAGTCTAGTTTATGTTCTCCTGGTTGAGCTAGAACACACCCAATAGCAAAGTTCAATGCATCAATATGCACATGGAAAATTACATTCCAATCGGGCACTCGTAGAATAGGAGCTCTAGTCAAGGTCTTTTTCAATGACTCATAAGCATGGTCACACTCCGCAGTCCATTGGAGCTCAATAAGAAGCTAGTATAAAGGATGAGCAACATGGCCAATGAACCTTTGAACTCCTTTATAGTTTGTAGGTGGTGGAAATTCAACAATGGCTTTAATTTTGCTCTCATCTGTGGAAATACCATTCTTGGACACTATATACCCTAAAATGACTCCATGTTTAATCCAAAATTGGCATTTGAAAAGGTTTAAGGAGATGCGATACAATCTGCACTTCTCAAACACTTTTCGTAAGCATGATAGATGTTCTTTCCAAGAGGAATAAACACAAAGGTCATCTAGGAAAGCTTCACAAAACTCCCTCAAATATTCTCAAAAAGCAGTGTTTATTAATCTTTGAAAGGTAGCAGGAGCATTGGTTAAGCCAAAAGCCATAACACGAAATGCGAACACTCCAAATTCGATTATAAAGGCTATTTTAGCTTGGTCCTCCAGTGCAATTGTGATTTGATTGTAGCTAGAGTACCCATCTAAAAAGCTATAAGCTTCCTTCCCTGCAACTCTTTCAAGCACATGTTTTGAATATGGAAAGGGGTAATGGTCCCTCCTAGTGGTGGCATTGACCTTCTTGAGATCCACACACACTCTGACTTTTCCATTCTTTTTTGGCACAATAACTATTGGAGACACCCATTCTGAGTTCTCAATAGGGTATATGAATCTGCATTTCACAAGCTTTTCAATCTCCTTCTGAACGATTTTTTCATATTTAGGATTCATTGGGTAGGGTCGTTTGCTGAATTGGTTTAGCCATGCTATTCATGGGGATTGTGTATTGCACCACGAAAGGTGGAACACCTTTCACGTCATGATATGTCCAGGCAAATATATCCCTGAATTCCTTGAGAAGTTCTTTAAGTACACACTCCTTAGTCTCTGTCATATCTTGGGCAATGAAAATAGGTTTAGACTCTTCTCTTGGGTCTGCTAACTCTATTTCCTTAACTATCGCTGGACCGTCATAGACTCCATTGCTCCGATCGATAGGTTTTCTTTGAGCCTTTGTATACACAACCTTACGTTCTTCTGTGGTACAGGATTTGAAATGTTCAAGTGCAGGGTGTAAGTTTGTGGGGTCGTGTTGTTCTGTGAACTGTGATTTCACTTCCGATTCCTTTTGTTGTTGAGCTAACTCTCGATTTTGTTGTCTCCTTATGGTACGGCTCAACTTTGGCTTCTCTGTAGCCTCTAGTTGTGTGATGTCAATGGGTTGTGGGCTACACCACATAACGCTTTGAAGGTATTCACCTTAGTTTCGATGGGCATCATATGCCCCTATATAATTAAGCCATTCTGCGGTAGATTTCTTTTCATTTATTCTAGCATGCACATTTGCTTGATATCGTCGCCTCTTATATCTCTTACTCTTCTTGTCTAATTTTTATATTAGGCCGATCTCTAGTGAAGAGTCACTAGATGAATCACTACTTGTGTCTTATGCTCCCTTGGATAGATTGTTATCTAGGGTACCACTGGGCCCTGAATGGGCCCTGAATGGTTTGTCCCCATATTTGTACTAAGATTTAACTCAGATTCTTCGTCTTCAGAGTCAATTTCAATTGATGATTCTGACCCCAAATCGTGTGGGCTATAGTCTTGTGAGGCTCTACTGGTTCCAATGCTAGTCAAACCTTCATCTTGTAGGTCATCGAAGCTATATGCATTGCTTCTAGCATATTTAAGGGTACGAGTGGTGGCATTGCATCCCCCTCAGGTGTTACCCAGGTCGTCCCCCTATTTCCCCAAGTGTCTATGGTTGCTACTAGGTGGACCCAATCCACATTGTCATCCTAGGTAGTACATCCATATAAGGAGAATCTTCCTCAACATCAGTGTCCACTTTACACGTGTAAGAATACTGCAATGGGGCCGAGTGAACTGTGGTGTCAGATCTATGATCAATTATAAACCTATTCCTAGGGGATGTGCTCGACCAATTACAAGATCCACTCAAATGACAGAATCTTGGAACTGCAGGTAGACATGGTTTTTAGACCAATCATGCACCATTTTTGCATTTCTCATGAAAGGTCATCCTAAGATCATCTCCGATGCCATAGTTTTGTGCTTGGAGAAATCCATAACAATGAAGGTAATTCTTATTTTATGTCCAAAGACCTTGATCGTGAGATCTTCTAGCATCCCAATAGGTTTAACAATAGACCCATTGGCCATCTTCATTACTATGGTTTTGGTCGCAAGGTGAGGTCTTCCCATAGTTTCCCAGCAATTTTTAGTCACAATGATAACCCTAGACCCACCATCAAGGATTCCCTTCACAATTAATCCCTTAGTAGTGATGGGTATGGTCACATTGGATTCATCACCCTCAAAGTATTGTCCCAACTTGTTAACAGGTATTTCTACCACAAGGTTCTCATCTAGGTTGGGTTGTGGATCTAACTGTTCCTCCTCTATTGGCATCTCCCCAACTCCATCCATCTGTGAAAATTGTGGTAGCCCAAACTTTAGTTCTCCATTGAGGAAGGCTCGAAGAGCTGAGACTAGCTCAGGGTCTTTATATAGTTTGGACATGATGGTGGTTCTAACTTTCAAAGACATGAAATCCATCAATTTGGCAATGTTTAACGGCACCTTTTGGGCTTCATTCCCTTGACGTGGGGAAGATGAGATCTCCATTTCTTTGATAGGATCAGGTAGTCCTTCTATAAACATTCTTTCCATCAAGAAGTGAGTACGCCCACTTTCCCATGACTTTAAGTCACTTTCTTCTTGGATGACACTAGGTATGGCTAAGGGTCTATGGACTTGGTGAGGTTGTTGTTGCGTAGGGAACACGGTGTCTGTAATCTGGATCTGCCTAGGTGCTGGTTCTAGATCTCTTTGGGTATCTTCTACCAAACGCCTTAATTGCTTGACTCGCTCGATCTCCTCTGTAGGGTTTGGATAAGTTCCTATCTTCTTCTTGGATCCTTGCCATTGTGGCTCATGAAGATCTTCCTTGTTGGTTTCTATCTTAGTGGTTGTTTTGGTCTCCATGATTTCACCTGAATTAGAATCCTCTTTAGCGTCATTCATATATATAGGGTCATCACCAGTCCCTATGTTGGCCTTTGAACTGGGGTTTGACTTCGCTGCTTTTTGCGATCTCTTCCTTCGTGTTTTATTCTTTTTTTGAGATTGGGCAATTGATGCCTTGTCTCTTTCCTCAAGAATATAATTTTGTTTTTGGAGCATCGATCGTGTGAGTACGTTTACTGGTACCACATGTGTACTTTGTGATGGCTCCTTGGTAACCTCAATCAATTTTAATGGCGTGATCTTCGGTGCATTTGGATTATTTGGACATTGGGCAATCAAATGATCTATGCCACATCGATTACACATGAGTATTGACATTGTACACGTGCTCACTTGATTGGTTTGCATTAGTTTGGCGTTCTTTAGTAGCCTAATAGGACACTTGGCCACACGATGTAGACCTCCACACTCATAGCATTGTAGAGGTGGTCTCTTAGCAATGTAATTGATATTTTGGCCTCTTGCAGCAAGAGCAACTACTTGATAGACAGGTTTCACTTGTCCCCAATAGTCCTCCATGTAGTATTGTGGACTTTCTTCAAGCGCATCCATCCCATAGGCAATATTAGGGTCTATATCTTCCTCACAGCCTTCCAAACAAGCAATGGATGACTCACAATCCACTTGATTCACATAAGTGATTCTTGGATGTGGTGGTTGTGGTCCTAGCACAGGAGGGGGTAAGGGTGTTGTTTGAACAACATTTTGGGCCCTAGGGACCATGTGTTGTGATGTTTGTTCAAGAGGTGGGGCCGACATCAATGCAGGAACTCGAGGTGTGTCTGTCCATGCTAAGGTCACTGGTCTATTGGCCATTGCACGCTTAAATACTATGCAATCCTTAGCTTGATGACCATGCCTCCCACAGGCATTGCAATTCCCATTGAATTTTACTCTAAAAGTAGCGCATTCACTGGTACTATGCGGTCCATAGCATACTGAGCACCATTGTTGCTCCCTTCTTGGATACGTATGATGGTTTTGTGGAGCACGATTGTCTATAAGACTATCTTGAATGGCCTTGGTGAGATATGCTAAAGTCATCTCAGATATCTTTGGCTCCTTAGCAATAGGCTTTAGGGTCATTGGCTAATGCCCCGATGCTTGCGATCTAATAGATTTAGGCTCAACGGACACTCTTTCTCCTTGAATCATTAAATTATCCTCCAATTGGATTGCATTGGTGGTAACCGCTTCCCAAGTGGTGATACCTCTAATGACTAGGCCATTGTAGATATCCTCATGTCGTAATCCCCTAATGAATCTATCAAGAAATTATTATTATGAAGCGCTCGTTTGGATTACAACAAGAATTCAAATGCTTCAAGCAACTAATAAAGTCTCTCACCGACTCTCCTTCCTCTTGTTGGGCTTTTTGAAGCTGAGAGGCTACACCCCAAAGCAATCCCTCTCGTATGTATTCTTTTAAGGACAGTCTCCTAAGAGTAGAATAAATCATTTTTTCTTCTGCCCTTAGGGTTCTATACCAATCTCCTGCCTTCCCACTTCAGGTTAGGATTAAAGCATTACTCTTATGCAGGTCATTGTGTTCTCCTAGACGCAATATGTGGGTCCTGAGTGGTACTACCTTGGGTTCCCGCTGAGGGCCTAGAGCCTAAGGTAGAGGAATAATGAGTACCCGCGTAAACGGAAACACTCTCAATGTGCTCGTCCTCTAGCACACGCCCAGAGCGTAGGTGCATGTGACCTCAACACTCTAGAGGTGTTGGTGAGTGCCTCTGGAGGCCGCTTACCTATTTTTTTTTTTGGTGTTTACGATGCAATTTTTTTTGTATTTTTGGTTCCTTTTTTAACCGAACCATAGAATATGTCATGCGATAGCTCAAAATGAGCATCTTGGCTAGAGGGACATGCCGTGCTTTACAACCTATGTTCAGTTATGTACAACCTTCAGAATCGTAAAACTAATATTTTCCTAGATGAGGAGAGGGCTAGAATTAGTAGGTCCAAAGGGTGAGTGTGAAGGGGATGGTGGAGGACTTGAGGAACTTATCCCACATTCCCTCATTCCCTGTTGTGGAGGTAGGGTATATATATAAGAGTGAGTCTAGTATATATCATAGGACTGAGGCCTGGGGCCTGGGCCTGGGCTTGGGCTTGGGCTTGGGAAAATGATCCCGATCCCGATCCAAAATTTTCATAGAACACCCTCATGCCTTACGCTTAAATATTTTAGGGTTTTTTTTTTGGATCTCCGCACGGAGGTTTTGGTGACCTTTTTTGGCCACACACACACAAAACTTTTGGCCTACTCTCCTCACTAACCTAACCTTATCTCTCCTACAACTAACTACTCTGCTAACTAAGCTTATATCCTCTGCTAATTACTAACTGACAGCAAACTGTGAATCTACCTACTTTGCTAACTATTTACTCATTCACTAGCTAACACACTAAGTATGCAAACAAATAAAAAACTGTGTAAACAGACATTGGCAGAAACCAAGCTATCTATTAAATGTGTAGAAAACTGTGCAAGTAGCCATTGGCAGAAAACACTCTTTCACTACTAACACATTAACTGCTAACTGTGCAAGCAGGCATTGACAGAAAACAAAGATTATGCAGGAACAAAAACTTGCAAAAATTAACTTCTTCTTCTTCTTCTTCCTTCCTAAATCAAAGACTCATAAAAGAAGCACAGAGTGCCTCTCGAGCTTAGTGCAAGGCGATTCCCTGGCAGCGGTGCCAAAAATGTGCGCGTCTATCGCATGTGTCAATGCAAAGGAACTTGCCGATACACTGTGTGCAAGCCACAAATGGCTCCAACATGCAACTAGCCTAAACTAGTAAGCTCAAAGATGGCGATGGTGTGTCACTCACCTCTCTACGCTTGCTGTCGTGGAGGATTCCTCACTGCAACGAAGAAGGAGCCGCCGCTGTGCCGCGCTCAAGCGCTTCACCGCCGCCGTGCCGTCGTCGCAATGCTCGATTGCATACTCTCTCTCTCTCTCTCTGTCTCTCTGTGTCTCACGCATACACACACACACACACACACAAAGAGGTGAAGAAGAAGAAGATGGAGATGGAGCAAGAGCACTCTTCAATTGCACAAATGAAAGAATGAGTGAATTTTAGGTTTACTTGACTTTTATATGAGCTTGCCCCATTCACACTCCCTTTTCCTATTGGACCGACAAGCCCGGTACCTAACTCTACCAAATAAATAATACGGTGTCCGTCTTAGGTGATAGGAATGTGCGTGAGGGTTAACAATGAGAATGTCCGTCTTAGGTGATAGGAATGTGCATGAGGGTTAACAATGAGAATGGACTTATGAAGGCGTATGGCTTTGCCTCGGGAGAGAAGAAGAAGAAGAAGAAGAATGAAGCCTCCTTATCATTTTTATAAGAGAGTTGACCTCCATAGCTCGTTTTGTTTGCATGAGTAAGCAAGCCCTTACTATTTTTGGCCAACCCACTAGCGATATCGCTAGTGGGCAGCACCCCTTGGTGACATGGCATGGTGATGGTCAACCTGCGCGGAATCTGACGAGATTGGCACCATGGCTTGCTCTGCAAAATACGCTTCATGGTCGTTGCCATCCAAGTAGCATGAAGCTCACCGCAAGCGGTTTCCTCCCTCATGCGTTGCCGCCCGTCACCTGCCTGCTTGCCATGCTTGTTTTGTCCTTTTGTTTTCACACACACTCCAAAATCTTTATTAATTGGGTGCCATCCCTTGGGTGGCCGACTCCTCTTTAGGTCATGGGCGACTTTAGGGTGCCTTAGTGGGTGGCCATATAGTGGCTTTTGATCCAAAAGGGACCACATTTTGTATGCATATCGGACAAGCATCTCATATAGCATGTATATCGGACAAGCATATCATGTAACATGTATATCGGACAAGCACTGCTGCTCCTTTGCTATTGCTAATGACCATCATTGCTAATGGAGACGACCTTCGGTTGCCACCATACTTGGCATATATATCGACCAAGGCATTGCCGTGATAAACCCTTCGAAGCTCATCGAGATGTTAATATATTTTCATGGAGGCATCACATTTGGTGATTACATCATCCAAGGCATAGCATTCAGCTCTGACAACTCATATGGTTAGTATAAATCAACCTGAACTTTCATTAGCCGGTCATGGAATACAATTTGATTGAAGCACGCTATCAATGCACTGCAAGAGATTAAATCTTGAACAAGATACCAGTTCCCATAACCTCCTGGAAGCTCAGAACTCTCCGATAACGAACTGACTGAGGCGTTCAAAGTGGTATGGAACTAGCCCCCGGAACTCTGATTGACAAACTGGAAGACCAAAATGCTCCTCAAACTGAGCACTTTAGGCCCATACATTCATATCATCTTTGACCCTTTATCAGTAGCTACCCAATCCGGTATAGATCTTCAACTGACTCAACTTCAAACTGACATAACTTCCTATCTGTAGCTCCAATTGATGAGCCGTGAAGACAGGACTGTAGAGCACTTCAAGTACTACAATTTTGATTAATAAAATTCTAGCTATGACCACTTCAAGCATACTCACTGTTAGCAATAACAAGACATCTTTTGGCCCTTTAGAGCCGCATCTAGCATGCTTTTAGCTTAAAATTGGATGGTTGGTAAGCCCTTGTTACTGTTGAATAATCACATAGGATTCAAATAAACCTAATTGGTATCCCTTTGCTTATTTTCTTGTCATGGAAGCAGGGTTGCATGACATCCACCCCCTCTGAACCTGCACAGCCTCCGGTCTGTGCCAATTGCACTTAATCAGTTTCATCAAAAACCATCAAATATATCATCTGATGCATACATAACATTATCTTCTGGAGGTTGATCTAAATTGAAATCTTCAAGAACAATCTCACCTTCTTGCTTCTTGAATAGCTTGATCCATTTTCCTGCAACAATAGGCACCTTGAGCACAGTGCCATCTAGTTCGCATAGTTGACATGTTGCCTTATCAAAAACATGAAGCACCATATATGGTCCAAACCACAGTTGACCATTTTCCGCATAGCAATATATTGATTTTCCAAGCTATTGTCATAAACAAGTACCCAGTCGCCGTCGTTGATAGCATGAGGTCGTAGTCTATGCTTTTTATCAAATGATGCTTTATTCTTCAACCTTTCCTCCTTAAGCTTCTCTTTAGCCTGCTCAATATCTTCTTGACGCCTCTCAAGCTGGCGAATACGTAGAGCAAGCAAACCTTTTATAGACATACCCTCTTCCCATGGCATTATGGTCCAAGTCATAACCGCTTCATCTGTAGGCATAATTGGTTTTTACCTATACTTCAACTCAAATGGCATAAAACCCGTAACAGAACTGTGTGGAGTGCGATCAACCCATAAAGCAAATGGCAGGAGTTTAGGCCAATCACCAATATGCCCTTGACACACCTTCGCTAAAGCTTTAACAATAGGCGGATGTCCTCTTTCACTTTTCCCATTACCTTCTAGATTGTATGCTATAGTGAGAGCGAGTTTAATGCCCATACAAACAAGGAACTCTCAAGGTTCATCTACATCCAGCTCTCCTCTATCAACAATAATTTTTCCAACACACCCATACCTGGAAATAACATCCTCAAGCAAGAACTTGCATACTAAATTGGTAGCTTTGGTATGCAAAGCTCTGCCTTCAACCTGGTTAGAAAGATCTTCTCTGGCAAGAACAATATACCTCATCTGCCACACTCCTACTGGCACTGTGATAAGGTCCACCACCCACTTGTAGTGCATAGCCAGTGGATAGGTGGGATGCAATCCATCTCTATGTTGCACATTAGAATATTGCTGGCATATTAAGCATGTTTCCACAAATTGAACCACATCTTTATACATACCTTTCCACCAATACCGGTCTTTAATCTTGACAAAATTTGCCCAGACTCCTATGTGTCCAGCACATAAACTCTCATGAAATTCTTTGATAACGTGCTTCTGAGTTGCTTTATCACAGAAAACCCATTGCGGCCCCTCCTAGGCACTTTGGTTGCTTCCATAAATGTCCATCCTTCAAGAAATAGCCGTAGGCCTTTTTCTTGATCCTCTTGTATTCTCGGTCACTCCATCCTTCTTGTCTAGTGAGAGTGCTAAGGTAGCGGCCAATCATAAGCCACTCTCCGTCATAGAACTCCTCAAAAATACTTCAAAAACATGAGCAATATTACCACAATTGGCATGTAGATAAGAAGACATATAGAACTTCAAGACAACATCATCACTTGTGGTCAACATCTCTTTTTCATCTTCAAACCTAGATAACATATCTGCAACAGGATTATCTCTACCTGCAATGTGAAAAAATTCAGGGTTAAGAGACTTAATATAGGCTATTCACTGTAGCATGGCAATGTCCGGAGTAGAGTAGCTTGCAATCATCCCTATCAATGGCAAGCAATCTGTCTCTACCATGACTGAAGCTCCAATAAAATATTGTTTATCAGACCTTAGAGCAGTAGCAACACCCCAAAGTTCTCTTTTAACCTGTGGATAACCTCATTGATGAGCATTGAGCACCTTGGCTCAAAATCGAATTGCATACCTGTGTCCTTCTGCATCATCTTGACCTATAGCCCATCCAATGCCTGTCGAGCTAGTGTCAACTATTAAAATAACTGGCCTTCCACATTTGTAGTCAACTTTCCTCAAGGTTGGAGCCTCGAGAAGCATATTCTTTAATTTTTTGATAGCCTGTGTGTGAAATTATTCCTAAACAAACCTTTTACTTTTTCTTAACAATTGATAAAACACCTCTGCAACATGAGCAAAGTGTCGCATCCAAATAAGATAGAACACACACGCACCTAGAAACCAATGAACTTCAGTAACCGAAGAGCATGTTTCCTTCATCTTTTGGATAGATTCAACTTTGGCTGGACTTGGCCTTCTACCCTCAGGACTGCACATGTGCCCCACAATTAAGACCTCCTTAGCACCAAAAGCTGTAGCAATGTCTCCTAATCCTTAGTATCACAAAGTTGTTTCTCACTCTTTGTTGAGAAAACCATCTTCTCCAACCTTCAGCTTGCTGCAGTGTCTCCTTAGTAAATTTATGTCCAATGTTCTTTGGATTCCTAAGTATAGGCTGTCGAGAAGCTTCTTTGATCACCCCATCAATTCCTTCTGCTAGCAATGTAGCCACTGGTCTCACTTTCTTTGCAACAACCTTATACATTATCTCCACCTGTGCTTCAATTGCTTTACCTGAATCATCCTCAATATGCATAAGTGCTTCATATATACCCAATTCTTCATACATGTCCATTGAGTGGACCTTAACCACTTCAATTCC
The DNA here is from genome assembly GCF_014529385.1 of Adiantum capillus-veneris. Lineage (NCBI taxonomy): Eukaryota > Viridiplantae > Streptophyta > Polypodiopsida > Polypodiales > Pteridaceae > Adiantum > Adiantum capillus-veneris. Next base: position 156,851,843 of record NC_140934.1, on the reverse strand, counting down.
GCTTTGTAACCTGTGTTGCCTGATCTCCTCAAGCTCTGACATAGTATCTACATAAGATACCTCTCCAAAGATCCGTGAAATCACATCATCTGATTCAAGCACATCACATCCCTGCAATTCACTTTGGATACTTGAAACATACTATTTTTTCCCACTTTGGCAAATCATTAATTTTTTTGTAAGATATTGAACCTTCAGATGTTAACCCCAAAAACAGTGAAGAGAAAGCTTCTCTTTGCGAGAACTTCTCCTCACTTGTACCACCATAGTCCCGCTTTATAGTGGCACTCCAAGAAAATCTTGTCCAAACCTTTGTTCTTTAAACTCCTTGCATATCTTTTGTAGTGGATGAGCACATAAACTATCCTTATTCCTGGCATGGTCAACACATACATTCAAGAATTGAACTAATTTCTTACCATCTCGGCTCCAAACCCTGGCATAGGCTGAGCCATCATCCAGCACCTTGGTTTCCATCCACACAACCGTAATGTGCGTTTGCCCTAGAATCAATGGATAAGAGGAATCCTCCTGTATAAAGAACTTTTGATCATCACAGACATCCCCTACAGTTACCTTAACATTTGCACATGCTCGATAGAGGTCACCTGGAAGCATGTTGGCAGCTCAAATCTGCCAACCGTGGTCTACAGGCCATTTCCCCTTTTTGTGTAAGCGTTTTGCCATCAAATTAATCTCCGATCCATGATCTATTAGTGCTAAGACCGGTTCTTCAATGTCGCCAAGCTTTACTACAGTTTTGGTTGTTGCCCTTGCCCAATGAGTCCTTGAAAAGTGACTCCTGGCTATAGTTTCATTATCTTCATCATCATAAAATGAACATGTCTTACCTCAGGTACAATTGGGTTTGAAACCACCACAGACCTCAACTCTTCTTCTTCAAGGTTTTCCAAATATTCTTTATAATCATCCATAATTGCTTCAATGTGCCGAACCACCTAGCTCTTAAATGATTCTAGCTCCTGCTCACTTGGTATTTGCCGCTTTCTCTTGATAATATCAATAATCTCCTCGTGGAACTTGCTTTTGGCAATTCCCAAAATATCACCCAATGTGAGCTCCACTTTGCTATTTAGAATGCGCTCTTCAAAAACTTTCTTTGGATCTATAGCTAATTCAATGTCAGATTTAAGCTTATACAAGGGTCCACTGGGCTTACCTTGCTTTTTGTCCTTGGGTGCCTCCTCCATAACCACTTCAGGAGCGGGCTTAGGAGTAGGACCTTCTTCTTTTTTGCTACTGAATCTCGTTGCCCTTTTTGATGTCCCTGGAACTTCTTCATCCCTTTTTCGCTTTTCTTCCACCATAGCCTCATTAGCTTAAGACTTAACAATGAATGCATACACTAAGAGGGAATCCACTGGATCAGTCCACCCTGTGGTTTCTCAAATTGAATTCCCTACCTGTCGTAGCTTTCCATAATTTACCTTTCCTGCTTCTACCGTCTTCAAAGCATACGGCCACAGTTGTCTCTTTGTATCTGCACCATCATCATCACCCTTTCCGCAAACTTGTAGCCCATATGTAGCTGCTTCCACAAGAGCAACATTATGTTGTATGTCTTCAACTAGCTTTTTCATGCTGCCCCTACCAAAGTTCAAGCGGAGCATCTCACCTGCTGCTTAAGGTGAATCTTCTTGTCCTTCCAAAACCACATTCCTTTTGTAAGCTTCATCAAACTCATCACATTCCTTAACATACCTGTGATCTTCACTATCGCACCACATGCATCGATCCCAGCCTTTGCATGGTGGTTGCTATTGAGGCTCAGGAGTAGACCCCTTTGCACTTAACCCTTCAAATTGTACAAATTTGAAATTCAAATTTAACCCTTGAATACATTTCACCAATTTGTCAAGAACTCGCTCCTCCACTTTGGGTATTGTTTTCTCCTTAGGTTCCTCTTCCACAACATCCATGACATCAGCTATGATCAGCTTATCAACTCTCATCTGTCATTTCATGATCATATTTACTGCTTCAGTGCCTATCTTCCAAACAGATGCTAAACCCAATTCACCTATTGAATCCTCGAGCAATTGCACTAGACTCTTTTGAAGCCATAGATCAACAACCTAAACGAATAGTACAACCTTCTGATCCTTCATTGAACGTTGCTCTATTGAGGACAATTAATCAAATTTCTTTTCAAACTCCCTCAACAATTCTCATGCAAATAAATTCGGGAATAAATTTTTGTTTTTCTTCTGCACCCACTTCATGAAGCTCTGTCTGGTTACCCTTTCTGAATCCTCAAGAAAATATTCCTCCTGCAGTGCCTTCTTGAATTCCTGCCAATTTGTGCCTTAAACTGCCTGAATCTCTTTTATTTGGCCCTTAAGTTTTGGCACCACAATTAAATGAAATCCTTCCACTGCATTCTAATTGTCGATTCCATTATCTTCCATTGCCTGCTTGCAGATATTGAAAAATTTGCTAATATCTCGGCCTTCAAATCGTTGTAATTTCTCTGTAACTATGTGTCGAGCTGTACGAACCCTCTCTTGCAGATTATACTACTGTTGGGCAGCCTATTGTTGTTGCATATATGCTGCAAACTGCTGCATCATTTGCTACATGGCTGTCTCTTGCAGTGTCGACATCTTCCTCCACAAATACTTCCCACCCCGACTCATTTCTCGTCGAGTTCACCAAGAATGTCGAGAGATTTGTGTTTGAAAGGTGAGCTGGGAAGGCACGGGGCCTCTGACTGTGAGAGGTACGAGGAAGAGAGTTGCAGCAGACACAATCAATGTAGACAAAGCTTAAAATAGATAGCTTAGACAAGATTTTGAAACTTGATTACCCCAAAGCGGTCAATTAATAGTACCACTGCTTAATCAAATGTTAATTATGTAGTTTATGCTCCTTATATGGTTTAATCTGCCTTAATTAATGTGATAATTAAGAAAATCAAACTTCAATAAACTCGATGATGATAATGTCCAATTTGATGATAGCAGCTACTACTGAGTATGACGGTGCTTTCCTTTTTGCCTTAATTGGCCTGCGGAGCTTGTCTTGACAAAGTTTCTCCCCTTTGTTCTTCCTCTGCTGCTTCAAGGTTAAGAAGGAGAGAGAAATCCTAGAGAAATGATTAATTATGGCTTAGGAATACGGCTTGGGTTATGGATTCATTCCGATCAGTCTAATAATATTGCCTTAACACTTTAGGCCTCATAGATTTCAAGCTTTTAGCAGAGGGATTGATGGATTTTCTCCTCCGAGAGCTTGCAATTCGCGTTGGCAATGGATGTTTTGATTAAAGTGGCTATGGAAGCTTGAGTTTGAATTCAAATGGCTATGAAGGCTTTGCTTATGATTAAATATCGCTTAGGAGTATCAATTAAAGTGGGCTTAGGAAGGTCAATATTAGGTTGGCTGTGGATCTTAGCTTAGGAGCGGCTATGGAAGATTAGCATTAAAGTGAATGGCTTATGAAGGCTTACGGCTTCATATTAAACTATGGAGAGCTTGAGTAGAATGAGAATGGGCTTATGAAGGTGCATGGCTTTTCCTCAAAAGAGAAGAAGAAGAAGAAGAAGAAGAAGAAGAATGAAGCCTCCTTATCATTTTTATAAGAGAGTCGACCTCCGGAGCTCGTTTTGTTTGAATGAGTAAGCAAGCCATTACTATTTTGGCCAACCCACTAGCGATATCACTAGTGGGTAGCACCCCTTGGTGATGTGGCATGGTGATGGTCGACCTGCATGGAATTTGATGAGGCTGGTACGAAATGGGAGCACCATGGTTTGCTCTGCAAAATATGCTTCATGGTCATTGCCATCTGAGTAGTGTGAAGCTCACCGCGAGTGGTTTCCTCCCTCATGCGCTGCCTCCCATTACCTGCCTACTCGCTTGTCCTTTTGTTTTCACACACACTCGAAACCCTTTATTAATTGGGTGCCATCTCGACCGACTCCTCTTTAGGTCATGGGCGGCTTTAGGGTGCCTTAGTGGGTGGCCATATAGTGGATTTTGATTCAGAAGGGCACCACATCTGGCATGCATATCGGACAAGCATCTCATGTAGCATTTATATTGGACAAGAACTGCTGCTCCTTTTCTGCTGATGACCATCATTGCTAGTGGAGACAACCTTTGGTTACCACCATACTTGGCAAAAATATCAACCAAGGCATTGCTGTGATAAACCCTTCGAAGCTCATCGATATGTTAATGTATTTTCATGAAGACATCACATTTGGTGATTACATCATCCAAGGCATAGCATTCAACTTTGATGGCTCATATTGTTAATATAAATCAACCTGAACCTCCATTAGCCGCTAATGGAATACAATTCGACTAAAGAACCAGCTATCAATGCACTATAAGAGATGAAATCTTGAACAAGATACCATTTCCCAAAACCTCCTGAAGCTCAAAACTCTTCGATAAAGAACTGAATGAGGCATTCAAAGTGGTACGGAACTGGCCCCCCGGTGAAACTTAAACTGGCCATATCTTGACAACCAGAATTTTGATTAACGAATTGGAAAGACCGGCATGCTCCTCAAAGTGAGCACATGAGGACCATGCATTCATATCATCTTTGACCCTTTATCAATAGCTGCCCAATCCGGTACGGGACTCTGCTACTGACTCAACTTCAAACTGACTCAATTTCCTGTCTGTAGCTCCAATTGACGAGCCATAAAGACAGGCCTATAGAGTACTTCAAGTATTACAATTTTGATTAATAAAATTCCAACTATGACCACTTCAAGCATACTCACTGTTAACATTAACAAGACATATTTTGGCCCTTTAGGGCCGCATCTAGCATGCTTTTAGCTTAAAACTGGCTTGTATCAAGCCCTTATTACTGTTGAATAATCACATAGGATTCAAATAAACCTGATTGGCATCCCTTTGCTTATTTTCTTGTCATGGAAGCGGGGCTGCACGACACCGGTCTATCAGCTTAACGAATATTTTGGCTTTTTCTCCCCTGGTACTTCCCCACATTAAATGATCAGTTTAACATGAGAAAATCATTAAGGAGAATTAGATATTAGTTATTATGGCATTAGCCATCAACCAAACTCCTTTCAACAGCCACCTGAGACATTCTCTCACTTTTAAATCTTGAAACCATGTAATATCATTGCTAATAGAATTCCCATAAGCTATAATCATCTCCTGCATGGTCATCTTCTTGATAGGGACAATGCGACCTATAATAGGGAGACAACACTTTTCTTGTTGCAAATGTGCCGACAAATAGTGAGGCTCACCCGACAGGTGAACAATGCCTTGGCTATCCTTTGCTGCTTATTCATGTAAAATTAAAAGAGTGGTATGGGATTGTACTTGCATCCAATTGATCAAGGTACATTCCAACAAGCCTTTGTACTCAAGCCAAAGTTTCATCACCTCCATAATCTGGTTGCTAATTGGGTTGAGAGTCTTCATGCTTGCAGACCCTACAGATGGATCCATCAAGTTCTGGTCTACAAAGGGTTGAAGAAAGAACAAGGAGAAGGCTATGGTATATACTAATCAGAGTTGCTCAAAGATAGGAAACATGAAATCACAAGAGGCAGAGAGAAAAACAAAAAGTAAAAGTAAGTCCAACAAATTCGCTGCACTTAAATAGAATTTTGTTTGCATGTTCAACACCGCATAGGAAGCACTTGTTCTTGGGCTCACACGTGTGATAGTGAATGAATCGTTGGAAAGGGGGAAGTGGAAAAATACCCAACACACAACAAAACACCTCTCTACAACTTAGGGCTTTCACAACACCCCTATCCCCTATAATCACCTTCAAAACTTTGTGTTTCCATGCACAAACACTGAAAACATTGCGACAATGCAAGCACACACATACACACTAAGTGGAGAGCATGAACACACACCCCAAACTTGATATGATCATACACACCCAAAGACCACCTTTTTCCTCTCTCTTTACACCACACCACAAGAAAACCGATCGGGGGGCGACACACACACACACACACACACACACACACACACACACACACACACACACACACACACACACACACACACACACACACACACACACACACACACACACACACACACACACACACACACACACACACACACACACACACACACACACACAGAAATACACGAGTCGTTACTCAAGGACCACCACTTTATTTAGTTTGGAAAAAAAATTGGTTTTTTACAAGAAAACCCCTCCTTGCTCTTCACCTTTACATGTCTAGTAGACCATCCATTACATGATCACAAAAACAGCTCACAGTAAAAACAGGTGTTTGGACGTTCTGACAAAGGTAGTATTCGGGTAGATAAGATTACACCATACTCCAGGGTACGTGGAGTTCTGTTGAAATACCCTCTGAGTGGCTGGCCATAGTTGCGATACAAAAAAATCTTTTGCGATGGAAGAAACTACGCTACCAGATATAATCATTCTGAAAAACCTCGCTTCATTGAATATTCTACATAATAGTATCGTGGCCTATGCCCATTGCTTCAGTTACCATCTCTAGACGAATGTTATTCCTAAAATGCTCTCGACCCCAAAGAGTCACCCTTGTCACTCTGGTTTGATATGTCCACCACTTCGTTTGAGTCACAGATGTGCCTAATTGCGGAAATAAAAGCCGTTCATAACGGAGGAGTGTGGCTCGCTTAGTAGACTCACTTGACTGCTGAAGATGTGCAATGGATATAGCTAAAACCTGATCCCCATTATGAGCCATAGCAGATAAATATGTAGAATACACCGGATGACAAATCTAGATGTTTGCTTTAACTCTCCAATAGCTACTCTCGACAGTTGCTATGCACTGGTTTGATAAAAAAAATGCTCGTCTTTTATAGACATATTGGTGACAGAACCCAATGGTTGTGTGTTTTTAAAAGAAAAGCACTTTACTTCGTATGCCTCATCTAGTAGGCTTTAGCATCTGTCTCTAAATCTGTCCTAGTGGATTGATCTTTTACCAAAGACTCTGATGAGATGTAGGTTTTATGGATTACCGTCGGTTTGTATCCACCCAAGGTCAAGAGCACTGGATCGTATGAAGACCGTGTATCGGTATTACGACTATTGGCGAACAAACAATGGCTATCTACTGCCACTTTCAATTAAACACATAATGTGTTTTGGTATTTTGTAGTTTTTTTATTTTGAAGGTGGGCACTTCCTTGTACATAAAGGAAAAAAAACTTACCTTTTAAAACTTTCACCTGTATTAGGTTTCGTATTATTTGTAGTACTTTGTTCTTTCTATCTCACGCTGGCGTTCTGCCGCTTGTAAGGAATGCCTTAGTTTTCTTGTGCTGATACGTTTTTGAGCTCTAAACTGGCTTCACATTCCCGGATATCTTGCTGAGTATAATCCCGGAGTAGATGGTCTTGAAGGCCGGCCTCGATGGGGGGGAAGCGTGCAAATTTCATGGCCCTTCTGAAGCATGACAGTATCTCGCCTATAAATAACTCATAAGGTGAGCGCTTATGTGGACATAGCACCGTTGGTGCAACCAAAGTTGGTCCGAGCTAGGAGATGGTCTATGCCACGCAGAGGCAGCATGTGAGTGCAGTGCAGAAGGCTAGGGCAGGTACCAAACCCCTAGGAAACCCAAGGATAGCGGAGGTGTATGCTCAAAGTGGTTTTTTAGGCCAAAGGTGTGCTGCAAAGAGACAAGCAGGCTGGTGGACGTATGTGCTCGAGATGTGGGTTTTTTGCGCTATAGTGTAGTGATCAGTGTGCTCTAGAAGCCGGTCCAGAAGGCTCGTCAAACGGAGCCCCGGTGCTCAAGATATTGCGGTTTAAAGTTGGAGTGTGTTGCAGATCCCCGACAGATAGGGCAGCTAGGGACAGGTGGCCCGGGTTGATGTCAGTGCATACATGTGTAGTGCTCAAGTTTTGGAGCATGCCTGTCTTCTCGGATCGAGAATCAAAGCTCTGGATAGCAAGTTAAGGTCAGTTGAAGATTTTTCGGGGGCCAGGTCTGTGCTCACTTGACTGCATTGGAGGATGTGCCATTTGGTAGTTTTTGGGCCTCGCCAAGGTTCTCGGTGAAAATGTGCGCCATGTGGAGTTAGCACAAATCGAATACACGTCAATCGGATATTCGGTCGGTCAGATACAACGAGATGAAGTTGGGAGCATTTGGGCAGTGGAAAATTGCAGATGATTTTTTAAGTTTTTCATGGCCTTGGATAGCGGACTCGGGGGAGTTGGAATATAGTGGTGTTGGCACGGGGCAGAGACCGATAAAGTGGGGACTCGACATCGCTTTGCGATTCGGTGATTGGATCATCAGGTGGTGTACTGCAGACAGGGCAAGGTGAGGGGAAAAAATGAGATGGGGGAGATTTTTTGTGGAGGAGGAAACCTTAGAATTTCAAGTCCTTTGAGGCCGATGAAGCCGGTGCTACCATGTGGCGCAGAAGTAAACCCACATGCGGCTGAGGAGTGCAATTCCGTGGGGTATAAGTCCGCAAAGGGGCGCCATTAGGGGGTGTCGAAAGGAGTAGGAGCTCCTTGCGCCTGTTGGCTATGGCGTCCAGCGCCGCTGGCGCGGCGTGGGAGGCGCGGTGGCGCGCTGGCCCGTGATGACGTGACCGCGCGACTGAGGGGTGGTCCCGCGGCCCTGAGATTTTAAAGGAGAGAGAGGGGGCAATAGCGATATCGCTATTGCCTCCCCCCCTCAGGTAAGGGAAGGATCCTACGGAGATGAAGCATGGAGAGAGAGAGAGAGAGAAGGAAAATCCGGAGGTCTCCAAGGTGTGCAAGGCCAAGGTGAGGGCCAAGTGGACAAAGCAAATGCAGGACCAAAAGAGGACAAGAGCAGCCGGACAAGTGTCAAAAAATTGAATCAAGAGGGCAGTGCAAGGTTGAGGCCATAGGGCAAAAGATAAAAAATAAAAAATGAAGAGCCTAGGGGGCAATAGAGACGTTGCTAATGCCCCCCTCCCAAGTGCAAAGAGTGAAATGCCCCCCTCCCAAGTGCAAAGAGTGAAGAAGAGAGAAATAGAGCAAGGAGGTGCCCCCCTTTCCCAAGAGATACCAAAAAAGGGTGCCCATGGACCAATTAGATAGCAGTTTCCCAAATTGAACCCCCCACCCTATAAAAGTCAAAAAATGATCAAATTAGGGTCTTCTTCTTAGATTTTTTCTTGGCCTTTGGAGCGCGTTTGAAGCCGGCAAAGGGGAGCTTTTGGACAGAGGAGTGTGCTTGTCAAAGCCATTTGTATTTTTCTTCTGTAAATGGCCACGGTGATGGTAGTGTGAGTCTATATAAGTGTTTGGTAGTGCAATCGAGCCATTGTTGCCTCCCGTGCTGTTGCTTCCCCTTCCCCCCTTCTCTTTCTCCTGCTTTCATGGTTCTCCTCGGTGCCGCCTGTGTGGAAGTGTGTGCCCCCCCGGACCGACGATGTTTTGTGTGAGAGAGTGAGAGAGTGAGATTGAGTTGTTGTAAGTGTGTGTAAGGGTGGAGACAGGCAGTGGTAGTAGGTGATAGTTCCTATGCCGAAGATGCCGGCTAGAGCGGTCCCAATTGTGGAGGAAGTGCAGGTGGTTCCAGAGTGGGCAAAGGATGTACTGCCAAATTCAAGTGTAGCTGTTAAAGCTCCATTGAAGTGCGGTAAAGAGCAAGGAGTGCGGTTTGCAAACGAGGTGGAAGCGATGAAGCTAGAGGAGATTCCCGAGCTTGAAACCGAAGAGGAGATTGGATCAAGTGACATTAGCTCTATGGACGCAGACACAAGTTGGGAGACCAAGTCATCCCAATCCAGGTATGATGAGTTCGCCCTCTTACATGTGAGTGGAGAGGCAGTGAAAATGTGTGAGGAGCAGCATGAAGTGCAAGCTGAGGTGCGTAGAGAAAACAGAGTGGAGCAATCTAGGCCTACAGGTGGTGAAAATCAGGTAAAACTGGTGTGCAATGCCATGCTAATGGCCATGTTGATGAAGGTAGCAGTGGAATATGCCATAGTGGTGCAACAAGTGCAAAGTTTTGCTAAAAGGTGTAAAGAAGTGGTACCTATGGAGGAGGATGAGGAGAAGGCGATAGAGAACGAGTTTCTCTCTTCCTTGGCAAAGATTGAGGATGCAGTGGTCGAAGAGCAGGTAATTGAAGCGGACAAGCAAGCGGTGCTTATTGACCTTGAAGGGCCAGTTGACAAAGAGGAGCTCGACGATGCTGGAATTGAGTTCATGGCAGGTGAGAAGGGCAAAGCGGAGTCAAAGTTAGAGATGCTTCCTATGCAGTTGATGCCCTCTATGATAGGTGATGCAAATTCCAATGCGATGTCCAAGCTTTGTAAAGAGGTTTGTGAATGGTGGCTTAAAGGAATGGTGATAAAGGTAGTTGTGCAATGTGCTATTGAGCAAATACAGGATCTACTAGATGAGGATCTAGCTTTACATGGATGGATGGCGGATCAGGTAGGTCGCGAGTGTTGATTGAGCAGGATGGTGAGCACGAAGATTCTCTATTTGGTGTTCTTGGAAGTGCCTTGTTGCGAGTAGGCAGTTTGCCAAGGAGTGCTTGGAGTGGTAGAAGCATGTGGATGGCATTTTGTTTATGCAGTTGGGTGTGTGCCTTGGTGTGGCTCTATGCAAGGGTGTTACATGTGGATGGAAGGGACCAATGCAAGGTGTTTGACCCTGGTGGGTGATTATAGGTAAAGCAAGGGGTTGGGCAACCCGCATGAGCAAAGACAACGAGTTACAGGTACGAATGGTGTACATATATTAGGTGGTTTTGCAATGTAGAGTGAGTTTGTTTGTGGTGTGCAGTTTTTTAGTGCAATAAGGCCATGTGTGGTTGAACATGGCCTTATTGCACACCCCCTTGTTGAACATAAATGTTCAACGAGGGGGTGGGAAATGATGGTGCAACCAAAGTTGGTCCGAGCTAGGAGATGGTCTATGCCAGGAAGAGGCAGCATGTGAGTGCAATGCAGAAGGCTAGGGCAGGTACCAAAGCCCTAGGAAACCCAAGGATAGCGGAGGTGTATGCTCGAAGTCGTTTTTTAGGCCAAAGGTGTGCTGCAAAGAGACAAGCAGGTTGGTGGACGTATGTGCCCGAGATGTGGGTTTTTTGCGCTATAGTGTAGTGATCAGTGTGCTCTAGAAGCCGGTCCAAACGGCTCGTCAAACGGAGCCCCGATGCTCAAGATATTGCGGTTTAAAGTTGGAGTGTGTTGCAGATCCCCGACGGACAGGGCAACTGGGGACAGGTGGCCCGGGTTGATGTCAGTGCATACATGTGTAGTGCTCAAGTTGTGGAGAATGCCTGTCTTCTCGGATCGCAAATCAGAGCTCTGGATAGCAAGTTAAGGTCAGTTGAAGATTTTCCGGGGGCTAGGTCTGTGCTCACTTGACTGCATTGGAGGATGTGCCATTTGGTAGTTTTTGGGCCTTGCCAAGGTTCTCCGTGAAAGTGTGCGCCATGTGGAGTTAGCACGAATCGACTACACGTCAATCAGATATTCGGTTGGTCAGATACAATGATATGAAGTTGGGAGCATTTGGGTAGTGGACAATTGCTGATGATTTTTTAAGTTTTTCATGGCCTTGGATAGCGGACTCCGGGGAGTTGGAATATAGTGGTGTTGGCACGGGGCAGTGACCGATAAAGTGGGGACTCAACATCGCTTTGCGATTTGGTGATTGGATCATCAGGTGGTGTACTGCAGACAGGGCAAGTTGAGGGGAAAAAATGAGATGGGGGAGATTTTTTGAGGAGGAGGAAAGCTTAGAATTTCAAGTCCTTTGAGGCCGATCAAGCCAGTGCTGCCACGTGGCGCAGAAGTAAACCCACATGCGGCTGAGGAGTGCAATTCCGTGGGGTATAAGTCCGTAAAGGGGCGCCATTAGGGGGTGTCGAAAGGAGTAGGAGCTCCTTGTGCTTGTTGGCTATGGCGTCCAGCGCCGCTGGCGCTGCGTAGGAGGCGCGGTGGCACGCTGGCCAGTGATGACGTGGCCGCCCGACTGAGGGGTGGTCCCGCGGCCCTGAGATTTTAAAGGAGAGAGAGGGGGCAATAGCGATATCGCTATTGCCTCCCCCCCTCAGGTAAGGGAAGGATCCTGCGGAGATGAAGCATGGAGAGAGAGAGAAGGAAAATCCGGAGGTCTCCAAGGTGTGCAAGGCCAAGGTGAGGGCCAAGTGGACAAAGCAAATGCAGGACCAAAAGAGGATAAGAGCAGCCGGACAAGTGCAGCCGGACAAGTGTCAAAAAATCAAATCAAGAGGGCAGTGCAAGGTTGAGGCCATAGGGTAAAAGATAAAAAATAAAAAATGAAGAGCCTAGGGGGCAATAGCGACGTCGCTAATGCCCCCCTCCCACGTGCAAAGAGTGAAGAAGAGAGAAATAGAGGAAGGCGGTGCCCCCCTTCCCAAGAGATACCAAAAAAGGGTGCCCATGGACCAATTAGATAGCAGTTTCCCAAATTGAACCCCCCACCCTATAAAAGTCAAAAAATGATCAAATTAGGGGCTTCTTCTTAGCTTTTTTCTTGGCCTTTGGGGCCCGTTTGAAGCCGGCATAGGGGAGCTTTTGGACAGAGGAGTGTGCCTGTCAAAGCCCTTTGTATTTTTCTTGTGTAAATGGCCATGGTGATGGTAGTGTGAGTCTGTATAAGTGTTTGGTAGTGCAATCAAGCCATTGTTGCCTCCCATGCTGTTGCTTCCCCTTGTGCCCTTCTCTTTCTCCTGCTTTCATGGTTCTCCTCGGTGCCGGCTGTGTGGAAGTGTGTGCCCCCCCGGACCGACGATGTTTTGTGTGAGAGAGTGAGAGTGAGTTGTTGTAAGTGTGTGTAAGGGTGGAGACAGGCAATGGTAGTAGGTGTACCCTGTGTGGTGGTTTGTAGAGTGTGTGAAGTAGTGGCAATCGAGCAGGCGGTGGTCTGCTAGGGTGTGTTGTGTGTTTGAAGGTGTTTTCTGAGAGGATAGGGTGCTGTGAATACCCTGAGCTATAGAGAGGCCTTTGTGTTTGTGCTGAGTGTGTTCCCCATTCCCCCTCTCCACCGTGATTTGTGACCTCCGTTTTGCATTCAATTCTGTGTTGCTGTGTGACTTCATCATGTCGAAAAAAAGTGAGAAAGCTATCATGGAGGCTTCTGCATCAAATTTACAGGTTTTATTTCTACTGGTTTCTAAATGTTAAAAAAAAGGGATATTGTGAATCTGAATCTGCCTTTTTGCTTAACGGGAAATGATGCTTCAAATAAATGATTGGCGATATTGGTTAACATTGGTAAAATTAACTGCTTTTTCAATTGGATCTATTGCTTGAGGAATTGATTCGACAGGTTACTAGATGAAATTTTGGGTATCATGACTGGGGCATATTGCTACCAGATTTAGAGAATAAAAGATTGTGACTCGGGCTGATGACTTTAGGGCAGCCAAGTTGGATTTAATGTGCTGAGGATATTGACGATATGCATATCAATAAATGGTTTTTTGATTTGAAGCTTATAAAACTTGAAAGTGTCTGCTGACATGGTTTTTGCTGCCCGGTTGTTGCTTACTGGTTGTAATTTGGAGGCTAAATGCAACTTTTTTTAAAGGAAAAGTAGTAATTCACCAACGGTAAGAAACCCTAAAAATGGTTATTGCAAGGTTGACATATTCCTTCTCGCTTTGATCTGTACTTGGGATTAATGGTGCTTACCAGCAAGAATATAATTTTTTTTTACTCTCTCCAGCTTACTATACAGACTGAAGGTAAGTAGACTTTTTTAAATTAAAAAAACCTGTTTCGGAACTGATTTTTGTGATAAAAAAAAAGGGAATGGTGATATATGTTTACCTCTGGATTGTTGGAAGATATGAGTCTCTTTGACTAAAGGTGAAGGTTTCCGTATAATAAACAGATTGTGGGAACAAATTCCAGGTTCTATAATCTGGGTATTTTTGGGATGTGATAAATCTGACCCTGTTGGATTAGAAATGCTAGTTCTCTTGTTGATCTATCTTTATGGCTGTATTGTGTTTTGGAAGGTATTATGTCTACACACACACACACACACACACACACACACACACACACACACACACACACACACACACACACACACACACACACACACACACACACACACACACACACACACACACACACACACACACACACACACACACACACACACACACACACACACACACACACACGGCTTCAAGAAGAGAGGCAAAGATGAGTAGAGAAGAGGGGGAAAGGGGAGAACCGACAGCCAATCTTCAATGGTGAAATTTGTCTTCTTCTTCTTCAAAACAGGTACAAAATGCTCCTCCAAACCAAAATGGCACACTTATTTTAGTATCTCCTTGCATGGCTTGACACATCGGCCACTTCTCGGCTTCTCTCTCTCATACACTGCGTGGAGACTACCCCTTCGGCCTCGGGATCTCTACCTTCCTCATTGAGCACATGAACAACACCCTAAGGGCAACAACAACACCATCATTGCTCCCCGGGTTTCTCATAAAAAACTTGCCCATTGGGCGCAAGAAACAGCCTCTCGTAGGGCCTACCATGTCATCACTACCAGCAGGCGCCATCAACGGCAAAAACAATAATCTGCAACACAATGAGCCACCAACACACCACCTTCTCCTACATAAAATCCGCCAAGGCCACCGCCCAGTAGTGACACATAGGTAGGTCGTTAAAGCTCCAAACTGGATTGGACTACCTGGCATCAACTGCCTTGTCTGTCTCGAATCTGCAAACACCTTCAGCTTTAAAGTGCCACATCTTTCACACCGTGGCTCCGTTTTTTGATGAGCCGTCTAGAGAAGCTCCTTCAACACTTCAAGCTCTACATTTCTAGGCAAAAATACTACACTTTGAACCTCTTTAATTTTTCACCACAGTTGGCCCTTTATGGTGTCCCTTTGGCCTAAGAAACCACATAAAGCATACATTTCAGTTGCACATGTACCTACTTTACCTCTACCCCTTACACTTACCAACATCTCCATCTTTGCATATCACTCCTTTTTATATGGACAAACTTTGCTAGCACCATCATTGCCCACCCCCCTGTGTGGCATTGATTAGCTATGCTCCTTTCAAAGCCCCAAATTGTGTGTGCAGCAATAACACCGCTTCTTTTCCATACACCAACTCGAATGGAGTGGCTCCTTTGTATGAGGTCCTTTATGCCCATAACCATTTCTCAAGATGCACTTCCCATTATGATTCCTACTTATAGACATATTTAGCTATATCCTTGACTTTTTGATCACCACCGTGTCTTCAGTTTTTCCATATGAGCTCCTTTGCTATTTATGATTAATTTTTGACATGTTTATTGAAAAAATCAAAGAAAATAACAAAATGCACTAAAAAAGCAAAGTGAAAATCCATTGAAAAACCCAGCTTTATTGTTTTTTGTTGGATTTCTTCATGTTTAAGTCTCGATATCAAGAAAAATGATAAAAAGTAATAAAAAGGGCTATTTTTGATGATTTTCGGATAGTATATACATTATTTACACTCATCGGGGAGATATCATCAATTAAATTTCCCGTTGATGATTTCTAAGGGCATTATTAGGTAATTTTACAAAAAATCACACGTTAACATCGAACTCTTTTTTTGTCTCTCTCTCTCTCTCTTCAAACGTTGCCCTTAATTACTTAGTACTCTTCCACCCCTCCTAGATAGCGTACTCCGGGACGACTGTGTGCATGGGTTGAAAAATCGTGTCTATGCATAGCCTTGGTTGGCTCTACCATGCTTTGAAGATCACTGTAGTTCAACCCATTATACTATGCAAGAGGTGGGTCTTGAGTTTCTGATGCCGAGGCTTTTTGATGCCGAGGCTTTCTGATGTTGTCTTCCAGAGAGAAAATCTTGTAGCTTGTGTGCTCTTTTCTTGATTATGCTATCAAGTGCTTTAGCACGCTGATTTCTTGAGCTGTTGGTATCACTTTTGACTATTGTTGATCTTTTACTCGCCATTGATACCTTG
This sequence comes from Adiantum capillus-veneris, assembly GCF_014529385.1. Lineage (NCBI taxonomy): Eukaryota > Viridiplantae > Streptophyta > Polypodiopsida > Polypodiales > Pteridaceae > Adiantum > Adiantum capillus-veneris. The sequence continues at coordinate 156,835,878 of NC_140934.1, read as the reverse complement.
GTTTGCTTGGTGTAGAACGGTGTGGGTGAGGTTTCTGAGGCTTAACTCTCCATTGCTTGATTGGTTTTCCTGTTTGTAGAGAAGATAAGTGCTCTTTTTTTTGCCAAATCAATTTCGTGTTAGGTTCCCTGCTCAAAGATGCTCGTCTCTGTGTTTTGACCTTTGGAACCATCTTTGGTATTGTCGATGATGTTTTGGGCACCCAAATTTGAATCGGCTTGTCCTTAAGCTGTGCTTTCGGTACCCAAATTTTCCTGACTCCTTGCATGCTACCTGTAGCATTTGCTTGTTGATAGGATGGAGAAGATTGATTACTTTGTGGTTTGGTCTGCAGATTGCTTCCTTTCCATTCCTCCTTGCTTGGTGCAATTGGAACAATGAGTTTCTCGCCTTTAGGTGATAGCTTGAGCTGATTTGTATCCCAATCTGGTACTGCTTTGTATGTCCGCATCCATGAGATTCTTAGAATCATTGTCTCATTCATGTGTTCATCTGGTAAGCATACAAAATTATGAGGGCATGAACATCCATGTACTATCATGTTTAAGTTGACTACTCCCAATGTTGGTGTTGGGTTCTTGTTGCATCAGTTTATTGTCGCTATTCCTGCTGTCAAAGACTGACTTGTTGCTTTCTTGTACGTGGAATAACTGACTTCATTTACTCTAGCTCCTGCATCGACCAATGCATTCGTGCTATGGTTGTTGAGTTGTACTTTGATGCAAAGGTCCATTCCATCTAAACAATCATCATCTGTTAACACTGTATCTTTCGGCAATTTCCATTGTCGGTCATCTATTTCCAGGGTGTTGATGGGAATAGGTTGATGATTCGTGAGAGTAGCTTTTCTTTTGAGTACCCAAAGCTGAGATTCCTCTTGGGCTTCATCAATAACCTGTTGTTGTTTTATCGTCCTTTGCTTGGATGCATGCATTCTTTCCAGCAATCCATTGGTTAGCAAAAAATTGTACTTCTTTAAACGACATCCACTAATCCAATTAGCCATTGGTTCACCATCTAGGGTGGATAGCTTAATTGCTCCACTTGGAGATACATATTCAATGATAAACGGTCCATTTTCCTTTTTCTTAAACTTGGGAATGTGTTGCTTAAGGGAATAGGCTAGAGCTAAATCCCCTTTTTTGAAGATTTTTGTAATTGGATGGGAATAAAAAATTTGTTTTTGTTTTTGCTTTTGTGCGTAGATGTGAGCTACAGCTGTTAGCCTTTTCTTATCTAGCTTCTCTAAATATTCAAGTCTTTTTGACAATCCATGTCCAGTCCACTCAAGATCCTTTGCTACCCTTAGTGTCGAGAATAGAAATTCTATTGGCAGTATGGCATTAAGATCATAAACAAGGTTAAAGGGTGTAGCATTTAAATCTGTTTTGAATGAAACTTGAGAAGCCCATAGAGCAGCATGGAGATTCATTTCCCAGTCTGTCCTTCCTGAACTAATCACTTTAGTCAAAACCGAGCTAAGAATCTTATTCGTATGCTCAGCTTTTCCGTTTGCTTGTGGATGAGAGGGAGCTGATTTGTATGGATGACCATAAATTCATTGAGGAAATGAGTTCCCCTATCACTGACAATTTCTATTGGCAATCCATATCTTGTGAACACATACTCATATATGAATGCGGCAGTGGTTCTGGCATCATTCTTTTGAGTTACTTTAGCCTCATCCCACTTGGTCAAATAATCCATAGCTACAATGATATATTGAGGTATCTATAAGCAGGTGGTTGTATTGGCTCAACAAAATCTATACCCCATTTTGCGAAAGCTCTAGCTTCCATCATTGGTCTTAAGGGAATGCTATCTATACGTGTTGGCATTTTTGCTCGTTGACAAGCATCACATCTTCAACATATTCTTTGGAATCTGCAAAAAGTGTTGGCCACCGTATGCCTACCATTAAGATTGCTTTTGTGGTGGTCTCACTAGAAAAGTGACCTCCAGCTAATCCAGCATGTGCTTGTTCTATGATCGGAATATATTTGTCTTTATTTGCACAAAGACGCAAATGTTGATCCTTACCTCTCCGATACAATTGGTTTCCAATAAGAGCATAGTCTCTTGCTTCTGTTTTAATTGCTCTTTGACAGCGTTTACTCATATCCTCAGGAAATGTTTGACTTGATAAGTAAGTGACTAAATAGTTACTCCACTTAGGAACACGCGACATTTGAAACAATGTTACAAGAGGTAAGGGTGTTTCTTTTTTACATTGAGGACAATCCTTTACGAAAGAGCGAACATCACTCCTCATAGTTGGCTAGAATACTCCAAGTCTCAAGATCCTCTGCATAGTTTGGTCTTCTGCAAAGTGAAGTTCGACTATGGTAATGTGTGCTTGACTTAGATATTGGTTTTTCTCTTCAGGGTTAATGCATAAGAGCAATATTCCATCTTGGTTTCTTTCGTATAACCTACCAGCTAGTAATTGACACATAGCCGATTGCTCAATTAATGCGATTGTAATAGGAAGTGGTATTTGCAAATCCACTTGAGCTATGGTCTTCAATGATGCCATATTTTCCGACCATCGAGGTATCATTTCCACAAAGAACAAATATGCATCTGGTAGATCATCATCTACTCCTTTAGGTGATTTCCCTAAAACAATCCTTGACAAATGATCTGTTCTTTGATGAGTGGTGCCCTTTTTTACAACCACAATCAAATCAAATTCCAGAAGAATGATGAACCATCTCACTATTCTTCCTATGCTGCATGGCTTGTTGACCAAGTACAATAAGGCTTGGTGGTCCACGAAGAACACAAATTTGTTCGCTAATAGATAATGTCTATACTTTTTAACGGCATAGATCATTCCTAATTTTCTGTCTCCTGGTTGAGCTAGTATACAACCTATGGAAAAATTGGAAGCATCTACATGTATGTGTAATATCTTATTCCAATATGATGCTTTCAATATTGGAGTTGAAGTGAGAGCTTGCTTAACACTAGTTTGGTACCAAAAAGGACACTTTAGTGTCCTTTTTTTGCAAAATTAAATAAAATGGTACATGAAATCTAGAACACATATCAATAAATGCTTTTTCAAACTTATATAAAATGTTATTCAAAGTACTCATAGAAATTATGATCCCTCACTTTTGATCATAACCTCAATAGTAACTACACTCATGATGTAAGATCCCCAAACCCGCCGACACCAAAAATGGGATGAGGCCATTGAAAGGTCTCTAGGCCTACTAAAGTCAGAGTCCTTAAACAAGAAAAATTCTAGGAAATTCACCCTTACCATTGACAATGGTTTAGGTTCATAGCCCTAGAAAGAGGCCTAGTCCTGTCTCGCAGTGGAAACAGGACCATTATATTTTTTTAATTCCGGCCCTATATATTCATCATTCAGATTATGGTTTCCTTAACCAACGCTTTCCCCCCCCTAACATATGTGAGGGCACAACCATTGGTGGATTCCTCTTCCAAGTGAAGAAGTTTCTAAACCTTTTAGTGTGTGGGATTGGATAGTTACTTGACTAATCAAGTCCACCGTCCATGATTGACAACCTTAGTCAATCCCCACTTACCACCCGCACTCACACATGATTTCTGTGTTGTTTAATTACTACCACATTCTTTTCACAATTAAAACAATGACTCCTTTTAAATTTCACAACTGAATTTCATTAAGACAACCTTTGAAAACAGTATTGAAGACATTCTTTTAGCAAACAAACATCTTTACACTTAAGACAAGGTACTGTCATTCTGCAGTATCTCTGACCAGTACTAGCTTGTCTCAAGGCCACCTATATAGGGGTGAAAAAAAGGCACCCATTTCTTATTTATAAAAACCGGGGTGGAAAAAGCCATCACCCAAAGTCCGGGTGCCCATACGCCAACCAGTTGCCCATACAACCGGGCGGTTCCTCTAGGATAAACTTGAAATCTTAAGTAATATACACAAACACAAACAAGCATGGGGTAAAGACTCCACGTGCGCTGAGGAAACCGACTCATCTATGGCGGAATCGCCATCGTTACTCATTACCTGGAGTAAAATATTTCCAAGGAAAGGTGTCTTGAGACAAGCTGTCTTAAGGATGTTCAAACATCTCTTTCCTAGGTCAATCAGTCATAACCCAATCATTTCTTTCCTATTTACAATCATTGCTCGTTGGTTTTGTGGAAGTTACCTTCCATTTACAACCAGTTTATCCTTCCTAAAATGCAATGCTAGCTTAAAAATGAACTTTAAAAGATTTTAAGTGAACAAAATAGAAATCCACCTAGGACTGCTCGTCCATGTGATGTTGGGTTGGAGCTTGTAGACTTTCCTCCGTCGGCCTATGGCTAGGCCCAACCTCATGGTCATTAGTGTCTTTATTTCTTTTATTGCTAATATTCTCTTCCTCGGTAAGAGGATTTCCTCTGGTTATCTTTGGAGCCATATTGGAAGCCTTATAAAAAGACTTAATCGATTAGAAGTTTAATTGAATAATCTTTTTTTTTCCTTTTTACCCAGAAATAAAGATTTTTGGAGTAAGTAGGTATCCTTGATAGTTAATTGGATGAGATATTCCTCCTGTAACTTCCTTGTACTATAAGTAATTTCTCATAATTACCATTTAATTAGGGAAGCCATTTAACTAGGTTTCTTCTTAGTCTATATTCCCTGAATATTTTATATTTAACCTTAGTAGATTATAATTCCTACCGGCTAATGGATTACTCACCCTAAAATGTAATTTGATATGTTCTATTTTTAGGAATTTCCATAGATTTGATTTATAACCTTTCCCTCCTATACTTATGGTCTAATTTAGGTAAAATTTTGCTGATAGCAATTTGTTATACCAACCATTTATGCTGTGGTAATTTTCCCAACCTTCAATAGTTATTTTGGACCTCAGGTATTTATTTGGTAAGTAGATAAATTCATTTACTAATTTCCTTTCTCTATTTTATACGCAAAATCAGTTACTTTTAATGAAGATAAGTATTTAAACTATTTATATGAGGATGGGGTATTTATCACGAATTTCTCAAGGTGTATGTTACCTCTGATAATTATATCAAAGGGTTTTGGATTAATTTTCTATTTTCTCACCTTTATTTTTTCCTAAAAATAATGTAATTTTAATGAGATAATTAGGTAAATTAATTAGCTGAGGTTAACATAATTATCATCAATTTCCTAAGGTGTGATTAACTTCTGAAAAAAATTCAAAGCATTTAGAATCAATTTACTAATTTTTTCCTTTTAATTTGTCCTACAAATAGTATAATTTTGCTAATATAATTAGATATATTAATTATCTGAGGTTAATATAATTATCATGTATTTTCTAAAATGTAATTAACCTCTGATACATAACTCAAAGAATTTTGAATCAAATTTTGAATTTTCTCTTTATAATTTGTCCTAAAAATAATATAATTTTGCTAATATAATTAGGTAAATTAGTTATTTGAGGTTAACATAATTAGCACAGGTTCCTTAAGATGTGATTAATCTCTGATAAAAAACTCAAAGCATCTTGAATCAATTTACTAATTTCCCCTTTTTAATTTGTTCTTAAAACAGTGTAATTCTACTAAGATACTTAGATAAATTAATTATCTAAGGTTAGAATAATTCTCACAGGTTTCCTAAGATGTGACTAACTGTTGATAAATAATTCATTGCATTTTAAATCAATTTGCTAATTTCCCCACTTTAATTTGTCATAAAAATGGTATAATTCTACTAAGATAATTAGGTAAATTAATTATCTGAGATTAAAATAATTATCACGAGTTTCCTAAGGTATGATTAACCTCTGATAAATAACTCAAAGCATTTTGAATCAATTTGATTATTTTCCCCTTTATTTTTGTCTCAAAAATAGTGTAATTTTGCTTAATTAATTATGAAAATTACTCAAAAAATTATAAAATAATGTTTCTAGCTTAATAATAGTCTAATATAGCTATGATAATTATCTCAACTTAATCTAAACTTAATTAATATAATTTCCATTAATTTATCGTTAATATAGACAATTTCAGTCCTAATATGATATAATAATTAATTAGCTTAATATCCCTAAGCCTAATTACAACAATCAGCAGAGAATATTTAATTAAGAGAGGATTTTTTAGTATACATAGGATTAATATTTAATTTATTAAAAAAATATGTTAACCTAGCTTTGCTAATTAAGAAGGATTAGACTAATTACCGTTTAAAGAACCAACTAGAGTTTGATCTCTAGTGATTTCTGCGTAGTGATCTCTCTAGATGAGAGAGAGTGTGTCAAAGCTTTGAGTCTAAATTTTTATGAAGGAAAGGGGGTATTTTTATAGTTTTTTTGGGCCCCGGGCTATTCCTGGCAGGTTTTGACACCTCAAGCAAGCCCCGAGCTTCAAGGTAGTGCCAACTGTTGCTATTTCTGACTCTGGCAGGTTCCCTACAGCTTCATACTGCCCCCTCAGCTTCCAGAATTGCTTTTGGTTGATTTTACTGATTTTTAATGATGAAAACTGGAATATCGGTTAATTTTAGAACCTTAGGATAAGAAAGTCTTTGTTAATAATAATTATTGAAACCATCCAATTTTTATTAACTAATTGAATTCCTAGTGTAACCTTTCAGGGGCCGTAACTTTTCTAGATTTTATCGGATTTTGATTCTGAAAATTACTAACCATAGTAAAGCTCTGGTTATGATTACAAAAATACCAATATCAGCCATGATTGAATCATTCAACAGTGGTTTTCAAGTTAATTTTACAAGCTTTGTACAATTTTTAAGGTTCAAAAACTGGAAACCTTACAATCACCCCAACTTAAGGAATTGAGATGTCCTCACCTCAATTGAAATTGGGGAAATCTTTGCGAAGTGATACTTCATCCTCCTAGGTGACGTCTTCAGTGGGGTAGTCTTTCCATTTTACTAGATGTTCTCTGATAACTCTGTTTTGTAGACTCCTTTCCCTAGTGTCGAGAATACAATCTGGTTGGAGTTCAAGAATTCCCCGCTTCTGTATCACAATCTGTTTGTCATCTAGAGTGTGATTGGGATTTGGGATGTAGGGTTTTAGAAGACTGATATGGAATACATTATGGACCTTGAGGTGCTCAGATAGTTTTAGTTTGTAAGCTTGATCACTGATTACTTTAATCACTTCATAAGGTCCACAATATCTAGGGCTTAGTTTCTTGTATTTTCCCAAGGATAAAGTGCTTCTCTTTGGCCGTACCCTAAGGAATACTTTATCCCCTTGTTTGAAAAACCGATCAGATCGTTTTTTATCAACATATTGTTTTTGGCGGTCCTTGGCTGCCTGAATGTCTTGTCTTATGGCCTTGGTTTGGGCATCCATCTCCTCCAATATTTTCTTTGAAGCTTCTACTCTTGTACTAGGGTCAGAAAAGTTTAGGGGTGATATACATTCATGCCCATAAAGAGCATTAAATGGTGACATCCCAATGCTTTTATGAAAGGATGAGTTATAGGAGAATTCCACCAGAGGAAGAAATTGTATCCATTTTCAGGGTTCTCTACTACAGTAGGCTCTAAGGATGTATTAAATAACGCGATTCACTCTTTCCATCTGGCCGTTTGTCTGAGGGTGATAGGATGTATTGAAGCATAGTTGGGTACCTAAGGATTCAAATAAAGCTTTCCAAAGTTTTGAAGTGAATTTTACATCTCTGTCACTGACTATTCTCTTAGGAAGTCCGTGTAATCTGAAGATCTCTTTGATAAATAGACATCTTATGTCTGATGCAGTGTAAGTTGTTTTTACAGGCATCAAATGGGATACTTTAGTCAGCATATCCACTAACACCATAATGGAGTCGTAACCCCTTGAACAGTGGGAAGGCCTGTTACAAAGTCCATGCTAATGAGTTCCCACTTCATTTGAGGAATGTCCAGAGGTTGAAGTTTTCCTGGTATCATTACTCGTTCAGCCTTAATCCTTTGACAGGAAAGACATTGTCTGATGTAGAAAAGTACATCTCCTTTCATTCCTGGCCAGAAATAGCTTTTCCTTATGGGATTAAGGGTCTTTGCATAACCAGGATGGCTGGCAACTGGAGCGTTGTGTCCTTCATAAAGGATTAACTCCTTTAATGTTGGACTCTTAGGAATGTAAAGTCGATACTTATAATAGAGAAGCCCATCCTCAAGTGAATAATCCTTGATTATGTCTTTCTCTTTCTCTTTTAGGTCCTTTTGATTAATAACCTGTAGAATTTTTTGATAATCCTTATCTTCCAGGGAAGCTTCCTTAACCTTGTTTAGGATTGGATTGTCGACTATGGAAATAGCACCAAGAAAAACCTTACGGCTAAGAGCGTCAGCAACCACATTCTCTTTTGCTGGTTTATATTTTATTTCAAAATCATATTCTTGTAAGAGTTCTATCCATCTTCTTTGCCTCATGTTGAGTGTTGCTTGTGAAAAAATCCATTTTAAACTCTAATGATCGGTGATTAACTGGAACTTCCCTCCTAGAAGATAGTGCCTCCAGAGTTTTAGAGCATGGATGACAACTAGGAGTTCCAGATCATGAGTTGGATAATTCAACTCGTGGATTTTGAAAAGTAAAGGCGATTGGTCTCCCTTCTTGGTTTAAGACCCCTCCTATAGCAAGACCACTTGCATCTGTTACTACTTCAAACTCTTGAGTGAAGTCAGGAAGTTTGAGTACAGGGGCTGATGTGAGATTTTGTTTTAGTTTGAGGAAGCAATCCTCCTGTTCTTTCTCCCATGTAAGTTTGGCTGTCTTTTTAAGTAGCTGCGTCAAGGGTGCAGCGATGACTGCAGAATCTTTGACGAAGATTCTATACCATCCTATAATGCCCAAAAATCCTCGAATCTCATTGACCGTTTTGGGTTGTGGCCAGTCTACTATATCCTTAATCTTGGCAGGGTCTACTGAAATTCCTTCAGGGTTTATTATAAAACCAAGATAACTAACTTCGGGCGTGAAAAACACACATTTACTCATCTTGGCATATAACTGATGTTGGCGTAGAAGATGAAGTACTTTACGTACATGGCCTTCATGCTCTTTTTCATCCTTGGAATATACCAGGATATCGTCAAAAAACACCGATACAAAATCATCTAGATATTCTCTGAATATGTCCTGCATGAGATGGTTAAAAGTAGCCGGAGCATTTGTAAGACCAAAAGGCATCACAATGAACTCATAATGCCCATACCGGGTGTTGAAAGCAGTTTTGTAAATATTTGCCTCCTTAATCCGGATTTGATGGTAGCCTGATCTGAGATCAATTTTTGTGAATACCTTGGATCCATGTAATCTATCAAGCAATTCATCGATGCGAGGAATATGATACTTATTCTTTACCGATACCTGGTTAAGTCTCCTATAATCGATGCAGAGACGTAAAGATCCATCCTTCTTCTTTTGGAATAGAACGGGCGCTCCCAAAGATGAAATGCTTGGTCTTATGAATCCTTGTTCAATAAGGTGACGAAGCTATTCTTTTAATTCAATAGCTTCAGGGAGGGACATTTTGTAGGGTCTTTTTGAAATTGGTTCACTACCTGGAAAGGTTTCTATTTTGTGGTCTATATCCCTTGGAGGAGGTAAATTTGGGACATCTTCCGGAAATATATCCGAAAATTCCTTAAGCCATTATGGAGTTGTGTTGTCCCTTGAATCATCTGCCTTATTAAGTTTTACTACAAGGATCTGTTGCCCCTTGCGTAACCCCTTCAAAAGTCGACTAGCCTTAACTAAATGAGCCTTAGGCTTCCCATTTGATCCTTGTACTAATGTTTCTTCACCTAAGTGATTTTTGAAGGTTAAGTTCCCTTGAGCATGGTGAATTTGGGCTTGATTTGTGATTAACCAATCCATTCCTAGAATACCATCATAGATTCCTACTGATAGAGTCCGAAAGTAAGATGAAGTAAGGGTTCCTCCTAGTTCAAACTTAACTTCCCCAGCTGTAAATTGAGATAGAACCTCTTTCCCATTTGCTAGTTCTACCACTAATTTCTTGGTGGGATATTGGTTCAATTTAAGTTTCCTTAAACATTTAGGGGAGAGAAAAGAGTGTGTGCTGCCACAATCTATAAGTAGTTCAAATTTTTCACCTTCTCTATTTGCAGTGGTTTGGATGACAGCATACTGTTGCCGAGCTCCAGGGTTATCAATGGCGGCAAAAAGAGTCGCTCTTTCATCTTCCTCATCCAGCAAGGTAGGATCTCCTGCTGCAGCATAAGCTCTGGCTCCTCTACCTCTTCCTCTGCCTCGTCCACTATTTCCTCTACCTCTTTGATTATTTCCTTGTCCTATCTGAGTCTGAGGAGTGGTTCCGGTAGCAACTCTAGGATTTTTCCCCTCGGGGCATTGACTCCTGTAGTGTCCCATTCTATTGTATCCATAGCATCTGATGTTTGGAAAAGTCTGCTCTATAGTGGCTACAACTGACACTGCCCTTCGTTGATTTCCTTGGTTGTAATTTCCCCTTGCTCTTCCTCTAATGTTATTGTAGTTGTAATAGCTCCTTGCAGGGGTGTTTCTTTCAGCTGCAAGTGGTTTAGCTCTTAGAAGAGCATCTTGAATAGATATGGGTCTCATAGCTTCCAAGCGGGCACTTAAAGGTTTGTTTAGACCCTAATAGAAACGAGCAATCTGTTGTTCCATAGTCATTGGTGGTGCATAATGTAGTAAAGACACATATTTGGTGTAGTACTCTTCCAAAGTAAGCCCTAACTGTTTGAGGGCGAATAATTCATTTATTTTAATAGCTTGGTGAGCTAGAGGAAGATATCTTTCTTTCATTGCCTGCTTCATTCTTTCCTAGGAGGGACTAATGGAAGGGTTATCTCTACAGTATTGTTTCCACTAGAGTTTTGCATCTCCGGTGAGTCGAAACATTCCTAACATTGCTTGATTTTCCGAAGCAGTTTCTGCTGCCAAGAAATAATCATCCATGGCGTCGAGCCAGGCTTCTGCATCACGTTCTAAGTTGGTTCCATCTCCCTTGAAAGTTGGAAGTTGAACTTGTTTTAACAGTTGTTTCTTTTCCTGGGTGGGAGTGTAGAGGCTTTTTGCATTTCCATGAGTTTGTAATTGATGAAAATCTTTTCGTGATAACACTACTTTTGTTTTGTCATGCAAGTTTTCTACTCTATATACTTTTAAAATTTTGAACGAAAACAAAAATCCGACAATCACTATGATCATCCCAATTAAACTACACAAGGCATGTCATAAAACCATGGTATATACATGAGTTAATACAACACTGACTCATACTATGTACAAGAAGGACTCATACTATGTACAAGATGGACTCATTCTATATACAAGATGGACTCATACTATATACAATGTGTAACTCTCTATATCAAAATCCTCTTCACCACTGGTGGGTCTGACAGAGGATAAAAAAATATGACATCTTTTGGTACCCTAAATTTTGGGCCTACTCTCATGAGCCTGATCCTACCTGGGTATATTACTTTGGCTACCTGATCATATACCCACTGATTTTGTGACACTTCTACCCCATCTATAATAATGGTATGATCTGGATCTTCAGTTCCACTGAAAAAGAAAACTTCGATAGTCCGAAGTGTTTCTGCCCACTTGAGTTTTTTCAAATTGAGTGCCAACCCTTCTACCTGTCGCGCATCAATCAGGAAAATTCCACCAAACTGTGACCAACTGATTCCCCATGTAGGAGGAGGGGAAAACATTACATCTAATAATTGCATGACGCTCTTGCGCAATACAAAGTTATTGGAGTTGCAAGCAACCTCGAACATGATGTTGAAAATCACAAACTTTCGGTAAGCTTGGCGGATATTTTCTTGTATTGATAGGAAAATTCTCATTTCACAATATACCATGATTAAAAATGCAATATAACATTGTGCCCGTTTTTTAACTTTTACCCTCCCAAGGTCAGGACCTTATTAAACCATGTTCTGATACCACTTGTAAGATCCCCAAACCCGTCGACACCAAAAACGGGATGGGACCATTGACAGGTCTCTAAGCCTACTAAAGTCAGAGTCCTTAAACAAGAAAAATTATAGGGAATTCACCCTTACCATTGAATGGTTTAGGTTCGGAGCCCTAGAAAGAGACCTAGTCCTGTCTCGCAGTGGAAACGCGACCACTAATTTTTTTTTATTCCGGCCCTATAACTTCATCATTCAGATTATGGTTTCCTTAACCAACGCTTTTTTCCCCCTAACATATGTGAGGGCACAGCCGTTGGTGGATTCCTCTTGCAAGTGAAGAAGTTTCTTAACCTTTTAGTGTGCGAGAATGGATAGTTACCTGACTAATCAGGTTCACCCATCCATGATTGACAACCTTAGTCAATCCCCACTTACCACCCCGCACTCACACATGATTTCCTGTGTTGTTTAATTACTACCACATTCTTTTCACAATTAAAACAATGATTCCTTTTAACTTTCACAACTGAATTTCATTAAGAAAACCTTTGAAAATAGTATTGAAGACATTCTTTCAGCAAACAAACATCTTTAGACTTAAGACAAGGTACTGTCATTCTGAAGTATCTTTGACCAATACTGGCTTGTTTCAAGACCACCTATACAGGGTGGAAAAACGGCACCCATTCCTTATTTATAAAAACAGGGGTGGAAAAAGCCATCACCCAAAGTCCGGGCGCCCATACGCCAACCGATTGCCCATACAATTGGGCGGTTTCTCTAGGATAAACTTGAAATCTTAAGTAATATCGACAAACACAAACAAGCACGGGGTAAAGACTCCACGCGCGCTGAGAAAACCGACTCATCCATGGCGGAATCGCCATCGTTACTCATTACCTGGAGTAAAATATTTCCAAGGAATTAGAGGTGTCTTGAGACAAGCTGTCTTAAGGATGTTCAAACATTTCTTTCCTAGGTCAACCAGTCATAACCCAATCATTTCTTTCTTATTTACAATCATTGTTCGTTGGTTTCGTGGAAGTTACCTTCCATTTACAACCAGTTTATACTTCCTAACCTTACGAATGCAATGCTAACTTAAAAATGAACTTTAAAAGATTCTAAGTAAACAAAATAGAAATCCACCTGGGACTGCTCATCCATGTGTTGTTGGGTTGGAGCCTATAGACTTTTCTCCATCGGCCTATGGCTACGCCCAACCTCATGGTCATTAGTGGCTTTATTTATTTTGTTTCTAATATCCTCTTCCTCGGTACGAGGATTTCCTCTGGTTCTCTTTGGAGCCATATCGGCAGCGTTATAAAAAGACTTAATCGATTAGATGTTTAATTGAATAATCTCTTTTTTTTCCCTTTTTATCCAAAAATAAGGATTTTTGGAGTAAGTAGGTATCCTTGATAGTTAATTGGATGAGATATTCCTCCTCTAACTTCCTTGTACTATAAGTAATTTTCCATAATTACCATTTAATTAGGGAAGCCATTTAACTAGGTTTCTTCTTAGTCTATATTCCTTAAATATTTTATATTTAACCTTAGTAGATTATAATTTCTATCGGCTAATGGATTACTCACCCTAAAATGTAATTTGATATGTTCTATTTTTAAGAATTTCCATAAATTTGATTTATAACCTTTCCCTCCTATACTTATGGTCTAATTTAGGAAAAATTTTATTGATAATAATTTGTTATATCAACCAATTATGCTGAGGTAATTTTTTCAACCTTCAATAGTGATTTTGGACCTCAGGTATTTATTTGGTAATTAGATAAATTCATTGACTGATTTTCTTTCTCTATTTTATACGCAAAATCAGTTACTTTTAATGAAGATAAGTATTTAAACTATTTATCTGAGGTTGGGGAATTTATCACGGATTCCTCAAGGTGTTTTTTACGTTTGATAATTATACCAAATGGTTTTGGATTAATTTGCTATTTCCCTCTTTTACTTTTTCTTAGAAATAATTTAATTTTATTGAGATAATTAGGTAAATTAATTATCTGAGATTAACATAATTATCATGGATTTCCTAAGATGTGACTAATCTTTGATAAATAAATCAAAGAATTTAGAATCAATTTACTAATTTTTCCTTTTAATTTGTCCTATAAATAGTGTAATTTTGCTAAGATAATTAAGTAAATTAATTATCTGAGACTAACATAATTATCACGGGTTTCGTAAAATGTGATTAATGTCTGGTAAATAATTTAAAGCATTTTGAATTAATTTGCTAGTTTCCTCTTTTTAATTTGTCCTAAAAACAATGTAATTTTGCAAAGATAATTAGGTAAATTATTTATCTGAGGTTAACATAATTAACACGAGTTTCCTAAGATGTGATTAATCTCTGATAAATAACTCAAATCATTTTGAATCAATTTGATAATTTTCCCCTTTTAATTTGTACTAAAAACAGTGTAATTGGGCTAAGATAATTATGTAAATTAATTATCTGAGGTTAAAATAATTATGAAGGGTTCTCTAATATAATTATGTAAATTAATTATCTGAGGTTAAAATAATTAGCATGGATTCCTTAAGATGTGATTAACCTCTGATAAATAACTCAAAGTATTTTGAATCAATTTGATAATTTCTCCTTTTACTTTGTACTAACAATAGTGTAATTCTGCTAATATAATTAGGTAAAATAATTATCAGAGGTTAAAATAATTATCACAAGTTTTTTAAGATGCAATTAACCTTTCAAGTTTGGACTATTTTTGGTCAAATGGTCATCAGTTTTTTGTCCGCAGACTGACTTTGCAAATTTGGTCACAGTTTTCAATCCAATGATCCAAATCTTACCCAATTTGGTTTGTAGGCTTATTACAACATGGTAAAACCAGTGGCATACTAACTTGGTCAAAAAAATTGAAAAATGAGGTAGATATAAATAATCACGATTATTTACAACTGGTAGCTTTTTGCATCTTTTTGGTCAAGTGAGCATGTACACATGTCTATCACATCAATACAAGCCTATGAATCAAATTTCATCAAGTTTGGACTATTTTTTTCCAATTTACACTCAAGTTTCAGAAAGTCAATACAAACTTTAGTTTTTTCTCAGTTTTTTGCCAGTTTGGTGATCCAAATCTTTTGCGCCTTTACAAAAGCTGTTTGTACACATGCAATGAGTCACTGGTATCAACCTTAGTCAAATTTGAGCTGAAAGTAAATAATTGCGATTATTTACTTATGCCCAAAATGAACAACTTTTTGCATTTTTTTCATGTTCATGAGTTGTTTTAAGCCTATGTATCAAGTCAAAACCTAATTTGTCCTAAAATGTCAAGAAAAAGTAAATAATTTGAGTTTTTTTCAAACTCTTGAAATATTTACCTCAAAGTGTCCTTGAACTTACCCACTGGTGCATACAACTTTTAAGCATACTCTCCAATCGGATTGAGTGGTTTGGAGTCTTTTCGTGCTATTTCTAGCTGTAGACCTGAAATGCTGCACTTCAAACAATAACTCACAATGATTCTTTCAGAGAGAGCAATGTTCTGAAATCCACCTCGGATCCTACTTACCCTACTCCTAGGTTCTCATGCAATGGGGTTGTGGAAAGTGTCCACAAACACTTGTTTTCTTGTGTTTTATGGTTTCCTAAGCATTGATCTTAAGACTTGCCTCGTCTATCAATCATTCTCAAAATCCTAATCTAATTCTACAATCCTACAATCCTAAAGGCACTCGACAAGTACGATTACTTTCAAGCTACCTCTACACAACAAAAGACAACAATCTTAAGCTATGCGGTTTCTAAAAGAAAGTTTTTACTCTAAGAGATCCTAGAGGAAGTTAAAGGATAACTTCACAAGACGCTTGTGCTTTTCCCTAGTCTAGGTCTCTTTAATCCCCGGCAGTGGCGCCAAATGTGGGATGTATGTCTAACCTCACTATCCTATCTTTATTGCAGTTTTAGCGAGAACCATGATTAAATTGTCAATCCATGGGACGAAGCTGATTCGACCAATGCATAGAGGCTCAAGAGGTTGTCAATATCTCTTTCGAAAAACAACTAACAACTCGCATCTATAACTCAAGCTACACTCAAGTGACTGAAATCACCAAAAGCCAATCGCTCATCGGCAAACAAATCACATTCGTTACAGCATTAGATGACATCCAAATGTGATGAAACTTCTAGGACATGTTTATAAGACCTAAGAACACATGCTTATGATCTCAAATCCCACTTTAGGTCAAGTGCCAAAATCGTAATTATTAAACAGTAGTGGATTTTTGACCTAGTCATTTTCGACCCCGAATGCACCTAAATGCTTAGCAATGATGCCCCAATACCCCACCTATGCTTAGTTTTTTATTTTAAAGTGTAAATTACTACTTATTATGAAATTAGGCTGCGACTCGACGACGCCAAAAGCTACAAAATACTGTGATGTGTTTACGTCAATGCGTAGAGCTCTTACCCGTGGTTGCAATGCAACAAACATGACTGCAATGTGACAACCGGGGAGGGAGTAGGAAGCACGAGAAGGAGAGAAGTAAGCATCGTAAGCTGACGTTGTGTATTTCATTATCCAAAAACTTATAAATAACTTACAAAAAATTGACCTTAGCCAAGGTTTTTGGTGGTCAAAACTAATAATCTGGGAGCTCTAACAAAAGATAGGTAATGACAAGTTGATACAATCTGGAGCTTGTACCCCCGGCTCAACTATACAAGGTCTACTCGAAAAATAGGAGTTACAATATTCCCGATTTATAAAAAATAATAAGTGTTTTTACATGGGAGCTCCAAAAAATGGTATCCGAGTTAGCTTGCTGCTAACATTCCTACTTGTTTGGTGCAAAGATTCCTTGCTCATAGAAAATCTACTTTAGATCGTAAGTTCATAGACAATCTTTTAGTTGAGAGTGAATGAAGAGTTTTCTTATGTGAGAACCCAAGGAAGCATGTCAGCCTTCAACATACGTTAATTTGTTCCACATTGTTAGCTTTAGTGGAATTTCACTTTCCATCAAAGAATTTCATCTTGCACACTCACCAAACTTGTATATGGGATGGCAAGAACATCTATTAAAGACCAAATATGTGTACGGTGTACAAGTATACTCGCCAATCATTATGCAGTGGACGATATAGCACATGATGATCTACTTCAAAATTTTGACGGCAGATGTGCTGCAAAAGTTAATACAAAACATGCGACTATCTCCTAGGGCTAGGTGACAATTTGTGGGATAAAATTTGCAAAAGTGTACATTCAACCATAATAAACGGTCTGTTGTAGCAAACCCCAAAAGATCCTGTGCTTCTTCTTTAAGAGTTTCAAGGATCCCTTAAGAATTTCAACACATCATGGCTGTGTGTTGAGTGATAGATGTATATATATTCTTCACTCCAAGCGTATCTCCAAAATCAAATCAAAAGAAGACATGGAGGATCTCAAAGATTAATATTCTTTGGGAGAAAGAAGAGAAGGAGAGGATGTGGAAAGAGGAGAAGTAACAACTTGTCAACAAAATTTCAAGACTAAAGAGTAACATCTTGGAACTCCACACAGAGATAACTGAAATAAGATCAAAAAACGAATTCGAACAGGGGAAAATTCAGCTATCTTGCGGGAGGAAATTAACAACATAAGAGAGAAAGTAAAAACCATAAAGAATGAGGAAGAGAAAAATAAAATAGCAACATCCTCATGGACTAAAGTGGTTACAAATACACAACAGCAGGTAGAAGCAAGCTGAACCAACACTTCCAGATTTCAGCGATTACCCTCATCAATGTTTTCAATTTTTAGTCCTCATCATCCTTAGCGTTTCCAGATTCCAGTCTTTAGCCTTGCATTTCCTACATTTCCCGCAAGCATCCTTAGCATCACAACATTAAGTACCATTGTACCAGTTTTTGTGCAATCTAAAGCAAACACCTCTCTAACAATAGAGAGGTGAACCCTTGGAGGGGGGTTTGGGACTCCATCTGATGTCAATATTCTATCTCTCTCTCTCTCTCTCTCTCACACACACACACACACACACACACACACACACACACACACACACACACACACACACACACACACACACACACACACACACACACACACACACACAACACCTTCACTCACGATTTTCAGTTTGTGCTTTATTCTATTGCACAACTGTCATAAAGTAAGGGGGGATCTCTCTCCACTTGAGTAAAAGGAACCTTGAGTATACACTAAGCAATTTATCATGAGAACAAACTACACCAGGGACTGAGTCTGAAGCTAAGCAAGGCTCAAGAATCTTATTCAACGACAGGCTATTAAGCATCGTCTCAGAATGTTGCTATCAAGGGAGGGGATTGGGTCTATCTTAGACTCATGAAGCAACATCTTAAGCAAGTAGGAAAGAAGTGTCCAAAGTTGTCTTTTTGGATGTATGGTCCATTTCCAGTCATTAAAAGGATAAATAATGTGTCTATGAAATTGCATGTACCTAACTCATGGACAATGCATAACATTCTCCATGTTTTTGGTTGAATTTGTTTTAGAGAGGACATTTTTGAATAGGACAAACCCGAGATATAAACAAAGCTAAAGTCATACCACATGGAGCCAGATCAGATTTTGTTGCATTGTTTTTTCCATGGCTCAAAGAAACAAGCACGATAGTACTTTTTGAAGTTCAAGGATCTAGGAACCTACAAGGCAGTGGGTCAACGAAGATTTATTTATAGATTATCTTGAGTTGTTGGCAAACTACAAGGAATCCATGCAACTCGGTACTAGTACCTCACCTTGAAAAGGGGGGGATGTCACATATACATCTAATCCTATGTGCATGTGGACAAGTTGTAACTCCTACTTCTAGGGTTTAGGTCAGTCTAGGAAGTGTGTTGGCACCCTTGTGAGCATGTATGGAGGACATACATATCTAGGCACTTAGAGTCTATTTGCAAAACCCATAAGCACCAAACATTAGCATTCCATAGCAAGTGAACCACCTCTTAAATGCGTGTGAATCACCTCTTATGAAGCCTTAAAATTATAAGTGACTTTTGGGTTTTCACAAATCATGGGGTGGATATGAGGCTGCTCGAACTCTCTCATTGGCAGTACCAAGAAGAAGCAGAAGGGCAAGGCACCCTTAGTACCCACAATACCTGTAGTGTCCAAACCAGTACCCGCACAAAATCAGCATTTCATCCTCATCTCCCAACACCCAACCACAATAGCATCACCATCATCATTCAGCCCAATGGGCACTAGAGAAGGCAAGAAGAAGTAGAAGGGCAAGGCACCCTTAGTACCCACAATACCTGCAGTGCCCAAACCAGTACCAGCACAAAATCAGCATTTCATCCTCATTGCCCAACACCCAACCACAATAGCATCACCATCATCATTCAGCCCTTGCGGATCAACGGAATCAGTGGTTTTAGATTTTTGCAATCAGCCTTAGCAATGTTTTTAGATTTCAATAATCAACCACCAAAAACCAGCATTTCTAGATTTTAGTGATCAGCCTCATCAGCGTTTTCAATTTTTGGCCCTCAACATCCTTAGCGTTTCTAGATTCCATCCTTTAGCCTTGTAGTACCTGCATTTCCCAGAAGCATCCTTAACATCACAACATTAAGTACCATTGTACTAGTTTTTATGAAATCTAAAGCAAATACCTCTCTAGCCAGAGAGAGGGGGTCCCTTGGAGGGGGGTTTGGGAGCCCATCTGGTGTTGGTCTTCTATCTCTCTCCCTTTGTCTCACTCACATAACCTTCACTCAAGATTTTCAATCTGTGTTTTAGTGTATTGCACAAGAGTCATAAATTAAGAGGGGCTCTCTCTCCTCTTCAGTAAAAGGAATCTTGAGTATACACTGGGCACTCATCCTGAGAACAAACGTAAACCACTTCCGCTGCACATAACGTATACATTTACACCAGAGATTGAGTCAACGCTGTTTGTTTATAGAGAGAAAATCTATAGTCGTCTATGTACGGAAGCCAAGCCAAGACTCTCTGTGGAGGAGATCACCACTTTACAGATTGAGACATTGCATGATGCAATTATGGGAACATGCCTCAGAACAGTTGGTATGAGAAGGCGTGTAGAGAGACAAGATTGAAGCTTTAGAGGGATCCTCTCCTAGGGCCCATCAATCACATACAATCTTGGATAGCCTTTTAACACCTTGTGCGACAAAAGAAGCGAGCACTCCTTTTCATACGGAGCAAGACTTATACTAGATTTTCTTGAGTAGAGACTCAGGAGAGGCATGCCATTTCTTTCATGAGCACTCCCCTTCCCTAGTGATTACTTCTTCGAATGTGTGGGGTCAGTATGCAACATTCTTATATACGGTCCTTGCACAGACACCCCTTCCAGATTCTCCCGAGCCATGCCCATCTATGAGTACCTTCTTTACCACAAAGATGACACGATGAGGACCGGAGGGGATATGATCATGATGGTCTAGTCAGAGCACTTTATACATTCTAGAGATATGCTAGAGTTTCTTGCAGCTCTGGCCAATCGTGTCATGTGTTAAGGTCTACATGAGACTTGGAGACTGTCTATGATTGTGCCTATCTTCAAGGTAGGTGATCCTTCAGAGCCCAAAAACTACCGTATTGTTATCAATGGACACACATTGCCATGATTGTGTGCATCTATCCTTGAGCAACAGTTTTGGTGATGGATAGAGAGTGAGGGCATATGGGCAACGGTGGGACATTCCGATTTCAAGAGAGGCTTCTCCACTCTCGACCAAATTCAAACACTCAGATGTATCACCCATGTATCATTGAGGAGGGTAGGGAACCTCGGAGATGGATTTATTGTAGCTATGGTATGCAACACGGAGGATAGTAGATTGTCTATAAACCTTGGTAAAACCAAGGTTATGCCACACTGCAATGGATCAGGAGATCAACACTTATATTCACTTATATTCAAGAGACTGCGGAGTACACAGATGCATACACTTATCTTGGGGTAGTCTTTAATGGGCTAAGGTTTTCTTGAAGAGAGCACATAGACTAAACTGACCAGAGCGTATGCGAACCTGGGAGGATTGGAGAGGATGTGTTAGTAGGTTCAGTTTTGAGAACCCAGAGAAAAATTGTGGCTCTTTGATACCTTGGTAGCTTCAACCATGCTCTATGGGGTTGGACCCTTTGTGGGTCAGGATGGGTGGAGAGGCATGGAGAGGCCCTTGGTATCTATGATCTCTTAGCTGATTAGAGCCAAGGAATATTTGCCACATGAGAAAATTAGAGCAAAGTCAAAAACCCCCTCATGGAGATAGAGATGCTTACCAGATTAGTCTCATATATGCACAACTTATGGGATACTACCATAGATAGATATGCCAAATTGACCCTTGAGTCGTCCAAACAATTAGCTTTGCATAGGGACACATCATGATGGTATGCACAAATGTCATCATGGTGTACGACTGATGTTCACAAGTTTAAGATGAAGTGTCATCAAATTTGCATCACTTCAAGTGAAATTGAGTTGTGAATTGCCAGAGAAA
The DNA here is from genome assembly GCF_014529385.1 of Adiantum capillus-veneris. Lineage (NCBI taxonomy): Eukaryota > Viridiplantae > Streptophyta > Polypodiopsida > Polypodiales > Pteridaceae > Adiantum > Adiantum capillus-veneris. The sequence continues at coordinate 156,814,430 of NC_140934.1, read as the reverse complement.
AGTGAAATTTCTGAAGTGCTTGAGTCCAAGGTCAAAATAAGTCCAAACTTCATAAAACTTGGGGGATAGACTTATATGGGCACAGGGAACACAACTATGCAAAAACAGACAAAAATTAAATCCCCATTGCTCTCTGCCTAGTCTATCATGATAGACTGATGAAGGTGGTGATTGACTAACAATAAGGAAAAAACCTTTTTACCAGAGGTTTAACACATCAATACAAGGGTACCCACAAAAATTGAGTGAAACTGAATACCATCTTGACCACAAAACTTCAAAACTGGTGTTTTAGAGTCTGAATTCAGAGACAAGGGCAAGAAGGCTTTGGCCAAATGTCTAAACACTGCCAAAATTTTTCAATGCACTACACAAGGAGAGGCTGAACCAGATGTGGAGATAAGTTGAGAAAAATGCCAATAATGGAAAACTTTCCCAGTCTATCGCGATAGACCAAGGAAACTGCTGCTAAGGACCTTTTCTTTCAAATTTCCTCTAGGGAGAGCTTTATCAGAGTCTATACAGCACACACACCAAATTTCAAGGCATTTAGACCACTGAAAATCAATCTAAGGCCCAGATAGAGAATCATGCTCTGACTAAAATACTAACAAGGGACCAAAACCCAACCCAAGTGTCCAAACTTCATAAAACTTGAGGGATAGGCTATAGAGGGTAACTGGAACTCAAGGGTGAAGTCACAATTTTGAATTGACTTGTGCTGAGAAAATTGTCAGTCTATCGCTATAGACTAAGAAAGTTGTGATTCAGACATTTTCTGCAATTTGTGACTATACTGCTAGGACATGCTCTCCATATAGATCCCAACCATCATCTCATATTTGAAATTGGACCACCAGAAGGCTGACTAAGTGGTTGCTGTACATACTTGAAAGATTTTTTGGTAATTCAGGGAAAACCCTTGTGAACAGACTAACCATCCTTGTGTAGATCCCAGAAGGAGATCATCACAACGCCACACAAGAAGGAGTCCAGGTAAGATTTAAGTTTGCAACCCAACTTTCATTATTATGTATTTAAGGTCAAGAGCCTTTGTTAAGTCGGGAGCTAAAAGTTTCAAAAGTCAAGTAAGCACCACGTCCACCGAAGAGAGTGTAACTTAGACGAGACTAGACCCATTAGCACCGATCATTGAAGAGGGTAGTGATACTGACACTTCGTTGGAAAAGTCCTTCTTCATGATGGGGAGTCAACAGCCAGGAGGTTTCAATGGTGAAGGACCAGTGCCAGGGGGGAGCACCTCTTTACATCCTTTAAACGAAACCAAGTTCACTATAATCTTCTTGGAAGGAACTAACTCGAGGTGAGCCTTAGTTTATTTGTATTGAAGAGAGACCAGCTCAGAGACTAGAGATAATTCGAGTCTATGATGATGGAGACAGATTCCAAGACGAAAAGGGGAACGACTATCTGATAGTGAGTAACCCTGAGGATTACAACAGATATGGGGATAACGTGGAAAAAGGGAAAATGGTTTCAGAAACCCAAGAACCTCCTCCTAACATTGATCGACCTAGAGCGCTTTTTATGTATGATAAGAAAACAACCAGGGGCCCAACCTATAATGAGAATGTAGGGATTTACAAGCATGAAAGCGAGGGTATAGTCTCTTACTTTTGATGCAAGGAACCCTACCCAAACGAATTAAGCAAAGACAAGGTTCTTTACTTATTTTCTTATGAAATTGCTATGGGGAAGGATATTGTTTTTGTTGACAGATACGGGCGAGAATACAAACGTATTCTCCCAGAGGAGGTTGAAAAGGCAACAGTTCCGGGAGCATCGACCTATGGCCCCAACGAAGTACCAAGAGCCACCTACACCCCTAGCAAGTCGACAAATCCCTTTTTAGAAGAGTATGACGCTACCTCACATTCTACCTGACAACCGACGTCCAATTACTAGGACCAACCAGGTACTCAACCATCATTGCAGGCATGGCTTTGACAGAGTGCTACATTAGAACAAGACCGAACCCGAGAGGGTTATCAAACCACACGAGGGCTAAGGGATTTACAAGAACCACCACTCTATGCATAGTATCAAGGAGAGAGTAAGCCAAAGACTCAGGGGCCAACTGAGCCTGGAAGACCACCCCGAGAACGAGTTCAGAGAGATGAACCATCTCTCGCGAGAACTGTTAGAAATTATGTCTTAGGAGCACCATTGGGAGAGGAACCTGGCCACTACAGAAGACCAGAGGAGGTATATCGTCTAGGACGTGGAGATCCCATGATGAGATTTGTAGACCATCGTAGAATTAGACCTTCTCAAGTGCAAAAATGGGTAAACAAGAAATATACGGGAAGCAAGAATCCGAGAGATCATGTAGCAGCCTTTGTGCGTGTAATTAGAGCTGAAGAGGTGTTAGACTTTCCTACCCAATTTGCAGGATTTGGTTAAACCTTAGAGGATGATGCTGCTACATGGTTTGACTCAGTGGAGCGAAGAGACTTTGAGTCTATGGAGGAAGTGTTTGACAAGTTTATCGAGGAATTCTCACAAAGGGGAATAGCTCATAATACAGTCTCACAAATCCATATATTCAAACAGAAAGAGGGAGAGTCTGTGCGAAAGGGAGCCCTCCAATTAAAAAGATATGTTAAGTTCTGCCCCGTGGAAGACTTGCCAACTCAGTCCAGACTTATGCTTATATTTATCCAAGGACTAAGGAATGCAGATCTTCAGAAGGACTTACATATGAAAAGGAGCACGACATTGAATGATTTAACCAAGGAAGCTCTATACCTTGTGGACAATTGTGCGGTCTACAAAGAGGGTGAGTTCAAGGATCTTGACGATGATTCTTCCTCGCAACAAAGCGGAAGCAAGTATGCTAAGACAACACCGAAAGGAGAAGTAGCGGTAAGCCAAGAGCAGGTTATAGAGGAAGTGCTTAAAAAGATTAACTTGTATTCCAAACCACAAGCTAAACAACCAAAATGGTGTACAATTGAACAAAAATGGACAAACCATGGGACAAAGGAGTGTTATTATAACAAGGGATATGTGAGAGAACGACTATATGCCCCGCAAGCTCAGGCGACATCCCCTCAAGTCCCACTAATGCCTAGATATCAGACAGGCAACCTACTAGGACCTGTAGGTGTAGAAAGACCACAACTAGTGTTGGGACAACAACCACCCTTACCAGGATTACGACCAGTCGGTATAAGATACACACCAACAGTAAGTGAGTCGTATGAGAAGGCTTTGGTACCTATGCATGCATACTACGACGAGCCCAATGGATATGCGGTGAACTCTGTCTATTATCCACCGGAAGAACCCTCTACACTAGAACCATGGAGCATGATATGAAATACAGGACCACCAACTGCTGCACAGGCAACGGGGGAAGGAAGATATAGCTTGGATGAAAGAACACTGTTGTTCATAGCCAACGGAGGCATGAGCGGGCAAAGAATTGCACACCAACAAAGAGGAGCTCCAGGAGCACCTGAACAGCCTAAAGGACCATGCTACAAGTGTGGTGGAGACCATTGGCTGAGGGACTGTCCTCATGACGAAATCATTAGGGTCAACGCATATTGCACCGAGTGTGGAATTACTCACTTGATCCCTAATTGCCCTAAAAACCCGAGCAAAGGAGCAAAAAATACCTTGAATATGTTGGGAGCGTTGCCTTCCAGTGGAGGGTCAGAAAACGAAACTCCAATTCCTGTTAAAGTCTTGACGAGAGCCCAAGCAAGGAGAAATGACAATCAGCCCAAGAGTAATGATGAAAATCAGGAAGAAATCAAGACTGACAAGTATAGCGTCAGTCGTTATAATCCTTGGAAAGAACAAAGAGCGAAAATGAAAGCTAGACGTGAGCGAAAACAAAAAGATGTAGAAGCTGAGCTAACGATAGCTCGAGAGAAACTTAAACAGCAAAGAGAGTCCGACTCTGTAAAATCAATGGAGGGACCAAGAAGTGCAATCTCAGGAGGGTCGGTATTGGTAGATAAGATCAATGAACCCTTAGATGCAATCTTACAAGCATATGAAGCAAGATTGAAGAACAGACAGACTCTAGAGCAAAGGTGGATGACATATCCATATCCAGAGATAGAAAAACAGAGACTAGAGTTGTGCAAATAGCTGATTGAAACTGCACAAGCTTTACTGGAGCCTCCACCTATGGAAGTGGGAGATAGAGTAATCAAACCACCAAACAATGAAACACCTCGCAAAACCGAACAAAGGATACTTGACAAGATAGAAAACGTTAAATCCTTGCCGGATGTAGAGGATGCAAGAGACATGCCTAATAGCACTGATGAATCACTGAAAGATTTTCCACCATATACCCCTATTGTGGAAGAAAATTGGCCTGAAGAACTATGGGAAACGGTACGAAAAGCTCAAGAAAAATATGAGACAAAAACAATCGAGTCGGCGCCTTTCTCGGAGTTGAACTTGAATAAGCCTCCATGGGATTTAGATGTTAACTCATTTCAAGGGGATAATGGTTCAGTTGCATCCGAAGATAGCAGACCAGCATCACTCAGAACTTTGCCATCATATATGGGGGACTATGAGGCAAGGTCAGAAATTCGAAGAGTACCTTCTCAAAGAATAGGCGGGTCAAATCAATTGGACACTAAAATCCTGACAGACTTGTTGACCACTCCGGTCAAGTGTACAATCACATTGGCAGAATTGTTAAAAATTAGGCCAAGCATGTGGACGGAAGTGGGAAAATGTCTTGAAAAAATGGTGCAAGACTGGGGGTATGATTATTTGTATCTAAGACATGCTGAAACTACTACACGAGTAAACATGAAAAATCATAGCTAACATGATGTCACGAGAACCCCTGTGAAGGAATTTGACTCAGCCACCATTAGTGGATCAGAAGTCCCAGTGTGGCTTTGTAAGAAAAAGGAGATATGGATGTGCGGGGCATCTCAATGTAGTGAATTTGACCATAATGAAAAGACACTAGAGAGGGTCTTGGAAGACGATGCATATATACGAGAACCTTTTCCTGAAGAGAAGCTCGAACCCCTAGAATGGTCTCAAATTTTGGCTACATTGGATGTATGCGTCAATGAAGTCACTCCCACCAAATTTTGTGATGAGAATGGCTACGATATCATACCATACTACATGTTGAGCAAAATTGTGGAGGAGGAAGAGAACAATGGAGATACTGAGAATATGAGGATCAATAAAACAGAAATGAAACTTGAGATTAAGATAGTGGGCTATGTGGACATCCCCACTAAAGAAATCAAGCACGAGGGAGAAGAATTTTATGATTCTTCTGATCAAAGTGAAAACGCCGATGACGAGAAGTCGGAAAATACGGAGGAAGACGACAATCAAGATCAAGACAATGACGTCTTCTACAACTTCCCAAACCAAAGTGAGAGACGCCAAAAAAGATACAAGAGTAAACGACACCATAGCAGTCTACCAACCAGGCTGAGACCCATGCCGGAGTTTAGGGGTAAGACACATTTCCTTATGAACATTCATGCTGTTGATTGTGCTAAGGATAAAGTGTCAGAAAGATTTCTTAAGGTTGTTGAAGGCTTAGGATTTAAGTCTAGACTGTTGAAACCTAAGAAAACCAGCAAAGCAAAAAAAAGAGTTGCAACAGAAAAAATGAATGTCTCTGGTAGTCCAATTATGACGAAAATTGAACGGAAAACGAGATACAATGAGTTGAAACAAAAAACTAAAAATGTATGGACAAATGAAATGGAAAGTAGGGATGGAACGAACGCTAGTGATGGGAGTAAAAAGATAGATGTACCTCCTCACTATTGTAAGTACACCATTCAGGACAGAAGATTGGTGGTTCAACAACCAATGAGGGAGCCTAAATCAAACGAGTCCTACGGTGGACCAGAGAACGCCAAGGAAATAAACTTAGCAGAGCCAGGAGAAAGTCCTCGACCTGCTTACATTGCCACAGATCTAGGTCAGGAAGAAGAGGACTTACTGATCAAAACACTTAAGGAGTTTCGAGATGTATTTGCATGGTCGTACAAAGATTTGAAGGGGGTGGATCCTAACATTTGTGAACATTCAATCCCTCTGAAGTCTGATGCCAAGCCAAGCAAACAACGTCCATACACGTTGTCGTGCTGTGACATGTACATAGCGGGAACACATGCTACAAGAGTTATCTTGTAACTTTTTAGATACATAATTATATTTCCTATAATGTATATATGCATATGTAAGTATAAAAATAAGCTTTCTATCTCATCTTATTATTTATCTCAAGGGTAATGTATTCTTACTTTACCATCAAAAAAATACTATGGGAAAAGTGTCAATAGCTCTGCCTCTTTAACTTGGGGCAAAAAGCATTGATTCTTTATTTCTACTATTTCATTATCATCTCACACCCTAGCTAGATCCTATATCTAGGGTAAACTCCAATATATATATATTCTATGTATTTTTTATACTTTTCTTATATTTCTTTTTAAATAGCTACTAGGAGAGAATCAAATCCTAGTGGGACACTAGGTGGCATGATTTCAAAGATACACTTATTTTAATGCATTATTGCAAGCATGGTTACAAAACTTTGTTAAGGAGAAATGTCATGCTTTCATATGGCATGAGGTGTCCTTGGGAATTAAATGAAAGTCAAGGCTAAGAAGACCACATGAAGACTTTTGCTGCCATAAATGGACCCTATTTTGATGAATTTTTTACATAAGGTTCCAATCCGAATTGGAGAATGATTTTAAAATGAAAATCGTAGCTAATGAGCTGAAGTTTCTGCCCATATTTTTATTTTTTTATTTGGAGCTACGGTTGAGGAGATATGATCAAAATACTGGACCCCAGTCTACCCACATCATGCAGGGACAACTCATTTCCAACTTTTCCAATTCCTGTTCACACTGACTCCTCTCTTCTTGTGTAAACCCTTGTGGGTTCCCTTCACCTATAAAAGGGGACCTCTTCTTCCTTGGAAGGGACTAAAGCATTCAAGCCATTGATGAGAGGAATTCTTGAGGGAGTGAGTAGTAATGCCTAATTGTACTTAGCCCCATTAACATAAGCCCAAGCCTACACTTTCTCCTAGAGGAAAACTAGCCATTCTTGTACGCCATCCTTGGAGGATCAACTCTAATCAAAGAAGGTGTTGTACTTGGCGTATCAATCAAAGTGGAATTATCCACTCTTATTCTCTCTCCATCAATAATGGTGCCGAAGGGTTTCAAGTAAGATGTGTTCTACATTGATGTTTTCTTGATTTCTTGTTGTTTTCATTTTCATCTCTAATCCAACTTATATATATGTATCTAATCTCATCTCCTTAACCAAACCTATCTCTCCCATTCATTCATCCTCTCTAGGTTCTTTTTGCTATAGGTACATCTCTCCCCGCAGTATCCTTATTGCCTATGGGCAAGAATAGGGCTTGGGAGGGAAACTTCTCATCTCTTCACTTCTCTCATATCTACATTTCTCACATACTATCCTAGATGAATAACCCACATGATGATCATTTCTATCGCTTTCACTCTGTACGATCTATTAGAATTAACGTATGGATTAGCCATAAAATACACTTTCAACAACGTATAGTGTTTCTCTTCGGCCCTGAAAAGCTCAATGAAATACTTCTATCACCGGATCCCATCATACTACCTCTCATAGACTATAATTTTTCTTTTGATGTAAGCGTAGTTATCTTGCTATGAACCAAGAGGATTTGTACACACAATTAATCCCAATCACTAGACAAAATATATATATTATGGTAAGCACAAAACTACAATTCCAAAGAACAATTCGTAGCCTATTTGGTCAGCCAAGATTGAATGCCATTAACTCATCCATTAACCCTTTCATATTACCCATGATACGCTATGACCATAGCCTTGATGTTTTCATCTTCGTATTGTTTTGACATTCTCTTTTGCGTTCTTCCTTTGTGTGTGTGAATGCAAGAGAGAAAGAGTGAGTCTTCTTTGGTTGAACTTCTTTCCAAACCCTAGTCTTCATGGCATCTATGGTTTAACTCCTTCATATAGTTTTTGTTGAGTTCTCTCACAAACTCTCACAGCCATAAGCCCGGTGCTTTCCTGGCAAGACCGCAAATTTCTCGACATATTTTTGGTGAACCCGACGCGAATCTGCTAGGGTGAGAGTTTGTGGGTAACCATGGGTGATCATGTTGAGCAGCAGGGTATGCATTTTGACCCAGCAACAATGCAAATGTTTCAAGCATTTGCAATGTTCATGCAACAACAACATGCTACTGAAAGAAGGGAAATTTCAGCAATGAAGGCCATACAAGCGGTCGTCAACAGAATGGATCAGTTCAATGGCAAAGATGTAACCAAGTACTTACGCGAGTATGTGAAGGAGATGGAGCTGCATCGCGTGTCAGAAGGTGAGATGATTCAAAGCTTTGAGTTAGTTGTTGCTCCAGAAATTAGGGAGCATCTTAGGGAAATTAAAGATGGGTATGAGAGAAATTGGGAAGAACTCAAAGTAGCTTTAAAGGAGGAATATTTCATGGAGGACTCTGAGAGAGTGACCAAAAGGACATTCTTAGAATGGGTAGTCAAGCCAAAGCAAGGACTGTCAATAACAGAGCTACTTAGGGAATTTGAGCGGCGCTATGCACAACTCACTAGGACAGAAAGGGCCACACTAGATGCAGAGAAGACAGATCTTTTCTTACAAGCTGCAGGTAAAGAGTTTCAAGAAAATTTGGAGCTTCTTCTTGAAGATAAAGATGCTGAGCAAGGACTAAAGACCGACTGGAATGAGGTTGAAGGTGCTGTCTCACTGCTTGCCAAACGACAAAGAAGAAGGGACAAGATGGTAGTAAACACTACAAGTCCTTCCACCTCAACTTCTGACAAAATGGTAAAGCCTACTTTTATCGCTCCTAAGTTTGATGAGTCCATGCTAGATGAGCTTGTGAAGGGAATGCGTGACTTGAAGGTGAAGTTTGCAAAGCTTGAAGAAAAAGGCCAACCATCAGGGCCACTTCCTAGGCAAAGACAACAGCCCAAAGAAGGGTTTGTTAATAGATGTATTTGGTGTGATAGTACAGACCATGTAAGAAGGGATTGTGATGATTTTAGTGATGCTTTGTCAAAAGATGTTGTCTTTTTTAAGGATGGTAAAATCCACTTAAGAGAGACAGGTCTACCCTTGAGAACTAACTTTGGGAAGGGGGGAATGCAAACCTTAGTTGAAGATATGGCAACCAAGCATGCCACCTCTTCAGTTGAGGCAGCTACTTATGGAGTAAAAATTGAACATTTTTGTGATGAAGAAGTGAGTGACCATCATGGTCAAATTTGGCCAAATGTCATGCAATTAGCTAAAAAGGGAAAGCTTACAAAAGAGATTCTACATGAAGCAGGTGATTGCATACGTCTAGAAACAGGATGGAATGATCCAGTGGACTCATTGCCAGTGCATGCCTACATTACAAAATGCCAACAAAATGAGGCAATTGTAGAAGAGAAGCGCAGACGTGAGAATGCTGATGAAGGACCATCAAAAAGAGCTTCTAGAAGTGGGGGAAGAAGCGACTCAATGCCTTCTCAAACACCCTCAACACAAGGAGCATCTCCACCTGAAGTACTCATGGAGGAGTCTACAACAGAAAAGAAGAAAGAGCCAACAAAAGGTAAGACAAAAGGCCCAACTTATAAACTACAATCTGATATTGAGGTTGCTACAGATTTAAAGAAATTCTTGGAGGAAAGGATCTTGAATAGCAAGATTGAGTTTACTCTGGGAGAAGTTCTTGGCATTGCAAAGCGTGAATTCCATGAGGAGATCATTGACATCATCAAGAGGAAGAGGCAAACCCTTGCTGAAGTTTCTCATCCACAGGTTGAAGAGGAAACCTCAAAGACACAAGGGATGCAACTGCAAAATAAGGAGAATGATGGAGCTGTGGTAGGATGCTACCAATCTAGTGGGAGAGTGAAGCAAGTGCATTTCTCAAATGATGATGAAGAAGTTGAAGATATTCCTAGGAGTTACTATTCACGAAGTCATTGGGCAAGGGCTACTACAGAAACTTTGGTTAAGGTAGGTGATCTTGAAGAGCCATTTGTTGCCTTGATTGACCATGGTTCAGAAATAAACATAATGTCAAAGAGTCTCTACAACAAGTGCAAATGGCCGATGGACACAGATCATGGCTGGATGGTAAAAGTGGCAAACAATTCATCCGGTGAATTGTATGCAGCATGTCCAGGTGTGAAGGTGACAATAGGTGATGTAAAGATTGACCAAAACTTCTTTGTTCAGGATACATCTTCATATCATCTCATCCTTGGACAACCCTACATTGTGGGAGTTCGAATGGAAACAAAGGTTATGGACGATGGTTCAGCATATGCTAGAATACGTAGCAAAGATGGTAAACGAGCTGTCCAATTTCTCACAGTCTGTGTAAACCATGAAAGAAATCGTGACAACCTCAGAGAACATCCTCTACCAAAGGTGAGCAAAGAGTTTCATGATCATAGAGAAATGATGGGTTTTGGCCAAGTACCATTGTAAAGCGGGATTGCAGTGGTACAGAAAGAAAAAGGGTCTCGCCTGATCCAAAAATAGGTGAAGCATTTTCAACGAGCTCCTTGGTAACAAAGAATGGATCAGTATGTTTTACAAAACTTGAAGATTTGAAGAGATGTGAGAAGCAATATGTGCATAATGTACAAATAGGCATGAAAAAGAGTGGGTTGCTAGAGCCTACTGAAAATGTTTTGGGTTTGTGTGAACAAGTTTCTTTTGTAGATACTATGGGTGAGCTTGATGCTATAATGAGGTCTAGTGTGCATCTTGAAAATGAAGTTGTGGAAGTTTGCTCTATGGAAATGTATCAAGTAATAGAAGCCTTTAAAGAAAGCCAAACAGTTGGCCCAGAAGTCCATGTTGAAACTAAATACAAGAGTGTAGCAAAGAAGGTGAAACCAGTAGCTTCACCCTTACCACCCAACAACAGGGAAAAGATTGAACAGGCTTCTTTACAACCAAGTTTGCGGAATCCTAAAAAGATCGGGCATACCTTCACAAAGGAGTCTTTTCAAGAGTTGCAGATTGGTTGCAAGGAGTTTCTAACACAGGAGGAGACAAAGTGCTTCAAAGAAATGCTTTCAAAGCATGGTAAGGCTTTTGCATTTGAGCCACATGAGATAGGATGTGTTGATCCTTATATTGTAGCTCCTATGGTAATTTTCACAATACCTCATGTGCCTTGGAATCTGCGGCCTATTCCGGTTCCAAAGGCTCATTTGCCAAAGTTAGTAGAGCTACTAAATGAGAAAATCAAAATGGGAATCTTGGAGCCTTCTTGTGCTCCATACTCAAACAGGTGGTTCACAGTTCCAAAGAAGAATGGTTCTCTACGCTTCATCCAAGATATGCAACCAGTGAACAAGGTGACAATTAGAAATGTAGGAATAGGTCCAATTGTGGATGAATTTGCAGAGGCGTTTGCAGGGAGGGCAATCTACTCAATGGGGGATCTCTACTCAGGGTATGATCAATTTCAGCTCGCAATCGAAAGTAGAGACTTGACAACCATGAGGACACCTTTGGGTTTGGTAAGGATGTGTACCTTGCCAGAGGGAGCAACCAACTCGGTTGCACATATGATGAATGGGATGAATAAGGTCTTACGTGACTTTATTCCTCAAATCACAATGCCTTTCATTGATGATTTGCCTATCAAAGGATGTGAAGAAAGTGACAAAGATGAAGCTTTGGATCTGAAGGGATATCGCAGGTTTGTGGTAAATCACATAAATGATTGTGATAAAATTTTGTCTAGGTTGGAAGAAGTGAATCTTACATTGTCAGGGAAAAAGTCTATGTTTGGTGTCAAAGAAGTGCTCATTGTGGGGCACATGTGCGGGCCATATGGTAGGAAACCTTGTCCATCAAAGGTAGATGCCATCCAAAGAATGAAAGAAACATGCACTAGCATCACTGAGGTTAGAAGGTTTCTGGGAGCATGTGTCTTCTATGTTATTTGGATTCCACATTATGCACATGTAGCTGATCCTCTTTATCAGCTTCTTAGAAAGAATCAAAAGTTTAAATGGACAGAAGCACATGTAAAATCCATGAAAAAGCTAAAGGAGTTACTCCAGTCAGCAACGACTTTGAGAAAGGTAGACTATGAGTGTCAAAGGCCAGTGGTTGTGACAGTAGATACCAGTCCTACAGGGATTGGATGGGCAATAGGGCAAGATGACAAAGAAGGACACAGGTATGTGGTAAGATTTGGAGCAAAGGTACTAAGTGCTCGCCAAAGAAACTATCCACAGATAAAGAGAGAGTTATGGGGTATGGTTACAGCCTTGAAAAGTGGGAAAGAATACCTAATTGGTGCATGTGTGGTTGTAGAAACAGATTGTCTACCACTTCTTGGGATGATTACAAGCTGCTCAACACCAGACATTGCTATGTTGCGGTGGATTGCCTACATTAAGTCCTTAAATCCCGAGTTTAAGCACATTGCAGGTAAAGACAATACAGTGGCAGATATGCTATCAAGGGCAAGGTATGAAGATGAGTCACAAATGATTGATGAGGGAGATGATGTAGGCACAAAATTCTATTCTATCTCTCATGTCAAAGGTAACAATGTCTGCATGACTAATTCACTTGAATTGTTCTTGAAAGATCTTTATGAAGGTGATTGGCTTCTTATTGGAAGCTACTTGAGTACTCTAACAAAACAGGATGATTGGTCTGAACATGAATTCAAGAGGATACGCAGGAAAGCATATGGTTACTTTTTGAGGGATGGTTACTTGTGGAAGCATCCTAAACAAAAGGGTGCTACACCACAAAGGGTTATATGTAAAAAAGAGACTCAAGTAAAGCTCATGCAAGAGTTTCATGAGAGTTTATGGGCTGGACACAGGGGTGTGTGGGCAACCTTCTCCAAGTTGAAAGAAAAATACTGGTGGAAGGGTATGTATAAAGATGTATCTCAATTTGTAGAGTCATGTGTAACTTGTCAAATGTATTCAAATGTCCGACATCGTGATGGATTGCACCCTACATACCCACTAGCGATGCACTATAAATGGGTTGTGGATCTAGTCACGATGCCTTTAGGACTCTGGCAGATGAGGTACTTGGTTCTTGCACGAGAGGACCTAACTAACCAGGTTGAAGGAAGAGCATTGAGAGCTAAGACCACAGAAGCTGTGTGCAAATTCCTTCTTGATGAGGTGATTTGCCGTTATGGTTGTGTGGGAAAGACCACTGCAGACAGAGGTGAACTGGATGCCGAAGAAGCAAGGGAGTTCTTTTCTAGATTAGGGATCAAGCTTTCTCTTACTACAGCTTACAACCCTGAAGGCAATGGAAAGAGTGAAAGAGGGCACCCTCCTATCATCAAAGCTTTGGCCAAGGCTTGCGAAGGAAGAGTTGGTGAGTGGCCAAAACTGTTACCATATGCTTTATGGGCAGATCGTACAACACATAGCTCAGTAACTGGCTACATGCCTGCGGAGCTAATGTATGGTCAAAAGCCAGTGATGCCGATTGAAGATACAATTCCTACATGGAATGTACTACCTTGGCAAGAGGGGCTTAGTAGGGAAGATCTCCTTGCACTGCGTATAAGGCAACTAGAGAGAAGACCTGGAGACATTGAGGCTGCAAAAGAACGACTCAAAAATGCAAGATTGAAAAACAAGGACTACTTTGATAAGCGACATCGGCTCAGGAGCAAAGCAATTGACAAAGGTGACTGGGTTTTAGTGTATGATAGTAGCCTTGATAACCAACACACAGTCATGCGTAAGTTTTCAAAAAGATGGTTTGGACCATATGTTGTAAAACATGTGCATGAAAATGCTACTTACAACTTGTCTGAACTAGATGGCACAGAAGTAAAGATTCCCATTGCAGGAAAAAGGATCAAAATGTTTAAGAGAAGAGGAGACAATGATCCAGAAAATGCTGATGAGGAAGAAGAGAAAAACACAGGTGAAGATCAAAGTGAAAATGAAGCTCTGGAATCATCCAGTGAAGATGAAAGCAAGGAAGATGTACAAGAGGGCTGATCTTACAAAGAAATAATTTGGCACATACCGGAGGATGTGCAGGTTTAGAGGGGGTGGATGTCGTGCTGTGACATGTACATAGCGGGAACACATGCTACAAGAGTTATCTTGTAACTTTTTAGATACATAATTATATTTCCTATAATGTATATATGCATATGTAAGTATAAAAATAAGCTTTCTATCTCATCTTATTATTTATCTCAAGGGTAATGTATTCTTACTTTACCATCAAAAAAATACTATGGGAAAAGTGTCAATAGCTCCGCCTCTTTAACTTGGGGCAAAAAGCATTGATTCTTTATTTCTACTATTTCATTATCATCTCACACCCTAGCTAGATCCTATATCTAGGGTAAACTCCAATATATATATATATTCTATGTATTTTTTATACTTTTCTTATATTTCTTTTTAAATAGCTACTAGGAGAGAATCAAATCCTAGTGGGACACTAGGTGGCATGATTTCAAAGATACACTTATTTTAATGCATTATTACAAGCATGGTTACAAAACTTTGTCAAGGAGAAATGTCATGCTTTCATATGGCATGAGGTGTCCTTGGGAATTAAATGAAAGTCAAGGCTAAGAAGACCACATGAAGACTTTTGCTGCCATAAATGGACCCTATTTTGATGAATTTTTTACACAAGGTTCCAATCCGAATTGGAGAATGATTTTAAAATGAAAATCGTAGCTAATGAGCTGAAGTTTCTGCCCATATTTTTATTTTTTTATTTGGAGCTACGGTTGAGGAGATATGATCAAAATACTGGACCCCAGTCTGCCCACATCATGCAGGGACAACTCATTTCCAACTTTTCCAATTCTTGTTCACACTGACTCCTCTCTTCTTGTGTAAACCCTTGTGGGTTCCCTTCACCTATAAAAGGGGACCTCTTCTTCCTTGGAAGGGACTAAAGCATTCAAGCCATTGATGAGAGGAATTCTTGAGGGAGTGAGTAGTAATGCCTAATTGTACTTAGCCCCATTAACATAAGCCCAAGCCTACACTTTCTCCTAGAGGAAAACTAGCCATTCTTGTACGCCATCCTTGGAGGATCAACACTAATCAAAGAAGGTGTTGTACTTGGCGTATCAATCAAAGTGGAATTATCCACTCTTCTTCTCTCTCCATCAATAATGGTGCCGAAGGGTTTCAAGTAAGATGTGTTCTACATTGATGTTTTCTTGATTTCTTGTTGTTTTCATTTTCATCTCTAATCCAACTTATATATATGTATCTAATCTCATCTCCTTAACCAAACCTATCTCTCCCATTCATTCATCCTCTCTAGGTTCTCTTTGCTACAGGTACATCTCTCCCCGCAGTATCCTTATTGCCTACGGGCAAGAATAGGGCTTGGGAGGGAAACTTCTCATCTCTTCACTTCTCTCATATCTACATTTCTCACATACTATCCTAGATGAATAACCCACATGATGATCATTTCTATCGCTTTCACTCTGTACGATCTATTAGAATTAACGTATGGATTAGCCGTAAAATACACTTTCAACAACGTATAGTGTTTCTCTTCGGCCCTGAAAGGCTCAATGAAATACTTCTATCACCGGATCCCATCATACTACCTCTCATAGACTATAATTTTTCTTTTGATGTAAGCGTAGTTATCTTGCTATGAACCAAGAGGATTTGTACACACAATTAATCCCAATCACTAGACAAAATATATATATTATGGTAAGCACAAAACTACAATTCCAAAGAACAATTCGTAGCCTATTTGGTTAGCCAAGATTGAATGCCATTAACTCATCCATTAACCCTTTCATATTACCCATGATACGCTATGAACATAGCCTTGATGTTTTCATCTTCGTATTGTTTTGACATTCTCTTTTGCGTTCTTCCTTTGTGTGTGTGAATGCAAGAGAGAAAGAGTGAGTCTTCTTTGGTTGAACTTCTTTCCAAACCCTAGTCTTCATGGCATCTATGGTTTAACTCCTTCATATAGTTTTTGTTGAGTTCTCTCACAAACTCTCACAGCCATAAGCTCGGTGCTTTCCTGGCAAGACCGCAAATTTCTCGACAACGTATAATGAGACATTCGCCAAAAGGATAAAAGAAGAGATAGACAAACTTATGGAGGCTGAATTTATTTATGAGATAGAGCACACGGACTGGGTGTCACCGATAGTGGTGGTACACAAGAAAAATGGGAAATTACGAGTGTGTGTGAATCTCAAGAAGGTAAACGCAACAACAATAAGGGACAACTACCCTCTTCCTATCACTGAACACGTCCTAGAACGAGTAGCAGGCAAGCAAGCCTATAGCTTTATGGATGGATTCTCTGGTTATAACCAATTGGGGGTCAAACTAGAAGATCAATACAAAACAACGTTTGCAACAGAATGGGGCATATATGCATTTAGGGTAATGCCATTTGGCTTGACCAATGCTCCAGCCACATTTCAGACATTAATGACACACGCTTTTAAAGAATACTTGCGAATATTCTTGGATATTTACATGGACGACTTGTGTGTCTATTCTCTATTGAGAGAAGACCATATAGATCATCTTAGAAAGGTATTCGAAAAATGCAGAACGTATAGGATTTGCCTCAACCTAGAAAAATGTGTATTCATGGTACGACAAGGTAAAATCTTAGGCCACATAGTGTCGGCTAATGGAATTACCACTGATGAAGACAAGGTAAAGGTGATCATAGAATTGCCAAGACCAAACAGTGTACGAGAGGTACAATCATTTATGGGACATTGTGGATACTACCGACGTTTTATCTACATGTACGCTGTAATAGAAAAACCCTTGTATAGTCTAATCACGCTTTTCATTTGGACCAATGAATGTGAGGAGTCATTCTAGAAACTAAAAGATGCACTGGTATCTGCACCAATTCTAAAAGCACCAGATTGGTCAAAGATCTTCCATGTACATGTAGATGCTTCGGCATTTGCAATAGGCTGTATATTAGCACAACCAGGGGAGGGTAATACGGATTTTCCAATCAATTATGCTAGTAGACAACCCAACAGTGCAGAAAAGAATTATACTACCACTGAAAGAGAAGGATTGGGTATGATATATGCGGTAAATAAATTTCTGCATTACTTGCTCGCGAACAAATTCACATTCTTTGTGGATCATAAGGCACTCTTGTACTTAGTAAACAAACCTTGTAACACGGGACGAATTGTAAGATGGTTCATTGTGTTGCCGGAGTTTGATTTTACGATAGTAGTTAAGAAAGGGAAAACTAATCAAAGAGCATACCACCTTTCTCGATTACCACATGGCAAAAAAGCTACTGGGGTAGATGATGATCTCCCAGACGCGTACCTGTTTAATATAGAGATGGTACCGAAATGGACAGAGCAAATTATTCCGTAGCTGACATATGGAATGAATCTTGACGACAAAAACACGGTGGAAGACGTTAGACAAGCACGAAATTACACAATGCTTGCGGGAAGATTATACCATCATGGAAGTGATGGGATTCTAAGGTTGTGTATAGGACCAGAGGAGTACGAAGCGTATCTAGAGGAGGCTCATACACAAATAGGGGGATTCCATAGAGGAAATCAAATGATGTATGAACAATTAAGAAGACTTGGAGTGTATTGGCCAGGAATGGCAGGCGATGTAGCTAATTACATCAAGAAATGTAACTTTTGCACATCCAATACTACTGTGGATTATGTTAGGAAATAAGACATAGCTAAATAGATAATTGAGTAGATTACTTAATGGAGAGAGACAGATTTATATACACGAGATTATAGAGTAGAGAGAGAGAGTACACACGATATATGTGGTTCACCCAATGTGGGCTACGTCCACGGGAAAGCAGCCACTCAATGGCTTTAGTACTTCAAAACAAGAAGTAGTTTACAAAGGGATTATACCCTTAATGGAGCTCCCGCCTTGCTTCACTCTCACCTTGTTGCATCAACTTCACACACTATGAAATGTGTGTAGAAATGGCCTCCTTTTATAGGCCAAAAGGGCTGCCCTCTCTTATGAGAGACAGCCATGTGTAGCTGCCCTTGTGCGAATAAGTCCAATCAGACCCTCCAATTCGCCCATGTGTGGCCGCTCTTGAGAAGACAAGTCCGCTTTTGAATTCGGCCACTGGCCATTGAATTCGGACACCGGCCACCGGCCATTGACTTCCGACCACCGGCCACCGGCCATTGACTTCCGACCACTGGCCATCGGCCATTTACTACCGGCCACCGGCCAACCGACCGGTTGTTTTCCGACCACTTTCCGGCCGCCATCCGGCCATAATATTCCGGCGAAAACGAATATTCCGACGAAAAAAAAAGTCTCGGGGGCGGGGCCTTTAAAGTTGCCCCTGATTCTTGTCCGTGAAAATTTTGGTTTCCGGTGAGTGATTTTCCTTCACGCACGATGGCTTCTCCTCATAATGGGGGGCTTACAAATGTGCGCTTTTACCACAGAAAATTACAAGGGTAAATCAGGCTCCATACTTAACAATCTCCCACTTGGAGACTGATCTCCAAACCAAACCTGTGACTGCTTTCCATTCTAGCTTCTTATCCTTGAATGCCGATTGAAGATGAGCAAAAACTCAACTTCTCCTTGTTGACCACCTTTGTAAACATGTCTGCAAGATTTTCACTTGTATGCACCTTTCCTAGCTTTAGTTGTCCCTCTTCCAAAAGAGTGCGTATAAAGTGATATCTCACCTCAATGTGCTTTGTCCTTGAATGAAAGGCTGAGTTCTTCGCAAGATGGATAGCGCTTTGGCTATCACTGTACAAGACACAATTGTCTTGTTTGAATCCAAGCTCTTCTAAGAATCTGTGAAGCCACAAAATTTCTTTGCTTGCCTCCGTCATTGCTACATACTCTGCTTCCGTGGTAGAAAGTGAAACCACTTTTTGCAGCTTTGAAGCCCAGCTTACTGCTGTGCCTCCAACCGTGAACACATAGCCAGTAGTGCTCCTTCGAGTATCTTTGTCACCTACCATATCTGCATCAGCATACCCTTCTAGAAAAATATCAGTTCCTCCAAAATACAAAGCATTTGTTGTTGTCCCTTTTAGATACCTAAGTATCCACTTCACAGCTTGCCAATGCTCTTTACCTATGTTGTCCATGAACCTACTCACAACTCCCACTGCATGTGCAATGTCTGGCCTTGTCCAGACCATAGCATACATTAGAGAACCTACCGGTGCAGCATATGGAACTTTAGACATATAGGCTATCTCCTCTTGTGTCTTTGGACACATATCCTTCGTTAGTTTAAAATGACCAGCCAAAGGTGTAGAAACTGGTTTTGCATTTTGCATTGCAAACCTTTCTAGTACTTTCTTGATGTAATCTTCTTGAGATAGCTTTATTGTCTTCTTCGTCCTGTCCCTTGATATTTTCATACCAAGTATCCTCTTTGCAGCACCTAAATCTTTCATTGAAAAAGATTTGGATAGCTCCTCTTTTAGGTCTTTGATATCCTGCATGTTAGCACTTGCAATCAACATGTCATCAACATACAACATTAGGATGATGAATTTTCCATCTCCCAAATTCTTCGTGTAGATGCAGTGATCGGAGTTGCATCTTGTGAATCCATGATCCAACATCCATCGATCAAACTTCAAGTACCATTGTCTTGATGCTTGCTTTAAACCATACAAGCTCTTCTATAATCTGCAAACCATTTTCTCCTTACCTTTTACTTCATACCCCTTTGGTTGAAGCATATAGATTTCCTCCTCTAAATCACCGTGAGGGAATGCCGTATTTACATCCATTTGCTCGAGATTTAGATCATGAGCAGCCACAAGGCTTAAGACAAGCCTAATTGAGTTCATTTTTACAACAGGAGAAAATATTTCATTGAAGTCAATACCTTTCTTTTGAGAAAAACCTTTTACCACAAGCCTAAACTTGTACCTTTTCTTCCCACCTTCTTCTTCCTTTAGCTTGTACACCCATTTGTTTTGAAGTGCCCGCTTACCTTTAGGCAACTCAACCAACTCCCATGTTTGGTTGCGATGTAGTGAGTCCATCTCCACTTGCATGCTCTTCGTCCATTCTTCTTTGGATTTATGTTGCATAGCTTCTTCGTATGATTCCTGCTCTCCAGAATCTGAGATCAAGAGATGGTTGAAGGAAGGAACAAACCTTTCTGGAGGTCTACTTGCTCTTGTAGATCTTCGGGGAATAGGTTGAGGCTCCTCATTTGGTTGACGTTGTTGCACATTGTCACCGTTTGCAGTCCTTGAGTCTTCACCGTCCTCAAGCTCCATGTACTCATCACCTGTTTCTTTTGTTTGTTTTCTTTCCAAGTAATCTTTGTACATATTTTGTTCGTTAAAAATTACATCCCTACTCCTTAAGATTTTACCATCTTCAGGATTCCATAGGCGATACCCAAAGTCTCCTTCTCCATAGACAATGAAGAAACACTTTTTGGACTTTGCATCTAGCTTTGATCTTAGGCTTCTATCTATGTGCATGAAAGCCTCACACCCAAACACTTTGAGAAATGCATAATTCACCGGTTTACCTATCCATGCCTCTTTTGAAACTCCTCCATCCAAAGCCGTTGAGGGTGACCGATTGATTAAGTACACAGACGTACTTACAGCTTCCGCCCAAAGCTCAAGCGATAGGCCTGCATGTAGCCGCATGCTTCGTGCTCGTTCCATGATTGTCCTGTTCATCCTTTCCGAAATCCCATTTTGTTGAGGTGTCCTTGGGGTTGTCCTTTGCCTCCGAATGCCATTGCTAGCACAAAAGCTTTCAAAAGCTTGGCTGCAATATTCGCCTCCATTGTCGGATCTGAGGCATTTAACCTTGGTACCTGTTTCATTCTCCACAAAGGCTTTCCACCTTTGAAATATGGAAAATACATTGGATTTATTCTTCATGATATAAACCCATGTTTTCCTAGTCTCATCGTCTATGAATGTTACATAGTACAATGAGCCACCAAGTGATGGTGTACTTGCAGGACCCCAAACATCAGAATGAACCAACTCAAGTTTTTTATTTTTTCTTTCATTTCTTGATTTTTGAAATTTTACCCTCTTTTGTTTACCATAAACACAATCTTCACAGAACTCTAAGTCCACTTCTTTCAAACCTGGTAGAAGCTTCTTTGTTTAAAGGATTTGCATTCCTTTGGCACTCATATGCCCAATTCGGTAGTGCCACACCGCACTGTCAACTTCTGTAGTTGCTGCACAAGCTGAAGGTTGCGAGCTAACAGTACACAAGTAAAGTGTACCAACTTTTTCACCCTTGGCAACCACCAAAGATCCCTTTGAGATCTTCCACCGTTTGTTTCCGAATGCAATGTTGTGACCTTCATCGTCCAATTGTCCTGTAGAGATCAAATTTTTGAGAAGAGAAGGAACATGCCTAACATCTTTAAGCTTCCATTCATTTCCGTTAGCAGTTTTGACAGAAACTGTACCTTTGCCGACAATCTCACAAGCTTCATCATCTCCCAAGTATACATACCCAAAATTACCTTTGGTGTAGTCTTGGAAATGTTGCTTGTGTGGTGTCGCATGGAATGAAGCCCCGGAATCTACTATCCAGGAATTAGACACATTGTCTAATGAGAGAATTAGAGCATCTTGCTCTACTTTACCTGCCACATTGGCCTCCGATGTTGGCTTGTTGTCTTGAGACTCTGTCTCCTTCTTCTTCTTGGACTAGCAATCCTTCTTGACGTGGCTCTTCTTGCCGCAGTTCCAACATTCAAGAACTGACTTTGTTCGTGACTTGCTCCGTCTTGAGCGATCACGACCCTTTTGGTTTTTGAACCTCTCCTTAGGCCTTCCTCTTGTTTCCACTGATAGTGCAGCACTTGATGATTCTCCTGTGCTTCTCCTTCGCATTTCCTCGCTTAGGAGAACACCCACAACATCATCAAACTTAAGAGTATTTGTGCCAGAGATAGAATTACTTACGGCCATCACAAGGCTGTCCCAACTATCCGGTAGAGATGATAGTATAAGGAGAGCTCGCACTTCGTCATCGAAATTGATTTTCACTGATCGAAGTTGACTTATGTTTGTGTTAAAGTCATTTAGGTGTTCTGCAACTGAACCATTCTTTGCCATCTTTAGATTGAACAAGCGCTTCATAAGAAATACCTTATTGGATGCCGATGGTTTCTCGTAGAAGTCATCAAGTGACTTCATCAAGTCCTCCGTGGTCTTCATCTCCGAAACATTGAAGGCCACCGTTGACGCCAAGCTTAACCGGATTGTTCCCAGTGCCTTTCGATCAAGGACAATCCATGCTTCATCTGCCATTGTTGCGGGCTTCTTCGCAAGACCGCCTAGTGGCAAATAGAGGTCCTTCTGGTAGAGATAGTCTTCAATCTGCATCTTCCAATGTTGGTAGTTTTTGCCGTTGAACTTCTCAATCCTGAGCTTCCCTTCCTCCGCCATAACTCCCACTCAATTCAAGGAATCCTTTCCTTGAGATAATTTAGCTACGAGCAAACCTTGCTCTGATACCAGTTGTTAGGAAATAAGCCGTAGCTAAATAGATAATTGAGTAGATTACTTAATGGAGAGAGACAGATTTATATACACGAGATTATAGAGTAGAGAGAGAGAGTACACACGATATACGTGGTTCACCCAATGTGGGCTACGTCCACGGGAAAGCAGCCACTCAATGGCTTTAGTACTTCAAAACAAGAAGTAGTTTACAAAGGGATTATACCCTTAATGGAGCTCCTGCCTTGCTTCACTCTCACCTTGTTGCATCAACTTCACACACTATGAAATGTGTGTAGAAATGGCCTCCTTTTATAGGCCAAAAGGGCTGCCCTCTCTTATGAGAGACAGCCATGTGCAGCTGCCCTTGTGCGAATAAGTCCAAATCGGACCCTCCAATTCGCCCATGTGTGGCCGCCCTTGAGAAGACAAGCCCGCTTTTGAATTCGGCCACTGGCCATTGAATTCGGACACCGGCCACCGGCCATTGACTTCCGACCACCGGCCACCGGCCATTGACTTCCAACCACTGGCCATCGGCCATTTACTACCGGCCACCGGCCAACCGACCGGTTGTTTTCCGACCACTTTCCGACCGGCGAAAACGAATATTCTGACGAAAAAAAAAAGTCTCGGGGGCCTCCGCCCCCGAGGCCTTTAAAGTTGCCCCTGATTCTTGTCCGTGAAAATTTTGGTTTCCGGTGAGTGATTTTCCTTCACGCACGATGGCTTCTCCTCATAATGGGGGGCTTACAAATGTGCGCTTTTACCACAGAAAATTACAAGGGTAAATCAGGCTCCATACTTAACAGATTATGCCACATTATACCAAGTGACAGTAGCACCCGCATGGAGTCAAGCTATTGTGGAATATTTGACTAGTAAGGAGCTTCCAGGAGAGTGGTCAAAAGCCAGACAAAAGGCTTTACAAATCGAAGTGAAAAGGTATACCCTCATTAGTGACCAATTTTATAAAAGAGGAACTGATGACCAGTTAAGGTTAGTTCCTCATGAAAATGACTACTTTCAATTATTGGAACAAGCTCATGCAAGCATAGTAGGAGGTCATTTTTCAGTAGAGAGAACCGTGAAAATCATTATGGTTGCAGGTATATGGTGGCCGACCATGATTCAAGATGCAGCAGAATTTGTGAAAAGGTGTGATGAATGTCAACGCACTAAGGTACCAGTTAAAAGAGACGAAATGCCTTTAAGACCAATGATGAGTGCTTGAGCATTCGCTAAATGGGGATTGGACTTTGTTGGTCCTATCACTCCACCAGCGTATCGTTCACAAGCACAATATATCATAGTAGCCACGGATTACATGACCAAATGGGTGGAAGCAAAAACCACAACGAAAGCAGACGCTAGAACCACGACACAATTCTCATATGAATATGTGTTTACACGTTATGGCCTTCCAATCGAGCTTGTGAGTGATAGAGGGACACACTTTGTAAATGAAGTTATTTAATATCTCTTAAATGAGTTTATGGTAATTCATCGCAAATCTGCACCCTATCATCCACAAGCCAATGGCCAAGCAGAAGCGACCAACAAAATATTGTGCACAGTTCTTACGAAACTGGTTAGTGAAACAAGAACAGATTGGGATCAGATGCTCTATTCGGCATTGTGGGCTTATCGAGTTGCATATAAAACAACACTCAATGCTACACCATTTAATATGGTATATGGGTTAAATGCAATATTGCCTATTGACTTTTTGATTCCCACACTAAGGGTAGCCAAAAAATTGGATTGGATGGGGCATGAACTTTCAGAACGGTTAGAGGACCTTGAAAAATTAGATGAGTTACGACTCAATGTTGTAGCAGCCATATATGCAAAAAAAAGACAATAGAAAAAGTTTTTTGACAAACATGTCAAGAACAAGGACTTTAAAACGGGCGACTATGTCTTAGTATACACCCTTAAACAGCATGCCAAAAAGCTAAAGAAAAGGGGAATGGGGCCTTATTTTGATCCAAGAAATATCGTCCAACGGAGCAGTAAAACTGTCGACACTAGATGGAAAAGAAATGCCGAACTGGATTAGTGGGTGTCGTTTAAAAAAATATCATCTACCTTTAACACCGGAAATGTTGTTTCAATTGCATTATGGAAAAGCCTATAGACAGGAACAACAAAGAATCTAGGACCAGGCTTAACAAGAAGCCAAGGAACGGATTGCTAAACGAAAGCAGTTTCTAACGACAATAAACATGGTCACCCCAATGATGACTGACGAATATCCTCTTTCGACATCCCAAACAATCGAAGCGGATATACAAAGTGAAGAATTAGAAAAGACCATGACAGACTTTAGGGCTCAGGATGATAGCATCATTGACGACTTGGAAGATACGTGGTGTAGTCCTTACATAAAAGCTTATGCAGGCACAAAACAAGTTGAAATCTATACATTGCTTGACACTGGAGCAAAAATGAGCGTCATCAGCTTTGAGCTCTTTCAGAAACTTGGACCAATGAGGACGATCCCAGAGACACACCGGTTGAAAGTAGCATCGGGTGATGAGGTGACCACGTTGGGGTCTATTATAATACCAATCACAGTGCAGACACACCAGTACACTACAAAATTCCATGTACTGCCACCAAGTAGATCAGCAACGCCGTGTATTTTAGCAGTGTCATGGATGAAAGCTAACAGGGTATTCATTGATTTGGATACTAATGAAGCACTGTTCCGAAAAGAAAACATTTCAGAACCCTTCTTAAAATATAACCAATACATGTCAAGGAGGAAACAGGAATCAATACAACCGCAAGGATATGCCCAACAACAAACAGAGTTTACAAGTCCAACAACGCCTTATCAAAAATCAACATCCATGCAGGGAACCAGGCAAGTTTGGTTACGGCGTACAGATCTGGTCGAGGCACAATTACATCAAAAGAGGAAATACAAAGTTTGGATAAGGCAGGATAGCCTAATTCCTATAAAAAAGGGGGCAGAAGAACAGACAAAACACCAAAAGCCAGCAAAACTTCAAAGAACCAAAGTCAATAGGTCGATTACGCAACGGACTATATTGGTATGGCGGCCAAAACTACCAATTCAAAACGGGCCAACAACACAAGAAGGGAGGCCAAAGATGACCATCGAGCAGTTATCTACAACTGGCAATGTCAAGCCACATCATTCAACCAGCACGAGGAAACAAACAGAATCAACAACAAAAACTACAAGGATCTATAAGACCCAAGTCATCAAAGGAGAAAGAAAGAATGTTCCACCAGAAAATGCAACAAAATATACGACAATATCGACTTCAAAGGATCCACATACGCCAATTCAAAACCAGTGGAAAACAACCAAACAAAGAGCGGAAGATTTACAACTACTCCTTGCAAAGAAAATCTGCCAGCCAACTCAAGCTACCACAGGAAACCTCAACGACAAATGCCAATAAGCGAATCGCTTATACCTTCCTCTTACACCGCATAAATTCTTTCTACATGCATTGACTGCACATGCATATAGGGCTATATTACAAGGCCTGCATTAGCACGAGTTCACACCCATGCACAACACATATCCTTGACGATACCCTGTCGTCCGGGAGGACGCCAACTAGGAGGGGGGAAGGCATTCCAAATGCGGACTGATGTCATATATTAGAGGGCAATGTTTGTGAGCAATTTTTCAACCATTTTTGTGTTTTATTGTGTGATTTTGGGAAAAAGAATATGCCCTCGTAATTAATCAGAATTGGGGACCAAATCATCATACATGAGCCCCTAGGGACGTGTATAGATTATATAGAAAGTCAAATCTGGCCAAAAAATGTCTAAAAACATCAAAAAATAGGCCAAGGTTGACGATTATGAGTGAGAATGTACATAGACGAGAGAAAAGTGAGCTACAAAGTGTTTTGATTTTCATTTTTATTTTATAGGTTAGAATTGCTATTTTCGGGTTATTTTAGGATTTATTTGCTTTATTTTAGTCATTTTCTAGCAAAAATTATAGAAAAAACTCCGTAATCCAGATGGAAACACAAAAGAAGAGACGCCTGATTGGAGCAAGGTAAAGAAGACACAGAAAAAATAGGGACTGCAAAGGTGACAGGACAAAATGACAACCGTCATGAAGGGACCTCCAACAGGAGAAATCTACAAAAATGGTAGAACTAGAGCAACCAAGGTCCAAATCAGGAAATTTGCGAGCCTAAACCGCATCTCGCAAAAAGTTTTGGCCACAGGTAAAAGATGGGAAAATTTTGTGTCGGAGTCTTGATTACATATAGAGAGGCTAGGCTAGAAATCTCTCATTTGAGTCATTTTCCATTGTGAGAGAGAGAGAGAGCGCCCTACAGCAGTTGAGACTTCCAGAAGCTCATCCATCATGCACGGTCACCAGATCGACATCAGACATGAGAGGTATGCTCGTCAACACTGACTCTAAGTGTTGTTTACTTCAGTTAGTTGCAAAACCTCGCCGGCATCACAATCACAACCTGTGCACACATACGGTAGACCGGTTGTTAGGGAGATCTAGAGGCCACCAAATGGAGCCAAAATTGAAAGGCACAATGCCTATAGCTTAGCGATCAAGCCTATAACCTCGAAAAGCGCGAAGGAAGCCGCTCAGAAAACCCTAATTTCACAGGACCTGCAAAAGTGCAACTGAACCAAGGTGATCGGAAATGAGCCAAAACTCATAAACAGCAAGCCAATAATCTCGACAAACCGACTGAAGGGTTAGACCATGAAAAAGTTTGTCAAAACGGAGCCTAAAGTCCCTATCTGACGAAAACTGCACAAAGCGTCACGATACTCTAACGGGCCGACCAAGTGACAAAATGACACCAAATTTAACAAGGTACATCCAAAAGAGGTCAACTATGAGATGGAATGTGTCCACTCAGGAAAAAAGCTCTTCCACTAGGGCAAATGCCAGCAACAGGCAAGAAAGATGTCCAAATGGTCGTTTTTGGTGTTGTAAACACCAAAACAACAACTGACTACTTGGATGGAAGGTCAAAAGGAAATAAAAGACAGTCGGAGTCATACAATGACCAAAAGGAATGGCGACCATCACCTAAGTGGTCTACTTCGACTCCAGGACCAGCTAAGTGTGCAAACAGGGAGTACACTCTTCTAAATTGATTAAAACTTGATGTGTGTGTCTAGGAGAGCCTATTAACATAATTGTGGTCAACTAACATCAAAAAAAAAAAAGGTAAAAATGACTAAGTGCTAGTCTATCGCGATAGACTTGAATTTACAATTAGAGCAGTAAAATTTAGAATTTGGCTTCATGAGGGGTGCTAACAAGGAATATTAACCACCATTATCAAATCAAAGTGCAAGAGGGATCTCTTTTGGCCAAATAACCTAGTCTATCGCGATAGACTTGCTACACCAATAATTGGGGGAAAGACTTTTCAAAATTTGAATAAGATAGACTTGGGGAAGCACATGAAGGCAGTACACCAAATTTGTTGACAGGATGGACTCATATGGCAAGCCGAGAAAGACATGACGACAACTCAGAGTCAGAACAGGACATCTCGAGGGCAGACAGTTAAAATTCACATGTGAGAGGTCAAGAAACCTTACATCAACTTGGAGAAGGCAGACAGATGATCACAGAGCCAAAAAATGACAAATTGACACTAATTACCAGTCTATCGCGATAGACTAAGCAGAGGGATACTAGGCCATCTAACCAAAATTTTGAATTAACAGTTGGATTCAGCATGATGCAAGAAGACTACCCACTAAGTTTGAGCCCAAAACAACACAAAATGAAGGAGATAGACCAACATCTCCTTGGAAGGAATCTGGAAAAATGGGAGTTGATCCAAAAGGGGGTCACTTGACATTCATTTGAGGTGAAAATGGGATCAGATCATGTGCAAGGTATGAGAAACCAATTGGTGGAGGCACAACTGCAAAATAGGACCCCTGTCAAAAAATGGATAGTCTATCGCGATAGACTGAGCAAAAGCTGCAAATGAACTGATTTTATATTTGGGATCATAAAGTGACCTTACATGCCCTGTGAACATACACCACACAAAATTTTAGAGCATTTGGACTCGTTTTCCTTCACCAACAACATTAATTTGAAGCCGTCAGAGTCGCACAAGGGAAGAGCTTGTCTATCTGCTAACATTTTACCTTAACTCATCTTGGAACTAAGAAGGCTCATCTAGATGCACGATTAAGTGGTAATCAATTTAGAAGGGAAGTACTATGTTTGTACATTAACTGTTAATTGTGAATACAGGATCCATGGATGCTTCTCCGGGGAAAAGAAAAGGCAAGAACCTGGTAACGGAAGGTGCAATACCATATGCACTTCTACCCAATTCACTAAAGCCAGCAGCCACCTAGATACCTGTAGATGTGCAACAGGAAACAACCTTTCAGATCTATCAAAGTTTATATGTGGACGACAAAAGAAACTTAGTGGATACAATGATGATCCCCAAGGAGGCAGAAAATTACTTGAAAAGATCACCGCAAAGGTCATGGCTCAAAAAAGTTGGCTTGTGGAACTTTGTCACTACCACCAGTAGGGATAGATTTCAAGAGGGTACAACACCTGATTGAGACTATCGAAGAAGATGGAACTTGCAGAGTGGCAGGCATGGATAATGAAGTGATGGAGATCCAGATCACCAAAGAAATCATCAAGGATGCATTGAAATTGTCTGATCAAGGAGCCAACATGAGAGAAAGAAGGAAAAACCTCATAGTCTACTTGCAAAATTCCAAACTACCTTCTTTCGAACTCATAGCAAACCCGGAAGTAAGAGAACTGACACAGATCTATAGTCAATGTTTGTTGAGCTACAGCAAAAGACCGCCAAGATACACTACACCACACGGGAGCATCTCAACCACACTGACATGGGCTATGGGAATGACCCATGAGTTCTATATAGATCACACATCATATCTGTTTGAAGAAGTGACAAAGCTAAGGCAGGACAAGCCAAATTACATTGCAGGAGGAGAAGTCCTCACTAGAATCATATACCAAGCCATAGGCGCGGCAGATCAGCTGCCACCTGCTCCCCATCAAAACGACTGGCTGGTTGTGTTAAGAGAAAATATCGAAGACAGATCACAAAGGAAAGTACCGGCCTCTATTAACACCATTAAAGGGCGCAGGCTGGAAAGAGTAACAAGAAGTACACAAGAAAAGATGGAAGAAGAAAGAAGAACTGAAGAGGAAGATGTCCGACTAAAGAAGCGGAAAGCGAAAATGGAAAACAACACCAGGTTGCAGAAGATAGCAAAAATGGAAAGGATGCTAGAAGGATTTGCTCTAGAGAGATCTCTACAAGGCGATGTAGGCGCCACTTGGAAACCTTCTAGTAGCACTTACACACTGAGAACGAAGAATAAAAACAACCCAGCTTTTGAGTTAGACTGGTTCGAGAGGTACATCCAAGAAAGAAATGCTAGGGATGAACCAGAGTTGCTACTAGAAGAAGAGGATCTCCAAACTTTGAAAGATCAGTTGAGGCCAACTTCACGAGATCAGGAAACACCACCACCATCTCCAAGGCCCCAGAGACAAGTGAGAGGCAATCTACCCCACCTGCTGACTCTCCTTCGCATTCGGAAAGCTCACACCGTGATGAGAGAGTTCATATACCACCGAGTGAAGAAGAAGAAGAAGAAAGAACAGATGGTCACCCAAACACTGGAACCATATCACAAATTGATAAAGGCAAGCAAAAGAAGGTGGATCAGACAAAAGATAAAGTTTCCTCCTCTCAAGAAATTGAGCTGGAAGCTACTATAGATGAAGATTTGCAGCCAATGGAGACAATACTAAACCGAACAAGACTGCACAGTCAATGGCTAGCTGATCAGAACAAGTCCAACAAAACGAATTTAGAAAAAATCCATCAAGAAGTTATGAGACTGCAGGAGCAAAGAGATGACACTCTAAAATTGATCAGCATCAGAGATGCTGAGATCTTGGGGCTCAAAAGCACGGTAAATCTCCTCAAAGACAATTTACAGGAGTTTGAATATTTCAATGCCATTTGTGAAGATACGATCAACGTATTCCTTGAAGATGTCAGTGACAGAGATGAACACATCCATAAGTTGGAAAAAGAAAAGCAAGATGCGCTGGAGACAGTCAAAAGTTTGCAAGTCGTCATCGATGACTTACAAATTGAAGTCAAAGATTTGAGGGCAGTAACAGATATACAAGCAAGGAAAATCGAGCAAGCTAAGAAACAAAAAACGTCGCTACCAACAACACCGGTAGTCCACCCACAAGAAGAAGTGGCTGCACTGAAGAGGGAGCTGGAATTGGAAAGAAAGCAACGCTTAATGATATCCGAAAGTGCGCTTAGAGCAGAGGATCAACTACAAAGGCAAATTTCAGACTTACAAAGTGAACAGCAACAAGGACCAGCTCCTGACAGTGAAATGGAAAGCATTGTTTCCAAATCACTCAGGGAAGAAAATGAAAACTTGCAAATCAGGTTAAAACAGTTAGAAGAGTCTGCAGCTCAAAAAGAGATGGAATTTCAAGCTCTTCAAATCAATAATAGAACAATGGCTGCACAAATCGCAACTCTTCAAACTGCAAGGCAACACCAAGGACAGGTACGAGTGCACATGGAGCAAGCAGCCATAGATTTAGCTGGACTCGCCGAAGTATATGGGGGTCAAGATGACTACGAGGAAGAATCAGATGATCAGGAGGCCCCAGATACACAGACTGATCAAACTGGCTCCAAAGACCAAGAAATAGACAAGATTCAGTCACGTGATTGGAAGAGCAGAGGCTAGCCGAGAAAATGGAAAAACAATCAGAGGTACAAGGCAATGCAACTAGAAAAGGAGATGCTACAAGGGCTCTCTAGATAAGGCAAAACAACAGCAGAGCTACGGGAGGAATGGAATGACCCTATGTTACCCTATGCTCTGCTGAAATACTAAACTCTAACACATCAACGGCAGCTCGCAAAAGAAGAAAAAGTGCCAGTGTTTGAAGGCGAATTACAAGATCGGGAACAGCAAAACAGAATAGTAGACAGCCAGCCAATGTGGAGACGTCAATGGCTCTTGGATCATCCTAATAACCTGATCCATTTAGTCAACGCACTGCCTGAGGTGAGGAATGACAGAACTTTTTGCCCAACTCCTCGAACATACACCTACAGCCAACATAAAGCACTACAAAGCAGAAAATCCAACATGGCTAAATTATCCAGTATTGCAAGGGCCTGCAGAGGGAGAGAGAATATCCGGTTCTTACATGGTGAAAACCCTTCAGGGCGCCATTGCAGAATTTGGAGGCTCTCCCAACCTATCCTGCAAGATGCTATGTAAAATAGCTCGAACCTTTTTGGCATGTCTCACATTCTTCTCAAAAAGCTGGACTTCAGAGTATATGAATACCAAAAGAAGCATCTCAGAGCTGTCATACGATCTAAGTGGGCCACCTACAGATCCAGTATTGTATGCCTATTTCAGACGGCTAATGTTTCTGCCAAGCTACCATCTCCAAACCTTCGAAGAAGCATTTTATACAGGCTTCTTCATGTACAAGTCCAAAATTTTTGGCCCATTAATGGCAAGCGAGTCTATGTGATATGATGCGTTTCTACATCAAATCAACAAAGAAGGACGACAACGACATTGAAGACAAAGACGATCATGTCGTGGTAGACATGAATTAGGAAGGGGGGAGTGTTGGAGCCCCATTTTTCCAACTGTTGTAATGAGCCCATCTTGTAAAGCATATCAAATTCCCATTTTATGTCAAAGACGTCTTATCATTTTGATCCATTCGTCTAGGTTATGTAAAGATTAATCAGTTAGTCAGGACTCAGATTTGTTCCCACTTTTCAATAATGAGTAAGAGAACCCCATGTACATTTTTGAGCTAAGGTGACTAAGGTATAAAAGTCACCTTAGAACCATTTTTGAAAAACATTATTTTTGAACATTAATCCTGTGTCGTATGAGTCTGAGAGAGAGCGAGAGAGAGAGTGTCTTATCCTCTTCGCTACGCGCTTCTCCCTCACCGGATTCACGACGTGACTACACCATCGCGGTAGTCTCTCTGAGAGCTACGCGCCCACGCCACACATTCACATTTTTGAGCCGTTCGCGATCGATCCTTCCTCGAGCTTGTTTTGCTTGGAAGTAGCACAAACAATGTCTGTTTTCAACAATCAAGTGCTTTATGGAATGAGAAAGGGATTAGATACACATAGATACTCATAAAATAAAGTTTCGCCCACTTTTGGATTATGACCTGTTAGTCTATCACGACTGTATTCGAGATAACTAGGGTTCAAACCTGGTGAGATTAGACTTATAGGTAAGTATATCCTAGTGAGAGGATGGTGCCTAGTAAGCTTGATGCGATTCCAAGTTCATTGGAAGTGTAAACGGTGTTGTGAGCGTTTAGGGATAGAGTGGGTTGTATTCTACCAGGTTTAGTGATTGATGCATCATAAAATTGCGTATGTGTAGATTGGTCTCAACTTGACAAGCTAACGAGATTGCCTACGTGCACCTACGGGTTAGTCGTGTCATCGGATGATAAGTATGTTGTCTGTGTCGTGCTTGTGAGCATGAACAGGGGATTAGTTTTGCCCTAAAACTAAGAGAAACAACGTGACAAACGGGTGCAGGACTGCACACACAAACCACCATGAATCCTCTTGGCTCCCTCTCTTAGAGTAATGAATTCTCTATTTTTTTACTTTAGCAAGTAGCCCCCCCTTTTTTTCTCCACGGCATTAGAGATGATGTGTCAAAATTTGGCCAATTTGGACCAAATTTGACTATTTTGAGCCATTTTGACCTTTTTTTACCTATAAAAAGCCATTTTCGATGGGAGTTTGGGCAAACGGTTACCAAAAATCCCCAAATTTGTCACAGTGATTCCTCAAAGCATTTCAAAGCACACCATTTTAGAATAAATCACTTTCTATACAAGATGCACGTGATCTAGATAAAATCTGCAAGGATATAGCCGAGGTGCACGAGCGACTACACAGATCATGTTTTTGCACATGAGAGAGTATTCTCTATACTTCCACTTGTTTTATTGAGAATCCAAATCATATTTACATCATGTATAAGGAATTCTAGAAAACCAGGATGTCGGAAACAAGGGTCCAATCCCTCGAGGTGACCTTGATTGAGCACGCTTGAGTATGTACATGGCATATACATACGCGACTTCTTCCAACAAGTTGGCAAGCATCTGTAAAATCTTTAGATGTTTTCTTAGTTTCATAAAATAAATTCTCGTAACTTACCAACCCCATAGTCTGCTAGATCATTCATGATCAGCAAAACAAAAATTTCCAGGGCAAACAAAGAGCGCATATTATCCCCAAAAGTTTCTTGTGCATGTAAAGTGACATTTGAGCTGTCATGCTCTTCAAGAAGTATATCATATTTTACAATCATCATTATTGGCACATACTTCTTGAGCTTCTATCCATTAACTCTAGATGAGTGCATGATTCCATCCAAATCAGCAAGCTGATAAGTGCCATTCTTGTACTTCTTTGCTACCATGAATGGACCCTCCCATTTTATTTGAAACTTTTTTTAAAAGGTGTTATCCAGTCTGCTATTGTATCTTAATACTATTTCACCCTTCTCTAGATCTTTGTCCTGCATAGTTTCATTGAACCTTCTTTGTTGATTATGTTTATTTTTTTCATAATGCTCAAAAGCAAGAGTATGATCAAGTTGTAAACATTGTAAATGAAAAATTCTCTCTCAAGCCGGGCTTCAAGCATGTCCGTTGCCTCTTCATTTAACTTTATGAGCATATTGATAGAAGCATTTTCAACTTCAATGGGCAACGATGCTTCCTTTTTGAACACCAAGTGAAATGAAGAAAATCCTGGTCTTGATGTCATAGATGTTCTATAAGCCCACAAAGCACATGAAAGTTCAAGATCCCATGTTTTACTATGACTTTGAGTCAGTTTGGTAAGTATCCTCATAAGCTCTCCATTTAATATTTCATTCATTCCATTGCATTGGGGATAATATGGAGTTGGTACCTATGTTGTACCTTCAACTTCTCACATAAATAGTCGATCAACTCTCCACAAAAGCACGGCCCATTATTAGAGAGCAAATTCAATGGTACACCAAACTTACAACATATATCCTCATACACAAAGTTTCCAACATCCTTGCTAGTGATATTATTTACTGCTTTTGCCTCTGCTCATCTTGACAAATAGTCAACTACAATAAGAATAAACCATTTTCCTCTACGAGTCATAGGCAATGGCCCTATTGCATCAAGGCCCCATTTCTCAAACACATCATAAACCAACATAATGTTGCGAAATTCAGCTTTGAGTACTCTCTTACCCATACGTTGGCATGGTAAACATAATTTGCACCAATGATGGACATCCTTTTGTATGCTTGGCCACACATACCCTTCTTGTAAGATCTTCTGTAAAGTTACTTTCATTGCAAAGTGTCCAACACAAGATCCCTCATGGTTCTCTTCTAAAATTATAAAAATCTCTTCCTTCCAAGGTACATGACGTAGCACCAAATCATTCCCTTTCATGAAAAAAACATCATCATGAAGCACATATTTACCAGCTTTTCTATGAACGCATACTTATTTGATGCTAGAATGTCTTGTGGTAGAAGGCCTCTCTACAAAAACTCTTCTTCCTTCTTATTAGCTTTAATGAAAAACACTTTCGTAATCATCTCCTGTGTAGGATTATGAGCTTCTTCATTTTGGAGCCTATCAACATGCATGATGCTCCAAGCTTCAAATTGTCTGCAGACAAAGGTCCATCAATTTTGGATTTTTGTTTTTCCACACTCCCAGAACTTGCTTAACCACTAGCAAGACATCACCCCCTATTTGTAAATGATAGAGTCTAAGTTGCAAACACATATGTGAACCACTTTGAAGAGAAATGTATTCAACCTCATTGTTGCTTTTTTCATCAATCTTTCGGCCTTGCTTCCTAATCAAAACTTCTTTGGGATCATAAATTACAATGCCTCCAGATGCTGCATCATGAATTTTCCTATATGAGCCATCAAAATACATCTATCATGCATTTTCAAATTCTTTTATTCTCACCCTTTCTTGCTTCATGGCTTCCTCTTTGATCAAAAGTGGACTCTCTTTATACGTAAGACATTCTGGCAAAGTAGCTCTAGTGCTTTCCTCGACCATAAATGGAAATCTAAACTCTTAAAGCTCAATTATCCATTTCATCAGTGTCTTTGACATATTTGAGTTATTGAACAATTAAGGAAGTAGAGAATAGCTCGTCAAGAAGGTAAAAGGCTGTGGAGTAGATAATTCTTGAATCTTCTACAAGCATATACAACACTAAACATGACAAGCTCCACTTCAGAATAACCTCTCTCAATAGCATTCTTAACTCGGCTGACACAATATATGGGCCTCATATACTGTGATCCGTTTCCTTTTTGTAAAAGCATGGCACCAATAGCATCTTCTCCCACTAATGGGTTCACATAAAACTATTTTCCCAATCTGGAGCTTGCAGAGTAGGAAGAGAAACCAAAATATCCTTGACTTTCTCAAAAACCGCTTCACATTCAACATACCAAATTAAAGGGCCAACCTTTGTGGCTTATTGTAAAGGATAGAGAATCTGTGATCATACGGACATGAATCTACTCATACACCTAAATTTTGGATAAAAGTGGCTAATTGCTTTGTATCCTTTGGGGATGGTAGAGAAGTTAATGCCTTGACCTGAGTCAAGATCTGGATTTATTACGTTCTCTGATATCACATGTCACAGAAACTTGACTCTAGGTTGTGCCAAATAACATTTCTTTGGATCTAATTGTCCTCCACAGTCATCATATTGTCTATATGCCATCTCAAGAGTACTATACACACAAAAATCATCGATGAAACCTTTGACAAACTTCCCCAAATATGGAGTGAACACCCAATTAGCTCGTCTTTTGTACTTGCCAAGTCCATTGGTAAGCCCAAATGGTAGGGCATAATAACAAAAGCACCCCCATCAAGTTATGAAAGTAGTCTTCTTCCGATCTTCAAGAGAAATAGAAATTTGGAGATAACTTGAAAAACCATCGCACACACTATATCGTTCATGTCCTGCAACTGAGTCGAGAAATTCATCAATAAAAGGCAAGGGATAAGGATCCTTCTTTGTGGCTGCATTCAATGGCTTATAATAAACACATACTCTCCATATTCCATCCTTCCTGGGGGTCTAACCAACTGGACTTACCTGTTCTGCATTATCAAC
The DNA here is from genome assembly GCF_014529385.1 of Adiantum capillus-veneris. Taxonomy (NCBI): domain Eukaryota; kingdom Viridiplantae; phylum Streptophyta; class Polypodiopsida; order Polypodiales; family Pteridaceae; genus Adiantum; species Adiantum capillus-veneris. The sequence goes on along the minus strand of NC_140934.1, from coordinate 156,777,578 downwards.
AACGCATATGAAACCTCCTTCCAATGGCTTATTCACCTCTTCCATTAAAGTTGTCGTTTGCTCATGTCCAAGACTGCTACAAACAGAATGTGTGGCTGCCCTGCAAAATACCCTAAACAACACGCTGCTAATCATAAATGAACGAATCAGCATACCTGACGGCTCACATAGCACATAATTAACGATGTACGCTACAGAGAGATACAACAAGCGAGAGAAAGGAAGAGAACATGCGTAGGTGCACCTCCTAGAGCGGAGTGCTACGCTTGGCACGACAAGAGAGAAGAGAAGAGGGGAGAGAAGAATGAGATGGACACTGGGTGCAATCTCCCCTCGTGCAAGAGTGACCATTTCCCTCTTGCACGTATTTGTTTTATAGATTTCTTAAATGGTCAATTGTGAGTACAAACTGGCCGGCCGGTCATAAATGGCCAAAGCTCATAAAAGAGCACTTGAATAATAAAATGTACAATATATATATTTCCATTTGCATAGGCCTAGCTTGATCCGGTATTTTCCACCTGTAAGCTGCAATAAATAATAAAATATCAATTCCATAACATACCTCTGTTACCATATACATGTGGTAGTGATGTGTGTGAACTAGGACCGCCGGGGCATTTTTTCCCTCTTTAGGAGGTTTTTTCCCCCGTGCATTGTATATACATCCATCACTCTAGGGCTATCTATCTTTCCATTGCACACAAAGTTATACACTCTCTATTGTGTGCCTTGAGCTTCCTTTGTCTTCTCCAAGCTGTGTGCATTTCTCTGCAACCCTAATTCCAACAATTGGTATCAGAGCAGGTCACGTCCTCCCGGGCTTAGTCGCCAGCTGCTCCAGTACACATCTGCTCACTTTCTCTGCTTTCAGTGAGCTTTGGCGAGCGTTCGCAGGTCTGCTCAGATTTTTGATTTGGGTTCATTTCGGCCTCCGTTTCCACTACAAGCAGTACTGCACAGGCTATTTCGTCATTTTGTGCAGAACTTTTGTCAGTGTTGTTTTTGCATAACAGGTGCCTTATAGTCTTCTATGGTTTGTGCTATATAGCACGTGTTGTTCCCGCTCCATTTCTCCTATTTTCGGGCAGTTTTCACATCAGGTGCAACATTTACCATGGCTGACAACAACAACACAGATGTGTTCAAGATGTTTGCTACTGAGGATAGGTTGGATGGGGACAACTACCCTATGTGGGCTTATATGATCAAAGGGCTTCTGGAACATTGTGCAGGGCATTGATGTCATCCTAGTTCTGAGGATGTAGGCGATGTTGAGGATGTTGCAGGTCTTGCTACAAGGATTGCAGCTGTTAGAGTTGTTTTGCCTACGGCATAACAAGCTCGTTGGGATGTAAAGGATGCGCATGCTCATGCATTGATTGCGTTGTTTGTGAAGCGCACCATTGTTCCTCACATCCGCTCAACAAAATCTGCAAAACAGGCTTGGGATATTCTAGCAGGTCTTTATTGCAAGCCGCAATGAGGCTAAAACTGCTTTGCGGTTGGAGTCGAAGATTATGCATGAGGAAGATGATATGGACACTTTCCTTGCTAGTGTCAAGGATATCAATGAGCAACTTATTTTTACAAGTAAAGTCATTTCAGACAGCTCCCTTGTGCAGACTGTTCTTGATGCCTTACCAGATTCCTACCAAACTTTTGCTAGTACTTGGAGACTGATGACCCAAGGAAATCCTGAAGTTGTCAAGTTTGATGCATTATGCACATTGCTGTTGCAAGAGTCACTTTCTAGAAAAAACAGGACTAGGCAGCGTGCAATTGAACGGGCTTCTATTGCTTCTCAAAGAAAGGGTAGTAACAATAATGCAGCCACTTCTTATGGTTCTGCTGTGAGTGGCAAAAATTCTGTTCCTAATGCTTCTTCTGGAAGCAATTCATTTGGAAATTCTAGTGATAAGGGCAAAAAGAAGATGCGTTGCCATTATTGTACAGCTAATGATCACTTGATCAAGTCGTGTCCTAAGTTGAAGGCCAAAGAGGCTAAGAAGAAAGAGGGTGGTTCCACTACAAATGCTGGTTCCATTACAAATGCAGCCATTGTTGAGTCTTCTATAAAAGGAGATTGTAATGCTGATGTTGATGCAGAATGGGATTTTAGTGCAGAGTGCACTTACAATCTTGCTGTCTATGATGCATGCTTGTCAGTTGCTACAGATTCACATGTGTGGTATTTCGACAGTGGTGCTACAAAGCACATTACCTCACATCGTGAATTGTTTACCTCTCTCGAGTCTCTCCCTCATGGGGATTCAGTCACTTGTGCCAACAATGCCTCGTACCTGGTTCAGGGAGTTGGAAAGATTGTGCTTACTGCTGCAAATGGCAGTTCTTTCACACTTGTTGATGCACTTTATATACCTGGGATCAAGAAGAATCTCTTGTCTGTATCCGCACTTGCTAGACTTGGACTTGTAGTCAAATTTGTGGATGACAGATGTACAGTTCATGATCTCAGTTTTGGTGATGAAATTGTTGCATCTAGCCTTTTGTGCCGTGGGCTGTATAATCTCACTTTGTATGAAAAGTGTGGACAAAATTTTGTAAATGCTGTTGCAGATTCAAGGGCTATTTTCAGATGCAAAACTTTGGCATGCACGTTTTGGTCATCTGAATTTTTTCAGTTTGCAGAAGTCTGATATGGTTGCTTCTTTGCCACCTCTTGAAGCACCTGTCAAACATGTTTGTGAAGGCTGTATTTTGGGTAAGATGCAGTGTTCTAAGTTTCCAAAGGATGTTTCAGTTAGGGCCACATGCAGGTTGCAGCTTGTGCATAATGATGTTTGTGGGCCCATGCAAACTCCGTCCTTGGGCAATTACCTGTACTTCATGACTTTCATTGATGATTACTTCAGGCATGCATGGGTATTTCCGCTTAAAGCGAAGTTCGAAGTGTTTATGTGCTTCAAACAATTTCTGGCTATGGCTGAAAATGTCTCGAAATGTACTATGGGCACCCTCCGTTCTGATCGAGGGGGGGGGGGAGTATATGTCTCATGAATTTAATGCATTTCTGGCTAGTCGTGGGATAAAACACCAATGTACAGTGCCTTATACACCTCAGCAAAATGGTGTTGTTGAGAGGAAAAACAGGTCACTTACGGAAATGGCACGATGTATGGTCAAAAGTCAAGCTTTGCCACATTCTTTTTGGCTCGAGGCCATCATGTGTTCCACTTATGTACTTAACAGGTGTCCTACAAAAGCTTTGCAGTCTATTACTCCATATGAAGCATGGCATGATAGAAAGCCTTCTATTGAGCACATGCGTGTTTTTGGCTATTTGGCATATGCTTTGGTGCCACAAACACAACACAGAAAATTGGATGATAAGACTGTCAGATGTATTTTTGTTGGTTACAGTGTTGAATGCAAAGGTTACAGGTTGTATCATCTGCAAACAAAACGTATTCTGGTTTCACGAGATGTAGTGTTTGTGGAAGATTCTGTTTAACCCTTGCTGTCATGTACTAGAGACAATAATGTAAGCTCACAGGACATTTATGACACTTTGTTGCCTCTTTTCAGTGGTGGAAATACGAATGTAAGTTCCAATGAGGCAAATGTACAGCCTATGGGGGTTTCTGCAAATGTTCTAGATCAGCCTATTACTGATGCAGATGTACATGATGTACTTGATGAGGAAAGGGCTGAAAATGAGCAGGCTAGAGATATGCCAAAATGGCTGGTGCACACTTTGCGTGATAGTAAATTGGATGCACCTTTGTCTAGTCATACTCGTTTAGTCTCTCGCCATGCATCTTATCCATCGGATTGTTATGCTTTGGCTGTGTCTAGCTTACATGATGTTAAGGAGCCTCTGTCTTTTGATGAAGCACAGAATTCAAAAAATTGGATGGCTGCCATGCAATCAGAATATGATGCACTTATAGAAAATGACACATGGACTTTATGTGATTTGCCTCCTGGAAAAAAGGCCATTGGTACGAAGTGGGTTTACAAGTTGAAACGCAAGCCGGATGGTGAGATTGATCGCCATAAGGCGCGACTTGTTGCAAAGGGTTATGCACAACAAAAAGGCATAGATTATGAAGAGACTTTTGCTCCCACTTGTCGTATGACTACTGTGCATTTTCTATGTGCATTGGCAGCTCATTTTGGTTGGGATGTACATCAATCAGACATTGTTACTGCTTTCTTGAATGGTGACATATTTGAGGAAGTTTATGTAACGCAGCCTCGTGGTTTTGTCATAAAAGGACAAGAGGACAAAGTGTGCAAATGTAACAAGGCTTTGTATGGGTTGAAGCAATCTCCTCGTGCTTGGTATGAGAAAGCTGACACTCATTTGGTTAAACGAGGCTTTCATAACAGTCCAACAGAAAGCACACTGTATGTAAAGCGTGAAGGTGATGTACTTCTCATTGTGGTTCTTTATGTCGATGATTTGCTGATCACTGGACCAAATGAGAGACATATTGCTGAATTTAAGGCTGATTTGAATGCTACTTTCAAGATGAAAGATTTGGGGTTGTTGCATCACTACTTGGGTATACAGTTTAAGCAGTGTGATGGTGGTATTGCCTTGTATCAGAAAAGTTACATAGAGACATTGCTATGTAATTTTGGACTTGAGGATTGCAAACCTATTGCCACTCCCATGGAAACAGGTTTAAAGTTGAGTCTACATGATGCTGGCAATCTTGCTGATGTCACTCTTTACCAAATTGTTGTTGGCTGCCTCATTTATGTATGCAACACGAGGCTGGATATTCAGTTTGCAATCTCACAGGTCAACAGATTTATGCATAGCCCAAGGTCTAAGCATTGGTAGGCTGTCAAGAGGATTTTCCACTACCTTAGTGGCACTTTACATCTTGGTTTGTTTTAGCCCAAGGGGAGATTATTGCTGCCAGACTTACATGCTTTTTTGGAATCAGATTGGGCTGGTTGTGTTGACACGAGAGTGTCCACAAGTGGTTTTTGTTTCATGCTTGGAAGTTCATGTATATCATGGTTGAGCAAGAAGCAACCTACTGTGGCCACTTCGAGTTGTGAGGCTGAGTATAGGGCAGTCTTCACAGCTACGATTGAGTGTGTATGGCTCAGACGCCTTATGGCTAGCTTGGGTGTTGGACAGGACACTGCCAACACTATCTACATTGACAGTCAGAGCGCATTGGCAGTTGCGAGGAACCCAGTTTTTCATGCTCTCACAAAGCACATTGAGGTGCATTACCACTATGTCAGGGAGAGGCTCTCAGCAGGAGAGATCAGCTTGGCTTATGTGCCAACACAGGACAACCTTGAAGATATTTTCACAAAGGCATTGTCTCATGAGAAGCTTGAAGCTTTCCACAAAGCTTTGGGCTTACTCCCCTTTGTGGACTGATCATGTCCTCAGGGCATGGCACTTCCCTTTACTCATGTGCTAGATCTCATTCACCGCATCACTCGAGGGGGGATTTGTTACCATATACGTGTTGTAGTGATGTGTGTAAACACACTAGGACTGGCGGGGCATTTTTTCCCTCTTTAGGAGGTTTTTTCCCCCGTGCGTTGTATATACGCCCATCACTCTAGGGCTATCTATCTTTCCATTGCACACAAAGTTATACACTCTCTATTGTGTGCCTTGAGCTTCCTTCGTCTTCTCCAAGTTGTGTGAGTTTCTCTGCAACCCTAATTCCAACAACCTCTCCGTTGGAAAGCAACTGTCCTCAGTTGCGAAGATAAAAATCTGCAAACAATACTTGTCAAAAACAATGATTAGAAATTTGTATCAAATAGTAAAAGAAAAATCCATAAAATTTAGACAATATTGCTTATGCTTGTCGTCATCCACATACTACCTATTCTACTATCCCATACCACTAGAATAAGAAGTATATGTCATACCCTGATGAATTAGGATATCATTGGTCACACTCATCATCAATCTCATAATGTCAAATCTCATCACATAAACACTGCCGTGATAAAATAATGATCAGATACCAAATCCCAATCCAATTCCAATTCCACAATATAAGTCCAAATCTAGATCACTTTCATTATGTACCCGGGTAACAAAATCGTACCAGTTGCAGTGGTGGCCAGCTTTTGTGATCGGTGTTGCCTAAATCGGCGAATCTACACCAATAAGACGTGCTGCCTAAATCGGCGAATCTGCACTAATGATGCCTAAATCGGCGAATCTGCATTCGGTATAAGTTTAAAAATCATGAATCTGCAATTTATCAATGTGATGCCTAAATCGGCAGATCTGCACCAAGATGAGTATGTACACACTGCCTAAATCGGCGAATCTGTGTGCGTGTGATCAATGGACCAAGCAAGACATAAAAAGAAAAAATTTTCCACCTATTTGACACTAAATTAGAGTATGTTCCACTAACTAGGCACTTACAAACTGTGGCTCGATATTCGAGAGCACCCTAGCTCAAATGAGGAGCTGCATAGCTACTGAAGAATCATGTCATAAAAAGTTTCATACTGTGCAAGTAGTAAGTGGAGAATATAACAATGAGCCCGTTAAAGAGGAAAACTTGAATAAAAAACCCCCAAAAATTTATACTTTATACAGTTTTCAACTATGTATATGTGTGTATAACAGTTACTAACAACAATTGATCAACGAACATTAATTTATGAAGGAGTCGTACATAGATTCTAGAGGTTAAATGACAATAGGTTGCTAGCGATTAATATAGAGCATGACCCTTATGTACCTTGTTTATTAGTTAAAATGCTAATAATGATGAATATGAACATGGAAATAAAATGCAAACACCTGTGGAACAACAATCCAAGGTCATTTAAAGTATGCTTTCAAAGGTAGTTACGTCAAAGAGGTTCAACCTAAATGTAAGCTGAGTATGTTAGTTGAAAAACTACGTAGAAGTTGATTCTAATTAATGTGAGTGAGTTGTACATATTCTAATTATACTTGACATAGAGTAGGATTTGAGCAAATGAAAAAGAACTTTTGTCTATGGCAGCACATCCTCATGGAATCGCTTATGCATGGGATTAAGATATGAAATGATTTCGCACAGACACAGTGTGCATGCGAAGTTTAAAATTAGAAACCTTACTCTTGTGGAAAGTCAAGTAAAACTACACTTTACTACTGAAATGTACAAAATGTATCTTGTGTAGACGCTGGGAAGTCACACACAACTGCATGATCAGTGAAAAAAACATCATTAAAAGCGTGGGATAAAAATCATAATGAAAATGGAAATGGAAAAGGATCAATAAGAGCCTGCCAGAAATGCTACAGAGGCTATCGGAGAGAGTAGAGAATTGTTTACTTGTCTCACTAGACGTTATTACGGCCCCATGAAAGGGACTCAAGTTTTAAAAGCCTCTAATGAACTGCTAAGAGTGCCATAGATTGGAGAGCTAAAGTGCACTGTGTTGCGGACTAGTTGGTGCCAACGACACTTGCCTTGATAGATCTACGTGAGAAGGAGCTAAAAGAGTGGTCCATGCTTGTCAAATGTGAGAGATGTGACATATTTGGGTAATCAAGTCGATGTGGGCAAAGCACGTCACACTGTTATCTCATAATAAAAAAGGAAATGGACAAAATATGTTTTAAAAAAAAATGACCTATGAGTAATGTACATGGAAGGTTTTTCTCTATGTTAGCCTAGAGTTGTTCATAAATTTACCATGTTCGACTGCAAACTATAGTTGATAGGAAAAAAGATCGGTAAGAATGACAACATATGTGAACCAAGAATAATGAGTGCTTCAATTAGGAGAATCCCCAGTGCGTGTGGAGTCAGGATTGATCACGCTAAGTTTGGGGGCTCTTAAGAGATCAGCAATATTAGTAGAATTAGAGTAACACAATTTTGGTGGGCTTAAATGCCAAAAATTATAGTAAGGATTGTAGGGAGTGTTATCACGGTACCCCCATGAAAAATGATCGAGTCTCGTGCACCATGCATGCAAGCAGGGGCATTAAAATCAACTCGACAGCTTTTAATATTAGAGTGCATTTTACACGCATTACTGCGATGCCACCTCTGAACTTGTTATAAGTAATTTTATTTTATTTTATTTTTTCTTTTTTTAAAAATAAAAATAGAAAAAAATGCTTAACTTGGGTTGGAGACAACTTCCTTCGACTTGCCACGTACCATCCGGTTTGCCGATCATGCGGGCAGTCATCATTGCTATTCTATCGACTAGCCAGTTACATGGCAATCAATTTCAACGCAGCCAATCATTGCTCTAATCATTGTGTGCAAAATTAAGGTACTGGCCAACACTACGATGTGATAGCCGACCGGGCAAAGGCCGGTGCTCCAGGGCACCTGCATTGTCAAAAGTCAATCACTGGTAGCATCAAGAAGCTGCTTCTTTTCCACGGGGGTTGGAGAAGGCAATACGCAGGTATAGTACAAGGGGCAAGGATGACTGGCCATACTGAATTGCGGACAGAGTATCTATGGCTGATTTCGAAAGGTGGATCAATTGACTTCATGCTCATAGCTGGGCAGGGAAAGTGATGTGAATAGCGCCGAGACCCCTGCACAGAGAGAGAGTGTGTCATTCCTTGGAGGCTAAGCAGGCTGCAGTGATTTGACCACACAGGGGATTGAAGTGTTCTATGTGCTGACACTGAGAGAAAATGAGTGGGATCAACTACCAAGTATGTCATCAGTAAGCGGTCCGTTAGCGCTTGATGTGCACCTTCATCGTTGATGTCAGAGTCCCAACAAGATAGCAATGAGGCCTTCATTTCCCCATCTTCACAATGTGATATGCCTGAATCATTTCAATGCACAAGCAAAGATGAGATGAATGTGGCAACTCGACCAGGTCAGCCCCGCACCTTGACGAGGTCTATGTTGCAACTGGGGCCAGCGCCATGCAAAGGCAACACGGCTTGAAAGTGATAATTTTCAATAGATGCAAGAGCCAATAATAAGCAGGATGACACATTTGAGCTCTTTTGTAAAGACGTCAATGGAGGATGGTGCTCCATCAATTGCAAGATCGGTCTTGCCTGTTGTTTGCGACAATACTCTTTCCCTTGAGAGCATCAACGACCTGGAGAGTGAACTTGATACTATGAAGCAAAGATTGAGAAATCTTCAATCAAACTTGCACAAAGCATCCAGGGAAGGGATTTCCTAAAAGGAGTGTTAGAGGAGAAACGCATCCGACAGTTTCTTATTGAGGATGAGCTAAAGAAGAGATTGAAAGCACTTGTCTGTATGCCTAGCCGTCTGTAGTTGTGTGTGGTTTTGGTGGGCTGACTGCTTGCATACCACTAAAATTAGTGAGCAAGACTCGACTGCATTTGAGGGAGAGATAGAGTATTGGGCAATAGTGTTGGGGGAAGAGAGAGAACGTTGCATGGTGGGTTGGAAGTGGAGGTGTGTGTGCACCCATAAAGCACACAAAGGGGCGATAAGTGTGTGTGTCTGCCAGTAGGTCAAAATTCAAAGAGAAAACAACGGCTGGTTTTCGGCAGTTAGGGTGGGTGCATGACGACAAAGTGTGGGCATGCAGATGACTGGGCCGCCCTCTTTTATTTATTTATTTTTTCTTTTTGAGAATCTGCATGGCGGATAGAGGGCGAGAGAGAGAGAGATATACACGGCTATTACTCCTACAATGAACTAGCAACCGTGTGTGTGTGTGTGTATGGAAGCTAGTTGCTTGACGACGCATCCATGCAAGGATGGAACAATCGCACCCAGTGCGTCTATTACTACGGTTCAAGACTGGATGTTGGGTCGGCCATTGAACTGTGTACTCATCATATCAAGTGGTTGAAGCAAAGCTGTATGGAGTGCAGTGCTTGGCCTTAAGATGGCTTTATCATCTAGGAGTTCCAGTGCGCCGGATGCATCAAGAGATGTGTGTGTGAGAGAGAGAGATGACACCGCATGGTCAGTGGGTGGCGACTGGAGTGGAGAGAGAGAGAATGGCAGTCGAAAGAAAGAGAGAGATAGAAAGAAAAAGCTGAATCGATGGTGGTTTTCCGGATGGTAGGCGTTGCCATTGCCCGCAGCGTTGGTCCTCCCGGATCAGTTTGGGCAGCATCTACAATGGATGGATAGTGCGGGCCGTTCTGATGGTTTGATGGACAGAGACGTTTGTTTGATTGCTGCGAGCAAGCAACTAGAAGCATAAATTCTATAGTATAAGGATTGTTCCTACATGATGTGATTTTATCCGACTAATCTTCTTCTTAAATCTCCTCTTCTCCTACAAATTTCTAGTCGTAAGCAGTCAAAGCTTCGCTAGTCCTCGTATATCCTCTTTCTCATCATCTTCCACTATATATATGCTCTCGTGAAGCTGATTCTATGACACACAAGTGAGAAGAAAGAAAGGAAAAAAAAATTGCATGCATCATATTAACTCATTATGAAGTAGAGTGTAGTTATCGTACAACCAATTATCCTTACCTATATAGATATGCGATTAAGCGCACACACACAAAAATCAAAAGAAAAAGAATCCAATATCTTTAAACAATTCGAAATACTTATGATGCGAGGAGGTTTGTAATTATCACACACCTCTAATTTCAAACAAGACAAAAAATTAAGTGTAAGTAAGCATGATTTATCTTTGTTCACCATAATCTCCATAGCTATCATCGCTGCAAGTCCAAGAGCATAGCCACATCTCTGATACCACTGCTACAAACAGAATGTGTGGCTGCCTTGCAAAATACCCTAAACAACAAAGACTTCCAAGCTTTTGCATAACAGATATTGCCCCATTCTTGAGTTCAATCTACACATCCTTTCCTTTAAAACCCCTTACGATAGGAGGTAATAAAAAGATTTGGGAACTTCTTTAATATCCTTAAGAACTCATTTCTTCACCTTCAGAAATACCTAAACATAGCATCTTTTGTAACATGTCTTTCTTGACCAAAAGAGTCACTCTTGGTTGCATAAGCTCTTCTAGTTGCTCATAATGGCTTGACACACCTCCATCATCTGACACTTGAAAGACACGAGCATCCTCATCCTTTTCCTCTTCAAGAAGCAAAAAAAAGTCATCAACTTCACTATCAAAGCTAGAATTAGTAGTACTACCCTCGTCATTAGATGATTGCTCTCCACTCAAAGTTGAATATTCTTTGTGCTCATCCTCTTCATCAATTTCTAGTGGTTGCTTGTCGATCATATCAAAATTCTTCTTACTTCCTCTCTTGTTATAGATAGTAATGGTTCCATGTCCCCAATCTTTTCCCACTACTCTCAACCAAGGTCTCCCAAGAATAAGAGGAAAATCTGCAAGGCCCATAGGCATGACATGACAATTGACAAGTGTCTTGACATCAAATGATGTTGTGAATAATCATGTGAATCAAAAAATTGGTTTTGAATGTTTGGAAGGACAGATTTTGATGTCACTGGTCGATATCAAGCAAGGATATGCTTCAATTGCAGAGAATTGGAAGAAGCAGATTGATTTTTGTTCCAATCTAAACAGGGAGGAATCAAAAAAAGGTCTCACGGTTCAGATTGAGCATGAGGAATGGCAAGAGCAAGTCTTTGCGGAGTATAAAATAGGTTTCACAGGTTTTGTGGAGCATGCAATGATGTTTGAAATGCAGAATGATGAAATTTCAATGGATGTGCATTCTAAAATTGATGTGGGACAAGTTGTTCTCAATCCAAGCATACTTTTGTTGAAAGATGTGTGTTTTAAAGCTGATGAGGTAGTAGAAGTGGATTCTTACAGGGTGGACTATCAGATATGGATGGTGGACTATCAAAATTTAGATTTTTACATGCTACAGATTTTTATTTTCAGGTGGACTTAAAGATTGGATTAGGTGGAATGTGCCTTTTATAGGAGGATAATATGATTTTGAAAAATATGGAGGATGCTTTGATTTTGAAAATTTGGAGTTGGAAAATTTTCAACGGAATGACAGAAAGTTCAAAATGCAAAAAAGCAGCAATACATCAGATCCATCAAAAATGGAAATTCAATCAGTTGCAGTAGTGGGTATCTCAGAAATCTACAGAGGAGCATTTTGTAAATGGAAAGGCAGTGGATACTCAAAATTTTAAAGAGGATATTCAAGATTTGGTGAGTCAGATTCTCATGTTCTAGAGGTTGCAGAGGCTGATTCTGGTAATGTTTACTTCTTGCTCTTGGAGAATGGACATACTTATTCAATTTTGGTTTCATAAGTTCATTTTCTATGAACTCTCATGTGATATAATTCTTTGGGGAATGTTTGGGCAATGTTTAATTTCTCTCTATGATGTATTTTGTGTACCTTGGTTTAAGTACCAGGCACTACACTTTGCTTCATATGAAGATCCTAGCATTGAGTTTGTCATAGTGTTGTATGGTGTATTTGTATATCTTGGATTAGGTTCCAGGAACTATACTTTCTGCTATATAGTAACTAGGGATTTTTGGGAAAATAGGATAATACATTTGACTTTGATCAAGGGATGTGTTGATCCGAGTCGGATTCTATGAAATCCACCACCGGGACGTGCCATGTGTTGATTGGATATTATATGTTAAGTCTGAATATTGTTGGGTCTAAAATTGGAATGTTGCTCTGAATATTGCTAGCTCTGAATATTAATGAGTATGATATTTGGTCAGCTAGATATTTACTGAGTTGGATTATTTGCTAAATCGAAATATTAGTAGGTCGGAATATTGCTAGGTTGGATTTTGCTAAGTTTTATATTTTATGTCAAGAACATTTTTGGGTTGTATAGTTATAACCATTAGTTAGCACTTGTATTGGGACGAGTTCTGAGTAGGGGAATGCGAGAGAAGATTTAGCCATGGTGTTCTTTGCTCTATTTGATCTTTTCTCTATGTTTGGTTATTGACTCTGAAGTTATTTGAATGTGTCTTTTCTTGAGTCTAATCATGGAGTGAGTATCTATTCTCTGTTTGAGAGCATGTGTGAGAGAGAGATTCTTGTGTTGTTGAACCCCAACAAAAGATGTGGATTTTTGACACTCTAGTGGCTTCAGCTATGCTTTATGGGGCTCAAATTTGGGGACCCTTAGTAGACCACCATGGAAGATCTCGTAGCACTGATGGATAGAGATCTATGGAGAGGCCTCTAGTCTCTATGATCTCTCGGATGATTCTGGCCAAGGCCTCATTGACACATGAGATTATTCGAGCTAAGCTAGCTGCTTGCCCCCCTCTCCTAGTTGAGGCCCTTACTATATCAGTTTCCTTCATGCATCATTTATGGACCTCCCCAAAGATAGATATGCTCGGCTAGACCTTGAGTCATCCTGACAGCTAGCCCTATAGGGGGACACAACATACTGGTATGGGCAAATGACATCATGGTTTCAGTCACATGGCTTCGACGTCAACATGATACGATGTGCTATTTGTCATTAGCTAGAGACCGAGTTTGGTATATTTAGGAGAGTACCAACAGAAGCTAGGATATGCCAATTGTGTCATATAGAGCCAGAGACAGAGTTACATCACATTTGTCATTGTCTAGTATACTATGAGATATGAGGCCGCTTTCACTGTTTGTTCAGAGAGGACTTTGGATCGTTGGCTAGAGTCATGCAATATCAGGATCTGAGATGCTTTGGGTTGTTTTTGCTAGAGTTGTGCAGACATAGGGAGAGTCTCTTGAGGAGGCCAAGCAGTGCGAGACATGTACAGAGGGAGACCACACACTTATTTAGAGCGGGGACTCAACATCCAAATGAACATGCCTCACAGAAGACTTTTGAGCCCGCTTATACCAAAGGTATATGAGTGGACAAAGCCATTGAGCTTGGGAGAGCTAGGTGTTTACGTCTACGAGGGCGACCAAGACATCGATGGAGGCTTCACCAGAGGATCATGACTATTCTAACATGATAAGACGCCCAATACGACTATTTACAAAGGCGGACATTGACGAAGCTCTTCAGCAACCAATGCAATACTTTCTTGTACAACGCCCAATGCCAAGCATCCTCGGGCATTGATGACAGTGTAACAGGGAACGAGCGGAATGTAGTCCAAACATTTTGAAACGGCGTTCTGGACGAGTCCTGTTCTTGAAACAGAGTCGGGAATGGAACGCCATTCCGGAATGGGGTGTAACCGGAACGATGTATTAGAATAGGGGAAAATGGGGCAGAACGGGCAAAAGTAGGCATTTGGGGGCAAATTTGGGAGACATATTTGGGGCATTTTGAGGGCATGTTTGGGGCAGATTTGGGGTTTTTTAGGAGTTGATTTGGGACTAAGCTGAATGGAGGTAGCTCAAGCCTTCCTTTTAGTCAATCGTTCCGATAGAGTATCTGCATATTATAGCCCCGTCTTTCTGCCTGGTACAAATAGGTGCAAAATCTGTGAATTATTTTCATGGGTTTTAACAAAATCTACGTGGTTCTATTTCAACGTGAGAAACTTGCATTATTTGTGTAGCTTTTGACCATTGCTATATGCATTTTGTGACTGAGGCTTTATGTAACAGGGCCTGAGTTGTGTACTAGTGAGGTGAGTCAGTGTTTCATCTTCTGTTGCATGCATTGTACCAGGCTAAGATGTTAGGGGTCTAGAGGGAAAGTGATGTGGCTGATGGATGAACACCATTGCAATCCCAACTACAATTCAAAAGGAGGATATTTTGTCGTCGCCACACCTCAGCACTAAGTAACACCCATATTTAAGAGGGGGAGGCAATGGGATCAAAGGCGGAGAAGCTCACACATGAAAGCCGAGGAGATCGCAGCCGCAGTAGTCAAATAAAAAACTGAACCTGGACAACCTGGGGAATGCATGTCACCTCACAATATAAGGTCATAAAAACGACTAGGCATACATGATGCGCGCATGGGTGAGGTGGTTAGCCTATGCGACCCTCAACCTGGACTGCAAGGCCATCGGTTCAAAACCCGGCAGCGTGCCTTGCTTTTCCCGCTAGCCGAGTTTACTGCACCTCACTTTTTTTGCGGCCCTGTTTATTCTGCCTCGAGATCCCCCCCCTCAACCCGGACTGCCAATCCCATTACTCCACACTCGGGTGTTACTTAGTTCCAAGGGTCACCACATCAGTAAGATTTACATGAGGAACTTCAATGTAATAGTCTGCATGATCTTTTGCTTGAGAAAGCAAAGATTGAACTTACAAGGTAATGAAACTGACTTTACATAAAGTTTGAAGCCAGCGTTCATTTAATTATGATGCCCAATACTTGTTCATCGTCACGAGCTCTATCTCAACCAATTTTTTCTTGATCCAACCACTCTTCCCACTCTTGGGATAATTCAAGAGATCATATGTAAACATGTTGCATGTGCAATCTCTCTCTCGAGTGCCAAAAGCTGTAGAAACTAAGTGACTTGTGCTAGTGAGAACAAGCTTGCTCCACGATAGGTGCAATCATGGTATAGCTAGTACCAAATGATGGAGAATGGCACCATCAACATGAAAAGTACTTGTTTACAACACCCCTATGATGACACCCACGTTCGAAATGAAATTTATAAAAGAGTAGGAGGGTCTATTGTGCAAGCTGAAGAATGGAAACATGCACTTAGTTGTATTAGTGGCTAGAACTGATGAATTGTACATCCCCTTATGTGAAAATGTTGTCCCCTCAATGCACATGTAGTACTTAAGGCTCATTGTATATTCTTTGTTGAGTTAAACATCATCTCCACTCACAGTTGTATGAGGAAAAAAAAGGTTCATATTAGGATGTTCACTTTATTGGCATGAGTGCACAGAAGCTATTAAGTTAAGCATATGAAGTTCTTCAATTGGTGTTCTAAATTATGAGGTGCACAATCCAATCAAGTTGAAGTAGATAAAGCTGTAGATAAAGCCAAATGGGACTTTCTGCCACCTCGATTGCACACACAATTGAATGGACGCGTGTGACACGAACCTAAGTAGAGTATATCCATGTTTTTGAAAATATGATAGAAGGGGAATCTAAAGAGAGTCTCTCTGTCTCTCTCCCTCTCCTTTTGTAGAGGTCACAAATAAAAGGGAAGGAGAATCTACATTAGTAATTAATTTTATGTATGTAAATGCTTGCATTAGTAAAAAGCAAAATGTGGGCGACGTTTACCGTCATCCCCCAGACAAGCTCATCTATAAGTGACACGTTTACTGTGAGTGCAAAAACCCGCCTACGCACATCATCCCTATGATCATCTCTCACCTTCTTCTACAATGCAGAAAAGTCATCCATGAAGCCCTTCAACTTGTGCCTCAAACCATTGGTTACAAAGACCCCTAACCCTATCAACAGAGCTGTTTTCATGGCAGCCGGGCAGCGTTCTGTTGTTCATGTTGTCTTTATTGAGAGAATCAAGGCTAAGATTGATGGATCGGGCCTGTGACAGGATGCTGTCCATATCTGCCTGCATTTTGGAGCTGAGGGCGATGGAGTTCTTGGGGGACTGTTTGGACTGCTCCTGCTCCACGACATGGAAAGCTTGGCGGCGAGCTTCGGTGCTGAAGGATATGGAGTCAACCTTCTCGAAGAAGGAAGAGAGGTTGTCATTGACGAGCTGGGTGTTGAGGCTGTACGAGTTCTGGCTATGGCTGTGGATGGCAGGAGCAGAGGAAGAAGACGACGAAGGTGAAGGTGAAAGAAGGGGTTCGTGAAGATTGTTCATTATTGTGAAGCAGGAGGTAAGCAGCATGGCAGCAATAATGCAGGTATCAGCTGGGCTGGGGCTACAACTGCGATTGCAGACAACATGTTCATGTTGATGGCGAGAACAGAGCAAGGAAATCCTACCCAGGCTCATAGACGTAATTGGCCATAGCTACCTGAAGCGCAAGAGAAATTGATCACCAAGAAAACTTCCTAACTACCTAGGGCTCTGCCTGCCGCCGCCTCCACCAATGTGGTGTACACGGAAATAAGACCAAACTGAGTCTGCCCCCTGCATCCAAGAGCAGCTCCTTATATTAAGTATAGAGAGAGTACATGCCAAGAATGGCTTCTACCAAGATCTACCACGAGTCCTCCCACACTAGGTGGTCAGACTCTACTTACACGATCACACACCACAATATATTACACCCATAACCTTAACCTTGGGGATCTCAAATATTTGTTCATTGCCATAATAAACATTTTCTTTGGCTTTTCCTTCACACTTTTTGTCTATTGCTGCAACTCTAAACATCATAGTGGTATTAGAGCAGGCAACCAACCACCCAGGTAGCCTTCACCATCTATGATTTCTAATCAATCGTTGACAGCTTGAAGGTTGACAAACACGAAGTCTTGGAAAAAGCTCATAGAGCATGGTGTTGTCATATCAAGCTCTATTTCCATGTTTTGTCCTTTTGTCCAAAATGTTGACAAGCTATGGGACCAACGATATATGTGATGTACGATATGTGGGGCTGATAAGTGATTCTCAATGCTCTAGGATCGTGGTGATGAGAGTCACAATGGAGAGCCTACACTGTGGCTAGGAGAGGAAAGTGTGTAGATCTAAGTCACAGCTAAAATTGTGAGGGAAGCAAGTTTGCATGTAGGAAAAAGCTAACACTCTAGTAGTGTGTGGTACTTAGATTCTTGAACTTGCACTGAGATTAATGTGCATAAACAATGAGACTCTTCTCCATTTCCCCAATGCCTCGTCTCACATCAAAAAGAGTGGGAGCTAAGTTGAACAGTTGCAACAATGCATATCAGTGACAAGGGGATATGCTCAAGCATATAAGGGTGAGTATGGTTTTCTCTTTCCGTAAAGAACATGATTTTGTAGTTGGAGGCAATATGGATGGTGTAATGTATGAAGTGCGACCCAGTGGATTCCTCCCAATTCATAATACATTGGCATTGTAGAAAAGCTTCATTCACTTGGGAGTCTATTGAGGCATCATGTAGCAAGTGTGATGCATCCCATCTCCCATACCACTTTATGCCTTGCATCCATCCCATTGTCAAGATCTTGCTTTTACGAATCTTTTGAACTTTTTTCTTGCTTCCCACGAAGTCGATGTGAGGGGTTTTGACGCATCTTTATCATGTACTCCAAAGCCCTTTCCATGCCCATAACCTCAATTGGAATAGATCCCCACTCAAGAAGTAAGAGCATATCTTCAGTGTTTTTTTTTGCAAGCTTTGAAGTTCGAGCTTTTGAAAGAAAGAAATAAGTGATTTGAACTTTTCAATTACTTGGAAAAAAGTTCAGAGCTTTATTCTAGAAAGAGTCAACACCTCATTAGCTTTTTCTTTTTTTGACTTGACAATCCACTTGGTGCTAAGATATCAATATGATAGATGCTCGCAATGCAAAAACACTGTCGTGTAGCTTCGTTTTCATGATGGGAAAAAGAGCAAAGAAATGCAACCTAAGCTTCTTTGAAGCCTATACATTTA